>NC_140463.1:47700726-48305343 GCF_051167445.1 Perissodus microlepis
ATGATACATTTTAAATTGTTATTGATCCTTTACCACGAGTCCTAAAGTGAATATTTATTTTCTTACTCTTCTTATATTTATTGTTTGTTTACTTGCACTGCTGTAACTGGAGCCTCTGTTTTCGTGTTTGTTGGTTTGTTTTATTTTTTATTTTTTATTTTATTTTATAGAAAACCGATCGGTGCCTGTACCATTCCCAATATGCGCTGGCTGACGTCGGGGCAGCATGAGTACAAGCAATTTATTTATTTATTTTTTTGCCGATGCCCATGATGCCGCCCCGGGCAACCGCCCGTGACGCCCGTATCAAAAACCGCTACTGGTGATGGTGTTTTGTTTAGTATGTTGCTCTCTTCTTTTTCTCTCAACAGGTGATCCAGGACGTTTTTTTTCTCTTCTTTCTCTTTTTAAGTGCCCTTTCTCACTGTCCCTCTTCCCTTCTGTTTTTCTTTTCCTTCATCGTTCTTTCTCCCTTTCCTATCCCTCAGTCATGTCTATCCTGTCTGTAACAACTGAAAATAAAATTAAATAAATAATAACAACAAAGGTCGATCAAATGGACCAATACGGCAAGGCCGTGATGATCCATTTGGCAAAGTAAATCCATTGGGTCTCCTTGTTGGTCTTCAGACAACAATTCTGAGGGCTAAAGAACCAAATGGGACAGGCAAAAAAAAGTGAAGTTGACTAAAAGATCTCAGAAAGCAACATTGTGGACATCTAAAGAAACAGCTAAGAAACACTGAACTCTATCAGTCTGGAAAGGGTTACAAAGGCATTTCAAGCGCTTTGGGAATCGAACCACGATGAGGGCCTTAATCCAGAAAATGTGGAAAACCTGAAGGCCTCACTTGTCTCATTTAATGTGCCCTGAAGCTGAAGTGCACCAGGACAATAATGCAAAACACAGCAGCAAGATCATCTCTGAATGGCTCAAAAAACAACATGGAGGTTTTGACCTGGTCAAAGTGCAGACTGCAATCAGATTGAGATGGTTTAGCATGACCTTAAAAACTCAGCCTATGCTGGAAAACCCTCCAAAGTGGCCGAATGAAAACAATTCTGCAAAGAAGAGAGGACCAAATTTCCTCCACAGCGCTGTAACACACTCATCACCAGTTATTGCAAATGCTTGATTGCAGTTCTTGCTAGATGACAAAACCACTTATTAGGTTTAGAAGGAAATGACTTTTTCTACATGAGGTAAAGTTGGAGAGCTGTTTCCCCAAACTAAATGAAATCATCATTTAAAAAACTACAATCTGTATTTACTCTGAACATCTGTGTTAACATTTGAAATTGGAAACATGTAAGTGTAACAAACATGTTAAAACATAAGAAATCAGGAAGGGGCATGTATAGGAATTTCTTTTACTTGTGTATTAATCACATTACTTTATTGTATGATACCTTGGTGCCACTGGATTTTAACATGTCTCACACTTATACAGTAAGACAAATGCTGGGGGTCTAGTAAGGAAGTTGGGGGAAGCAGGCAACTCCACAGGAAGAGTCTTTTGTCTCTTTGAGGACTCTGGTAGGTAGCAAGGCAGTGTGAACCTTAAGGTGTGAAACAGCTGTGTACTGCCTTTTGTTCCTGGAGAAGGTATTTAACTGAGAGCCATGCTAGGCTCAGGGAGACTCTGCTGACCGTCTGTCCCGCGGTCATGCAGGGACTTCATCAAGCTTGCTCGTCTGTTCTTTGTGTGTTTTGATTAAAGAATGTTAGCTACCGCTCACCGCTCGTCTGCAGGCTTTATTTAAATGGAAAACTTCCACAACAGGCAAAAAAAAAAGCTTTTTGCTAAAAAAAAAAAAAGATTTAGAGCAGAAGTTTTTTGCACTGCATTTTAAAATGAAAACATATTGCATTTATTTACAATTAAAGACACAGAGCAGAAAGTGTGTTACTGTTTTACATCCACAGACACACAAGAAAAGAAGCAGGCAACATGAGGTCAAGTTATGGCGATTTTATTTGTGTATTTCAGTACATGTATTTAGATTAGAGTTTTTAAAAAACAAACAAACGTCCCAAGAAGAAGGATGGGGTGAAAGAAAGGTGGAGAGAGGGGGAAGGAGGAAGAAACTATTGATCTCCTCAAACTTGATGCTGCTGGATCAGTTCTTTCTTCATGTTTTCATTCTCGTTTTCTGCCTGTTGTTTTCCCATTTTCTCTCCTTTAAGTTTGAGACCCACATGCAGTAATTCCTGCAATACTACTTCAGTTTCAAACTTTGAATTTTTAGCTTCTCCTCTTGATTTTTCTGCCTCTTCTTTTAATTTGACATTTTCAGCCTGTATCATTTGAAATTTAAAATGAAACAGCTGTACTGTATTGTGAGGTGAAGCACTCGCCGATCCTCTTCTCGATCTCCCTTCATTCATTTTGGCCTTTTAAACAAAGGAACCAACGTTTTGTAGAGGAGTGAAGTGAAGTTTTCGATGTTTCTTCGTCAACTGTCGTTTGTCCTGCACAGAGATGCTGCTGTAGATGTGTCTCTAGCTGTGTCTGGATACAATGAAACATGCTGTAACTAAGTGCTTGTGTTGCACAGTTCTACTGAACATTCCATTTCATGCATGCTCCGCCCACATGGTCAGGAATGTCAGGTGCTGCATCTCCAAATGCTGCTCCCGTTGCCTAGCAATAACAGCTGTTTACTTTTTGGGGTCTGGTTCATTGTTTAATAAAGAAAACATGTCCAAGTATTGGGTGCTGAGGCTCAGCGCATATTCTAGCCTGCTGTGTGGGTGGGCAGCTAGAAATCACTGGTGGGCAACATGAGTGAGGAGAAAACTGGAGCAGCCAAGCAGGGAGCTGCAGGTTGCTGGTTTGAGTCTCTGTTCAGATGCTGGTGTCTCCTCTCTCTGAGATGTCTGCAAACAGTCCCAGATAAAACAATAAGGATAATAAACAAACACGTGACTAAAATAACAATTATGACTCTGATGTGTTTCATGTGTAGCAGGATGGCCTCTATACAGCAGTCGCTGCAAGCATCCACATCGCCACACTTACGTTTCTTTAAGCAGGCGTGCTGGGCTCCTCCTAAGGAAAGTTTGAAACTTCATTTCCTTCATGCTGGTGAACTTTTTACCAAATATTTTCATCAAAGCTTCTCCATCACTGACAGGGATTGTTTGGATCTTCACACTCATCTCCACCAACCCTAAAAAATGAGTCTCACTTTGCTCATATAATGCCAGGAGTGTCTCCATATTCCACAAAAGTCTATGCAAACATGTAACAGTATCCCATATTCATAGAAATATTATTGATATTATAACAAAAGCTGTCACCAACACAATTGTCCCAAGTGCTTTTTTAAACAGGATTTTCAACTAGAGGATTTCCCTATAGCTTAATTTGTGTAATATTTTGTACACAACAACAGAATCATTTCAGAAAAACACAAAATGACTGGTGTCAATATTATTTGCCCCACAAAAAAGGTCGAATATAAAACAATATTGCAAATATTGCACAGTTGAAAAAAAAAAGTGCTTTTTTTTTCAACTGTGCAAAAAAAAGCACTACAGCTCAGTTGTTCCCGCCCTCCTTTGTCCTCCTGCCTCCCCTCCCTCTCCCCTCCAACGAGGAGTTTGATGGTGTTACGGATTCAAATATTGGGGATGGATACAAGAGGAAAAACCACAATAACAACACTGGTCCGGCCGGGTTGAGTCAAACGATGATTTTAATGATCACACATGTGGGAGATGGACACCGTACGCAGACAGCATCAGATCTCAAAATGGTGGAGCATTGATCAAACTCTTATAGCCTCTAGTGGCCCCACCTAATCATAAAAGCCTAAACATTCACATTCTTTCTCTCACACGGCGCCTAAGCTACAACCTTGGCTCCCTGTTTATCTGCTCCTGCTGAGATGGGGCAGAAAACCTCTCCAGCATGTTCTGTTCTCTTCTAATCAGACAAATAAGGCGATGACTTTCTGCGAACAGTATTTCTTATAACTCAGCAGTATAATGCATCATAAAACAATATCATTCATTCACAATAAATCAGCAGTCTAATGTAATGCAAATCAGTTTAACAAATGCAATAGTTATCACCTTCTTCTAATTCAGCAGAATAATGCAAACTAAAACTACATAATAATTCACAATCTTTAATTAAGGGTCTAACATGGCATAAAATAATATTATAATCCCACAGTCCCCCTGTTGAGCTCTTTAGAATAAAGAGCTCACCTACACCCTGCAATCCAGTGTTGCCGGGTTCATTTCTTCTTACCCCTGAGGCCCTCTGTCCCCCTTTAGGTGAACCATATGTGAGATGACCTCTGTGTTGGCGCAGTTCAGACGCAAGAAAAACTATCATTACAACAACAATAGTAGGTACAGATGACACTCCCATCACTCCCCAGTTCTCCCACAGCTTTATTTTGGTGCTACCTCACACCCTTCAGACGTACTCAGACTAGAACCTCTGTCCGAGGAGCTTTTAGCCTTTATTTTATTGCTGCAGCCACCAGTGTCTTCCAGTCGGGTGATCTGCTCTTCTTTCTTCAACCTCAGGGGTTAGACAACCCTTCAGTCGTTGCACAGATCAGGGGATTATTCTGCCTCGATTTCAAACAATGATCTGTGTATTCTCAGGTCACAGCTGTGTCCCCCAGAAAAAGGAACAGGGACGTGTCCCCCTTTTGACCAAGAGCTTCTCGAACCTCGTTGGTCTGGTGTTCCTGGATTTTCGTCAACCCCTTCATGGTTATTGCTGTGTTTATGGGATCCATCCTTTTGAGGTGACTAGCTGGAGCCCAAAACGCCACGACACTTGAGCCCAGTTGGTGTCTCGGCAGTCTCTGTGCCTGTCTCTGCTGCGAAGGATTCCCATATCTCCGTGACCACGTCTGGTGTCTGTTCCTGTCTCTGTAAGAGACAGAAAACCAAAACACCTCTCTGCCTAGCCCTAATAATCTAATGTTGTTATCCAATGTTCCTCTAGTGATTCAAAATCGGTTTAGCACATCATGTTCAGGACCTCCTGACCAGTAACTTATTCTAATCACAATTTATGTGTGTGTAAGCGTGTTTGCATTTAGCCCTCTGCACTCAAAGTCAATACCTGCAATATATCAGTCCGGACCATCACGCCGAACGAAGCTTATGACCTTCAAAAGACCGAGTGCCAACTCATTATAAGCACATTTGCAAGGTGTGTAAGAAAATTATTAAAACCACTCATTTTAATAAAAGACATCAAAAACAAATTAGCCATTCTTAATTCTAACCTTTGCTCCCCCTTTTCACAAAAATCATGTGTTTCCTTCCGCCTACCGTCCCACGGTTTCCTCTCCAGTGTGGTACTCAGCTTCTCATGAACACAGGCATTTTATCTTCTAAACGCTATTCAGTTCATTTCAATGATTAATGCTTAAACATGGAAATTATTAATGTCATTATTAGCTTAAGTTTTACCATACCTAAGTTATTAAAACACAAATGAAGTCATAAAAATGTTCATATAACCCTTGTTTGATGTTAAAACTCAACTTCCCCCCTTTTTTGACACATTCCCATGTGTCAATCCAACGGAGCTAGAAAATTAAAGGAAAGGTTAGTGACCTCATATCTTAGAAAGTATGAGACTTTCTCCTATCCAGTGTCGTTGCTCCAGTCCTGTCATCCTGTGTTAGGGAATGAAATCAATTTAATTGTCATGTTAGATCTGTTCAACTCCTGGCTCCGCCCAGAGCCTGCGTCCGCAGAATTGCCAAGAAACAAAACCTGTATTAATATGAACTTCACTTGAATATGAACTTGTTGACTACTTTTGACACAGCAAAGGAACATTCTCTCCTTCTCAAGGACAGTCACTGACTCCCACTTATCTCCTGGAGCCAACTGTCCCTTATGGAGACACAACATTGCAGCTACAGGGTTTTGCAGATTGTTAAGTTATCTGTGTGTAATGCTCTGAATCAGGTATGCAATATTAAATGAATGTTGTTTAATAAACTGCCACTACTTAAAACTTAGCAAAAGATATAACTGAATAAAAGATTACAAAGAATAACATGATATCAGTGTTATGTAAGCGCGTGCGGCCTTCTATGCTCGAAGTCACTCCACTCCATAGATCAGCCAAACATCGCGCTGACCGTAGCTTTTAACCCTTATCAACTTGAGCACAACTCTATAATGAGCAACAAACTGCAATATGTATAAAGATTATCATGGTTACACCTGCAATGAAAGATCATATGATTATCCTGACACCTGTAAATAGAAGATTAACCTGAGGTTATAACAATCACTGGAACACAAATGTTAATGTAATGTCAATAGCTTCAATAAATGATTAACGCAATGCTTGTTATATGATTCTGATGTAACAATAATGCTGATGCTAAAATAACAGTAAAACACCCCCTTTTATCCCGTTTACAAACTTCACACTTTTAAATTTTATTCCCCCTGTTTTTCCCTCACTGACCACAGCAGGGGAATCTGTGTTTTGATTCAGCCATGAATCCAGCTCACCTGATTCATCACTGAGCCCCCTCGTCACTGGCATCTGACAGGGAGGCGCTGCATACTCGTCCTTTAATGTCTCTATGTTCAATCAGTTAATTAGAGTGCTTAAACATGAAGTAGACTGCGTCCACAACAAGTCAATACAGCTGTAAATGTGGCCAATTATCAATCTATTACCAATCAATAACAAAAAATAGCTTTTATTTTATGCATGCTTTTAGTCAACCACTCACCCAGAGGATTACCAATCCCAGAAAATTCCTTCTCCTCATTTAATGTGTCTGTCCTCCTTCCATGCCCTGGTAACTGGTCCATCCAGAGCCATATCATCTTGAAATATACATACAACAAGCCAAACCACACCTTGGTCACACCAACCCTTTTCCGCCCTGAAGATGTCCAATGCCATCTTAGTCTGGACTGTCAAAGGTGACTTTAACGCTGACTGTTCCGACAATCCATTTTATAACATTTCCTGGTCAGATTAGCCAATCTCTGCACACTGGAATAAACATGATCAACATGATCAACATTTTTCAAGTTTGGGGTCAAATTTTGAGAATTTGACCATAAGTGAAAGTTATGGTGTTATCACCCCCTTCGGGGCTTACCTTTCCCAGTTTTGATGATATTCCTCCCTATTCTTTGCAAGTACCCCCTTTTGGTGGCGAGAAACTGTTGGTGTGAACAAGTGGGTGCTGTAAAAACAAAAGCTCAGGACAGAACAGTTATCAGTCATGTACTTCATACAAAATTAGCATATATTTGATTTCATATTGATCCTCTGAGTGTAATGGTACATTTTAATTTGAATTTATCAAAGCTAAACACAATAATTTTTCCTTGTTTATTTTGCTCTTGTTCTTGTGCAGCACCACATCTCAGCACCTGCCCCTGTCGGTTCTATCCTACTTTTAAATTGCTGACTATTTCAAGAAAGCACCTAAAAGACGGGGACCAGTGTTTGTTATTACATATCTCCATTTTGAATGTGACAAGTCTTCCATTCCCTGTTATTCATAGAAATTAATAAAGTTTTTGGCTTTTTCTTTCCTCTATAAAAGTTAATTGACTTTTTACAGTGGCCTGCTATGGTTAATAATAACATGTTCAGTCATGAGTGAAATCAAACCTTTTCTTCACTTTAGCATTTAACATTCCCAACAATATAATGTGATACATTAATCGAAACACAGCTATTAAAACATAATTTTCTTAATGCAAACATCAGTAACTCAAAATTAGCAACTAAAGGGTTCAGTCTGCAGTTCACACTCATGTGAAGCTACAGCCTCCCCCTTTAGTCTCTGTCATCCTTCTGTTCCTGCAAAAACAAATCAAAGCAAGACAAAACATCCACCCTTCTTTTACAGGCTGGGTGAATTGTTTGTGGACATTTACTAATCCTAAAGTCGGCACCGTTTTTGTCTCAGTATCAAGTCAGTTAAAACTTTTAGTCGTCAGTCCATCACAGTCCAGCCACATGCATACATCCACACACATTAATACCAGAAGTTGCTGATAATGGAGTCTCATGTGCAACCTATTCGAACCTCCATCACCAGCAAGATGACGTCATCATTTTAAAGGAAAACAGTTCCTTGTTTTTTGACTGGATTGACTCGCTGCAATCCTTTTAGGCTCAGGACTTCTCATGTGATCAATGTCCCATATAAGTGAATTTCTCCCAAACCCATTATAATCATGGAGAAAAATACTTTGCGACTGTCGTCAGTAAGAATATTTTATAGCGCTTTAAAGTTCAATCTCTCAGGCCTGGATTAAAGAGCTGATTTGTTAAATCAGGAACTCACAAAATACTTAAATATCACCACCGGTGGATCACACCTCTCAGATGTTCTTATTTCAGTGCACTGTAACAAAAGCAAAAACAAACGTAACCAATAAAATACTCATATAATAACAAATACTGGGGCCCATTGCAAACATGTCCAAGCATAAAACCATCTTTCTGTCTCTTAGAGAAAGAAAACAATCCAAACCTCACTGATAAAATCAACCTAGTGTCAAGCAAAACCCAAAAATCAACCAAAACTTCACCACAAAGTTTTTCTCGCTCCCGGGACAATATTGTGTAGGAATACAGGGACCGTAACTCCTTTTTGCACTGAAAAAAAACATGTTGGATTTACTCGATTCAATAGTGGACACTGGTTGCACACAAATGTTTTGCTTTGGCAGAAACTTAAACAACTGAGTTAAATCAACACAACCTTTTCCTATTCAGTAAACCTGCATTTTGTGTTCATAAAACACGATTGAAACATGTTCAGATGGAGTAAGTTGAGCTCCTGGAATATTTTAATCCTTCACACTTCTGTCAGTTTATTTCAACACTATTCAGTAACTTTTATCCAAATACTACTTGGTCACTTAAATACTACATGTTGTCTTCATATTGCCTACGGTTCAACAAAGTCTAGATCCTGGTTACCATAAAAATTGAATGGGTCTACAACAACTACCATCCTCCTATCTTTATCCTGGTTGCAACAGGGCTGAGAAATAACCCTGAAGTGATATGTTACCAGGCAGGGTACACCCCGGACAGCCGACCAGTCTATCAGATAGAAACAAACAGTCGTTTACGCTTACATTCATGGATAATTTAGAATCATCAATTAACCTAGCTCTAATAACTGCATGACTTTTCCTCTCACACTAGAAACCAGAATTTCGTACAGATCTTTAAAGCCTGAGGCAATTGTGTTAAACACACGTGAGATGCTTACGTAAATCCAAGAACTGGCCCCTTTTTTTCTCTATTTTTTTCCTTTTTTTTCAGTGTGTTCCTCCTTCAATTAAATCTCAATCACAAAAATGTGGGGCTCCGAAATAAAACTCACACCGTTAATTCATCATTTTCACTCTGTACCACTGCTCCTTATCAGGCTGTGTGAAGCACAGTAAACAATTCAGTCGAGGCCTTGAGCCATAAACAGACATCACGCACAGACATTGTTTTCATAACCAAACTGCCTTAGACCCTGTCCCCTAAATCTACACAAATGCCCTCTGGGTGACATGAAATGCATTTAACCAATAAACAATCAATGGCTTCTTGTTGTTGTAACAGATTCTGAATTTGGATGTTTGTGTGCAGCATTTTGCGTGTCAGCATAAGCATTTGTTAGTAAAGCATTCTTCATTGCATCAGCGTGTGTATGTGTATCACTCTTCATTGCACAAGCGTGTGCATGTGTGTGTGTGTGGATCACTTCTCAGTGAATTGAATCAGCATTTTGATTTGTGTGCGTGTGTGTGTCATTTCTCACTCAATCAACGAGTGCATATGTGTTCATATGTGTGTTTCTCTTCATTCTGAGTCAGTGCATGTAGATGTGTGTGTGTGTGTGTGTGTGTTTGTGTTCATCACTTTCCTGTTCTGGTGTTCTGGGTAAACCACGGCCTGAAGCGTGCCCTGGGGTCCTGCCCTCCTCCTTTTCAGTCTGTTTGCATCCATTGGTGCTGCTGCTCAAAGTTCTGTCCATACTGGTTCTGGCCCCAATTGAGGCAGTCCTTTTCTCCAGTGTCCTGCATCTTCTCCTTGTCCAGCTCCTCCTTAACTTGACCCTTTTGCTTCTGTAGCTCCTTTAGGGTTTGCTCCTGCTGTTGGAGCTTTTCGTCAGGTTTGGCGACCTCCTGCTCCAGCAAGCTCCGGCCTGATTCCAAGTCCTGTGTCTGGGACTCCAAGCCTGACTGATGGGTTCGATTAGCAGCCAGCTCCTCCTGAGCCATGCTCAGTTTCTGCTCTGATGCCTTGAGCTCTTACTGAGGGCAGAAACCTCAGAGTCTTTTCCGTACACGTCAGATTAAAGTCCATTGATGTTTTCCTTGCTTTGCTCCACGGCCTTCTGCAGCTCTGCTGTCCGGCTCTTCTCAGAGGTCAGCTCCTGGCCGAGCCCCGACACCTGTGCCTTCAGCTTATTTTCTTCTTGTGCTTTTGTCCATTCTGAGGTGCCTCCTGACCTCAGTTACTCCTCCTGTCTCTGGCACGCCCTTTTTGCTGCCCGATCATCCGTGTTGGTCTGTCACTGTCCTGCACAGTTTTAATTGTAATTTAGCATTATATAACTCACATATAAAACTATCAATTGTAATTTTAAATGGTTTAAAAGCATGTAGAAGAGCATATTTAGGCAAGTACATTTCTCCTTTTGTTATCAAGAAGCACAGACAAAAAGGAAAAAAAAACTGAATCATTGGTCATTGGTCCCCACCAATGCCAAAACGAAATCTACGCCCACTGTCTCTTCCATTGCCGTTTCACTCCAAACGTAACAAATGTCCAACTCAGACACTGTTCTCAATTTGCATTCACACACAGTGAAGTTGCAGCTTGTTGGAAACGCATCTCCATCCATCCAGTCATGATGATGGTGTTTTCTCCTTGCTGATGCCTTTTGCACATACTGCTGTTGCTGCTGGACCCCTCGCTGCTCAGGATACTGCTGTTGTCTCTTGACCTGCCATGTTGTTGCTTTTGGATCTGCATTTCGCGACAGTCAAGTGGAGGGTGCGTCTGTCCTCTCAGTAAGTGAGTGAGACAGTAGACAGTGGTGAGGAGGGCTGTGCGAAAGCAAAAACACATAAATATGCCTGACACCCGTAAACGAAGCAGCATCTGGCTGCAGTTTAAAGACTTTTTTGTCTGTCTTGGTCTTGGTCTTGGTCTCGTCTCGACTTCGTCTCATCTTGGTCTCGGTCTTGGTCTCGTCTCGACTTCGTCTCGACTTGTTCTTAGTCTTGTCTTGGTCTCGATACCCTCTGGTCTTGGTCTTGGTTTAGGCGGTCTTGACTGCAAGTCTAGTTGCACCAGTGGTGCCATGAGCAGTATCTATCTGCTGCTCATCAGCTGCTATGCCGTGGTTATTGTCACAATGTGGTGTATTTGGATCACTCAATCCTAAGTGGATATGGATATGATCCAGGATTGGATGTTTTGTATAAAATTTGAAAGGAACAATTGTTCCTTTCCCCTTTGCTGTGTACTCTGCTGATGCTGTTTTCAAAACCTACCACACTCATGTACAGTATCAGTGTCACACTGAGATATTTCAAAGATAATAATAATACATTTTATTTGAAAGCGCCTTTCAAAACACTCAAGGTCACTGTACACATTAGAATAAAAAGCAACATAAAAGCAAGCAGTTCACACAATGGTAAAAGCATAAGACATAAACTAATAAAAGAGCAGAGTGGAGAGGTTATGTGGGATAAGCTATTTTGAACAAGTGAGTTTTGAGTTGGGACTTAAAGAGAGAGAAGGAAGAGATGTTTCTTAAATCAGGAGGTCGGGAATTCCAGAGTCGTGGAGCAGAGCAGCTGAAAGCCCTGCTCCCCATGGTGGCAAGACGGGGGGAGGGGACGGAGAGTGAAAGGGAAGAAGTAGATCTGAGACAACCAGATGGGGCGGTGATCTTAACCAGATCAGAGAGATATGGAGGGGAGAGATGATGAATAGCCTTAAATGTGTGCAAGAGTATTTTGAAATTGATGCGATATTTGACCGGGAGCCAGTGAAGCTGCTGCAGGACAGGAGTGATGTGGTGGATAGAAGGGGTCCTGGTGATGATACAGGCAGCAGAGTTCTGGACGCGATGGAGCTTGTGGATGGATTTTTGAGTATAAAAAGAACCTGAATAAATACAAATAAAGGGAAAGAGCTGTCCAAACCTCTGTCTCTGACCATCTGTGTTAACACTTGAAATGGGAAACATGTAAATGTAACAAACATGTTAAAACATAAGAAATCAGGAAGGGGCAAAAAAAGCATTTTGCTCAAAAAAGATTTAGAGCAGAAGTTTTTAAAATGAAGATATATTGCATTTATTTACAATTAAAAACACACAGAGCAGAAAGTGTGTTACTGTTTTACATCCACAGACACACAAGAAAAGAAGCAGGCAACATGAGGTCAAGTTATGGCAATTTTATTTTTGTATGTCAGTACATGTATTCAGAATAGAGTTTTTAAAAAACAAACAAACGTCCCAAGTAAAGTTTGGGGGGATTTTTGTGAAAGAAAGGTTGAGAGAGGGGGAAGGAGGAAGATGCTGCTGGGTCAGTTCTTTCTCAGCAGTCTGCTCCAGAATCCCCTCCTGTCCTCGGCTTGCTTTTCTTTTGCCTTCAGCTCTTTTAAGGTTTTGTTGAGCTGCTCCTCGGCATCTTTAAATGTTTCTTTCAGCTGCTGTTTGGCCAGTTTCCCTTTGTGTTTGAGGAGCTCTTTAGCTTCCTTTTTGTGCTTTTGTATTTCTTTAAGTTCATCTTTGCAGCCTTTCTTGCTCACCGTCGTTTCTTTCTTGAATGGCTTCACCTCAATTTTCTCTTCTGCAAGTTCCTCTTGCACTTTCATCAGTTCCTTCTTCATGTTTTGAGTGTAACTCTTTGTATCTTCCATTTCTTTCTTTGCTTCCTGTATTTTAATTTTCTCTTCCTCCAACACTTTTTGAGCTTCCAACAATTCTTTCTTCATATTTTCAATCTCATTTTCTGCCTCGTGTTTACATTTTTTCTCCTCTTCAAGTTGTTGCTTCACATGCAGTAATTCCTTCCTTAGTGTTTCAGCTTCAGCCATTACATTTGCAGCTTCTTGTGTTTCCAACTGCATTTTCCTTTTTTCCTCTTCAAAAGCTTCCTGCACCTCCTGTAATTCCTGCATCACATTTCCTGCCTCCTTCTTTGCAGTTTGATATTTATTTTTGGCTTCTTGTGCTGTGCTTTTCTCTTCCTCCAATGCTTTTTGAGCTTCCAACAGTTCTTTCTTCATGTTTTCATTCTCGTTTTCTGCCTGTTGTTTTCTCATCTTCTCTCCTTTAAGTTTGAGACCCACATCCAGTAATTCCTGCAATACTACTTCAGTTTCAAACTTTGAATTTTTAGCTTCTCCTCTTGATTTTTCTGCCTCTTCTTTTAATTTGACATTTTCAGCCTGTATCATTTGAAATTTAAAATGAATCAGCTGTACTGTATTGTGAGGTGAAGCACTCGCCGATCCTCTTCTCCATCTCCCTTCATTCATTTTGGCCTTTTAAACAAAGGAACCAACGTTTTGTAGAGGAGTGAAGTGAAGTTTTCGATGTTTCTTCGTCAACTGTCGTTTGTCCTGCACAGAGATGCTGCTGTAGATGTGTCTCTAGCTGTGTCTGGATACAGTGAAACATGCTGTAACTAAGTGCTTGTGTTGCACAGTTCTACTAAACATTCCATTTCATGCATGCTCCGCCCACATGGTCAGGAATGTCAGGTGCTGCATCTCCAAATGCTGCTCCCGTTGCCTAGCAATAACAGCTGTTTACTTTTTGGGGTCTGGTTCATTGTTTAATAAAGAAAACATGTCCAAGTATTGGGTGCTGAGGCTCAGCGCATATTCTAGCCTGCTGTGTGGGTGGGCAGCTAGAAATCACTGGTGGGCAACATGAGTGAGGAGAAAACTGGAGCAGCCAAGCAGGGAGCTGCAGGTTGCTGGTTTGAGTCTCTGTTCAGATGCTGGTGTCTCCTCTCTCTGAGATGTCTGCAAACAGTCCCAGATAAAACAATAAGGATAATAAACAAACACGTGACTAAAAAAACAATTATGACTCTGATGTGTTTCATGTGTAGCAGGATGGCCTCTATACAGCAGTCGCTGCAAGCATCCACATCGCCACACTTACGTTTCTTTAAGCAGGCGTGCTGGGCTCCTCCTAAGGAAAGTTTGAAACTTCATTTCCTTCATGCTGGTGAACTTTTTACCAAATATTTTCATCAAAGCTTCTCCATCACTGACAGGGATTGTTTGGATCTTCACACTCATCTCCACCAACCCTAAAAAATGAGTCTCACTTTGCTCATATAATGCCAGGAGTGTCTCCATATTCCACAAAAGTCTATGCAAACATGTAACAGTATCCCATATTCATAGAAATATTATTGATATTATAACAAAAGCTGTCACCAACACAATTGTCCCAAGTGCTTTTTTAAACAGGATTTTCAACCAGAGGATTTCCCTATAGCTTAATTTTTTTTCAATATTTTGTACACAACAACAGAATCATTTCAGAAAAACTCAAAATGACTGGTGTCAATATTATTTGCCCCACAAAAAAGGTCAAATATAAAAAAATATTGCAAATATTGCACAGTGAAAAGGCACTACAGCTCAGTTGTTCCCACTCGCCTTTGTCCTCCTGTCTCCCCTCCCTCTCCCCTCCAACGAGGAGTTAAACAGTTTGATGGCGTGTGGGACAAAGGAGTTTTTAAGCCTGTTGGTTCTTGACTTTGAGAGAAGCAACCTGTCGCTGAATAGGCTCCTCTGATTATTTACGAGCACGTGCAGAGGATGCCCAGCATTTTCCATAATGTCCATCAGTTTCTTTAATGTCCTTTTCTCTGCCACTGTCACCAAAGTGTCCAGCTTCATGCCGACCACAGAGCCAGCCTTCCTGATTGGTTTTTCCAGCCTGGATGAGTCCTTTGCTGTGCTGCTCCCCCAGCACACCACAGCATAGAACAGTACTCCTGCAACCACCGACTGATAAAACATCCTCAGGAGCTTCCTGCAGATGTTGAAGGACCTCAGCCTTCTGAGGAAGTACAGTCTGCTTTGGCCTTTTATGTACAGGTGCTGCGTGTTGCATGACCAAACAAAACTTTCAGTGCACTGTGAAAGTAAAAAAACAAACAGACAGGAAGGCCTAGTTAGGACATATCTAAGCATGCTCTTCATCTTGGAAGGGTAATTCAAACCAAAACTAATTGGCAGGTTCAACTTGGTAACAAAAGAAAATGCCTCAGCCAGATAAATCCCCAAAACATTCATCCATCAGCCACACACACCACATAACACTGCTGTTCTATTAGATAATGAGTTTCTTCCCATGTAAGCAGGTGTGTGTCATGGTAAAACCTCCCCCACACATCAGAACCCAGAATCTATTAGTGCCACCCATTTTAAACCCTCTCTACAGCATTCTGTTTACACCTGCTATCATTCAATCATCTTTCCTAACATAATACTAGTCCACTAGTTTACATATCACCTCTCATCCCACTAAGTGAACTGGACAAGATGATAAAACAGAAAGGCATGCTTAAGATGTTATCTGGTCTTCATTGCATGTGTATATGTCTTAATAGGATTAATGCATTTTCTGTTTGTGTGTGTGATTTTTGTGTGCCTCTCCTCCTTGCAGTGTTTCAGACACTTTTCAATTCTCCACTCAAAGGCAGTCGCTTTTCCTCCCCAGGTTCCTTAGCCCAATTTGATCTCCCACACTAAACAACAGCGTTCTTCCATGTCTCCTCCCCCTCCTTCCACTGAAGTCTCGTCTCCCCCCTTGCAGCAGTCCATTGCATCTCCATCCATCCAGTCATGATGATGGTGTTTTCTCCTTGCTGATGCCTTTTGCACATACTGCTGTTGCTGCTGGACCCCTCGCTGCTCAGGATACTGCTGTTGTCTCTTGACCTGCCATGTTGTTGCTTTTGGATCTGCATTTCGCGACAGTCAAGTGGAGGGTGCATCTGTCCTCTCAGTAAGTGAGTGAGACAGTAGACAGTGGTGAGGAGGGCTGTGCGAAAGCAAAAACACATAAATATGCCTGACACCCGTAAACGAAGCAGCATCTGGCTGCAGTTTTTTGTCTGTCTTGGTCTTGGTCTTGGTCTCGTCTCGACTTCGTCTCATCTTGGTCTCGGTCTCGGTCTTGGTCTCGTCTCGACTTGTTCTCGACTTGTTCTTAGTCTTGTCTTGGTCTCGATACCCTCTGGTCTTGGTCTTGGTTTAGGCGGTCTTGACTGCAAGTCTAGTTGCACCAGTGGTGCCATGAGCAGTATCTATCTGCTGCTCATCAGCTGCTATGACGTGGTTATTGTCACAATGTGGTGTATTTGGATCACTCAATCCTAAGTGGATATGGATATGATCCAGGATTGGATGTTTTGTATAAAATTTGAAAGGAACAATTGTTCCTTTCCCCTTTGCTGTGTACTCTGCTGATGCTGTTTTCAAAACCTACCACACTCATGTACAGTATCAGTGTCACACTGAGATATTTCAAAGATAATAATAATACATTTTATTTGAAAGCGCCTTTCAAAACACTCAAGGTCACTGTACACATTAGAATAAAAAGCAACATAACAGCAAGCAGTTCACACAATGGTAAAAGCATAAGACATAAACTAATAAAAGAGCAGAGTGGAGAGGTTATGTGGGATAAGCTATTTTGAACAAGTGAGTTTTGAGTTGGGACTTAAAGAGAGAGAAGGAAGAGATGTTTCTTAAATCAGGAGGTCGGGAATTCCAGAGTCGTGGAGCAGAGCAGCTGAAAGCCCTGCTCCCCATGGTGGCAAGACGGGGGGAGGGGACGGAGAGTGAAAGGGAAGAAGTAGATCTGAGACAACCAGATGGGGCGGTGATCTTAACCAGATCAGAGAGATATGGAGGGGAGAGATGATGAATAGCCTTAAATGTGTGCAAGAGTATTTTGAAATTGATGCGATATTTGACCGGGAGCCAGTGAAGCTGCTGCAGGACAGGAGTGATGTGGTGGATAGAAGGGGTCCTGGTGATGATACAGGCAGCAGAGTTCTGGACGCGATGGAGCTTGTGGATGGATTTTTGAGTATAAAAAGAACCTGAATAAATACAAATAAAGGGAAAGAGCTGTCCAAACCTCTGTCTCTGACCATCTGTGTTAACACTTGAAATCGGAAACATGTAAATGTAACAAACATGTTAAAACATAAGAAATCAGGAAGGGGCAAAAAAAGCATTTTGCTAAAAAAAGATTTAGAGCAGAAGTTTTTAAAATGAAGATATATTGCATTTATTTACAATTAAAAACACACAGAGCAGAAAGTGTGTTACTGTTTTACATCCACAGACACACAAGAAAAGAAGCAGGCAACATGAGGTCAAGTTATGGCAATTTTATTTTTGTATGTCAGTACATGTATTCAGAATAGAGTTTTTAAAAAACAAACAAACGTCCCAAGTAAAGTTTGGGGGGATTTTTGTGAAAGAAAGGTTGAGAGAGGGGGAAGGAGGAAGATGCTGCTGGGTCAGTTCTTTCTCAGCAGTCTGCTCCAGAATCCCCTCCTGTCCTCGGCTTGCTTTTCTTTTGCCTTCAGCTCTTTTAAGGTTTTGTTGAGCTGCTCCTCGGCATCTTTAAATGTTTCTTTCAGCTGCTGTTTGGCCAGTTTCCCTTTGTGTTTGAGGAGCTCTTTAGCTTCCTTTTTGTGCTTTTGTATTTCTTTAAGTTCATCTTTGCAGCCTTTCTTGCTCACCGTCGTTTCTTTCTTGAATGGCTTCACCTCAATTTTCTCTTCTGCAAGTTCCTCTTGCACTTTCATCAGTTCCTTCTTCATGTTTTGAGTGTAACTCTTTGTATCTTCCATTTCTTTCTTTGCTTCCTGTATTTTAATTTTCTCTTCCTCCAACACTTTTTGAGCTTCCAACAATTCTTTCTTCATATTTTCAATCTCATTTTCTGCCTCGTGTTTACATTTTTTCTCCTCTTCAAGTTGTTGCTTCACATGCAGTAATTCCTTCCTTAGTGTTTCAGCTTCAGCCATTACATTTGCAGCTTCTTGTGTTTCCAACTGCATTTTCCTTTTTTCCTCTTCAAAAGCTTCCTGCACCTCCTGTAATTCCTGCATCACATTTCCTGCCTCCTTCTTTGCAGTTTGATATTTATTTTTGGCTTCTTGTGCTGTGCTTTTCTCTTCCTCCAATGCTTTTTGAGCTTCCAACAGTTCTTTCTTCATGTTTTCATTCTCGTTTTCTGCCTGTTGTTTTCTCATCTTCTCTCCTTTAAGTTTGAGACCCACATGCAGTAATTCCTGCAATACTACTTCAGTTTCAAACTTTGAATTTTTAGCTTCTCCTCTTGATTTTTCTGCCTCTTCTTTTAATTTGACATTTTCAGCCTGTATCATTTGAAATTTAAAATGAATCAGCTGTACTGTATTGTGAGGTGAAGCACTCGCCGATCCTCTTCTCCATCTCCCTTCATTCATTTTGGCCTTTTAAACAAAGGAACCAACGTTTTGTAGAGGAGTGAAGTGAAGTTTTCGATGTTTCTTCGTCAACTGTCGTTTGTCCTGCACAGAGATGCTGCTGTAGATGTGTCTCTAGCTGTGTCTGGATACAATGAAACATGCTGTAACTAAGTGCTTGTGTTGCACAGTTCTACTGAACATTCCATTTCATGCATGCTCCGCCCACATGGTCAGGAATGTCAGGTGCTGCATCTCCAAATGCTGCTCCCGTTGCCTAGCAATAACAGCTGTTTACTTTTTGGGGTCTGGTTCATTGTTTAATAAAGAAAACATGTCCAAGTATTGGGTGCTGAGGCTCAGCGCATATTCTAGCCTGCTGTGTGGGTGGGCAGCTAGAAATCACTGGTGGGCAACATGAGTGAGGAGAAAACTGGAGCAGCCAAGCAGGGAGCTGCAGGTTGCTGGTTTGAGTCTCTGTTCAGATGCTGGTGTCTCCTCTCTCTGAGATGTCTGCAAACAGTCCCAGATAAAACAATAAGGATAATAAACAAACACGTGACTAAAATAACAATTATGACTCTGATGTGTTTCATGTGTAGCAGGATGGCCTCTATACAGCAGTCGCTGCAAGCATCCACATCGCCACACTTACGTTTCTTTAAGCAGGCGTGCTGGGCTCCTCCTAAGGAAAGTTTGAAACTTCATTTCCTTCATGCTGGTGAACTTTTTACCAAATATTTTCATCAAAGCTTCTCCATCACTGACAGGGATTGTTTGGATCTTCACACTCATCTCCACCAACCCTAAAATATGAGTCTCACTTTGCTCATATAATGCCAGGAGTGTCTCCATATTCCACAAAAGTCTATGCAAACATGTAACAGTATCCCATATTCATAGAAATATTTTTGATATTATAACAAAAGCTGTCACCAACACAATTGTCCCAAGTGCTTTTTTAAACAGGATTTTCAACCAGAGGATTTCCCTATAGCTTAATTTTTTTTCAATATTTTGTACACAACAACAGAATCATTTCAGAAAAACTCAAAATGACTGGTGTCAATATTATTTGCCCCACAAAAAAGGTCAAATATAAAAAAATATTGCAAATATTGCACAGTGAAAAGGCACTACAGCTCAGTTGTTCCCACTCGCCTTTGTCCTCCTGTCTCCCCTCCCTCTCCCCTCCAACGAGGAGTTAAACAGTTTGATGGCGTGTGGGACAAAGGAGTTTTTAAGCCTGTTGGTTCTTGACTTTGAGAGAAGCAACCTGTCGCTGAATAGGCTCCTCTGATTATTTACGAGCACGTGCAGAGGATGCCCAGCATTTTCCATAATGTCCATCAGTTTCTTTAATGTCCTTTTCTCTGCCACTGTCACCAAAGTGTCCAGCTTCATGCCGACCACAGAGCCAGCCTTCCTGATTGGTTTTTCCAGCCTGGATGAGTCCTTTGCTGTGCTGCTCCCCCAGCACACCACAGCATAGAACAGTACTCCTGCAACCACCGACTGATAAAACATCCTCAGGAGCTTCCTGCAGATGTTGAAGGACCTCAGCCTTCTGAGGAAGTACAGTCTGCTTTGGCCTTTTATGTACAGGTGCTGCTTGTTGCATGACCAAACAAAACTTTCAGTGCACTGTGAAAGTAAACAAACAAACAGACAGGAAGGCCTAGTTAGGACATATCTAAGCATGCTCTTCATCTTGGAAGGGTAATTCAAACCAAAACTAATTGGCAGGTTCAACTTGGTAACAAAAGAAAATGCCTCAGCCAGATAAATCCCCAAAACATTCATCCATCAGCCACACACACCACATAACACTGCTGTTCTATTAGATAATGAGTTTCTTCCCATGTAAGCAGGTGTGTGTCATGGTAAAACCTCCCCCACACATCAGAACCCAGAATCTATTAGTGCCACCCATTTTAAACCCTCTCTACAGCATTCTGTTTACACCTGCTATCATTCAATCATCTTTCCTAACATAATACTAGTCCACTAGTTTACATATCACCTCTCATCCCACTAAGTGAACTGGACAAGATGATAAAACAGAAAGGCATGCTTAAGATGTTATCTGGTCTTCATTGCATGTGTATATGTCTTAATAGGATTAATGCATTTTCTGTTTGTGTGTGTGATTTTTGTGTGCCTCTCCTCCTTGCAGTGTTTCAGACACTTTTCAATTCTCCACTCAAAGGCAGTCGCTTTTCCTCCCCAGGTTCCTTAGCCCAATTTGATCTCCCACACTAAACAACAGCGTTCTTCCATGTCTCCTCCCCCTCCTTCCACTGAAGTCTCGTCTCCCCCCTTGCAGCAGTCCATTGCATCTCCATCCATCCAGTCATGATGATGGTGTTTTCTCCTTGCTGATGCCTTTTGCACATACTGCTGTTGCTGCTGGACCCCTCGCTGCTCAGGATACTGCTGTTGTCTCTTGACCTGCCATGTTGTTGCTTTTGGATCTGCATTTCGCGACAGTCAAGTGGAGGGTGCGTCTGTCCTCTCAGTAAGTGAGTGAGACAGTAGACAGTGGTGAGGAGGGCTGTGCGAAAGCAAAAACACATAAATATGCCTGACACCCGTAAACGAAGCAGCATCTGGCTGCAGTTTAAAGACTTTTTTGTCTGTCTTGGTCTTGGTCTCGTCTCGACTTCGTCTCATCTTGGTCTTGGTCTCGGTCTTGGTCTCGTCTCGACTTCGTCTCGACTTGTTCTTAGTCTTGTCTTGGTCTCGATACCCTCTGGTCTTGGTCTTGGTTTAGGCGGTCTTGACTGCAAGTCTAGTTGCACCAGTGGTGCCATGAGCAGTATCTATCTGCTGCTCATCAGCTGCTATGCCGTGGTTATTGTCACAATGTGGTGTATTTGGATCACTCAATCCTAAGTGGATATGGATATGATCCAGGATTGGATGTTTTGTATAAAATTTGAAAGGAACAATTGTTCCTTTCCCCTTTGCTGTGTACTCTGCTGATGCTGTTTTCAAAACCTACCACACTCATGTACAGTATCAGTGTCACACTGAGATATTTCAAAGATAATAATAATACATTTTATTTGAAAGCGCCTTTCAAAACACTCAAGGTCACTGTACACATTAGAAGAAAAAGCAACATAAAAGCAAGCAGTTCACACAATGGTAAAAGCATAAGACATAAACTAATAAAAGAGCAGAGTGGAGAGGTTATGTGGGATAAGCTATTTTGAACAAGTGAGTTTTGAGTTGGGACTTAAAGAGAGAGAAGGAAGAGATGTTTCTTAAATCAGGAGGTCGGGAATTCCAGAGTCGTGGAGCAGAGCAGCTGAAAGCCCTGCTCCCCATGGTGGCAAGACGGGGGGAGGGGACGGAGAGTGAAAGGGAAGAAGTAGATCTGAGACAACCAGATGGGGCGGTGATCTTAACCAGATCAGAGAGATATGGAGGGGAGAGATGATGAATAGCCTTAAATGTGTGCAAGAGTATTTTGAAATTGATGCGATATTTGACCGGGAGCCAGTGAAGCTGCTGCAGGACAGGAGTGATGTGGTGGATAGAAGGGGTCCTGGTGATGATACAGGCAGCAGAGTTCTGGACGCGTTGGAGCTTGTGGATGGATTTTTGAGTATAAAAAGAACCTGAATAAATACAAATAAAGGGAAAGAGCTGTCCAAACCTCTGTCTCTGACCATCTGTGTTAACACTTGAAATGGGAAACATGTAAATGTAACAAACATGTTAAAACATAAGAAATCAGGAAGGGGCAAAAAAAGCATTTTGCTCAAAAAAGATTTAGAGCAGAAGTTTTTAAAATGAAGATATATTGCATTTATTTACAATTAAAAACACACAGAGCAGAAAGTGTGTTACTGTTTTACATCCACAGACACACAAGAAAAGAAGCAGGCAACATGAGGTCAAGTTATGGCAATTTTATTTTTGTATGTCAGTACATGTATTCAGAATAGAGTTTTTAAAAAACAAACAAACGTCCCAAGTAAAGTTTGGGGGGATTTTTGTGAAAGAAAGGTTGAGAGAGGGGGAAGGAGGAAGATGCTGCTGGGTCAGTTCTTTCTCAGCAGTCTGCTCCAGAATCCCCTCCTGTCCTCGGCTTGCTTTTCTTTTGCCTTCAGCTCTTTTAAGGTTTTGTTGAGCTGCTCCTCGGCATCTTTAAATGTTTCTTTCAGCTGCTGTTTGGCCAGTTTCCCTTTGTGTTTGAGGAGCTCTTTAGCTTCCTTTTTGTGCTTTTGTATTTCTTTAAGTTCATCTTTGCAGCCTTTCTTGCTCACCGTCGTTTCTTTCTTGAATACCTTCAACTCAATTTTCTCTTCTGCAAGTTCCTCTTGCACTTTCATCAGTTCCTTCTTCATGTTTTGAGTGTAACTCTTTGTATCTTCCATTTCTTTCTTTGCTTCCTGTATTTTAATTTTCTCTTCCTCCAACACTTTTTGAGCTTCCAACAATTCTTTCTTCATATTTTCAATCTCATTTTCTGCCTCGTGTTTACATTTTTTCTCCTCTTCAAGTTGTTGCTTCACATGCAGTAATTCCTTCCTTAGTGTTTCAGCTTCAGCCATTACATTTGCAGCTTCTTGTGTTTCCAACTGCATTTTCCTTTTTTCCTCTTCAAAAGCTTCCTGCACCTCCTGTAATTCCTGCATCACATTTCCTGCCTCCTTCTTTGCAGTTTGATATTTATTTTTGGCTTCTTGTGCTGTGCTTTTCTCTTCCTCCAATGCTTTTTGAGCTTCCAACAGTTCTTTCTTCATGTTTTCATTCTCGTTTTCTGCCTGTTGTTTTCTCATCTTCTCTCCTTTAAGTTTGAGACCCACATCCAGTAATTCCTGCAATACTACTTCAGTTTCAAACTTTGAATTTTTAGCTTCTCCTCTTGATTTTTCTGCCTCTTCTTTTAATTTGACATTTTCAGCCTGTATCATTTGAAATTTAAAATGAATCAGCTGTACTGTATTGTGAGGTGAAGCACTCGCCGATCCTCTTCTCCATCTCCCTTCATTCATTTTGGCCTTTTAAACAAAGGAACCAACGTTTTGTAGAGGAGTGAAGTGAAGTTTTCGATGTTTCTTCGTCAACTGTCGTTTGTCCTGCACAGAGATGCTGCTGTAGATGTGTCTCTAGCTGTGTCTGGATACAATGAAACATGCTGTAACTAAGTGCTTGTGTTGCACAGTTCTACTGAACATTCCATTTCATGCATGCTCCGCCCACATGGTCAGGAATGTCAGGTGCTGCATCTCCAAATGCTGCTCCCGTTGCCTAGCAATAACAGCTGTTTACTTTTTGGGGTCTGGTTCATTGTTTAATAAAGAAAACATGTCCAAGTATTGGGTGCTGAGGCTCAGCGCATATTCTAGCCTGCTGTGTGGGTGGGCAGCTAGAAATCACTGGTGGGCAACATGAGTGAGGAGAAAACTGGGGCAGCCAAGCAGGGAGCTGCAGGTTGCTGGTTTGAGTCTCTGTTCAGATGCTGGTGTCTCCTCTCTCTGAGATGTCTGCAAACAGTCCCAGATAAAACAATAAGGATAATAAACAAACACGTGACTAAAATAACAATTATGACTCTGATGTGTTTCATGTGTAGCAGGATGGCCTCTATACAGCAGTCGCTGCAAGCATCCACATCGCCACACTTACGTTTCTTTAAGCAGGCGTGCTGGGCTCCTCCTAAGGAAAGTTTGAAACTTCATTTCCTTCATGCTGGTGAACTTTTTACCAAATATTTTCATCAAAGCTTCTCCATCACTGACAGGGATTGTTTGGATCTTCACACTCATCTCCACCAACCCTAAAAAATGAGTCTCACTTTGCTCATATAATGCCAGGAGTGTCTCCATATTCCACAAAAGTCTATGCAAACATGTAACAGTATCCCATATTCATAGAAATATTATTGATATTATAACAAAAGCTGTCACCAACACAATTGTCCCAAGTGCTTTTTTAAACAGGATTTTCAACCAGAGGATTTCCCTATAGCTTAATTTTTTTTCAATATTTTGTACACAACAACAGAATCATTTCAGAAAAACTCAAAATGACTGCTGTCAATATTATTTGCCCCACAAAAAAGGTGAAATATAAAAAAATATTGCAAATATTGCACAGTGAAAAGGCACTACAGCTCAGTTGTTCCCACTCGCCTTTGTCCTCCTGTCTCCCCTCCCTCTCCCCTCCAACGAGGAGTTAAACAGTTTGATGGCGTGTGGGACAAAGGAGTTTTTAAGCCTGTTGGTCTTGACTTTGAGAGAAGCAACCTGTCGCTGAATAGGCTCCTCTGATTATTTACGAGCACGTGCAGAGGATGCCCAGCATTTTCCATAATGTCCATCAGTTTCTTTAATGTCCTTTTCTCTGCCACTGTCACCAAAGTGTCCAGCTTCATGCCGACCACAGAGCCAGCCTTCCTGATTGGTTTTTCCAGCCTGGATGAGTCCTTTGCTGTGCTGCTCCCCCAGCACACCACAGCATAGAACAGTACTCCTGCAACCACCGACTGATAAAACATCCTCAGGAGCTTCCTGCAGATGTTGAAGGACCTCAGCCTTCTGAGGAAGTACAGGTGCTGCGTGTTGCATGACCAAACAAAACTTTCAGTGCACTGTGAAAGTAAAAAAACAAACAGACAGGAAGGCCTAGTTAGGACATATCTAAGCATGCTCTTCATCTTGGAAGGGTAATTCAAACCAAAACTAATTGGCAGGTTCAACTTGGTAACAAAAGAAAATGCCTCAGCCAGATAAATCCCCAAAACATTCATCCATCAGCCACACACACCACATAACACTGCTGTTCTATTAGATAATGAGTTTCTTCCCATGTAAGCAGGTGTGTGTCATGGTAAAACCTCCCCCACACATCAGAACCCAGAATCTATTAGTGCCACCCATTTTAAACCCTCTCTACAGCATTCTGTTTACACCTGCTATCATTCAATCATCTTTCCTAACATAATACTAGTCCACTAGTTTACATATCACCTCTCATCCCACTAAGTGAACTGGACAAGATGATAAAACAGAAAGGCATGCTTAAGATGTTATCTGGTCTTCATTGCATGTGTATATGTCTTAATAGGATTAATGCATTTTCTGTTTGTGTGTGTGATTTTTGTGTGCCTCTCCTCCTTGCAGTGTTTCAGACACTTTTCAATTCTCCACTCAAAGGCAGTCGCTTTTCCTCCCCAGGTTCCTTAGCCCAATTTGATCTCCCACACTAAACAACAGCGTTCTTCCATGTCTCCTCCCCCTCCTTCCACTGAAGTCTCGTCTCCCCCCTTGCAGCAGTCCATTGCATCTCCATCCATCCAGTCATGATGATGGTGTTTTCTCCTTGCTGATGCCTTTTGCACATACTGCTGTTGCTGCTGGACCCCTCGCTGCTCAGGATACTGCTGTTGTCTCTTGACCTGCCATGTTGTTGCTTTTGGATCTGCATTTCTTGTTTTCAGGGAGACGTTAACATCCTTGGATCTTGCTTTTCGGGATGAGGAACACATGGAAGTGAAGCTGTAAAACAATTCAGCCAAAACTCGTCCTGGGTGTTTCTAATGATGTTAACCTATTATTTTACTCCGACCGCCGCCTGTGGAGATTGATCCAGGTCTGCTTCCCACCTGCAACTGACACACTGAGACATTTTGATCATTCTCATCACTACTTAAATCACACATCTCCCCTCACTTTTGTTTTTGAGCCAACAGAACCACGTCATCTGCGAAAAGCAGAGATACGATTCGGAGATTCGGAGGCCCTGGGGCAGACCCAGGACACACTGGAGAGATTATATCTCTTAGCTGGCCTGGGAACGCCTTGGTGTTCCCCCAGACAAGCTGGAGGGGGTGGCAGGGGAGAGGGAAGTCTGGGCTTCTCTGCTTGGGCTGCTGCCCCCATGGTCCTGGATAAGCGGGAGAAGTTGGATGGATGTATGTATGGATGTATGTTATATTTGAAGTGCTTACAACTCATAAACAATGATGTCTGGAGACCAGAGCTCCCTCACAGGTAGAGAAGTCTTAGTGACACCATCACACTCCTTGGGGTCCCAGACCAGGAACTAATTGTGCCAGTACTGCCACAGAAGTAATTGTAATTGTTTTTAAATCTCCAGTGTAACGTTTAAATATGTGAGCAGCTTTTTACAGTGTCCATGGTTATTCCTGTTATACATTTTACATTTAGTGAGTACTTACCAGTCTCAGCCACAAGAAAGTAGTGAGTATCTGTGTTTTGTCATTCTGAAATACAGTGAATATTAGTAATCCTGTTACAGATTGAATTGAGCCTGGTTTGATGGAGATAAATGAGTAGGAAGCAGCCTCTCTGTTGCCAGAGAGCTCTAGCTTTAGTATTATATTAGAATTTCTTTAATTTCATCCATCTCTTTGAGGGGACTCCTGCAGATGGGTGAGCTGTAGCTAACCTGTATACAGTCATGGGGAGTTTTTTGTCTGGCCGAGGAGGGGAACGCCTGCCGACACCGGAGGCAAAGTCCTGGGTGTTTGATTCCCCAGGCCTGTGTTCGAGTCCACTGTCTGGAACCATTTCTGCGTACCACAATGTTCGTGGAGTGGCGGTGTTCAAGCAAGGAACCTCACGGGGGACGCCTCGTGTAGCAAAATGGGATCTAGATCCAGTAAAGCGGCGGACGTTCCACTGGGCAGCCGGATGACAAACTCCTGTGTGACTGTATGGCAAGAACTGTGGGTAAAAGTATGTTGTGTTAGATGGCAGAGAATGGTTGTGTGGGAAAGGGTTCACTCAGCATGAGTCAGTTGAAAGTTAGAAGAGCAGTTGGAGAGAAAGGAAAAGAGATGTTGAAGAAGTGAGTTAATAGGTTGACGTGTGGTAGAGTTGGATGTCTCGAGACCACTTTTACGTGGTCTTGGTCTCGACAGACTTTGGTCTCGGTCTTGCTTTCTCAGATCGACATAGTGTTCGGGAGATTTGGAGTCAACCATCGGCGGAGCGGATTTGATGTTACAATTTGATGTTACACTGTTAGCCTTTGCAGTAATTTCCATAGCTTAGTACTGCAAAATCAACAGTAAAAAACTCTAAAGGATGTTTGCAGTTTGGTACTGTAATTTGCATGTAATTGTGGGAAAATTCCATGAGATTACATTATTTTTACGGTAACTCACCGTACTCATGGAAACAGCTGTAAAATACAGCAAATGTAACAATTGGTGATGTTACTGAGATTATACTATTACACCATCTGGATTTCTGTTGTTTTCTACTGTAGATCTAAGAGTAATTACTTAAATCCTCATTCAGAGTGTATTACCATAAAATGCAATTCATTGTGAGAGTAGTATCACATGTAAACTACAATATGCAGCATCATTTTTAACTTAAGGAGTAAGTTGCAGCTACACTATTTGAAGTATTTGAAGTATACCTGAAGTATACTAAGAAGTACAACGAAATACCCAGCAAGCATTGCAGTGCTTTAACTGTAAAATTAAAACAACTATGAAACAAATAATTGATGTTTTAAACAAGAATTTGTCACAAATTCTTGTGTAATGTCTTTTACCTTTTGAACAGAGTAACAGAGTGGCAAAAAATGTTTAAACCGTGAGTGAAAAGGGTTAATAGTTAATACACCTCAACTCTCAAATCATTTTCTCACCTGTTTGCAATATAATTCTGGTACGTGAACTATGAGTGTAGTTCTCTGCAAAGGAAGCCTTCTTGACAGGGACTAGAAAGAGAGAGCAGATTTCTCCTGTTTTGGCTTCCCTTCACTGGCTTCCTGTTAAATCCAGAATTCAAAATCCTGCTCCTCACATACAAGGTCTTAAATAATCAGGCCCCATCTTATCTTAATGACCTTGTAGTACCATATCACCCTATTAGAGCACTTCGCTCTCGCTCTGCAGGCCTACTTGTTGTTCCTAGAGTATTTAAAAGTAGAATGGGAGGCAGAGCCTTCAGTTTTCAGGCCCCTCTTCTGTGGAACCAGCTTCCAGTTTGGATTCAGGAGACAGACACTATCTCTACTTTTAAGATTAGGCTTCAAACTTTCCTTTTTGCTAAAGCATATAGTTAGGGCTGGACCAGGTGACCCTGAATCCTCCCTTAGTTATGCTGCAATAGACGTAGGCTGCCGGGGGATTCCCATGATGCATTGAGTTTTTCCTTTCCAGTCACCTTTCTCACTCACTATGTATTAATAGACCTCTCTGCATTGAATCATATCTGTTATTAACCTCTGTCTCTCTTCCACAGCATGTCTTTTGTCCTGTCTTCCTTCTCTCACCCCAACCGGTCGCAGCAGATGGCCCCGCCCCTCCCTGAGCCTGGTTCTGCCGGAGGTTTCTTCCTGTTAAAAGGGAGTTTTTCCTTCCCACTGTCGCCAAAGTGCTTGCTCATAGGGGGTCATATGATTGTTGGGTTTTTCTCTGTATCTATGGAGCGCCTTGAGGCGACTTTTGTTGTGATTTGGCGCTATATAAATAAAATTGAATTGAATTGAAATTGAATTGATAGTTGGAACTATTATCTGACTGTCTGGGGAATGGAGTGATTTGTTACATGTGAAAAATATGTTTCAACTGGATTTTAATTACTATGTGTTAATCAGAAGTAAGCCAAATATAAACTAAAAAGTAAATCAATAGTATACTTGTAAGTTTAGTATTGTGTTAGAGTAGAGTATATTTTAAGTATACTCTTATAGACTGGAAAGGACATTATGCTAGTACAGTTATAGTGAACAAAAAGTACATCTAAAAGTTAATTTCAAGTATACTTCTATATACTAAAACGGGGGCCAATGTAGTCCCAAGAAGCATTTGTAGTATACTTACTAGGTAAAGTATACGTAGACTGATTTCCTTTCTATATGTTACATTTAGAGTAATGTTTAAAAGTTACTGCATTTAGCAGGGTGTAGCTTTTTATCTTCTTATTCTTTTTTATACTGGAACTTCATTTTATTTTTTATAAGGTGGTACTTTTAAGACACCTCTGCTTAACTCCAGTGAACTAACCAGAAATCCCGGAATATGCTCTGGTGGTCATTTTACACAAGTTCAGGTGTCACATCCATGAAACCTACACCACTAACCAGCATCAGTCCTACAACTTCACTCTCAAATTTAATAAATTCTGGGACAAGCAGAAACTGTATTTTTAGCGGTGCATTTTGTGGCAGGACAGACTGCTATTAAATGCTCTCCTATAGAAATAATTCCCTTGTAGCACCACTTCGTCTCGGTTCAGAAGAGATGTCCTGGATATACATGATAATGTAACACGGGTGTTTTTGTTTGTTCATGTTTAGCGCGTTGGGTTGTGTTTTTAAAGCGAATGTTACGTTTTTAAAGCGTTTTATGCGACAGGTGTGTGTAGCACTTGTTACACATCTCAATGGGAGAGCCATAGTCGACACCTCACCTTTACCTGACGTACAACGTGACGTATGGCGCACACTTTCAAAACAACAATGGCAGATAGAAGATATTGATCGAGGCGGTTAATGCTCCTTTCGCTGGTTGCCAACCACCATTAAATAACAACAAGAAGAAAATATTGATCTGCTTTTCTTAGTTGTGCGTGTTTAAGACGCGATTCAGACTCAAACAAAGCTGCAAAGCAGGAGAACAACATGGCCATCAACTATTCTGTGCCACAGTCCCAGTTTGCTGCAGCACATAGAGATGATGAGATGGTGGAAGAACAACAGAGACAATTTACGGACCGTTAAGATGTGCAACTTAGAAGCAGTCAGAGGTAACTGGATGGAGTTCAATCAGGTCAAATGCACAGTTGGTTGGATTATATCTGAAGATCGTATGCTATTCGTGCTAACTCTGCTAGACTCCAAATTTCTCATCCAATTAATGCGGGAGTATCTCAAAGTAAATGAAACATCTAAACTTAACACTTTTTCCCTAAGACTGACTGACATGGGAAACATTGAAGTTGAATTGGAATCAGCGAATCAGTCTGAAGGTAAGTGTTTTTTCACTTATTCGAGAGAAGTCAGAAATGTGTTCTCATTACTGTTTGGTTTGATTTTTCAGCTACCGTGCCAGGTTATTTTCCAATCAAATGCTAAGACAAAATGTCAATAGATGATAGAAACATGGATGCTTGCAACAGGTAAATCGGCGAACTAACGAGGTTACGCCCATTTACCATGCTTAAAGGTGGTAAATGGTCGGTGTTTTCAGGTGTACTTGTACTACCTGTACAGTGCGGGGTGCTGACTAAGTCAGGCTAAACTCATTCAAGCGTCGAGCTCAAATATTTTTTCATTTTTGTGGACTGCTCACTTGTCTTTACTGTGCTTTTTGTCGGCACACATTTTGTGTTCATTGAAGCCTTTTGTGAATCATTTTGATCATGTCAAAACTGGGAATTGGTCCCTATTGACAATACTCTTATTTTGTTTCGGGTTGTTTTTTTTTGCATTGCATATGTCTTTTGGATAGGTAATTTGTCATTGAAGTTTTTGCAACTATGTTTATTTGTAAATTTTGTGGCTTCCGTGCACGGAAATTTATATTGTTCAGTTTGCATGTTAAAAGCCACAAACATGTAGCTAACTATAGGTTTTCCTGTGGAACTGAGAACTGCCCTGCCACTTTCAGAACATTTCCTGCCTTTCGTTCACATATGCATAGGAATCACAGAACCAGAAGGGAGGCCACTGAGGAGGAGTCCTGTAAGTTCACTGGTGACCTCAGCTGTCAAGTTCCTGGATGTGGGTATGCTGCACAAAACTTCACAACTCTTTGTGCCCATCTCAGATTTCACATCAAAGATGGGAAAAAAGTATTATGTCCATTTGAAGGTTGCTCTAAATACTTCAGTGTCCGAACATCATTTTCCAGCCATATTTCTCGAAAACATAAGCAGACAGTTCAGCAGTCAAGGCAACAAGAAATTGGTGAAATTGCCATAATACAAGGACAGGACACAGTTAATCTATTAGAAGACAGGGATTCACAACACAATACTACTGATGAAGATTTATTTCTAGATCGATTGGCTTTATTTTATTTAAAAATGCAGGCTAAAATGCTCTTGCCAACCAGCACTATACAGTGCATCATAGAGGAATTTCAGGATCTTCACAGCTGTGCAATGCACGATGTTGTGGCAAAACTGTCTGACAAACTGTCTGCATTTAATATTCCACAGGCAGAAGTGGATAACATCATTCAAGAACTTTCACAGAATGATCTCTTAACACTGTACAATAAAGGTGTGTTGAGATCTGACAAAACAAGGAAGACATTTTTCAAAGAAAATTTCAGTTATGTGGAACCCACTCAATTTTTTTTAGGATCTGACAGTACAGGCAAACAGCGTTATTTTCAGTATGTGCCAATTAAAGAAACACTGAAGTCTCTCTTGAGACAACCCACAATACGGGAACAGTACAAACAGTCAAAACTACGCCGATCACCAGACATGGTTTTAGAGGATGTCTCAGATGGTCAAAATGTCAAGGATAATGCACTTTTACAGCACTATCCATCATCTCTTTCACTCATTCTCTACCAAGATGCATTTGAAGTGGTTAATCCATTAGGGTCTGGCAAAAAGAAACATAAAATCCTGGCAGTGTACATGACTCTAGGTGAGATCTTGCCACACAACCGGTCCTCTGTTGATGCAATGCAACTTGTTCTGCTTTGCAGGAACACTGACTTCAAAACTTTTGGCCATAACAAAGTTTTTTCCAGTCTTATTGCAGACCTTAAAGATATGGAAGAGACAGGTGTTCTGGTAGAGGATGGAACCATAATGAAGGCAGCTTTGATAGCCATCTTAGGAGACAATCTGGGCTCCCACTGCATAGGTGGTTTCACTGAGAATTTCAGCTGCAGCAAACATTTTTGCAGATACTGCTTAATTGACAGGGAAAACTTTATCAATGATCCACTATCACTTGGACAAAAAAAGAACAGCTGATAACTATAAAGACAGTGTTGAGGTCCTCTCTACAAGTGACCACTCGGTTGTGAATGGCATTAAATTTGACTCTGTGTTTAATTCACTGAAGTATTTCCATGTGTGCTCTGGGTTACCTCCATGTTTGGGCCATGATTTATTTGAAGGAGTGGTTTCCAGTGACTTGTCGCTATATATTGATACCCTTGTGCAAGTGGAAGGGCATTTCACATGCAACCAGTTAAACAGAGCAATTGTACAGTTCAAACACGTAGGAAGTGGCAGCACAGAACTGGTGTCTTCTACGACTTCTGCATCTGTACATTGGTGAAAAGATAAAACATCCTGTGGATAGTGAGGTTTGGCAGTTATGCCTTAAACTTAGAGACATTGTTGATATTGTATGTGCCCCCAAAATAAGTCACAATGACATTGCCTACCTAAAGATACTGATAGAGGACTATATACATCTGAGACACAGTAGGTTTCCTGACAAAGCTTTAAAAGCTAAACATCACTATTTGTTACATTATGCAGAGCTTATCCTTCACTTTGGACCACTCATTCGTTTGTGGACCCTTAGGTTTGAGAGCAAGCACTCGTATTTCAAAGCATGTACAAGAACAGTGCACAACTTCGTCAACTTATGCAAGACTCTGACAGAAGGAGAAGCAAGTGATTACAATCATCATCTTTACAACGCTGTCATTCAAGAAGCTGTGGCAAAAGCCGGCTGCACTAATCAGACCACTTTGGATGTGTCAGCAGTTGTCCACAAAGGTACCAAGTATGTGAAAGGCTATGTTTCCATTGTAGATGACACTGATGATGGCTTGGTTTTTTGGGAAGATAGCTGTTATACTTGTTAACGATTCTGGATTGTACTTTGTGCTCGAGTTGCATCACTCAGTACTTCTCATTGACCTTGGACTTCACTGCTTGCGTTGCCCTACAGAAAGAAGTGTGTGTGTAAATGCTGACAGTCTGATGGATTATTACCCACTACCACTTTATAACATGGCAGGCCTTTTTCTTGTCTCCCTACACCATTCAGTTTCCTCTTAATTCTTTTTCAGGGATGGAAATTGAAGAGGAACTCACAAGGCTCCTGCCGGCACTAGACAGAGAGAAAATAATCTGCATTGTAGAACATCTGACGGACGTTATTGGTGTACAACAAAAAAGTGATCTTTTGTTTGTGGAGGCAGAAGATCTCAAACCCTTTCTCACACCAATTCAAATACTACTTCTTGCATTTAAAGGAGGTTTGTGTAGGTTCTGTATAAATCATAGAGTTGAGTCTATGATTTGAAGGTCACTCATAGACTCATATGTCACTGATTAGCTTGATTAGCTTTTTTTTTTCTCTTCACCATACTACACATGTACTTTGACAGTATAATAGTGAAGAGCGTTTTGGGGCTCACATTGTCCGATAGATAATTAACACGGAAAACATAAACAAAAGTAGACACTAAATCTAACACCATTGACCTTTCATTGGTAGTGGTACAACTAAGGGTTTGAAATTGTGACATACTGTAAAATATATTGACTCAAGGTCTTTTCAATGCAAGACCTTGAGTTTGTAGTTCTTTTGCAGTCCTGGGATTGCTTCTTTTCATCTTCAGACAAGGTCCCCAAAACTGCCTTGCCGTTACTACTCAATCCTAATTGAAGGGTTCATCTTTTAGTGAGGACATATTTGTTGACATAGTAGCTTTTTAAGGTAGCTTTTCCAATGATCTTTATTTATTTATTTTTTTAGATGGCAACAGACCAGAGAACCTGAATGACACCATTACTCTGGAGCCTTGCCCTGCTGCATCAGCTGAAACATCAAGCCATCCACCTCACCCCTCCTCCTCCACGTCCAGCACTATGTACAACCATTACTCCAGCTCTTGGGTCTCACACTTACAGATTCCTTGGGAAAGATTTCCACTCCGACTGTCGCATGCAATCACAAGAGGAGACAGAGCTCATCCAGAGGACAGGAGAAGTATGGTCAGAATTGTTGTGGAGGCCATGCAAGTTCACTGCAGAAACCCTAAACGTGCATCTTGTGAAGAAGTTGCTAAAATCATTGTAAACAGATACCCTCAAACATCTGCAGATCTTACTGACAAGGGAGAAAGACTGGGTTGTGGACATTATTTTATGTTGCATAATGACAACATGTTGCCCCTATACATTTAAGGACAAAGTTTAATGACCGTCACCTGCTGGATGGTGAGTGGAGAAGGGCGTGTAATTGTTGAGCTGGACAGAGAGAACACCTGTGCTGATGTAATGTCAGTCTTCTTTGGTTCATTCTATGTATTGAACCTGGAATACCAGGAGTCAGCGTGTGCAACATTGGAACTAATTCAGAGGTATTTTTGAACAGTTAGCTAATAGTGATAGATGATGAATAAATTATCCCTAAGTAACTCATTATTTCAAATCACAACTCAATGTTACTGTATGCTACTATTTATTATGGCATGTTTTAAGGTTTTTGTAACGATAAACCCTGAAGAGGGAACAAAATGTACCTCCAAGGTTGGGACAAGCAGGAAGACTGGGACCACTGTGAAGCGAAAGGTTGTTCACATTAACCCTCATGTCACAACTTTCCTCCAGCGGCTTACTGAATTTGAGTGGAAAACTTCAAATTAGGTAACTGTTTTTGCCATTTTTAGTGAATTTCTTGTATAATTTAAGTGACCAATGTGTTGTTACCTGTGTCTCCACAGATGATCAATGGCCCATGCTTGCTGGACATTTACACAAGATGAACAACAATGAAGACAAGCTCTCTCGCCATCTTGCAAGACGCTGTCTCTGTCCAATAGGTTTTTTTGAGTGCAACAGTTTTGATTTTTTTTCCTTCTTTTACCCGTTTGTTAAAAATTATTTCAGCTAATTACACTTTAATTGTCACATGTATTGGCTCACCCTACAAATCAATGAACTCAGTCCACAAGGCAAGATCAGGGTTCAGTGCAGGTCAGTCAAGTTCCTTCACACCACACACGCTCATCCATGTCCTTGTGGACCCTGTTTTGTGCATTGATTTGGTGGTGTGAGCCAGTATTTTGGACAAAGTGTATATAAAGGCAGACGTGTGGGGCTTGATATTATATTCATATTATATTTATATGTTGTCTGCCATGATATGGATATGACATAATATCGTTATTGTTTGTACACCCATCTGGAAAATAATGGATTACATGGTTTAGTAAAAACAAGTGCTTCCTCAATGAAAATATGTTTTCAGTTCTTTTGAGTTTTTGATTTTGGAAATGTGTATTTCTGCAGAGGAAAATCAGAACAGAAATAAAAAGTGGTGTGAAGCACATGAATTATATTTTGTGTGTGTGTGTGTGTGTGTGTGTATCTATCTACCTATCTCAATCGATCGATAGTGGGTATATATATGTTTTTATATAAAAATATATATAAATAAATATATGGTCCTTTTTTCTTTTAAACAATACAATTTTTTTTGGAACCCTCCAGTCTCTTACAGTAGGTTACTGTTTCTTTAAATTACGGTAAATTACGACCTGTTAAACAGTAAATGACCGCCTGTGGGGACACGGTATCCTCTAGCAGAGATGAATATTTTTGGTACTGATGATGCGTGATAACGGTAAGAAAGATTTCCACTCCGACTGTCGCATGCAATCACAAGAGGAGACAGAGCTCATCCAGAGGACAGGAGAAGTATGGTCAGAATTGTTGTGGAGGCCATGCAAGTTCACTGCAGAAACCCTAAACGTGCATCTTGTGAAGAAGTTGCTAAAATCATTGTAAGCAGATACCCTCAAACATCTGCAGATCTTACTGAAAAGGGAGAAAGACTGGGTTGTGGACATTATTCACTACTAAGAAGCATCAAATCGTCTTCGTCAAACAAAGAGAACCAGGAATGAGGAAGACTGCAGTCCCAACAGTAGTGCAACCCCACCTAAAAAAGTTAGATGCCTTGTTGATAGCTGACCCACACTGATCACAGAGATGCTTTTTGACCCCACTGTGAAAGAGTTCATGTCGTTTTAAGTCACCTGACGTGGGGAAGCTTCTCCCACATTCTTTGCAGTATTTCAGTTTGTCGCCAGTGTGTTTACGTTGATGTATTTTTAGGCCGGCTTGCTGACTGAAAGTCTAAAATACTTAGTCATTTGTTTGATTGTAATTTAGCATTATATAACTCACATATAAAACTATCAATTGTAATTTTAAATGGTTTAAAAGCATGTAGAAGAGCATATTTAGGCAAGTACATTTCTCCTTTTGTTATCAAGAAGCACAGACAAAAAGGAAAAAAAACTGAATCATTGGTCATTGGTCCCCACCAATGCCAAAACGAAATCTACGCCCACTGTCTCTTCCATTGCCGTTTCACTCCAAACGTAACAAATGTCCAACTCAGACACTGTTCTCAATTTGCATTCACACACAGTGAAGTTGCAGCTTGTTGGAAACGCATCTCCATCCATCCAGTCATGATGATGGTGTTTTCTCCTTGCTGATGCCTTTTGCACATACTGCTGTTGCTGCTGGACCCCTCGCTGCTCAGGATACTGCTGTTGTCTCTTGACCTGCCATGTTGTTGCTTTTGGATCTGCATTTCGCGACAGTCAAGTGGAGGGTGCGTCTGTCCTCTCAGTAAGTGAGTGAGACAGTAGACAGTGGTGAGGAGGGCTGTGCGAAAGCAAAAACACATAAATATGCCTGAACCCGTAAACGAAGCAGCATCTGGCTGCAGTTTAAAGACTTTTTTGTCTGTCTTGGTCTTGGTCTTGGTCTCGTCTCGACTTCGTCTCATCTTGGTCTTGGTCTCGGTCTCGGTCTTCGTCTCGACTTGTTCTTAGTCTTGTCATGGTCTCGATACCCTCTGGTCTTGGTCTTGGTTTAGGCGGTCTTGACTGCAAGTCTAGTTGCACCAGTGGTGCCATGAGCAGTATCTATCTGCTGCTCATCAGCTGCTATGCCGTGGTTATTGTCACAATGTGGTGTATTTGGATCACTCAATCCTAAGTGGATATGGATATGATCCAGGATTGGATGTTTTGTCTAAAATTTGAAAGGAACAATTGTTCCTTTCCCCTTTGCTGTGTACTCTGCTGATGCTGTTTTCAAAACCTACCACACTCATGTACAGTATCAGTGTCACACTGAGATATTTCAAAGATAATAATAACACATTTTATTTGAAAGCGCCTTTCAAAACACTCAAGGTCACTGTACACATTAGAATAAAAAGCAACATAAAAGCAAGCAGTTCACACAATGGTAAAAGCATAAGACATAAACTAATAAAAGAGCAGAGTGGAGAGGTTATGTGGGATAAGCTATTTTGAACAAGTGAGTTTTGAGTTGGGACTTAAAGAGAGAGAAGGAAGAGATGTTTCTTAAATCAGGAGGTCGGGAATTCCAGAGTCGTGGAGCAGAGCAGCTGAAAGCCCTGCTCCCCATGGTGGCAAGACGGGGGGAGGGGACGGAGAGTGAAAGGGAAGAAGTAGATCTGAGACAACCAGATGGGGCGGTGATCTTAACCAGATCAGAGAGATATGGAGGGGAGAGATGATGAATAGCCTTAAATGTGTCATGGTCCTGGGTCATTTTGCCCCAGCGTTTTGTGTTTTATGATTATGTCCCTCTGTTCTAGTTATTCGGTGTCCTCCCCCCTTGTGTCCGGTTCGGGTTCTAGATTTCCTGTTTTGTTCTGAAGGTCTGTGTCTGTTGTCATTGTGTTCAGCTTGTGTCCTCCAGTCATCATGGTTATTCAGATCAGCTGTTCTCCCTCCTGTGTGCGATTACCCGATTACCTTGTGTGTGTGTATATATAGTGGGTGTCGGTCTGTGTTCGTTGTCGGCTCGTCTGCGTTCATCTGTGTATCTCTGCGTTCTATGGTGCTCCGTTCCTGTCTCTGCGTCTCTCTGCCCCGCACCCCTTTTGCATGGTCTCAGGTTTGTCATTTAGTTCTCCCAGTTTAGGTTTCTTCACTTGTTTTGTCATGCCTCACTGCCTGTTTTTGCCACTGCCACCTTGTAAATAAACCCTCACTCATATCATCAGTCGGCTGCCTGCATTTTGGGTCCTCCTTTGCCTCCACACCACACGGCTCACTCCGCCAGCCGTGACAGTACGAGCCGACCAAACATGGACCCAGCAGCATCCGCACCTTCCCAGGAGTTTCGGGAGGAAGTAATCGACTCTGTTTCGAGGTTGGTTAACCTGTGGCTTGAACGTGAGGGAGAGGAATTTCACCACGCTGTAGAAGCCAGGCTACAGCAGCTAATTTCTGCTCAGCCCTGGCTACTGGACTCTCTTCACCCGCTCGCACAGGACTTCATTCTGAAAGAACTGCACCTTCACCCTCCAGCCGCTACCGCTTCCCGACCCAGCCCGGTGGTGAATGTTTTGCACTGCCCGCCGGGCAATCTGCGGCCCGGCCCGCCGGAGGTGGAATTACCCGGCCGGTCGGAGCTATCCCCGAGAAGGAAGCGACGTTCACGCCGCCGACGCCCATCGCCACAGCCGGGTCCCGAGACTTCTGAGTTGCCGGCTGTGGTGAGTGGAAAAGACACTTTTTCTGTTTCGCCAGACCGTGTGACTGTTTATACCGGGGCTGTGTTTTTTGAGTCAGCTGCCCAGCCGCTAGCTCAGTTAGCTGCCCAGCAGCCGCTAGCTCAGTTAGCCGCTCAGTCGTCACCTCCATCACATTCAGCCTCACGACCCATAGCCCAGTTACAGTCACAGCCAGACTTATTAGACACTATGTTACAATCCATAGCCCAGTCAATAGCTCAGTTGGTAGAAGACTCATCAGACTTATCATCAGCTCAGCCACCTATTCAGCCATCATCTTCACCAACTCCTCCGGTACAGCAAGCCATGACAGTTCAACCCATAAAGGACAGGTCAACAACTTCCTGTTCTAAGCAGAGAGACAAACCTAATAACTGTGAAAACATTCCTCAAGAGCTGGCCAGTTCTGAGACGCACTCCAGGGCCTCCCCAGAGGCTGGGTTTCAGCCCCCAGCAGACTCTGGACCCCTGGAGGTGAAGAAGCCAGCTGAGGACTGCACCCGGCTGTCGCTGCCTGAGCAGGGTCAATGCTCTGCGCAGCTGCAGTCTGCTATGTGTTTGCCAGAGGCCACCGTGCCTGCTGGTTCTGATCCGTCCCTGCCAGAGGCCCGTGCGCCTGCTGGTTCTGATCCGTCCCTGCCAGAGGCCCGTGCGCCTACTGGTTCTGATCTGTGTTTTCCAGAGGCCCGTGTACCTGCTGGTTCAGCCCTGCGTGTGCCAGGGGCCCCTGTGCCCCCTGGTTCAGTGACTATTTCCGCTGGGGGTTCTGGAGAGCCCGGCCAGCACTTTCCTGTCTCCGCTGGAGGGTCCGAGGGGCCCGTTCAGCCGCCTGTCTCCGCTGGAGGGTCCGAGGGGCCCGTCCAGCCGCCTGTCTCCGCTGGAGGGTCCGAGGGGCCCGTCCAGCCGCCTGTCTCCGCTGGAGGGCCCGAGGAGCCCGTCCAGCCTCCTGCCTCGTCAGCTGGAGGGCCCGAGGAGCCCGTCCAGCCTCCTGCCTCGTCAGCTGGAGGGCCCGAGGAGCCCGTCCAGCCCCAAGACTCGTCAGCTGGAGGTTCAGGGGAACCTAGCCAGCTTCCTGCCTCGTCAGCTGGAGGGCCCGAGGAGCCCGTCCAGCCTCCTGCCTCGTCAGCTGGCGGGCCCGAGGAGCCCGTCCAGCCGCCAGCTGCAGCCTCATCATCCTCACCGGCTGCAGCTTCATCCACGCCGCCGGCAGCAACAGCAGCTTCAACCACGCCGCCGGCAGCAGCAGCAGCTTCCTCCTCGCCTGCTGCAGCTTCATCATCTTCGCCTGGTCCGGCTTCATCATCTTCGCCTGGTCCGGCTTCATCATCTTCGCCTGGTCCGGCTTCATCATCTTCGCCTGGTCCGGCTTCATCATCTTCGCCTGGTCCGGCTTCGGCTTCGCCTGGTCCGGCTTCGGCATCCTCGGCGTCGCCTGGTCCGGCTTCGGCATCCTCGGCGTCGCCTGGTCCGGCTTCGGCATCCTCGGCGTCGCCTGGTCCGGCTTCGGCATCCTCGGCGTCGCCTGGTCCAGCCTCTGCTTCAGCCTCCGTCTCACCTGGTGCTGCGGGGGCCACGCAGCCTTCAGGTCCCAAACTGCCGTCTCGACATCGGCGGTCATCTGCCAGGCCGCTTGTTGGGCGTCATCGTCGTTATGGACGACCTCCCAAACGCCACTGCTACCTTCTGCGCGGCCGGCCTCCGGACTTGTGTCGCCGCCACCGTTGCTGTCCGCACGGTCGGCCGCCTGAACTGTTTCCCCGTCGCCGCCGTTGCTGTCTGCACGGTCGGCCGCCTGAACTGTTTCCCCGTCGCCGCCGTTGCTGTCCGCACGGTCGGCCGCCTGAACTGTTTCCCCGTCGCCGCCACTGCCGTGTGCACGGTCGGCCCCCTGAACTGTTTCCACTTCGCCACCGCAGCCTTCTGCGCGGTCGGCTTTTGGATCTGTGTCGCCAACGTGGCCGGCCTCAGAAGATGCATTGTCCTGGACTTCTGAGTTGTCAGCCTCTGGGCCGGCCTCCTGAACTGTGTTTTGTTCTTGAACTCCAGCATGTGTGTTTGTTTTGACGATTCACTTGGTTCGCTGGAGCTTGTTTTTGTTTGGTTTTGGTCCCTCCGTCCTGGGCCCCCCGCCGCCCGCCCTGGGTTGGTCGTCTGTTTTTGTTTTGGGCTGTCTGGAGCCAGCCCTTGGAGGGGGGGTACTGTCATGGTCCTGGGTCATTTTGCCCCAGCGTTTTGTGTTTTATGATTATGTCCCTCTGTTCTAGTTATTCGGTGTCCTCCCCTCTTGTGTCCGGTTCGGGTTCTAGATTTCCTGTTTTGTTCTGAAGGTCTGTGTCTGTTGTCATTGTGTTCAGCTTGTGTCCTCCAGTCATCATGGTTATTCAGATCAGCTGTTCTCCCTCTTGTGTGCGATTACCCGATTACCTTGTGTGTGTGTGTGTGTGTATATATAGTGGGTGTCGGTCTGTGTTCGTTGTCGGCTCGTCTGCGTTCATCTGTGTATCTCTGCGTTCTATGGTGTTCCGTTCCTGTCTCTGCGTCTCTCTGCCCCGCACCCCTTTTGCATGGTCTCAGGTTTGTCATTTAGTTCTCCCAGTTTAGGTTTCTTCACTTGTTTTGTCATGCCTCACTGCCTGTTTTTGCCACTGCCACCTTGTAAATAAACCCTCACTCATATCATCAGTCGGCTGCCTGCATTTTGGGTCCTCCTTTTCCTCCACACCACACGGCTCACTCCGCCAGCCGTGACAGTATGTGTGCAAGAGTATTTTTGAAATTGATGCGATATTTGACCGGGAGCCAGTGAAGCTGCTGCAGGACAGGAGTGATGTGGTGGATAGAAGGGGTCCTGGTGATGATACAGGCAGCAGAGTTCTGGACGCGTTGGAGCTTGTGGATGGATTTTTGAGTATAAAAAGAACCTGAATAAATACAAATAAAGGGAAAGAGCTGTCCAAACCTCTGTCTCTGACCATCTGTGTTAACACTTGAAATGGGAAACATGTAAATGTAACAAACATGTTAAAACATAAGAAATCAGGAAGGGGCAAAAAAAGCATTTTGCTAAAAAAAGATTTAGAGCAGAAGTTTTTAAAATGAAGATATATTGCATTTATTTACAATTAAAAACACACAGAGCAGAAAGTGTGTTACTGTTTTACATCCACAGACACACAAGAAAAGAAGCAGGCAACATGAGGTCAAGTTATGGCAATTTTATTTTTGTATGTCAGTACATGTATTCAGAATAGAGTTTTTAAAAAACAAACAAACGTCCCAAGTAAAGTTTGGGGGGATTTTTGTGAAAGAAAGGTTGAGAGAGGGGGAAGGAGGAAGATGCTGCTGGGTCAGTTCTTTCTCAGCAGTCTGCTCCAGAATCCCCTCCTGTCCTCGGCTTGCTTTTCTTTTGCCTTCAGCTCTTTTAAGGTTTTGTTGAGCTGCTCCTCGGCATCTTTAAATGTTTCTTTCAGCTGCTGTTTGGCCAGTTTCCCTTTGTGTTTGAGGAGCTCTTTAGCTTCCTTTTTGTGCTTTTGTATTTCTTTAAGTTCATCTTTGCAGCCTTTCTTGCTCACCGTCGTTTCTTTCTTGAATACCTTCAACTCAATTTTCTCTTCTGCAAGTTCCTCTTGCACTTTCATCAGTTCCTTCTTCATGTTTTGAGTGTAACTCTTTGTATCTTCCATTTCTTTCTTTGCTTCCTGTATTTTAATTTTCTCTTCCTCCAACACTTTTTGAGCTTCCAACAATTCTTTCTTCATATTTTCAATCTCATTTTCTGCCTCGTGTTTACATTTTTTCTCCTCTTCAAGTTGTTGCTTCACATGCAGTAATTCCTTCCTTAGTGTTTCAGCTTCAGCCATTACATTTGCAGCTTCTTGTGTTGCCAACTGCATTTTCCTTTTTTCCTCTTCAAAAGCTTCCTGCACCTCCTGTAATTCCTGCATCACATTTCCTGCCTCCTTCTTTGCAGTTTGATATTTATTTTTGGCTTCTTGTGCTGTGCTTTTCTCTTCCTCCAATGCTTTTTGAGCTTCGAACAGTTCTTTCTTCATGTTTTCATTCTCGTTTTCTGCCTGTTGTTTTCTCATCTTCTCTCCTTTAAGTTTGAGACCCACATGCAGTAATTCCTGCAATACTACTTCAGTTTCAAACTTTGAATTTTTAGCTTCTCCTCTTGATTTTTCTGCCTCTTCTTTTAATTTGACATTTTCAGCCTGTATCATTTGAAATTTAAAATGAATCAGCTGTACTGTATTGTGAGGTGAAGCACTCGCCGATCCTCTTCTCCATCTCCCTTCATTCATTTTGGCCTTTTAAACAAAGGAACCAACGTTTTGTAGAGGAGTGAAGTGAAGTTTTCGATGTTTCTTCGTCAACTGTCGTTTGTCCTGCACAGAGATGCTGCTGTAGATGTGTCTCTAGCTGTGTCTGGATACAATGAAACATGCTGTAACTAAGTGCTTGTGTTGCACAGTTCTACTGAACATTCCATTTCATGCATGCTCCGCCCACATGGTCAGGAATGTCAGGTGCTTGTGATGTTATTCTGTTATCATATGTTACCTTTTATATGTAATCAAAGTAGTTGAATTATGATAACAGCTGTTGGACATATATTATCCTTTAGTTTAGATGGTGTGCTGTGTATGTAGTTTAATCCTCATTATACTTTTGGGTTAAAAGAACATAATCATTTTTGTAGTTCATTAGATAAGTGTGCATCACTCTGTATCCTTGATCTGCTGTGAATGTGTTACACTGTTTTCTTGACATGCTTTATAGTTGAATCATAAAAAGAAGGTTGTAGGCAGGAGACTTGGTGTCTAGGGCAGAAGAGATAAACCACATTCCATACCCCCACTTTACAGAGAGCAGAAAAGACAGGGAGCCGAGGTCATAACTTAGGCGCCGTAACAGAGAAAGAATGTGAATGTTTAGGCTTTTACGACTAGGTGGGGGCCGCTAGGAGCTATAAGAGGCTGTGTAACCCGTCACCATTTTGAGACTCGCTGTGACCCTCTGCAGGCAGGTCTCCCCATCATGATGGTTCTAATGCTCATAAGTGTTGAATTGTATGGAAATAAATGATTGTTGATTGAGCATTTATACACCGAGTATTGTCCTTCCTTCAGCCCAAAGATTAAACGAACTGGGAAATTCCAACAACTTGGTGCCTGGTGACCCGGATCTTTGGTGTGCTGAGGAGGTGCAGATTTGGCCTGTGGTGAGATCGTGGGGCGAGGCGAACAGAGGACCGGTCCAAATATAAAAAGGTAAGCACAGCCTGTTGTATTATAAATACCAAATGTGCATATTGGGCTTTCCAAATTAATCTGTTCGCTGAGTTACACGTATTTTCACATTAAATTTGTCGGTGTCTGGTTTTTGGTGCAAGATACTAACAACATAAGTTGAGGCTGAATTCCAGTGTGTTAGATAAACTGCTTCTACCGAGAAACTAATAATACACTACGTTGAGCTAGATGCAGTTAAACTGCTTCTACCGAGAAACTAATGACATACTACGTTGAGCTAGTTGCAGCCCACTTTACCTTCCACATTTAACTTTGTCTAAGACTGGCTTCTGTAGCAATAATACATTAGAATCTCTTGGAGACGCGGCCATAAGTCCAGTACATTGAATAGAGGTTTTGAAGTTGGTTTATGGTGTCGGTTAAGTCCTCGTGGATGCGGCTATAAAATTGAATATAGAATTAAGGAAAGCAGATGCTGGCTTACGGTGCGGTTAAACACTGGCAACGCCAAAAGCGCAACACGTCCGTAGGTTTTGGTTTATGATACGGCCGTGTTCCGGTGGTGCGGCCGTAAGTGCAGTAGTGATTGGTGCTGGTTTCAGTACATTGAATAGAGGTTTGACGGTGGTTTATGGTATCAGTTGAGCCTCGAGGGCTGCGGTCATAAAATATAAGTAAAATTTCACTTGCCATGAAATAAAGGTAAAGCAGAACCTGGTTTATGGTGTCGGTTTTGAGCTTCGGGGACACATGCATCACTTTTTACGATGCGATTTTGCCCCGTGGTGGCGGTCATAAGCGCAGAGAAAGGGGTATCTGTTCGATGGTGCAGTTGTGCTTTAAGGGGTTCTAACAGTTGAGCTCAGAGGTTTCTGTGTAAAGTTCCGCTGATGAGAAGTGTTGTGTGTGAGGCGCGCTCTGGGTGTTGTGTGTGTAAGGCGCTCTGGGTGTTGTGTGTGTAAGGCGCTCTGGGTGTTGTGTGTGAGGCGCGCTCTGGGTGTTGTGTGTGAGGCGCTCTGGGTGTTGTGTGTGAGGCGCGCTCTGGGTGTTGTGTGTGAGGCGCTCTGGGTGTTGTGTGTGAGGCGCGCTCTGGGGATTGTGTGTGTAAGGTGCGCTCTGGGTGTGGGTTGTGTGTGAAGCGTGAAACACAGTGACAGTGACGGTTGATGTGTTTGAATAGGAGGACATTAGTGCGAAGAAGATGCTTTAAGATCAAAGGTTGACGCCTAGTGTACCTGTGGAAACTAATTTTGTTCAAGGTGTGGCGACCCTCCTGTTCGTGGACGCGCGGGCAGGCCCAGCGGCGTCTGGATGCCGAGGTGGTGACTTGGGAACTGAGGACTCCCGCATAGCTACAGAATAACACTGGAACGGCTGTGTAATCACGGGTTCACATTTATTCTGGAATAGAACAAGAAGATGCTTTTACATCTAAGGTTGAGTTCTATCATAGGTAAAATATAAAAAGGTTGAATTCCTCGCTTCAGTGGTTGAAATTCTTGTGTGCCTGTCCCCTGACGAGTGTGAAATTAAATAAAGAGGGAATTTGGAGCCACATAGAGATAGATGGGCATAATTGGGTGTATTACTCTGTGGTGTAATTAACAAAAATAAATAAATAAAAAGAGAGATAGTAAGAGGTGTGTGGTGGAGAATTATGGAGAAGTAGAGAGAGGAATGTGTTGGGAGACTGGCGTGCAGTTTACGCTGGCGAGGTAGACGTGTTGCCTGCTTATCTGTTTAACAGTGATGAAAATGAAATTAAATAAATCTCTTAGTGTGTTAACACAGGTGGCTACGGACCTGGACCAACTGCCCCCACAAGCACAGCGGCCGAAGCAAAATTATAAGAAATGGGAACCACACCCAGCACGAATCAGCAGCTGTGAAACAGACAGCAGCGAGGAGAGAATTAGAGGAGAAATGAAGGTTTTAAGAGCACAGGAAATTGGGTTGAATTTTGGGGCCAACGGACTTGTGGAGGTTGGGAAGGCGTCCGGAGCATCACAACAAAAGGTGAAACAAAAACACACACAAGCAGAGAAATGTGAGAGAAAGGCTCCTTTTAAGGTAACGCCTAGTTTGAGAAAAATTCAAATTAACCTGCCTGCCTACAAATGCACACACATGCAATGAAAAAACAGCTTACACTCATGAACATGTGAAGATTTTCCAGCAAGGTTAAAGCAAAAAAAAAAAAAAATAATTAACATACTTCTGTTGTTAAATGATGAAGTTTATCCATTACTGACAAAGAAACCCTCTGGGTTGCAGGACAACAATTTAACTTCAAAAAAAAAGACACTGGACTGACCAACCAGTGAAGACACGACAAATTTAGTGGTTAAAAGATTCAAATTGTGACATGTTTTCTGCTGATTGATTGATACAAGTGATTACTGAATGAAAGAAAATTCCTTTTTGGGCTTTTAAACATGATCTTAAGAATTTTAACATGTACCTGTGTTGTCCTGTCAGCTTGGTGGGTTATGAGTTGATTATACGGTGAGAAAAAAACAAAAAAAGGGGGAGAGAAGGCTGACACAGGGCCTGGCCCCGTTGTTTCTCCCCTCTCGGAATAACAGCCAACACAACATCATTTTCCTGTTCGTTTGTTTTTGTTTTGTTTTTGTTTTTTCTCTTTATGCTTAATTACAGGCTGCTTTGCCGGCCCTGAAAGCCGAGGCTGACTTGGACTCCTGCTCTCCCCTCTACGTGACCCTGACCAAATGCTGCAACAGCTGGACCCACAACAACGACCTGAAAATGTCAACAGTGCTGCAGGAATGCGATCTCATGCAGCAGAGACGGAGAGCGTTAAAACCAAGGCCCGTTTCACTACACGGGGGAAAATTCTCAGACAGCTTCAGCTGACAGAGCGGTGGCAAGACGCCCGCCAAGCCCGAATGAAAAGTAAGGCCGAGCAAAGGAATGCTGACCTTAACAACTCTGCATTAACACTGTGCAGGACAGTGACAGACCAACACGGATGATCGGGCAGCGAAAAGGGCGTGACCGAGACAGGAGGAGTAACTGAGGTCAGGAGGCACCTCAGAATGGACAAAAAACACAGGAGAAGATGCAGGTTTCACCTGCGGTGAGCATGGACACTGGAGAAAGGACTGCCCCAACTGGGGTCAGAACCAGGACGGACAGAACTTTGAGCAGCAGCAGCATCAATGGCCGCAAACAGACTGAAAAGGAGGAGGGCAGGACCCCAGGGCATGCCTCAGGCCGTGGTTTACCCAGAACACCAGAACAGGAAGGTGATGCACACACACACACACACACACACACACACACACACACACACACACACACACATTGGAATGCTGCTTCACTGAGAAGTGATCCACATACATATACATGCACACGCTTGTGCAATGAAGAGTGATGCACACACACACACGCTGATGCAATGAAGAATGCTTTGCTTATGCTGATATGCAAAATGCTGCACACAAACATCCCAATACATAATTTTTATGAGGAGCCATTGATTACCATTGATTACTTAGAATGTGTTATATGTCACTCAGAGAGCATTTATGTAGAGTTAAGGAATAAGGTCTAAAACGGTTTGGTTATGAAAACAATGTCTGTGCGTGATGTCTGTTTATGGCTCAAGGCCTTGACTGAATTCTTTGCTGTGCTTCACACAGCCCTGATGAGGAACAGTGGCACAGAGTGAAAATGATGAATTAATAGGGTAAGTTTTAGGCATTTTCTGTGATTGAGATTTAATCCAAGGAGGAACAAAAGGTGTTACGGCACCTGAGGTTCTCATTCCCACACAATATTGTCCCAGGAGAAGCAAAAGTTCCTGTGAATTTTTGGTTGATTTTTTGGTTTTGCTTAGCGCTAGCTTGATTTTATCAGTGAGCTTTGGGTTGTGTTCTTTCTCTCAGAGAGAGAGATGGTTTTTATGCTTGGACATGTCTGCAACGGGCCCTAGTATGTGTTATTTTAGTAGTATTTTGTTGGTTCCGTCTGTTTTCGTTTTTGTTACAGTGCACTGAGATAAAAACATCTGAGAGGTGTGATCCACCGGTGGTGATATGTTGATATTTTGTGAGTCCATGATTTAACAATCAGCTCTTTAAACCAGGCCTGAAAGATTGAAATTTAAAGCGCTATAAAATATTCTTACGGAAAACAGTTGCAAAGTGTGTTTCTCCATGATTATAATGGGCTTGGGAGAAATTCACTTATATGGGACACTGATCACATGAGAAGTCCTGAGTCTAAAAGGATTGCAGCGAGTCAATCCAGAACAGAAGAACAAAGAATTGTTTCCTTTTAAAATGATGACGTCATCTTGCTGGTGATGGAGGCTCGAATAGGTTGTGCGTGAGGTTGTGTGGATGAATGCATGTGACTGGAGTGTGACGGACTGACACTAAAAGTTTTAACTGACTTGAGACTGAGACAAAGACTGCACCAACTTTAGGATCAGTAAATGCCGACAAACAATTCACCCAGCCGGCAAGAGAAGGGTGGATGCTTCGCTTTGTTTTGTTTTTGCAGGAGCAGGAGGATAAGAGAGACTGGAGGAGGAGACTGTAGCTTCACATGAGTGTGAACTGCAGACTTAACACTTTGGTTGCTAATTCTGAGTTACTGATGTTTGCATTAAGAAAACTGTGCTATATTAGCTGTGTTTTGATTAAGGTATCATGTTATATTATTGGGAATGCCAAATGCTACAGTGGAGAAAACTTTTGATATCACTCATGACTGGAATATGTTACTATTAACCATAGCAGGTCACTGTAGAAGTCAATTAAAGTTTATAGAGGAAAAGTGCCAAAACTTTAACAAAATTTATGAACAGTGTTGGTCAAGTTGCTTGAAAAAGTAATCGGATTACAAGTAACGCGTTACTGCCCATCTCTGTTTATGAATAACAGGGGAATGGTAGACTTGCCACATTCAGAATAGAGATATGCAATAACAAACATTGGTCCACATGATTTAGGTTCTCGCTTGAAATAGTAAATTATTAAAAGTAGAATATAACCGACAGGGGCATGTGATAGGAGGTGGTGCTGCACAAGAACAAGAGCAAAATAAAGAAAATATTGTGTTTAGCTTTGAGAAATTCAAATTAAAATGTACCATTACACTCAGAGGATCAATATGAAATTCAATATATGCTAATTTTGTATGAAGCACATGACTGATAACTGTTCTGTCCTGAGCTTTTGTTTTTACAGCACCCACTTGACCACACCAACAGTTTCTCGCCACCAACAGGGGGTATTTGCAAAGAATAGGGAGGAATATCATCAAAACTGGGAAAGGTAAGCCCCGAAGGGGGTGATAACACCATAACTATCACTTATGGTCAAATTCTCAAAATTTGACCCCAAACTTGAAGATTCTTCAAACATTTAGAGACAGAGTGGATAAACATAGTGTCGCAAACCACATAAGGATGGAGCATTTGAATCAATAAGATGGTGAAATAACACGCAGTAAAATGTGGATCATGTTGATTATGTTTATTCCAGTGTGCAGAGGAGTCAATTCCCTTCACAAAGTTTATAAATTCACTTGAACCAAAATTAGGAACACTCGGTGCTGTAAGAGTTAATAGTCTCAATACCCAAGGATAAGCACAAGAGCATGACTGATATGATGGGACTGGGATTTTGTTACACTTAATTATTGCAGACACAACTAAAACTATAACTGACACTAGTCAAAACTAAACTGAAACTAAGGATTTTCAAAAAAAAATAAAAACTAAACTAAACTAGCAAACAATTGGTAAAAACTAATTAAAACTGATATAAAATTGAAAAGCTGAAGTCGAAGCTAAAAAAAAAAAAAAAATTAATGAAAATTGCAAAACTATTACAACCCTGGTCCAGACTAAGATGGCGTTGGACATCTTCGGGGCAGAAAAGGGTCGGTGTGACCAAGGTGTGGTTTGGCTTGTTGTATGTACATTTCAAAATGTTACAGCTCTGGATGGACCAGTTACCAGGGCATGGAAGGATGACAGACTTTATTACATGAGGAGAAGGGAGTTTTCCGGGATTGAAGATCCTCAGGGTGAGTGGTTGACTAAAGCATGCATAAAATAATCATTTTGTTATTGAATGTTAATTGATTGGTAATTGGCCACATTTCCAGCTGTGTTGACTTGTTGTGGACGCAGTCTACTTCATGTTTAAGGATTCTAATTAACTGATTGAACACTAAGAGAAGAATAGGCAGTGCCACACTATCAGATGCGAGTGATGGTTGGGCTCAGTGATGAATTAGGAGGATGAATTCGACAATGAGGGAAAAACAGTGGGTAAAAAGGGAGTGACAAATGTGTAGTTCATATTAACACACAGGTTTTGTTTTTAGGTAGTTCTGCGGATACAGGCTCTGAGCGGAGCCAGGAGTTTAACAGATCTAACATGATAATTAAATTGATTTTATTCTCTAACACAGGATGACAAGGCTGGAGCAACGGTGCTCGAGAGAAGAATTTCTGACACTTTCTGAGATATGATGTCACTAACCTTCTCTTTTAATTTTCTAGCTCCGATGAATTGACACATGGGAGTGTGTCAAAAAGGGGGAAGTCTGAACATCAAACAATGGTTTTATGAACATTTTATGACTTTATTTGTGTGTTTAATAATTTAGCTATGGTAAAACTTAAGCTTATAATGTGGTAGACTTAGAAATGGTTCATTAATTTTGATTTCTTTTACACACACATAGACTATGATTAGAATAGGTCCTGAACATAATATTTTGAACCAAATTTGAATCATTAGAAGAACAATGGATAACAATATTAGATTATCAAGGCTAGGGAGAGAGGTGTTTTGGTTTTCTGTCTCTTGCAGAGAAAGGAACAGACACCAGACGAGGTCACGGAGATATGAGGACCCTTCACAGCAGAGACAGATGTAGGGACCGCCGAGACAGCAACTGGGGTCAAGTGTCATGACGTTTGGGCTCCTTGAGAAGATGGATCCCATAAACACAGCAATAACCATGAAGGGGTTGGCGAAAACCAGGAACACCGGATCAACGAGGTTCGAGAGGCTCTTGGGCAAAAGAGGGACACGTTCCTGTTCCTTTTTCTGGGGAATACACGGGATACACAGGACCCGAGAATACACAGATCGTTGTTTGACATCGGGGCAGAATAATCCCCTGATCTGTGCAACGATTAAAGGGTTGTCTAACCCCGGAGGTCGAAGAAAGAAGCTGAGAATCACCCAACTGGAAGACACTGGTAGCTGCAGCAATAAAAATAAAGGTTAAAAGCTCCGTAGACAGAGGTTCTAGTCTAAGTACATTTGAAAGGTATAAGGGGGCATCAAAATGGGGGTGAAAAACTGGAGCACCAAAATCTCCAAATGCTGCTCCCGTTGCCTAGCAATAACAGCTGTTTACTTTTTGGGGTCTGGTTCATTGTTTAATAAAGAAAACATGTCCAAGTATTGGGTGCTGAGGCTCAGCGCATATTCTAGCCTGCTGTGTGGGTGGGCAGCTAGAAATCACTGGTGGGCAACATGAGTGAGGAAAAAACTGGAGCAGCCAAGCAGGGAGCTGCAGGTTGCTGGTTTGAGTCTCTGTTCAGATGCTGGTGTCTCCTCTCTCTGAGATGTCTGCAAACAGTCCCAGATAAAACAATAAGGATAATAAACAAACACGTGACTAAAATAACAATTATGACTCTGATGTGTTTCATGTGTAGCAGGATGGCCTCTATACAGCAGTCGCTGCAAGCATCCACATCGCCACACTTACGTTTCTTTAAGCAGGCGTGCTGGGCTCCTCCTAAGGAAAGTTTGAAACTTCATTTCCTTCATGCTGGTGAACTTTTTACCAAATATTTTCATCAAAGCTTCTCCATCACTGACAGGGATTGTTTGGATCTTCACACTCATCTCCACCAACCCTAAAAAATGAGTCTCACTTTGCTCATATAATGCCAGGAGTGTCTCCATATTCCACAAAAGTCTATGCAAACATGTAACAGTATCCCATATTCATAGAAATATTATTGATATTATAACAAAAGCTGTCACCAACACAATTGTCCCAAGTGCTTTTTTAAACAGGATTTTCAACCAGAGGATTTCCCTATAGCTTAATTTTTTTTCAATATTTTGTACACAACAACAGAATCATTTCAGAAAAACTCAAAATGACTGCTGTCAATATTATTTGCCCCACAAAAAAGGTCAAATATAAAAAAATATTGCAAATATTGCACAGTGAAAAGGCACTACAGCTCAGTTGTTCCCACTCGCCTTTGTCCTCCTGTCTCCCCTCCCTCTCCCCTCCAACGAGGAGTTAAACAGTTTGATGGCGTGTGGGACAAAGGAGTTTTTAAGCCTGTTGGTTCTTGACTTTGAGAGAAGCAACCTGTCGCTGAATAGGCTCCTCTGATTATTTACGAGCACGTGCAGAGGATGCCCAGCATTTTCCATAATGTCCATCAGTTTCTTTAATGTCCTTTTCTCTGCCACTGTCACCAAAGTGTCCAGCTTCATGCCGACCACAGAGCCAGCCTTCCTGATTGGTTTTTCCAGCCTGGATGAGTCCTTTGCTGTGCTGCTCCCCCAGCACACCACAGCATAGAACAGTACTCCTGCAACCACCGACTGATAAAACATCCTCAGGAGCTTCCTGCAGATGTTGAAGGACCTCAGCCTTCTGAGGAAGTACAGTCTGCTTTGGCCTTTTATGTACAGGTGCTGCGTGTTGCATGACCAAACAAAACTTTCAGTGCACTGTGAAAGTAAACAAACAAACAGACAGGAAGGCCTAGTTAGGACATATCTAAGCATGCTCTTCATCTTGGAAGGGTAATTCAAACCAAAACTAATTGGCAGGTTCAACTTGGTAACAAAAGAAAATGCCTCAGCCAGATAAATCCCCAAAACATTCATCCATCAGCCACACACACCACATAACACTGCTGTTCTATTAGATAATGAGTTTCTTCCCATGTAAGCAGGTGTGTGTCATGGTAAAACCTCCCCCACACATCAGAACCCAGAATCTATTAGTGCCACCCATTTTAAACCCTCTCTACAGCATTCTGTTTACACCTGCTATCATTCAATCATCTTTCCTAACATAATACTAGTCCACTAGTTTACATATCACCTCTCATCCCACTAAGTGAACTGGACAAGATGATAAAACAGAAAGGCATGCTTAAGATGTTATCTGGTCTTCATTGCATGTGTATATGTCTTAATAGGATTAATGCATTTTCTGTTTGTGTGTGTGATTTTTGTGTGCCTCTCCTCCTTGCAGTGTTTCAGACACTTTTCAATTCTCCACTCAAAGGCAGTGGCTTTTCCTCCCCAGGTTCCTTAGCCCAATTTGATCTCCCACACTAAACAACAGCGTTCTTCCATGTCTCCTCCCCCTCCTTCCACTGAAGTCTCGTCTCCCCCCTTGCAGCAGTCCATTGCATCTCCATCCATCCAGTCATGATGATGGTGTTTTCTCCTTGCTGATGCCTTTTGCACATACTGCTGTTGCTGCTGGACCCCTCGCTGCTCAGGATACTGCTGTTGTCTCTTGACCGGCCATGTTGTTGCTTTTGGATCTGCATTTCGCGACAGTCAAGTGGAGGGTGCGTCTGTCCTCTCAGTAAGTGAGTGAGACAGTAGACAGTGGTGAGGAGGGCTGTGCGAAAGCAAAAACACATAAATATGCCTGACACCCGTAAACGAAGCAGCATCTGGCTGCAGTTTAAAGACTTTTTTGTCTGTCTTGGTCTTGGTCTCGTCTCGACTTCGTCTCATCTCGGTCTTGGTCTCGTCTCGACTTCGTCTCGACTTCGTCTCGACTTGTTCTTAGTCTTGTCTTGGTCTCGATACCCTCTGGTCTTGGTCTTGGTTTAGGCGGTCTTGACTGCAAGTCTAGTTGCACCAGTGGTGCCATGAGCAGTATCTATCTGCTGCTCATCAGCTGCTATGCCGTGGTTATTGTCACAATGTGGTGTATTTGGATCACTCAATCCTAAGTGGATATGGATATGATCCAGGATTGGATGTTTTGTCTAAAATTTGAAAGGAACAATTGTTCCTTTCCCCTTTGCTGTGTACTCTGCTGATGCTGTTTTCAAAACCTACCACACTCATGTACAGTATCAGTGTCACACTGAGATATTTCAAAGATAATAATAATACATTTTATTTGAAAGCGCCTTTCAAAACACTCAAGGTCACTGTACACATTAGAAGAAAAAGCAACATAAAAGCAAGCAGTTCACACAATGGTAAAAGCATAAGACATAAACTAATAAAAGAGCAGAGTGGAGAGGTTATGTGGGATAAGCTATTTTGAACAAGTGAGTTTTGAGTTGGGACTTAAAGAGAGAGAAGGAAGAGATGTTTCTTAAATCAGGAGGTCGGGAATTCCAGAGTCGTGGAGCAGAGCAGCTGAAAGCCCTGCTCCCCATGGTGGCAAGACGGGGGGAGGGGACGGAGAGTGAAAGGGAAGAAGTAGATCTGAGACAACCAGATGGGGCGGTGATCTTAACCAGATCAGAGAGATATGGAGGGGAGAGATGATGAATAGCCTTAAATGTGTGCAAGAGTATTTTGAAATTGATGCGATATTTGACCGGGAGCCAGTGAAGCTGCTGCAGGACAGGAGTGATGTGGTGGATAGAAGGGGTCCTGGTGATGATACAGGCAGCAGAGTTCTGGACGCGTTGGAGCTTGTGGATGGATTTTTGAGTATAAAAAGAACCTGAATAAATACAAATAAAGGGAAAGAGCTGTCCAAACCTCTGTCTCTGACCATCTGTGTTAACACTTGAAATGGGAAACATGTAAATGTAACAAACATGTTAAAACATAAGAAATCAGGAAGGGGCAAAAAAAGCATTTTGCTCAAAAAAGATTTAGAGCAGAAGTTTTTAAAATGAAGATATATTGCATTTATTTACAATTAAAAACACACAGAGCAGAAAGTGTGTTACTGTTTTACATCCACAGACACACAAGAAAAGAAGCAGGCAACATGAGGTCAAGTTATGGCAATTTTATTTTTGTATGTCAGTACATGTATTCAGAATAGAGTTTTTAAAAAACAAACAAACGTCCCAAGTAAAGTTTGGGGGGATTTTTGTGAAAGAAAGGTTGAGAGAGGGGGAAGGAGGAAGATGCTGCTGGGTCAGTTCTTTCTCAGCAGTCTGCTCCAGAATCCCCTCCTGTCCTCGGCTTGCTTTTCTTTTGCCTTCAGCTCTTTTAAGGTTTTGTTGAGCTGCTCCTCGGCATCTTTAAATGTTTCTTTCAGCTGCTGTTTGGCCAGTTTCCCTTTGTGTTTGAGGAGCTCTTTAGCTTCCTTTTTGTGCTTTTGTATTTCTTTAAGTTCATCTTTGCAGCCTTTCTTGCTCACCGTCGTTTCTTTCTTGAATACCTTCAACTCAATTTTCTCTTCTGCAAGTTCCTCTTGCACTTTCATCAGTTCCTTCTTCATGTTTTGAGTGTAACTCTTTGTATCTTCCATTTCTTTCTTTGCTTCCTGTATTTTAATTTTCTCTTCCTCCAACACTTTTTGAGCTTCCAACAATTCTTTCTTCATATTTTCAATCTCATTTTCTGCCTCGTGTTTACATTTTTTCTCCTCTTCAAGTTGTTGCTTCACATGCAGTAATTCCTTCCTTAGTGTTTCAGCTTCAGCCATTACATTTGCAGCTTCTTGTGTTTCCAACTGCATTTTCCTTTTTTCCTCTTCAAAAGCTTCCTGCACCTCCTGTAATTCCTGCATCACATTTCCTGCCTCCTTCTTTGCAGTTTGATATTTATTTTTGGCTTCTTGTGCTGTGCTTTTCTCTTCCTCCAATGCTTTTTGAGCTTCCAACAGTTCTTTCTTCATGTTTTCATTCTCGTTTTCTGCCTGTTGTTTTCTCATCTTCTCTCCTTTAAGTTTGAGACCCACATGCAGTAATTCCTGCAATACTACTTCAGTTTCAAACTTTGAATTTTTAGCTTCTCCTCTTGATTTTTCTGCCTCTTCTTTTAATTTGACATTTTCAGCCTGTATCATTTGAAATTTAAAATGAATCAGCTGTACTGTATTGTGAGGTGAAGCACTCGCCGATCCTCTTCTCCATCTCCCTTCATTCATTTTGGCCTTTTAAACAAAGGAACCAACGTTTTGTAGAGGAGTGAAGTGAAGTTTTCGATGTTTCTTCGTCAACTGTCGTTTGTCCTGCACAGAGATGCTGCTGTAGATGTGTCTCTAGCTGTGTCTGGATACAATGAAACATGCTGTAACTAAGTGCTTGTGTTGCACAGTTCTACTGAACATTCCATTTCATGCATGCTCCGCCCACATGGTCAGGAATGTCAGGTGCTGCATCTCCAAATGCTGCTCCCGTTGCCTAGCAATAACAGCTGTTTACTTTTTGGGGTCTGGTTCATTGTTTAATAAAGAAAACATGTCCAAGTATTGGGTGCTGAGGCTCAGCGCATATTCTAGCCTGCTGTGTGGGTGGGCAGCTAGAAATCACTGGTGGGCAACATGAGTGAGGAGAAAACTGGAGCAGCCAAGCAGGGAGCTGCAGGTTGCTGGTTTGAGTCTCTGTTCAGATGCTGGTGTCTCCTCTCTCTGAGATGTCTGCAAACAGTCCCAGATAAAACAATAAGGATAATAAACAAACACGTGACTAAAATAACAATTATGACTCTGATGTGTTTCATGTGTAGCAGGATGGCCTCTATACAGCAGTCGCTGCAAGCATCCACATCGCCACACTTACGTTTCTTTAAGCAGGCGTGCTGGGCTCCTCCTAAGGAAAGTTTGAAACTTCATTTCCTTCATGCTGGTGAACTTTTTACCAAATATTTTCATCAAAGCTTCTCCATCACTGACAGGGATTGTTTGGATCTTCACACTCATCTCCACCAACCCTAAAAAATGAGTCTCACTTTGCTCATATAATGCCAGGAGTGTCTCCATATTCCACAAAAGTCTATGCAAACATGTAACAGTATCCCATATTCATAGAAATATTATTGATATTATAACAAAAGCTGTCACCAACACAATTGTCCCAAGTGCTTTTTTAAACAGGATTTTCAACCAGAGGATTTCCCTATAGCTTAATTTTTTTTCAATATTTTGTACACAACAACAGAATCATTTCAGAAAAACTCAAAATGACTGGTGTCAATATTATTTGCCCCACAAAAAAGGTCGAATATAAAACAATATTGCAAATATTGCACAGTTGAAAAAAAAAGCACTACAGCTCAGTTGTTCCCGCCCTCCTTTGTCCTCCTGTTTCCCCTCCCTCTCCCCTCCAACGAGGAGTTTGATGGTGTTACGGATTCAAATATTGGGGATGGATACAAGAGGAAAAACCAAAATAACAACACTGGTCCGGCCGGGTTGAGTCAAACGATGATTTTAATGATCACACGCGTGGGAGATGGACACCGTACGCAGACAGCATCAGATCTCAAAATGGTGGAGCATTGATCAAACTCTTATAGCCTCTAGTGGCCCCCACCTAATCATAAAAGCCTAAACATTCACATCCTTTCTCTCACACGGCGCCTAAGCTACGACCTTGGCTCCCTGTTTATCTGCTCCTGCTGAGATGGGGCAGAAAACCTCTCCAGTATGTTCTGTTCTCTTCTAATCAGACAAATAAGGCGATGACTTTCTGCGAACAGTATTTCTTATAACTCAGCAGTATAATGCATCATAAAACAATATCATTCATTCACAATAAATCAGCAGTCTAATGTAATGCAAATCAGTTTAACAAATGCAATAGTTATCACCTTCTTCTAATTCAGGAGAATAATGCAAACTAAAACTACATAATAATTCACAATCTTCAATTAGGGGTCTAACATGGCATAAAATAATATTATAATCCCACACTGGCAAACTTCTCCCGATGTTTCCACTGAAGGGGTTGGAAGTTAAAAAGCGCTGAAGGTTAGGTTTGGAGTAAATCATGGATGTGTGCATGTGTTTGTGTGCAGCTTGTAGTGCAAACGTGCGTGCAGAATTCATGCAGACATGTGTAACTGGTCGTTTTGAGGTAGGAAAGAGTGATGCGTGGTCAAGCTGGTAGTTGAAAGTGTCAGTCAGAGTAGAAGAGCATTGTGTAAAAATGCAAGTAATAACAGAAAAGTGCAAGTCATTAATCGCATCACCCTGAAAAACCTGAGTAAGGAGTGCAGCTCCTGATGAAAGGAGGAGCACTGAAAACCAGGAAATGGTGTTTCTGGAACAGTCTGATGACTGAAGCTGGATGTTTGAAGTCTCAGTGAACTGCTTGTCTTTTCCCCACAGCTCCTCCCTCAGCGATGTATATGGCTATATGTTATGAACAATGTGCTGATGTCCGTATCAGGTAACAAACAGCGTGACACAAACGGAGAACATTGTGTCCACTCGATAATATGCTGCTCTAAAAAGGCTCCATCCTGCAGGGAAGTCGGCCCAGCTTTACTCGCACAGCCTGCCAGCTCTGTTTGAACAGAAAGGACATCTGCACAAGAAACACAGCAGACTGTCGCTCAGCACCAACCGCCTCACTGAGCGGATCAGTCTCAGGTACGACACGCCATCACAGATGCAGGGAAACAGGAGCTGTAGGTGCAGCAGTATTAATTATGTCATGTATGATGCTACCACCTGATTTTGAGGAAGGAGGATACTGTAAACCCAATTTTGTCTGCTTGTTCTGACCTGGATATTCTCTGTTGGCCACAGAAAGTTTGCCATATCTGTAAAGATTCCTGACACTAAAGGTTGTAGGAGGTGCAGTGTAGGTAAGCAATGCAGAGTTACTCTGGTCAGTCTGTTTGTTCACGGAGAACAACTGCAGACACTTAGTCCTGCTCTCTCTGTTTCAGCAAGAAACCCATACACAGATAGCACATTTCTGTGCAGGGCTGTCCCATCTGGCCTGGTTTTACTCTTGTGGTATGAGCCTCTTCAGAAGTTCATGCATCTAAAGGTTTGTACAAATTTGTCGAACTTGCCACCTGAATAAATGTCTTCCTTTCTAACTCTAACCCGATTTCCACAATGCAAACCAGCCATTAGACCTGAATTACATAAAAGTAGACAGACAGCACATCAGAATCTGAAGCTGAAGAATGTAATTGATTTTTTAATAACATATGCATTCTTTTTATTCAAGCCCAACAAGATTTTAGAGACTAAATAAAAGAAACGTTGTATAAACGCCGTCCAAAAACACCAACAGCACCTTCTCTGGGTCCAAGCTCGTGTAACTGAATGGTTACCATGTGTTTTCTGTGCTACAGGAACAGTGTTATCAGCACACAGTTCAACGCCAGCATGCACCATTAGATCACATAGCAGACTAATTGACAGGTTTTTTGTGAATGTCTCGCACATTTCACGAAGATAATGTATGTACTGTGAGAACAGAGCTCTGTGTTAAGCCTGTCTGCAGCCCTAACACAGTGCTGCTTGGAGAAACACGCCTGTGTCATAACATTATGGAAAAGTGGCATCAGTCCAAAGACGTGCAGTTAGGGGACAGGTTCATTGGAAACGATAAATTGCCCATAGGTGTGAATGTGTGCGAATGGTTGTCTGTGTCTATGTGTTAGCCCTGCCACAGACTGGGACCTGTCCAGGGTGCACCCCGCCTCTCGCCCTAAGACAGCTGGGACAGGCTCCAGCCCCCCGCCACCCTGAAAAAGGATAAGCGGAAGCAGACAGATGGACGGATGCTTGGATGGATGGATGCATAGACGGATGGATGGACAGATGGACGGCTGGAGGGATGGATGGATGGATGGGCGAATGGACGGCTGGATGGACAGATGGATGGGTGGATGGATGGATGGATGGACGGCTGGATGGATGGGTGGGTGGATGGATGGATGGATGGATGGATGGATGGATGGATGGATGGCTGGATGGACGGCTGGATGGATGGATGGATGGATGGGTGGATGGACGGCTGGATGGACAGCTGGATGGGTGGATGGATGGATGGATGGATGGACGGACGGCTAGATGGACGGCTGGATGGACAGCTGGATGGGTGGATGGATGGATGGATGGACGGCTGGATGGATGGGTGGATGGATGAATGGATGGACGGCTGGATGGATGGATGGGTGGATGGATGGATGGATGGATGGACGGCTGGATGGGTGGATGGATGGACGGCTGGATGGACGGGTGGATGGATGGATGGGTGGATGGATGGCTGGATGGATGGCTGGATGGATGGCTGGATGGATGGATGGCTGGATGGATGGCTGGATGGATGGATGGATGGGTGGATGGATGGATGGATGGATGGCTGGATGGATGGCTGGATGGATGGATGGATGGACGGCTGGATGGACAGCTGGATGGGTGGATGGATGGATGGATGGACGGACGGCTAGATGGACGGCTGGATGGACAGCTGGATGGGTGGATGGATGGATGGATGGACGGACGGCTAGATGGACGGCTGGATGGACAGCTGGATGGGTGGATGGATGGATGGGTGGATGGATGGATGGATGGATGGACGGCTGGATGGATGGGTGGATGGATGAATGGATGGACAGCTGGATGGATGGACGGCTGGATGGGTGGATGGATGGACGGGTGGATGGACGGCTGGATGGACGGGTGGATGGATGGATGGATGGATGGGTGGATGGGTGGATGGATGGATGGATGGACGGCAGGATGGACGGATGGGTGGATGGATGGGTGGATGGCATCGGTTTATCTTTAATCTCAAGATTTACTAATCATACAAGAATTCTGTTGTGCTGTTTTGGACGGTTGTATGAACAGGTTCAGCTCAGGTTTAACAAGCATCACTTAACCATCATGAGAATTTATTTAGTTTTTCTTGTTTTCCTTGGTGACTGTTTCACAGCAACTCGCCATCAGGCTCCCAGATTCTCTTCCGATATTTGAACTGCTGGTGTTGGCAACAGATGAGTTTCCTCAGCTGTGTGTTGGAGTGAGAGACTGTAGTAATGATAAACCACCAACCGGCCAACAGCTCAGGTTTGATATTATAGAGCTGAACGGCGCTCCTGTTCCAGTGCCAGGTAGGACCGTTTCTGAATTTCTCTGCTGACTTCCTGAAGCTTCAAGCTTCAACTTGTTTCAACAAGCTTCCTTCTTTCCGTGCGTCAGGAGATAGTGGAGCACTCAGAGCCGTGCAGGTAACCCAGCTGGACCGAGACACTGTTCTCATCACCTTGGAAAGTAAGTCCCCTCGCATATTGTGAATCCTTCAAATGTCTTTCATGCTCATTCTCAATCTGTGTACCGTTTGGACAGGAACTGTAAAGATCGTGAACCTGCAAGGACTTCCATCCAGACAGCTGGCTGCAGAAATAGTCTTTGACTTCCCCATTGAAACACTAGGTAGAAATAATGATGTGACAAACAGAGTGAATGAGAGCTGATGTGTGTCCTGAAAGCTGAGTGACACCTCCTGTTCTGTCAGTCTGCTTGCAGGATAGTGTGCTGGCGTTCTGGAAGCATGGCCTCAAAGGGAGGAGTTTCCATTCAGATGAGGTGATGAACTAGTAAATTCATCCAGCGTTGGCTGAGCTCGTATCATGTGCTTATCATATTTGTTCTAAGTCATTACACATGTGAATTTTCACTTTATGTGCAGGTAACACAAGAAATTACAGATGAGAGTCGTGTGTTCAGAGTTCTGGGAACAAACAGGTATGTTAACAGTATGCTGACAAGAGCTATCAATCACTGTGAGAAACTAGTAATCCTAGAACATCAGAAGTAATCAGGATATTATTTTTCTTGATACTATTGTTAATAGACCTGGAAATGATTTTCAGAGTAGCATGTGGAAGTAGCATGAATTCTACTAGCATTAATGGTAGCATTAAAGCAGGAGTCACACTAGAGTGTTTGTTCTGTTGGTTACTCAGATCCAAGGATTTAGGAAATGTGTTTGCATGCAGCCCTCCAAAAAAAACCAGCCATTAAAGTTACCAACTACCGTCTACCTGACACTTTGTACAGAAAACTACTTTCCTTAGTGTTAATTTTCTTTATGCTAGTACCAAATCACAACAATAGTCACTTCAAGACACTGTATATTGTAAGGTAAAGGCCCTGCAATTATGGTGCACAAAGGTGAAAAACTCCCTTTTAGCAGGTGAAAACCTGAACCAGGCTGGGGGAGGGGCGGGCATCTGCTGCAATCGGTTGGGGGGTGAGAGGAGGAAGACGGGACAAAGACAATCTGGGGAAGAGAGCCAGAGAATATTCTCAACTAATGATTGAATGCAGAGAGGTGTATAAACAGATAGTGAGTGAAAAGGGCGACTGAAGAAGAAACACATCAGGGGAACCCGCCAGCAGCCTAGACTTAGGCTAACTAAGGGAGGATTCAGGGAAGAAAGGAAAGTTGTAATCCTAATGTTAAAAGTAGAGAGGGTGTCCGTCTCCCAAACCCAAACTGGAAGCTGGTTCCACAGAAGTGGTGGCTGTAGCTCAGGTGGGGGAGCAGGTCACCTACTCCCCGTCTACATGCCAGATATCCTGCATGAAAGTTGCTCTCCGGTGCATCCGTCAGAGTATGAATGGGTGTGAACGGGTGAATGAGGCAAGCTTTGAGTGCTCAGAGTAGAAAAGCACTATATAAGAACCGGTCCATTTACCATTTACCAAGAGGGGCCTGGAAACCGAAGGGTCTGGCTCCCATTTTACTTTTAAATACTCGGAGCGAAGTGCTCTAATGGGGTGATATGGTACTATAAGGTCATTAAGATAAGACAGGGGCTGATTATTCAAAACCTTTTATGTGAGGATTTTGAATCTTTTATTCTGGAGCCAATAAATGTTCTGTTTCTAGTCCCTGTCAGGACTCTCGCTGCAGCATGTTGGATTAACTGAGAGCTTTTAGGACATCCTGATAATAACCTCAGCACTTCCTTTTGATCATTTTTGTGGGGGGAGGGGACATTAACACCAGATTTTCTCAAACAATTGACACACAACCTGTGAAAATGAATAATTTCAGTAACTACAAGTGTGTGTTTACATTTGGATCGTATAGATATCTGGCATTAAAGCTCAGTCTTCAGAAAATGTCCTTTTCTTTTTGATTTCTTTCAGAGCAGTCTGGATCTGATTTTTGACTAAATAATTAAAACTAATAATAATATATTACTATATTATATTACTAACAAATCCAGGACACCCCTGTTGATCCAGTAGCTCTTAATGAAGTTTGAAATAAGAATCGTGGTGAGTTCATTAGAAATATTTCACAATCTTTTTTAAATCAGTCATTACTGGAATCTTCTGAAGTGCAAAAACAGTGAGATTATATATGAGAAGGACGGACTCAAAGACTGTCGTGTATCACATATATATTACATAGATGTCCAAAATCAATGCATCATTAATGAAACTGAAACAAAAGTACTGAATTTCATGTGGAAGACCAAACCTCAGCATTCAGGAAAGTCTTATACAGGAGCAAAGATAATGGACGTTACCCGGAGTTTTCCACTGTGAAACCAGGAATAACAGCTTAAAAATGTTGTTGGATTTCTGTGATCTAAATCATTGTCAGCCTGGCAGGCAAATAGCGTGGACACCAAAGTTTGTGAACGTGATAACCTGAGAACAAAGACATGTAGGATTTTAAATCGGTACCATAGGTGTGTCTACTGGGAGGCTGAGGCTTAGCGCTGGTGGCTGCCAGTACTAAGTATTATTATACAACTGTGCCAACCCTTATTTAGTTGATCTTATCTTCTTTCCTTGTGTTTCAGTTAGTTTTTACTCAAACTGGGTGTAGAAGGAATCCTCGCAAAGGTTTCTTTTTCTTCTGTGTTATGTTTTATGTATTTCTCAGCTCTTTGCTTCCTTTTTTCTACTTTAAACTTGTTTGTATGCTGTTGTGTAAATGTTCACACTTATCATAAAGTTTAAAAAAGTAGTAGGCGTGGTGATGAGCAGGAACAGGAGTAAAACTCCAGTAAGTGTACCAGTACTGTACCAGTGTGTAGCATTAAAGTCAAACTACAGTGGTTGTAGTATCAGTAGAGTAGTGTTAGTACTAGAGGTGGGAGGAGTAGAAGCAGGTGGAGGCACTGGCTTTAGGTTAGTACTGCCTTTCTCTGGCTCTCCTTTACAACTCATCTCCTTCTCATTTGCTGACAATGTGCAGAGACATCATCCTTCAGAGCACACCGACTGATGACCCGTCAGCACTGAGCAGCCTGTACATCCTGACAGGACACGAAAGCAGCTACTGAGAGAGGACACGGGGCTTCTCTTTCGACGGTGTTACCAAAGAAAAGCACAGCCTGTCTGTAACTGTGGGGTGGAAACGATGCTCTGTTTCACTGAGGCTGTGCCAGGAAACGGTTCAATGCTGGGAATGACAAATGTTAGGAAGGTATCCTGCTGACTGTCCAGCCTTCACCTGTACACAAGACACCTGTCAAGGTCCTCGCTGGGGTTATAGTTGATAAAGCTTTCTAGCTTTTCTTGTCTATTCAGCTTACCTGCTTAAATCAGACCTTTCTGTTAAAGCTAATGCAGACTCCACTGATCCGCCCGCTCAGTGTGGACGGGAGAATAACCTGAACATGGCCTCTGGGACATCATCATACTGATGTTATGAAGCGCTCAGCCAGGTTTTCTTCTTGATCAGACTGAGGGGCAGACTGAGTGTGTTTTGGTGCCTCAACATTCAGTCATATTCTGTAAAGCCATTTTCTGTCTGCATGCTGCACATAAACTCTTTGGACCAGAGTGCTGTGACACCTACACCTTACACCTGCAGGAGCTGCTCGGCCATAGAAAGCTGTTCTGTGAAGTGCACGGCTTTTTTGCCAGTGTTGATTTTATGGGTTTAATGTAATAACTAATTTTTCACATCATCGTCTGAGTCGTAATCCCAACGAGGAAACCTGGAATGTAAAACTTGATGGACGCTCCAGCTGAAGAGTGAAGTGTCAGACTTTTAATGTATCTTTCAAGCATTAGCGTACTTACAATGGCAGAAACAGTGCCACGTCTAAAGCATAGGAGCCATCTTCATCTCATTCTTCCCATTGCATGCAAGTTTTTTCTCATCCTCAGATGGACAGAATTTGGTTTGCTGACTTCATTCAGTCACACCATACTAGAGCATAAAAAGTGGAAATAAACTGGTCAGTAAGAAAGTGTGATGCTTGAAAGTATAGCGTAAGGACAGCAGCAGCACTGCATTTACAGCTGATATGATGACTTCAGCATCTTTAAAGAACTGTGAAGGAATTATCAGTGCTAACACAACCTTAAGCACGTGATGTGACCGTATACACTGCTTACACTCTCAGTATCCTTACTTAAAGAGAACATCTCAGAAAAAAGTACAGTTAGCAAGAAGCTTTGAGAACAAGGCGGTGTTATTGTATGCTAACCACCGTGGTGGTGTAGCTTGTCCTGATAAAAAGTGAATGTGGTCACATTATACTTGTTAACTAAAATGAAAAAATGAAATAATTCCACTACATGGGTAAAGATATTTATGATATTTATGGAAAGGATACTATAAAAGTAACACTGGCCTTTCCATGAGAGAAACTTGAAGTACAGTATGCATGTTGAGATTAATGTTTTTTTAATATGTTTTTGCTACTATGTGAAGATGTGATGTTATTAACAACACAGAATAGACAGAAATAAAGATTTTCATATCTCTTGGAGTTTTATGAAGAGTTTGTTGGGTTGTTCTTCTTTGAATGTGTGGATCGATGCTTCTACGATTTATATCTTAATCCTTCAATTTGTAAAAAACATTTTGAATTCCGTTTGAGAAGATAAATGAAGGTTCTTGCGTTCAAGTGGAGGCTCTAGCAGACTGAGAAAGTAACTGCATAACTGTGTTATTCCTGCACCCATAGCAGCAAGTAAGTGAAGGCAGTGATGAGCGCTGATGAGTTCTCAGATCACTCAGTCAGTCTCTGAACGTCACCTTTATTGTGATCGCGCACTTTAAGCTTTCATGCCTGTATTTTTGCACAATTGTGATAATACTGTATTGAAAGAAATCTGTGCACAGACGAACATGGGGCGGCTTTGCTCAGGTAGTAGAGGAAGGTGCTTCAATCCCCGTCTGCATGCCAAATATCCCTGGGCAAGATACCAACGCAGAGTTGCTCTCCGAATGTGTGTGAACATTACACAGAAAGTGCTTACAGAGAAAAGTGCTTGCGTACACCTGAATGAGGCAAGTTTAGTGCTTTGAGTACTATATAAGAACCAGTCCATTTACGTCGCCAAAGCACTCAATACTCTCTTTACGAAGTTCTCTGTAGTTTGTTTCTCCAGCACCATATTTGACCGCGGTCAAGTGAGCCCTCACTTACGAAGACACAGTCAAGCTAGCCGCACCTAAAATGTTGTTGCACTATTCTTATGCACATTACGGTACGGGTGCCGACTGGCTTAGAAACGCAGTCTTTTGTGTCCTGACACTATTGTACTTCACAATCCACTCCCAGTTTTGGTTCATCTCCACTTTTCACCCTGTGACCCACAGCCCAAATTACTGTACGAGAAAATTTACAGTAAAATTTACCCAATATTCAGTACTGTACTTTTAATATCCTCATCTTTGAGCTCAGATTACACAAACACTGTAAGAGGTGACAGAGATATTTCACTAGATTCTGACTCTAGGCCATCTCCACTTTTTACCCAGTGATCCACACACAAAATTACTGTACAGTTTTCCAGAAAATGAATACTAAAATTTACCAAATTTACAGTACTGTACTATATATTTTCTCATCTTTGAGCTCAGATTACAGGAAACTGTAAGAGGTTACACATATCTCACTAGATTCTGACTCTGGGTGACCCCCACTCTTCACCCAGTGATCCACACGCCCAAAATTACTGTACTGTTTCTGAGATTGCTGTGTTAACCCTCTCAAGGCAGACGTTGCAGATTTGCAGCAGTTAAAAGCTAACAACCTGATCACCCCACATACATATTTTATGAGGTTTTTTTACTCAGAAGTACCACTGCAGGTATTCTTTTGTGCATTAGCAACAAAAACTTAATTTGAGCCTGAGAGGGTTAAGCATGAGTATGACAAAGGCTAAGAAAATATACTGCCTGAAATAATATCAAATTTAAACAACAAATTACAAAATTGCCACACCTGCTGTTATTGCCAGGTGTTCGATAGAGCATTATTGAGTCATAAAAAATACATATCATTGAAATATCATCAGTAAAAGAAACACTCTCACTATGTAAGACATGTTAGCAAATTCAGTTAATAAATAATGTATCAAATCTATACAGATGTTTGAAGGTATAAAGCAAAGCATGTTTGTTTCTTATGGCTTACAAATGTGTTTGCCTTTAACATAATTTACATTTCATTTATACAGTTTCACAGACGAAACAATGAAATAGGTTTCCTGAACTGTTCTTCATGGCCCAAATTTTGAATCCTTTTGAGGGTGATGCATTATCCATGAAGGTGGGCAATTTGTTCATTGATCTCTGACCCTCGCTGACTCTGACGCCTCCTAATTCTGCTTCCAGCCTTGCTGATGAATTTGTTGTCACTGATGCTGTCACCAGTTGTACACAACATCTCTGTTTGTCCACCAGTCTAATCTGTAATTCAGGTGAACCCAGAATTACCTGCATCTTTGTAATGTTTCAGAAAATATACACTATATGTTGATGGGCATTGTCCCACTTTTCTTTCCTTTATAAGTAAGAATCTCTGTGGTTTTAATGACAATTCATATACAGATTGTGGAGGACATTTAATTCAACACTCAAAAAAGTTCCTCACCAGCAGACTGTAGCACAATTTCAGCCCACAGTTAATAAACCCATCCAATGCAGCGTTATCAGAGAAATTATGCAAGTGTTATGTTTGTATGTACTGGTAATCTATTTATCATTTATCATGATTCCTGCTCTGATGATTACTTTCTTCTCCTTCTGTAATTTTAATAGATAAAGGATGTTGAACATTAAGCTCAAAACAGGATGAATGAGGAAGACCACAGAGGAGAATCGTGGATGTAGTGAAAGAATACATGCAGATGGTTTTTTTCATGGTGGAGGAGCAACTTCTGATACCATCTTAAAGAAAAAACACATAAAATTGAAGAGTAAAAATAATGACAACAATATGTCTAAATTTTTATTAATTTTTTAGAGCAAATGCAGTCTTGTCATGGTCAGAGGATGGTCACTCATCCATCCATCCATCTTCATCCGCTTTATCCGAGGCCGGGTCGCGGGGGCAGCAGCCTAAGCAGAGAGGCCCAGACCTCCCTCTCCCCAGCCACCTCCTCCAGCTTATCCAGGGGAACACCAAGGTGTTCCCAGGCCAGCCGAGAGATATAATCTCTCCAGCGTGTCCTGGGTCTGCCCCGGGGCCTCCTCCCGGTGGGACATGCCTGGAACACCTCACCCAGGAGGCGCCCAGGATACATCCTTGTTAGAAGCCCGAACCACCTCAGCTGGCTCCTTTCGATGTGGAGCAGCAGCGGCTCTACTCTGAGCCCCTCCCGGATGGCCGAACTTCTCACCCTATCTCTAAGGGAGAGGCCAGCCACCCTTCGGAGGAAGCTCATTTCTGCCGCTTGTATCCGCGATCTCGTTCTTTCGGTCACTACCCACAGCTCGTGGCCATAGGTGAGGGTAGGGACGTAGATCGACCGGTAAATTGAGAGCTTCGCTTTTACACTCAGCTCCCTCTTCACCACGATGGACCGGTGAAGCGTCCGCATTACTGCAGCTGCAGCCCCAATCCGTCTGTCGATCTCCGGCTCCCTTCTCCCATCACTCGCGAACAAGACCCCGAGATACTTGAACTCCTCCACTTGGGGCAGGAACTCATCCCTGACCTGGAGTGGGCACTCCACCCTTTTCCGGCTGAGAACCATGGCCTCAGATTTGGAGGTGCTGATCCTCATTCCCGCTGCTTCACACTCGGCTGTGAACCGTTCCAGTGCGAGCTGGAGGCCCTCACCCGATGAAGCCAACAGAACCACATCATCCGCAAAAAGCAGAGATGAGATTCTGAGGCCACCAAAGTGAAAGCCCTCCGCCACTTGGCTGCGCCTAGAAATCCTGTCCATAAAAATTATGAACAGAACCGGTGACAAAGGGCAGCCCTGGCGGAGCCCATCACCCACCGGGAACGAGTCCGACTCTTGCAACGGTTGTATAGGGATCGAATGGCCCGTAGCAATGGTCCAGACACCCCATACTCCCGCAACACCTCCCACAGGACACCCCGAAGGACACGGTCGAATGCCTTCTCCAAGTCCACAAAACACATCTAGACTGGTTGGGCAAACTCCCATGCACCCTCAAGTATCCTTGAGAGGATAAAGAGCTGGTCCAGTGTTCCGCGACCAGGACGAAAAGAGTTGCCCACTCATATTTAACTAATTCAAATACAATTACTGCATTTAAATGCTTATGTTCTAATAAAAGGCATTGTTTAATACTTCTGCCATGACAACCCAAATAAATCAATGAGAGGGAAACGGGAAGATTAGTCATCAGGTAAGGTTTACTGTTCATTTACCATGCCTTGATAACAGTAAGCTTAACAAAAGAAAAATGTTGGGGAGGAGAAACGGTGTTCTGTCAAAACATCCTACCGTAGCGTAAATTTATAGTCTTGTCTATCAATCCGTGCTAACTTATCAGAATATGCTACCTTACGTGGTTAATGGCTCTGTTGTATAGGTAGCATGTTCAGATGGCCAAATCACACTATTAAAACATGCTTCCTGCTGGGATTTATATAGGTAGGATGTTCAGATGGCCCAATCACACTATTAAAACATGCGTCCTGCTGGGATTTATATAGGTAGGATGTTCAGATGGCCCAATCACACTATTAAAACATGCGTCCTGCTGGGATTTATATAGGTAGGATGTTCAGATGGCCCAATCACACTATTAAAACATGCGTCCTGCTGGGATTTATATAGGTAGGATGTTCAGATGGCCCAATCACACTATTAAAACATGCTTCCTGCTGGGATTTATATAGGTAGGATGTTCAGATGGCCCAATCACACTATTAAAACATGCTTCCTGCTGGGATTTATATAGGTAGGATGTTCAGATGGCCCAATCACACTATTAAAACATGCTTCCTGCTGGGATTTATATAGGTAGGATGTTCAGATGGCCCAATCACACTGTTAAAACATGCTTCCTGCTGGGATTTATATAGGTAGGATGTTCAGATGGCCCAATCACACTATTAAAACATGCTTCCTGCTGGGATTTATATAGGTAGCATGTTCAGATGGCCCAATCACACTATTAAAACATGCTTCCTGCTGGGATTTATATAGGTAGGATGTTCAGATGGCCCAATCACACTATTAAAACATGCTTCCTGCTGGGATTTATATAGGTAGGATGTTCAGATGGCCCAATCACACTGTTAAAACATGCTTCCTGCTGGGATTTATATAGGTAGGATGTTCAGATGGCCCAATCACACTGTTAAAACATGCTTCCTGCTGGGATTTATATAGGTAGGATGTTCAGATGGCCCAATCACACAACATTAATTATGGTGGGGGGTGGACAATGGCTATTACACTCGATGCACTCCAGCTGACTTACCTTGGTATGAATGACGACGTACTCACAGTTTGGCGGCTTGAAAATAGCCAAATCTTGCACCCAGCCATTTGTAAATTGGATGTGCGCCTCCAGTGACTTGTAATTACGAAACTGGTTCGCAGTGTAAGCGCTTACTCCACAAACAAGATACGTGAAGATATCAGGGTAGGACAGTGGGGGTAAGTCGTCTGGGTCTTTACTCCACTGCCGTATTTCATATGGGTCCAGATTTGCGATGCGCTCTAATTTTTTCAAGTGCTGCTGCTTCGCCTCTGGACGCAATCGGTCTCTTTACCGTCTGTTTTCTTTTGAGCTGCTTTTAAGCATGGTTCTTGTCGTCGTCGTTCCAACACGGTGCGTTTGTTTTGATTTGTGGACCCGGAAAATGGCGCAATACATTGCGGCGTGAACCAGGTGTAGGACCGAACTCTCCCACACACATCACATCACTATAAGACTGGGCTCTCACACACATCACATCACCACACACACTCTGGTTTTTCTTCATGTACACTTCCTTATAATCTCTTTCTGCTATTTGCACATTTTTACTGTAAATTTCTAAGTTAAATCTGTAAATTTTATAATAACCTGTGATAGGTTTGTAGCGTAAACCTATTCGCTGGAACGTTAAGGACAATTTGCTACACAGGAAAACAAGACACGAATAGGCAAAGTTCTTCATGTTTCTCGTGCACGGGAGAGAACCGGACAAATGCCGTTCCTTCGCTTGACCCCAGTTGCTCTCGTCTGCTCCCCCGTAACACTGCTCTTTTATTGAGGTTACATGAATATACATATATACATAGGTTCATTAACATATGACGTCTACATACAAACAAAGAGTACGTTGCCTGTGCGTTGTGTAAGTGTGTGTGTCTGTGTGTGTGTGTGGGGGGTCAGAGTGTGACCCCATAAATGACTTCTCTAACCCTGCTGGTCTGGAAGTCCAGCAGTTCATCTAAACAAAAGGCACTTAGACTAAAACAGATATAGATACGTTTATCCTACCATAAAACAATAAGACAAGGTACGACCTCTCCCATGCTCCCAGGATGTAGGTGTGAATGCCAGAACACTCTGGAATGCACACCAAGCCTTTGCAGACTATTAAGGATCAAACCTCTACCAATCTAAAACTAATTATAAAACTCTAAGCATATATAAGTAGATATTTCTAAGCATAAATGATAATCAACAATACAAAACCTGACAACCTGTAAATTGTAAATAGTGTAAAACCACTGTCATTTAATGGTCGGGCATTGCACAGCTTCAAGCATTTCACCTCATGTCATACTGGGTATGGTTGTGTGTGTGACAAATAAAATTTGAATTTGAAAGTGTTTCCAGGTGAGTTTGATCCAGGAGGGTCTGAAGCCAGAGTCAGACAGAGACTGTGCAGAGACTGTAGAAGGACAGAGCAGCAGCAGAGCAGTTCAGATACACTGATGATCCTCTGTCAGATCCAGAGGGACACACAGGGATGATGCTGGACTCTACATTGTGTCTGACAGTGGAGCTGTTCTCAGAGCAGTTCACTCTGCAGCACTGACAGTCATCTGCACTTCTTCTCATTCCTCTGTCAGTCACTGCTGGATGAAGCTCTCCTCTCCACCTCCCAGTAACATGGCCCAGTCAGAGCGTCTCTACACACAAGCTGCTGCTGCTTCAACCTCTCTGGATCATCAGGACACAGCTCCTCCTCTCTCAGCACACACACCGTCCTGTTTACCATCATCAGCTCCACCTGCAGAGAGAAGAAGGAAGAGCAGAGGAGATAAACGAGTGTTTCCAGAGACTCTTCATCAGCTGTCAGTCAGTGATGCAGCACATCCAGTATAAAGAGCAGCAGGGACTTCAGTGCTGGGACTGTACTAGGACTCACTGTTGCTTCACTTTTTCTAATCTTTGGATTTTTATTGAAGTTGATGAAGATGTTTTTCCCTCCTAGTTTGAGTTTGGACTTTCATTCATTAGAAGAACCTTGGTGTGTCCACTCTGAGCTCTGTAGGAACCCCAACAACAAGCCCAACAATCCAGATGGACGGTTCCAGCTGTTAACTGGAGGAATTCCATCCAAACATCTGCTCTCACTAAATTCTTCCTCACCTACAGACTGTGTTCTTCACTGCTTTAAACTTGGAAATGAATGCAGTCATTGGTCTGCGTGCTGCTTTGTTCAGAGAGCTGATTGGCTGTTGACAGTGTTTGATCAGAGCGTGTCAGCCGTTACTATGGTGACCATAAAGGTCAGAAACAGGAAGTGTTTGTGTCCAATCCTGAAGCCTGTCACCGTTCTCCTCTCACAGCTTCACTGAGAAGCTGCAGCTTTACAGGAAACTCTGGATCTTTGTTTCATACTGACTGTGTTTAGTACAATACTGCTGACAGCACCACCCACTCACTCCATCACTCTACTGACCTCAGAGTCTCCAGTCTGTAGTCTGGACTCTGCTGAAGATCAGACAGCTGCTTCACATCTGGATCCTGCAGGTAGTTTTCCCACAGCTCCAGCTCTCTCAGATGGGAGGGGTTGGACTTCAGTGCTGCTGCCAGATAATCACAGCTGATCTCTGACAAACCACAGCTCATTAATCTGTATAAAGAATGAAAGATGTAAGTTTATTAGACAAAGTGTGAGCTTGAAATCATTCAGTGTTTCATCATCTGCTCAGAGCTGAAGAAGGTTCAGAATGTAGAAGTTTAGAAAATGGAAACTCCAAACAGCTGAAGCCAACAGGAAGCAGCTTCAAACAGGAAACTGTGCAGAGTTTCAGACTATATGTCCTGATGCAGCCAGTTGGATTTTGGAGATTTGAATCTCTGTTCTGTGACTAAGTCCTTGAATCATTTCTTCCAGTTGGTCCAACAAGACAGACTAAGTGTTGGACATGTGTTGTGGCTCCATTAGGGGAGCTTCTAAATGTGATGTGATGGCCCCTCTGGGTCTGTCAGGTCACAGGACTGAAGAGAGCTCAAACTGGGCACACAGTTGTTCCAGTCTGGACCAAAGACTCTATACTGGGACTGAGGGACTGCTTTGACTGCACCTACTGGGACTTTTTAAAGGCTCATGTTCTCACTTAGATCATCGATTTCTACTTACATTTCTTTCTGGGGAAAATGGGGATTACTTTGGAAACAGGAAGTATTTTCCCCAATAAGCAGCCCTGGATTAGTAAATCACTCCAACATGTTCTCAGGCAGAAGAAGCTGTCTTGTTATGAGGGAGAGAAGAAAAAGATTGAGGCACAGAAACTTGTTGAAAGAGAGATAAAGCAGCTAAAATCAGGTGTAAAAGTAAAGCAGAGGATGAGCTGAATAAAGGACACTCAAGGCTGGCTTGGAAAGGAATGAAGTCCATGGTGGGGATGCAGAACAAGGAGCAAAGATGAATGTGATGCTGAATCAGCAGAAGACTTGGACTCATTTGATTCCAGCTTTGATATCATTGATTTCAATGAAGAGCTTTGTGATTGTAGCAAAGGGCTGGTAGCTCTGAGAGTCCCACTGATGAGGTGTTTGTGTGGAAATCTCTTAGTGGGACCAAAGAGAGAAAAAGCCCTGGTCCTGATGCTGTGGGAGGGAAATGATTGAAGTGTGCTGTGAGGAACTGACTGGGAGGTTTTCACACATTTTCCAGTCCTCCTTGGAACAACAGGAAGTTCCCAGCATATGGAAACAAAGGTTAAGTGTCCTATGGCACTCAGTGATGATGGTGCTGTGGCCCCACCACCTCCACCTCTTTCTAAAGGAACTAACTGTAATCTGACGCTTCAAATGGAACTACGACTTCCTCCACTAGGTGGCAGTGTCTGATGAGAAAGTGTTAGTGGAGCTGGCCTGGAGTCAGAAACAGGAAGATGCAGGATTTGGACTGAAATGGGGAAAAGTGGTTAGCACTAGTGCCTTAAAGCAAGAAGGTTGTAGGTTGAAGCTTGTTGGCCTTTCTGTGGAGGTTGGATGTTCTCCCACAGTCCAATGAAATGCTGCTTAGGTTCATTGGTGCTTCTAAATTGGCTGTAGGTGTGGATGTGAGAGAGTGCTTCTCTGTCTCTCTCTGTTGGCCCTGTGATGGACTGCTCACCTGTGCAGGTGGACCACGCCTCTTGCCCTATGACAGCTAGGGCACAGGCTGCAGCCCTGTGAGCCTAAGCTGAATAAACAGTTAGCAAAAATGATCCATAGATGGCCTGAAATTCCCCAGTTAGCAGTTTGGTAGATAGCTATGACATGCTAATCCCATCCAGCAGCTGTATTCTGCCTGTAAGCTGATCCCTGCTGAGCCAAAGCACTTTTTCATATACAAATTACAACCTTTAATAGAAACCTATTGGTCAGCATCTTATTAGCCTGCTGTTAGCTTCATTCCACAGAAAACTGAGAGAAACTAACAGAGTTGATAAAGAATAAAGAGAAATGTGCTGATTTAAAGCCTTTGAAGTGCTTCAGATGATCTCTGTCCACTTCTGTCCACTCATTCATTCATGTAAGCTTTCTAATGCAGCTTTGATCTTCACAGTCTGCTTTATGAAACTCATTCTAACCCTGAATGTCAGAGTGTTCCTCCTTCTCTTTCCCATCATTCATGCTGGCAGTGGAGGAGATTTGGATGTTGGACTGTGTTTTGGATGATGTGTGTATGTTTGTGTTGGACTGCTGTCTGTAAAGCAAACGCACATTTTGCTTTGGATTTCAGTGTCAGACAGACTTTAAGGTGGAATGAAGAGTTTGAGAGTTTCACAGTGAATTATCCAGTAGAGGATTTTTCTTCTTCTTTGAAGGTTTGAAATGTGAACATTGTTCTGCTGCAGTCAATGGACTAAACCAGAGAAGAAGAAAACAGACTTTACCATGAAGATCCTCAGTGTGGATCAGTATAATATCAGCCTGATGTCTGCAGTTTAGTGTCAGCACAACTTTCACATCATATTCATCTCAGCACAACTAAAACATGCTGACTGACCTCAGAGTTTCAAGTCCACATCCTGGACTCTCCAGGAAACCACACAGATGCTTCACTCCTGAATCCTGCAGGTTGTTGTTGGAGCTCAGGTCCAGCTCTCTCAGATGGGAGGGGTTGGACTTCAGAGCTGCTGCCAGATAATCACAGCTGATCTCTGACAAACAACAGAAACTCAATCTGTATAAAGAATGAAAGATGTAAGTTTATTAGACAAAGTGTGAGCTTGAAATCATTCAGTGTTTCATCATCTGTTCAGAGCTGAAGAAGGTTCAGAATGTAGAAGTTTAGAAAATGGAAACTCCAAACAGCTGAAGCCAACAGGAAGCAGCTTCAAACAAACACAACAAGAGAAAAAACTCTGAATGTTTCACATTAAAGTCGTACATTTATCATAAAAACAGGACAAAGACTTGAAAAAGTCGTGTTTTTCCTTCCAGGAACCACAAGGCTTCACTTTTAAAGGTGAAGTGTGAAAGAAATGGACATATTTGAAGTCCAACACCTTTTTCCAGTCACATTATTAAAGCAGACAAACTACAAGCTCATTTTCATTCCAACAAGTCATCTTCTGACCTGGACTAACAACACTGGTCTCTATGTGCAGCTGGCTGTGAGACCAGTGCTCAGGGAGCGTCTACAAAGTGCAACACTGAAAGAACATCACACACTAATTTGCTTCCATCATCCAACCTGAAGAGGAAACAGAGACGCCTCCCCTTCAAAGTAAAAGCTGCTCCTTTTGGACACAGTATCAAAGAAAGTCTACAGTATAACATAGAAAAGACAGAAAAAAAGTTTTGGTTGTTTTTAAATTGTGCAGAAATGAAACTACACTAAGCTCAATTATGTGACAGACATTTCATCCCATGTCAGTTTGGCCTCATCCTGGGCCGGATTATCCAGCACACACTCTGACCACAGGCCCAGGGGCCACGCACAGCTGGGCTCCATCCAAGAGACAGGAAACAAACCAACACAATAATAAAAAGCACCATGTGATCTTCTTACATCTTCAAGACAAACATAGTAAAAACATGAGCATATTTGTTTCCTGATAAAATGATGTGACAGGTAGAACAGAGTAAAGTGGTGGTGTTACAGCCTTTCTCCCCTCTGCTGCCGAGGCTGTTAGTCTCTCCCAAACTCAGCTACAGGACTTCCAAATGAATGAAAGCAGCAGAAGTGGCTTTACAAATGAAAGAGGAAGAGGAGAAGAAGAGGAGAGGGAGGCCACCCTGACCATCACTCCAGCTGAAAACATCACACTTCCATTAAAGTTGGTGAGGAAATGTTGAGCAGGATGAGCTGCTGGCTAATCTGGAGGCTGTAGCAGCAGCTCACAGTCACAGTGGATTTCCACTCATGAAAAAGCTCTGGCTGCTTCATTTCTCAGCTCATATCAGAGACTTTAATGCTTCACTGAAGCTGTACTGTGATGCTTCCATATTCCAGTGAGGCCTCCATAATGATTTCAGCTGTTCTGTACACACACTGTGTGCCCTGTATGGCTCAAAGTCTCTGCAGCCTGTTTTTATCTGCTATCATCAGATCTTCATCATCCTCATTCACATCCCTCACACACTCTACAGCCTCATCAGCACTGACTTCATCTTCACTGACTGATGGAGCACAACATGAACCTGTGGAGGCTGAAACACTGTCCTGTCAAACATCTCCCCGTCACCACTCCACTTCTGTCAGCCTTTAAATGAAACGTGAATTAAATAAATACATCATTAAATAATTCATTAAATGTGTCAGTAAAATAATTAAAATAGAAAACAAACCAATAATTGATTAAATTTGTATTTAACTAATTAGAATTGTACATAAATAAATAATGAATTATTTTAAATGAAATTAACTGATGATTCATTATCAATATATATTTTTAATTAATTATGTACATTTTTAATTAATTACTGAAATAAATAATTCATTAGTGATGTATTTATTTAATAAACCATAAAATTATTGCTAGTTTACTCAACATAAATTTAAGACATCAATATTAAAGGTTAAATTATGATAATGAATACATGCAACTATAACTGATGACATAAGAATTTGGATTTTTTAAGCTAAAGCGAAGGTGCTGACTCACTTGGCATGTTACTCTCAAATCCTCCCTAATAACAAGAACATAATTACACTTTAGCCACAAGAGGGCAGCAGCATTAATACAAGTCACGTGTATATAAAGGTACAGTGATTATATTACAGTGATTTCGACAAAAACAAAACAGAAGTTGATGGCAGTGTGTTTTTATAACTTACAGAGCTTTTTTAGAGGCTTTGACCACTGGCAGCAGCCTCAGAAAAGCCTCCTCTGAAGCAAAGTATTTCTTCAGGTCAAACACATCCAGATCTTTTTCTGATGGCAGTAAGATGAAGACCAGAGCTGACCACTGAGCAGGAGACAGTTTATCTGTGGAGAGACGTCCTGATCTCAGGGACTGTTGGATCTCCTCCAGTAGAGAACGATCATTCAGTTCATTCAGACAGTGAAACAGATTGATGCTTTTCTCTGCAGACAGATTCTCACTGAGCTTCTCCTTGATGTATTGAACTGCTTCTTGATTGGTCTTTGAGCTACTTCCTGTTTGTGTCATCAGGCCTTGCAAACGAGTTTGATTAGTCTTCAGACCCAAGAGAAAACGAAGGAACAAGTCCAGGTGTCCATTGGGGCTCTGTAAGGCCTTGTTCACAGCACACTGGTAGAAGTATTTCTCTGAAGATTTTCTTGTTTGAAACACCTTCCAAGTTGTTTGTTGCTCTTCCAGCAGATTGAGTCCAGAGTTGATGAAGGTCAGGTGGACATGAAGAGCAGCCAGAAACTCCTGAACACTGAGATGAACAAAGCAGAACACCTTGTTCTGGTACAGTTGTTTCTCCTCTTTAAAGATCTGTGTGAACACTCCTGAGTACACTGAGGCTGCTCTGATATCGATGCCACACTCTGTCAGGTCTGGTTCATAGAAGATCAGGTTTCCTTTCTGCAGCTGATCAAAAGCCAGTTTTCCCAGTGACTCAATCATCTTCCTGCTCTCTGGACTCCAGTGTGGATCTGTCTCAGCTCCTCCATCATATTTGATCCTCTTGACTTTGGCCTGAACCACCAGGAAGTGGATGTACATCTCAGTCAGGGTCTTGGGCAGCTGTCCTCCCTCTCTGGTTTCCAGCACATCCTCCAGAACTGTAGCAGTGATCCAGCAGAAGACTGGGATGTGACACATGATGTGGAGGCTTCGAGCTTTCTTGATGTGGGAGATGATCCTGCTGGCCTGCTCCTCGTCTCTGAATCTCTTCCTGAAGTACTCCTCCTTCTGTGGGTCAGTGAACCCTCTGACCTCTGTCACCATGTCGACACACTGAGGAGGGATCTGATTGGCTGCTGCAGGTCGTGTTGTTATCCAAAGGCGAGCAGATGGGAGCAGGTTCCCTCTGATGAGGTTTGTCAGCAGCTCATCCAATGAGGTGGACTTTCTTGTTTCAGTCAGGATTTTAGTTTTGTTGAAGTCCAAATTAAGTCGACACTCATCCAGACCATCAAGTATGAACACAACCTGGAAGTCTTCAAGCCTGCAGATTCCTGATTCCTTAGTTTGATTAAAGAAGTGATGAACAAGTTCCACCAAGCTGAACTTTTCCTCTTTCAGCACATTCAGCTCTCTGAAAGTGAATGGAAATATGAACTGGATGTCCTGGTTGGCTTTGTCTTCAGCCCAGTCCAGGCTGTATTTCTGTGTTAAGACTGTTTTCCCAATGCCAGCCACTCCCTTTGTCAGCACTGTTCTGATTGGTTCGTCTCTTCCAGGTGAGGCTTTAAAGATGTCTTCTTGTCTGATTGTTGTTTCTGGTCTGTCTGGTTTCCTGGATGCTGTTTCAATCTGTCTGACCTCATGTTCATCATTGACCTCTGCAGTCCCTCCCTCTGTGATGTAGAGCTCTGTGTAGATCTGATTCAGGAGGGTTGGGCTTCCTGCTTTAGCGATGCCCTCAAACACACACTGGAACTTCTTCTTCAGTTGGGCTTTAAGTTCACGTTTACGGAGTGAAGCAAATATTTCTGAAGGTAAGAAATTCAGAAAAAAATATTATATAATAAATATCATAGCCTTTCAGTACCCTGAAAGGATGAATGTCTATTGGTCCGTTTCTTGAGCTATTAGGAAAGATCAATATTCAGTCTTTAGAGAAATTCTCTTACTGCTCTGCAGATGGTCAGCCATCTCATGCTGCTTAAGTCTCCTCAAGAAGTGGAGTGTGATCTTCAGAAATGCTTCTCTGCAGCTCTTTCTTTCATCTTCATCCTCACCTTCAAACATCTCCTCATCCTCCATCTGGCTCTTTAAAGTTTCTGGGTGATCTGGACTCAGAACCTTCTGGATCTTCTTCAGCTCGTTCTTCACAAACATGGTGATGTTGTCCTCCAGCCGCTGGAAAAGAAGACTATATGAATTACCCAGTGGTAAATGGACTGGTTCTTATATAGCTCTCTTTGATACTCTGTGCACACAAAGCATTTTATACAACATGCCTCATTCAACCAAGCACATTGTTCTATGCTTAAATTAGGGCTGCTCGATTATGGCAAAAATGATAATCACGATTATTTTCGCTGAAATTGAGATCTCGATTATTTGACGATATTTATTTAACCCTTTAAGACCTACCATAGAACCAAGTCCGCCAGAGCTTATATTATTTTTTTACATGCTGTAGAGCCATTTGTGGGAGCATTTCAAGTTGCTATACATCAATACAACTGTTATAGACCATATTTTAATAATATGTATGCATTAAATCCATAGTAACTACATTAATTGCGAAAAAGTGCAATAAACTAAAAAAAAATTGAAAATCGTTTTTGTTTTTTTTTTTACATATATTTCTACTTGGAGAAATTTAAGAGGCTTATCCCTCAAAACTTTAAATACAAAAAAATTGCAAAAAATAGTTTACAAAAACAGGAAATTTATTTTGAGTGTCTTCATAGTTTTATTTTGGAGATACACCAATTTTTATATACTGTAGGAAAAACAAAAAACAATCCTATGATGCAAATTTGCAAAGAAAACAGCAGGTGCATCAAAATAAACTATTTCCAGCAGTGCAATTCGAGTTCTAAGCATCCCAGAAACTATTCATAAAAGTCAAACATGACTTATAAAAACACCAGTATAGGCTTTTAAGGCCTACAAGTAAAAAAATACATTTTCCGCAAAATGACGTCACTTCCGGTTTCGGTCAGGAAATGGCTGACGTCTTTTTCAATGTGGGAAGTGTTACGAACAGCTGATCGGATCAGCGTGTTTCTGGAATATTATGTTTTTGTTCCTGCAAGCGCTTTTTATGCAATTTTTGCAAAGCTGTATGTGGAAGGAAACCGTGACCTAGGACAAGCTGATGGCATAAGACGTAAGTACAACTCCTCCGGTTTCATATGCAAAAAAAATTATTGCGCTAGCTTACGCGGTTCCGGTTCTACAGGGATTTAAAAATAGTTACGCAAAACGGAGCTTGCCGCTCTGACCGGCTTTAAAGGGTTAACAATAACAATGTATTGAATAATGACTTTTAAAAATAATATAAACTAGTGTGCAAATACTGATAACAGTGCAAATGTTTGCAATATAAAAAGTAAATGAAAAATGTAAACATCTATGTTTAGTGAACTTTGCAGTGTTGCTCTGTGGTGCAGCTACGACACCGTAGCAAAGTTTACACACTATGTCTACTTGATCCACGTCTGACTCCGTGAACCCATAATGTTTCCACGCCACTGAAGTTTATTTTACCTCTCTTTTCAACCAACGGCAGTCACTCTCCTCTCCAAATAACTTCTGCTTAGCTTTCCGAGCTTCCCTCGGGTCCTCTTAATTGTTGTGAGGCTTGTTCGAAATGCAGAGAGGTGCGCTCGATTTGCCACACGGAGCAGCGCAAGAGTAAAGCACGAGGGAGGGGCTAATAATCGGCTTAGTCATTTTTAATGATCGTTGAAAGCCCAGATCGTAATCGTGATTAAAATTCGATCAATTGAGCAGCCCTAGCTTAAATACTTTCTTTCACACTCTGATGGATGCATCAGAGGGCAGCTTGGGTTTAGTACGTTACCCAGTACATTTGCCAGCCAGGGTTTGATTCACAAACCTTCTGACTAGTAGCTGACCTGCTCCCCTCCTGAGCTACAGTCACCCCAATCTGACTGAAATCATGGAGCCCAAACTCTGATTTATGTTGGACACACTGACAATCCTCTGGTCCACAAAGTGCAGCATAGAGGTGACTGAAAAGAACAAATGTAAACGTAGTACTACAAACCATAACCACAGAGTCCAGGTGTGTTTGATGTTGCTGTGCAGACTGACCAGTGGAAACCTCTGCTCTCTGCTGGTCCACTCTGTGGAGGAGTAATGTATAATTAGCTCATGTTATGTCTGTCCACACACAGACACAAGCTAAAGGTCCATGAAGTGATGTTTGGATGGGTTCAGTCAATCAGATGACTGTCATGGTGAAGCTTTGCTAGTCCTGGTGATCCCACTGAGAATTAACATCTCAGTTTCCAGATGTCTGTAGTTTTCTGCTCAGTTTCTTTAGTCCCAACAGCTCTTACCATCTCCTGCGTAAAGCTTTCCCTCCATGCTCAGATGCCCTGGAACAAGGTGCTCTCTTTATATCAGTGACTGGTTTAAAGGGACAACTTGCAGTGCTCGCCAAACTTTGTGTCAGCAAAAGTAGTTCTAATGTTTCTTACATTTATTACATTTTTTACATTTTTACACACACAAATCAATGAACGCAAAAACATAAACTTTTCAGATATTTTGTTTTACAATGTTACAAAACTCAGTTCACAACTACACAGTCTGATTTACAAGTGCAAAATATTTATGACCACAGTTTGAGCCGATGTATGTCCCGAGTCTGTGGACTCAGTAGTTTTGTTTTGATTGTTATTGTCTTTTGTTACAATTTCATTCTGATTAAGATTTTCTAGTTCTGAGGTTTTGGTTTCTGTGTTCCCTCTGTACTGTGTTAGTATTGTGTCTCTGTGTTCACTTCCTGTTTTATTTTGACAGTGCCATGTCCTATGTTAGTGTGTCTACTTTTGCTTCCCCTTGTCTGGTTATGTCCAATGAATCCTGCTGTGTCTCCCTTTTCTCATTCCCTGATTGCTCTTTTGTGTATATGAGCCCTTTGTTTTCTCCTGCTTGTTGCTGGTTCGTCTGTGTTGTCTCCCCGTGTCTCCGTTTAAGGTTTCAGGTTAGTTTTTTAGTTTTTTCAGTAGAGGTTATCTTAGCTTCTGCACAGGCCATCTCCACTGCACTTCACCGTTTCAATACAGCTCACTCACGTCACAGCAATGTCGGCATCTTGGGTCCTTTATTAAATTCAACATGGCTCGCCCCGCTAGCCGTGACATAAGATGTGAAAACAATATCCAAAAAACATGAGGGACAAACAGGGAATAGTTTTAAGGTGCAGGGCCAACAAACTGAGTCTAGCCATAAACTCAGAGTTGATTGAATTAGCATTTTGAATCTGAGTTACTTCAATCAAGTCTATGTTCACTTTGAGTTAAGATTATACGTGATTGATGTAAAAGAAAAAAGCCATCACCAGCAACTGATTCTGATTTAGCAGGTTTTCTAAACAGTACCCATCCCTAGCTGGCTGTAGTTAAACCTTTACTTAAAAAGCATCTCTAGACCCAGCTGTCTTAGCTAATTATATCTCCAACCTGACAATCCTTGAAAGAGTAGTTGGGGGGAGACAATCAGAGGGGCAGTGTGATGATCTTTGGTTACAAACTACCGCAGTCAAGTCCAGAGGTGGGTAGTAACGAGTTACATTTACTCCGTTGCGTTTACTTGAGTAAGTTTTTGAAAAAAAATGTTAATGTTAATGTTAGCCATTTAAATATTAGCAGTTAGCTGAGGCCACAAGAAGAAGAGGCCCTAGAAGAACAATGGATGATAAGATTAGATTTTCAAGACTAGGCAGAGACGTGTTTTCCTTTACTGTCTCTTACAGAGGAGGGAGCAGATACCAGACGAGGTCACGGAGGTACGGGGAGGATTCGCAGCAGACAGCAAGACTGCCACGTCCATGCGAGAGAGCGATGGCTACGATAATCTCTGTTTTTGTCTCCCTATATAATGTTGTACAGCCCATTTGAGGGTTATCCTCTCTGTGAACCAGATGCTTGATTTCACACAGAGGTCCACCAACTGAATTTGATCAGTTATGGAACGATTTACCTCGACAGGCTCCTTCACTCGCTGCTTTTAAACCTCCTTTAAAACACACTTTTACTCCCTGACCTTTGACCCAGTGTGACATGTTGACTCACTACCTCAGACAGCTTAAAATAGTCTTTTTGTTTTTTGGTGCTGCCTAAAAGAACCGTAAAATATCTGTCCTATATACAGTTATGTTCATATATTTTTGTACTACATCAGGAAACTCAAAAACATAGTTTTTAATATTTTAATCCTAATTTTTTAAACTTTTTTTATTCATTTTTCTTCTCCCATTGCATCAAAAATCATTATTTACACTGAATAAATGAGTCAGCAGCTCTCTTACATTGTTGCTGCAGGTTCATTACTGAAGTCTGGAGGTTGATCTTTGGACCAGTCACTCCTCACAGACACACAGCTGGATGCTGCAGATCCTGCTCCATCCTCTTCCTCCATCTTCTTGATGTCAGGGTGGAGTTAGTCTGAGAGGCAAACACACACACTCAGAGGTGCTGTTGTACTGGAAGCATCACACTGACGGGTTTCTAAAGTTCTCATTGATCATTTCATGGAGTTTCTGTGGTAAACACTGTCCTGTGACGTATGTGTTATGGTGAGGGTCATGAGGGCTAACCAGCCCCACTCCTTACTCCTCATATTTCAGCCTGAAGCACAATAACAGCCTAAACCTAACCAGGAGGCTGTAACCTCAAAGGGACTTCATGGTTAGAAATAAAGGTTCAATGAAATGAAGAAGATCATAAAGACATGAGTTCCAGCTTTAAAAGAAGCATCCACACGATGACGGCACAGCAGAGGAGCACTTTCTCTAACACACTGATTCAGTTCCACTGACACAAGGACACACACAGGAAGGCACACACACACAAGCCTTTATAAGAAACAACACAATCATCTGCGCTTGACTTGTCAATCCAAGTCCTTAGCCCATGAGCCCGCGGTATCAGACCACAGATATTCCCTTACTTTGAAAAAATAAAGCCAGTTTTCAGAGCAGACCTGATGTTTATGCTACAGCCTGTTTACCAATATAATCAATATCAGATATCAGAGCAACAGAAACCTCGGTGATCAGGACGCTGGGACTGAGAACAGGAAGTGGCTCAAACGTCACAGTTTCATAACGTCACCCTGAACTCCACTCACCAAGGGTGTAGATTTGGCATGGACGGAAGGGACGTGTCCCCACCAATATCCAGCGATTATTGAATTGTCCCCACCAATAATTTGATCTCTTCGAGTAAAGAAAAACAAACCCGATAGTAAGAAAAAACGATCTGTCAGCGTCTCATTCAGCGAGCGGAGCAGAAAAAGTTAAATTACGTTCTCTACTGGAGTCCTACGTCATGTGACAAATATGGCCAATGTGATTGGCTGAGCCTTTCAGGGAGCTCTGTTTAGTTTCAGCAGCGGCAAACCTGCGCTGCGAGGAGGAGAGGAGGACGGCAGCGCAAAGGAAGAACCTGGATATAAGAAATTGTTTTTCAAAGAAACCTGTAAGTCACTTAAAGTCAAGTTCACTCATATAATGTGTCCGTCACAATAACGTTACAGGCTATGCCGGGTTCTCACACAGCTGAATAAACTGCTGTGTGAAAACAGCAGCTTATTCGACCATCTACGCCAGCGTCCGGTTATGTTTTAGACAGCAAGGAACAGACGGCGGGTGACGTAATTCTGAAGGCTAGACCGTCCAATTTCACAGTCGCTCATTTCCGGTCTACCCGGCTTTCGGAGGACCCGGCCCACTTAGACCACTAAGGCCGCGTCCTCAGGTGGACGCAGCCTCTGAAGTTGGACACCCCCGGCCTGTTTCCGGCTGGACAATAATAACAGTGACATTTAACTTATCTTATCCGATAAATAAACACTGTAAGTTTCAAGTTTTTTGTATATATATGTACATGTATTCCCCCCCCAGCCCCTTTCTCCCTAATTCTGAGGTCTCAAGGTTGGCAAGTAGGTGCTAGGCTTGGTCCACATCAGTCTAAAATTGTATGTAACCACGAATAATGTGATTCCATGTCCACCAGGAGAGACTGGACAGTATAGATGTAAAACAAATATGCCAGCAGTTCATTTCAGCTAACGAGAGGAGCAGGCATGTGTTTGTTGTGTGGGCATGTAGTCCATATCTGTTGCTGTAACAGTAGTTCATGTTTAGAATTAAACATCCCAGCTCACTGATCTGATAGAGGGCAGTAGTGCCTAAAATGTTGCATAATGTTGCTGAGAGATCATTTACTTTGTGGTAATCTTAGATGAGTAGTTTTATGGACAAAACCCACCAGATCATTCAGTGTTCCCTTAGTGCTAATGTATCAGAGATGTTGGTGTACTATAGCTGAAGTAATGTTGTTAAGTCCTTAAAGTCATATTCTTTTATTGTCTTGACTGTATTTGAAGCTATTTTTACTTTTGTATGATACCTGATTTATATGGAATATGGATGAAGTAAACTAAAGCCTGAAATACTTAGTCAGTCATTTGTTTAATAGTAATTTAACATTATATAATTCACATATAAAACTATGAATTGTAATTTTAAACGGTTTAAAAGCATGTAGAATAGCACATGTAGGCAAGTATATTTCTCCTCTTTTTATCAAGAAGCAAAAACAAAAAGGAAAAAATAAGAAACGGGGCAGGGGTCGATGGTTGAATCATCCGTCCCCACCAATGCCACAACCAAATCTACACCCTTGCCACTCACGGAGTTTTCTGTCGCTATTGTAGTTTTTAAAGTCCCGTGATGAAGGCGGGTCTTTCTGTGAATCCGCACGCTCATTGGCTAATAGCTCGAGATTGACACATCGTTATCCAATGAGCGTGCGGGAACTTCCGACATAAAGTTGTTTCCTTTGAAAAACCAAAGTCTGATTATTTTTGCCTCCACTGACGGAGCCTGTTGTTCCCGCCACAGAGACACAGTAATGTCAGAGCGGTGTTAACACTCACCCTGCCTCAGCACAGCTCTCACTCTCCTCCTGCTCTCTCACACTAAACGGAGGCTCAGCTAAACTCACTTCCTCTCTACTTACAGGAAACCAGCGCTCAGAGGAGCCGACCGGCCTCACATTTCACCCACAGACACGAACAGCGTGGAATTATTTTATGTCATAAGAAGAAACATATTCATGTAAACACTCACCTGCCTCAGCTCCACCTTCCTCCTCCTGCTGCTCTGAACGGAGGCTCAATACTTTCACTTTCACTGCTGCTCCCTAAACACAGAGGATGCTGGGACTTGTAGTTGTTTCCTTCCGGTGCGGTCTTCCTCTTTGTTGGTGTTTGTGTTCAAGTTATTTCGATCATGTAAACATCAACAGAACACGTGAAGCCACACAGAGTTTGTATGTCGAGGTGGGTAGGAGGGTTTGAGGGTTTGGGGAGGGGTCAGAGGGAAGAGGTCTCTCAGTCTTGACAATCCACATTGATGGCATTGCATCTTTCAACGTGTTTGTGGGTCGATTTGGATGCTCCAGGTGTGAGAGCAGCCACTCAGCCTCTACTGCAGATGTGTGTCACAAGTTCATCTAGTAGTAGGCTATGGCACTTGGCCACAGGTGGCAGCAGTGGACTGGCCTCCATTTGAGACTGCTCCAGCTGCTATGTGATAGTCCAGCTGCAAACTGAAGATCATATGCAAGTTTTGGAAATTAAACTGTACAATATAAAGCGCCTTGAGGCGACTGTTGTTGTGATTTGGTGCTATATAAATAAAATTGAATTGAAATTCAGAATATTCTTAACTTAGCTTTAAGACCAACCCAATCTAACTCTCCTCCACACTCAAAAACAAAGACAAACCAACTGACACATCTGAGTCCCTCACTTTCTTCAATCCACTCACTCTCACAAGCTCCACTTAGTCACACTGGCTGTTTATTACTAATTACTATTGTCTCCCCAGAAACACTTCCGTTTTGTTTTTTCCTATTTGTGTTTTTGTTTTTTGTATTTGTGTTTTCTTTTTTCCTATTTCAGTTGTGTCCAAAGACATGCAGCTTGTGGGGATAGGTTAATTGGAAAATCCAAATTGCCACTAGGTGTGAATGTGCGAGTGAATGTGAGTGCGAATGGTTGTCTGTCCTTGTGTGTTAGCCCTGCAACAGACTGGCGACCTGTCCAGGGTGTACCCCGCCTCTCGCCCTATGACAGCTGGGATAGGCTCCAGCACCCCCCGCGACCCTGAAAAGGATAAGCGGTAGTGAATGGATGGATGGATGGACAGTTGTGTTTTTTGTGCTTTTGCAGCGTTTTTTTTTTTTGTTGCCAGTGTTTTCTTAAGTTGCAGTCCGTTTGGCCTCTCAGGGCCACCGTAGATATAGGCCAAAAATAAATACATAACATCATTTCAATCAGTTTAAAGGTTTGTTTGCAAGACACAAAAACAGAAAAAATTAAAAGTTACAAATGTATTGTGCATGAAACAGGAATTCAAACGTGGCTCAGATGTGTGTCACAAGTTAATCTGGCTGTAGGCTATGGCACTTGACCACAGGTGGCGCTAATTGACTTGACTCCATTTGAGTGCACACAAAGTAAACTGCACACTTTAGTTGTGAAGCGAAAACGCTGAAATCGCAGTAATAACATGTACGAGGGGAACGATAACGAAGACAAGATGCTCCTGATCGTTATGATATTCTGATCTTGGAAACATTAAAGACATTCATAGCCAGACTGCTGACTTTGTGTTTTTATTCAGTCGCCTAACAGAAGTGCAGTGAGAAACGATTTACCCCATCCTGATTTCTTAGCTATTTGCATATTTGCCACACTTACGTGTTTCAGATCGTGAAGCAAATTTTTATGATAGATAAAGATGACCAGAGTCAGTATAAAATAAAGCTTTTACATGTATTGCTGGGAGGTCGGCAGCTCCCTCCACTGCTTGGCCCTCTGTGAAAAACAACTGGGATCCAGCTTCCCTGTGATGCTGAATTATATAAGCAGAAGAAAATAGATAGAAGGATGGATGATTGTATTTTGTGTACAATCGTTGAAGTGTAAAAAGGGTTGGCCCTCCGTGGTGCCCTAAGCAAAGTTTGATTTTTGGGGCCCTTTAATAGTGCCAATAATAGTGATTAATGATCACCTACTATAAATGTATTTCATTTTCTAATGTTGATGTTGTTGTAATCCACAGTGAAAAATGTCATAACAACAGATAACAAATTTGCAACTTTCATGAAAAATGTTTTCATTAATATTTAAAAAAAAACTAAGCAAAACACCTCCCCCTGCTGGCCACACAGAGAAACAATAGATAAAACCTGAGAGCTGCACAGTTGCAGCAGTGTGGTTTACGTCATTCTGTTGTCAGCCTGTTTTACACATCGGTGGTTTCTTATTGACGTGTAAAAAGATCTGAAATCGTAGTAAATTCAGCTGCTATTGTGGGCTGGGGATGATTTACACTTAACATTTTAATAACTGGGTATTGAATGTCAGAGGCCCAATGTTCCCTCTAAATTTTCACGTGTCTGAGCGAACACACAAACTCCCTGAGCGGTTCCTTGGACCACTGTGAGCGACATCAGACGTGTGCACTGTGGTCACGCCGGCATCGAATCCATCCAAGTTTCATGGTTTATTAAAATAATCAAATTACAGCGTTTACATTTATGTTAGACTACTTTTAATGAACTGCTTCAGCCCATTTACAATGAAAATGTAAAAAAAAATCTTGTTCATGACCTGTGTAGTATGTTAACACTATTGGAAGTAAAAATAACTTGAACTCCAATTTCGAAAACACAACTTTCTTATTTTTTTTTTATAAAGCTCTGACTTGTATTATGAGTCTGTGGTCTGGGAGAGAGTCTGTAACTCTCTGTCTCCAAAATACAGCATATAATGACCAAAGCTGGGCAATCAATCAATCAATCAATCAATCAATCAATCAATCAATCAATCAATCAATCAATCAATCAATCAATCAATCAATCTTTATTTATAAAGCACTTTTCATACAAAAAAAGTAGCACAAAGTGCTTTACATGGTTAAAAGCAGCCCACCCCACACTCTCATTAACATAAACGATCATGAATACACACATCTCTCCCCCCCCAACCACACACACGCACACTTAAAGAGTAAAATTGGGCTGGGTACACATGAGCCAAGTGAGGAAACACTATCACAGGGAGCCGTCTGCACCGGGAGCCTCCAGGCTGGGCACACAGCAGGAGGGAGGCAAAGAAGCCCCCCAGCCAGGCTGAGAGGACCCCCAGAGCCCCAGCAGCCACGGTCGATCACAGCCCCGGTGCAGAGAGCCCCCTCCGAGGAAACACTGGAGATATGACACAATAGGATATATACAGGGTAAAAAGATAAAGTAAATAAGAACGGGATACAATAGAAATAGAAATAGAAATAGGGTAAGAAGATAAAAAATGAATAAGAATAAAATCAATAAATATTAGGTAAAACCTAAATTAATAAATAGAATAACAGGATAGAATAAATAAGCATAAAATAAATAAACGTTAGGTGAAAGCTAAATTAAAAAGGTGGGTCTTGAGCCTGTTCTTACAAACATGTACGTTCTCTGCGGCCCTGAGCTCCTCCGGCAGGCTGTTCCACAGACGAGGACCATACCACTGAAAAGCTGCCTCTCCGTGAGTATGTGTCCTGACTTTGGGAACAGTCAAAAGGCCAGTGCCAGAGGACCTCAAGGTCCGCGAGGGTTCATATGGTAAAAGCAGATCTGAGAGATAAGAAGGCCCAAGACCATTAAGACATTTAAAAACTAATAAAAGAACTTTAAAATCGATCCTGAAACACACGGGGAGCCAATGCAGCGATTCTAAAACCGGTGTAATGTGGGCCCGCCCTCTGGTCTTCGTCAGCACACGAGCTGCAGTTTTGTAAAAGTTGTAAGGGTGATATATTCTTTTTGGGGAGACCAGAGAGCAGGGCGTTACAGTAATCAATGCGACTGCTAATAAAAGCATGCATCAACATCTCCGTGTTGGCCCGAGAGAGAATAGGGCGGACTCTGGCTATATTCTTTAAATGATAAAATCCCATTTTGGTTACATGTTTAATATGTGGGATAAAACCAAGCTCAGAGATAAAAATAACACCCAGGTTTTTCACTTGTAGTGAAGGACATAGTGAAAATGCCTGTAATTTAGACAAGAGTTTCTCTCTCTGAGCCTCAGGACCGATGATTAAAACTTCAGTTTGTCCTGGTTAAGCTGTAAAAAGTTTTCTGCCATCCAAGATCTTATATCTAAAATACAGTTAAAAAGGGCATCCATTGGTCTGGTGTCACCGGGAGACACGGAGATGTACAGCTGAGTGTCATCCGCGTAACTGTGGAAGTTCACTCCATGCCTCCTGATGACACCGCCAAGAGGGAGCATATACAAATTAAAAAGTACAGGGCCTAAAACCGACCCTTGGGGCACACCACATGTCATTTTATGGATCTTAGAGGAGCAATTAATTATATAGTTACTTCTTCAAAAAAGTTACTCAGTTTGGCAAACAAAGTTTTTTGCAGCTATTTTTTTAAATGCAGCCAAGGCATTTTTAAATAAACATTTCAAACTATTTACAGAACAATCAGCTGTTCTGCATCAAATCTGATGCCACACATATTATTTGTGTCACTCCAAAAATTAATTTCTGTCCACTATGAGATAAAGGAGAACAACAGCCTGATACCTGCAGGCCTGACAGCAGGAGATGTATCACTGCTGTAACACCTGTAGCATTCAGCAGTCGCCTCATTGTTCTGACACACACAACAAAACTATTGACTACACTACACACTAACTACACACTAACTACACAAGATTTGCGCTAAACGTCGCAAATCTCTCACATCTCAAAGCACCGCCGTCACTCCTAAAACTTCCCCCGTTTCTTAACAACTAGATGCCACGTTGCCATATCATTTTTTGATTGGTCGACATGGTACTTTTTTGGACGAATAGGAAAGGCAGAGGGGGAGGGGTTTGTTTTTGCTCACAGGTGGAGAGCGCTTTCGAGACTTTTTTCTTATAAAACGCCGATTTAATCGTTTCTTCCCCAAGTCCCCAATTTTTCCGTCAATTGTTCCGTCTGTCCTGCTCACATGTCCAATGGTTGTACACGTTGTCATTAACGTGGCTTCACTCCACATCAGCCACGCCGCTTTGCCAGCTAAAACACCGGTGTCGGCACATAAGGACGCTGTCATAGCCTGTCAACAAGGTTGATTGGCTGCGCATATACGCATCATTAGCTGGACTATGTGATAAGGTGGCATCGTTCCCATATGGGAGCAGCCAGTCACTTACTGACTAACACTGCAAAACAGAATTGTTAAAGTATTAATTTTAATTTCAATTCAGGTTAGATTTTTTTTGTGCGCAACGCAGAATTTCTGTGCGCAGAGACTGTGCCAGCAGTGCGCAATTGAGCACGTGCGCAGCTTAGAGGGAACATTGCATAGGCCCACTAAAAGTTACAAAATAAGCTAATATCAAATACATTTACTGTAAACACATCAGAAGGTTATTCATGTGGCAAAAAGTTAGATGTATACAAAATGTTGCAGGGAAACAGAGAAGGAGCTCATATAGGTTTGAGTTTTATTCACATCTATTGTGCAGGTACAAATAACAGAGTGGAAAACTTTATATTTTGTGTTTGCAAACATTAATTTATGAAGATTCATTAACATGAGTGTAGCACAAAGTAAAGGTGAAAGCAGTATTCTGACACGACAGTGCAATCAAAACACATTTTGCCACTACAATCTGTGAATAATTGTGACAAACAACTGTCATTTTAATATTGGACAAAATAGGTTCCAGAGTGTGGGGGTGCCTACTGGGGTCAGCGGGGGAGCTCGCCCCAGGGAGGGGCCGCTTGCCCCTCCCTTTCTTCCCTCCCCATCCTCAGCTGCCTCCCTATTCCCGCTCTACCACACCCACCCACACACGCAGGGCTTGGGGTGCAGGTATGTCACCAAGGTGCAGGGGAGGCACTCCCCCTCTGTCCCCTTCTGGCCGCCTGTGCCTCAATTTTATTCTGCAACCCAGACATCCACATTACTCACACTCTCACATAACACATACATATAGGGCCTTGGGGGTGGGCACGTTTTACAGCATCCAGAGGATGGTCGGTGTATTCCAACCCACCCCTGGCGCTGGTGCCCTACCTTCAATTTTAAATGCATATAGACACTGAGGGTTTTCAGGAGGAGCTGTGCTTCTCTCTGAGAGGAAGCAGGAACCATGAGCAGGCGTAGGGAGGTTTGGGGTCTTCACTCACCCCGGTTCTGTTAGCCGTCAGGGCTGGGGGGCTGGGAGGAGGTGCTGGCCGTCAGATTGGGGTCTGGGATGCAGGGCCTCCCTGCTACTGCAGATAAGGAGGTGGTCCGCTTGACTCCACCCCAGAGAGAAGGGTTACATCTCCTGGGTCTAGGTGCGGCTTGCCCCTCTGGGGGCGGGGGTACCTGGACCTGGGATATAGAGTATGTTTGGGGAGTGCGACTGTCTGTGCAGTGTCTATTTGTGTCTGTCTACATGTTGGGTGAGTGCCGAGTATTTGGTTGTGCATATGGGGTGGGAATGCACGTTTGTGTCCACGTGCGCCTGTTCGTCTGTGTCTATATGTCAGGTTGGGTCTTAGACTCAACCTCTCTGGGTACATCTCAGGCCCTCCAAAGTACGGAGGCCTATCTCCCCTCACCACACTCCCTGCCGGTGGCTGATGCCCTCAGACGTTGGTGTGTTGGTGGTCCTTGTTGTCTGGGGCTGGGCGCTCATGTATGTACCGGCTCACTCCTGGTGGCCGATTGGCGGGGCCTGGCGCCTGTGGCCCGGCTGGGCCCCTTCCGGGGGTTGGGATGCCCTCAGGCCTCTGGCCTCTGGGCCTGAAGCTCGGTCCTCTCTGGCACAACTGGCTGCTGGCAGAGCCCGCGGGCACGCCACTGCAACCCCCTCTGGCCTCTGCTCCGTAGCTGCTGGGTGACCTCTCGTTTGGGGCTCTACTCAGCTCTTCCCAGGAGGGTGGCACGGTTCCCCCCCCCTTTTTGGTGGTCCTCCTCGGGTCCTTGTACACTGGGGCCTCTGGATATCTGGGGCCTGGATCTCCTCCATACCTGCTTCATACCCTGGGGGACGGGGCTATGGCTCCCCACACTCCCTAGCAGATCGTTACATGGAGAAACCTTTGGAATACAAGCATGCTGATCCACACAGGTATGCACACAGGTGTACACACGGGTGTTCACAGACGTGGACTACACCTTTCTTGGCTGCTGCCTCAAAGCACATTGTGCGCTGTCTATCTTGCGTGCTGCACAATATCGTTTAATATTTAGTATCTACTGTTATCTACTGCTAGCTAGTTTATTGTGATGGTGCTGTTTTTATTATGTTGCTCTTTTTTTGTTTGCTTTCTCTTCTGTTTTTTTTCTCCATACAGGTGATCCAGGTGTTTTGTTAGTTTTTCTTTCTTTCTTCCCCCTTTCTCACCGTCTCTTCTCCCCTCTGGTTTTCTTTCTCTCCCTCTCTTTCTTTCATTCTTTCTCCCTGTCCTATCCCCCAGTCATGTCTGTCCCGTTTGTAGCAACCGAAAATAAAATAAATTCATAATTATAATAAAGGTCAATCAAATGGACCAATATGGCAAGGCCATGATGATCCACTTGGTAAAATAAATCCGCTTGGCATCTTTCTTGGCCTTAAGACAACAATTCTGATGGCTAAAGATCCAAACGGGACACAAAAAAAAAAATATTGGACAAAATAGTTGTGCAGCCCTAACCTGAAATATGCTGTTTGTTCTGAATGAAAAACGTTAGTCTTTGGTAAACATTTTAATCACATTTATAGATGCAATATGTTATTTCAGTTAAGACTAAATGTTACCACACGTTCCCATCATTAGAGCACATTTAAAGTGTGGAGAAGTCTGTGAAGGTTCTCAGTCATCCAGGTCATCGTAGTCTAAGGAGCTTGGAAAGAAAAGCGTCTGGACTTCTTTGAGTTACTTGAAGACGTTTCACCTCTCATCCGAGAAGCTTCTTCAGTTCTAAGGGTCAAATGGTGGAGAGTCCAAGCTGTATTGAAGAATTTCTAACTTCATGTAGGCTAAACAGCGGCCTAGAATTAGACTCAAAACCCTGCAGTTGCCCAAAATAAAGGGGGCATTAATGTACCAGATTCTACAGAACACCAGAAATAACTGCTAAGATGGGTCCAACACATCTGAGTTCATGCTGGAGGAACTGTGGGACACACTCTGCCAACCATACTTACATATTGTGGCTCTGCCCTAAACTCTGTGTATTCTGGAGGCAGATATTTGATGCTCTCAAAGACATTTTCCAAGGTAAATATTCCACTAAGTCCTACAGTAGCAGTGTTGGGAAGGATTGCAGAACATATTGACTGCAAAGCCAAAACTTGCCTGCTAAATATATGACTCACTGCAGCCCTAAAATGCATAACTATCAGATGGTTAAAACCAGAAACTCCCACATATGGATATATGGATCCAGAGAGTGTATGATGTCTGTCTGATGGAACAAATTACACACTACATACTACCTTTACTGTTACAATGAAGAACACCACCTAATTTTGTGAGCTCACTCTCTCTCTACACACACACACACCTACACACACACACACACACACACACACACACACACACACGTGTGCTGGACATTCATGGCTGCTTTGTGTAGTTACAGTTGAATAGAGGAAGTGTAGGATGTATCACTGCTGATTCAAAATAAATAAAAATTTAGTTAAAAAAGAGTAACAATTAAAAAGATGCAACACTGTTGTAATCTTGTTGAAATTTGGACAGCAGGAGGTGTAGTTTCCCTGAATTTGTTTTCCTGAATTTCTCTGTATTTTTTGTCACTAAGAAGTCAGGAGGCAGCATGAAACATGAAGTAGATTCACAACTTTTTAAAAATTTGATTAATTATCCTTTACATTTGAGAGTAACAGATAGTTAAGTAAACTAGTTATCATACACTCTTTAAAAAAATGGAAATATAAATATTTAACATCAGATTTCTCACAGAAACACAGAATTTATGTCAATAACCCTAAAACATAAAAAGCAACTTGTCCACCCAAGTTGTGAATGCAATAACATGAGAACGAAGGGACGTAGGAGTTTCAAACTGATACCACAGGTGTATCTATAATTGGTTTAAAATCAGTAACCTTGACCTTGAGGTCAAATTTTTATGAAAATCTTGTAAACTGATAACTTGAGAACATGGCGACATAGGATATAGAAATTCATTACATAGGTACATCTGCTGGGAGGCTGAGGGGCACTACTGGCTGTTGCTAGTAGTTTTTCTTTGAAATTTTCTGTTTAATTAAAACAATGCAGACTGAGTCATCTACAACAAAGATATGATTACCTGACAAAAGGAATCTCATATACATGTCTATTCAGTAAAAGAAATTAATTGTGTTTAAAGCAAACAGATAAAGGGATCAGTGATGGCAATTATTTGTCATTGTCTTACTTGTCTTAGCCCAGTTAGGTAAACATTAACAATTGTGGTGGCAGATTTATTTTGTCATGTATTAACTGAGAGCCATGCTAGGCTCAGGGAGACTCTGCTGACCGTCTGTCCCGCGGTCATGCAGGGACTTCATCAAGCTTGCTCGTCTGTTCTTTGTGTGTTTTGATTAAAGAATGTTAGCTACCGCTCACCGCTCGTCTGCAGGCTTTATTTAAATGGAAAACTTCCACAACAGGCAAAAAAAAGCTTTTTGCTAAAAAAAAAAAAAGATTTAGAGCAGAAGTTTTTTGCACTGCATTTTAAAATGAAGATATATTGCATTTATTTACAATTAAAGACACAGAGCAGAAAGTGTGTTACTGTTTTACATCCACAGACACACAAGAAAAGAAGCAGGCAACATGAGGTCAATTTATGGAGATTTTATTTGTGTATTTCAGTACATGTATTTAGATTAGAGTTTTTAAAAAACAAACAAACGTCCCAAGAAGAAGGATGGGGTGAAAGAAAGGTGGAGAGAGGGGGAAGGAGGAAGAAACTATTGATCTCCTCAAACTTGATGCTGCTGGGTCAGTTCTTTCTCAGCAGTCTGCTCCAGAATCCCCTCCTGTCCTCGGCTTGCTTTTCTTTTGCCTTCAGCTCTTTTAAGGTTTTGTTGAGCTGCTCCTCGGCATCTTTAAATGTTTCTTTCAGCTGCTGTTTGGCCAGTTTCCCTTTGTGTTTGAGGAGCTCTTTAGCTTCCTTTTTGTGCTTTTGTATTTCTTTAAGTTCATCTTTGCAGCCTTTCTTGCTCACCGTCGTTTCTTTCTTGAATACCTTCAACTCAATTTTCTCTTCTGCAAGTTCCTCTTGCACTTTCATCAGTTCCTTCTTCATGTTTTGAGTGTAACTCTTTGTATCTTCCATTTCTTTCTTTGCTTCCTGTATTTTAATTTTCTCTTCCTCCAACACTTTTTGAGCTTCCAACAATTCTTTCTTCATATTTTCAATCTCATTTTCTGCCTCGTGTTTACATTTTTTCTCCTCTTCAAGTTGTTGCTTCACATGCAGTAATTCCTTCCTTAGTGTTTCAGCTTCAGCCATTACATTTGCAGCTTCTTGTGTTTCCAACTGCATTTTCCTTTTTTCCTCTTCAAAAGCTTCCTGCACCTCCTGTAATTCCTGCATCACATTTCCTGCCTCCTTCTTTGCAGTTTGATATTTATTTTTGGCTTCTTGTGCTGTGCTTTTCTCTTCCTCCAATGCTTTTTGAGCGTCCAACAGTTCTTTCTTCATGTTTTCATTCTCGTTTTCTGCCTGTTGTTTTCTCATCTTCTCTCCTTTAAGTTTGAGACCCACATGCAGTAATTCCTGCAATACTACTTCAGTTTCAAACTTTGAATTTTTAGCTTCTCCTCTTGATTTTTCTGCCTCTTCTTTTAATTTGACATTTTCAGCCTGTATCATTTGAAATTTCAAATGAATCAGCTGTACTGTATTGTGAGGTGAAGCACTCGCCGATCCTCTTCTCCATCTCCCTTCATTCATTTTGGCCTTTTAAACAAAGGAACCAACGTTTTGTAGAGGAGTGAAGTGAAGTTTTCGATGTTCCTTCGTCAACTGTCGTTTGTCCTGCACAGAGATGCTGCTGTAGATGTGTCTCTAGCTGTGTCTGGATACAATGAAACATGCTGTAACTAAGTGCTTGTGTTGCACAGTTCTACTGAACATTCCATTTCATGCATGCTCCGCCCACATGGTCAGGAATGTCAGGTGCTGCATCTCCAAATGCTGCTCCCGTTGCCTAGCAATAACAGCTGTTTACTTTTTGGGGTCTGGTTCATTGTTTAATAAAGAAAACATGTCCAAGTATTGGGTGCTGAGGCTCAGCGCATATTCTAGCCTGCTGTGTGGGTGGGCAGCTAGAAATCACTGGTGGGCAACATGAGTGAGGAGAAAACTGGAGCAGCCAAGCAGGGAGCTGCAGGTTGCTGGTTTGAGTCTCTGTTCAGATGCTGGTGTCTCCTCTCTCTGAGATGTCTGCAAACAGTCCCAGATAAAACAATAAGGATAATAAACAAACACGTGACTAAAATAACAATTATGACTCTGATGTGTTTCATGTGTAGCAGGATGGCCTCTATACAGCAGTCGCTGCAAGCATCCACATCGCCACACTTACGTTTCTTTAAGCAGGCGTGCTGGGCTCCTCCTAAGGAAAGTTTGAAACTTCATTTCCTTCATGCTGGTGAACTTTTTACCAAATATTTTCATCAAAGCTTCTCCATCACTGACAGGGATTGTTTGGATCTTCACACTCATCTCCACCAACCCTAAAAAATGAGTCTCACTTTGCTCATATAATGCCAGGAGTGTCTCCATATTCCACAAAAGTCTATGCAAACATGTAACAGTATCCCATATTCATAGAAATATTATTGATATTATAACAAAAGCTGTCACCAACACAATTGTCCCAAGTGCTTTTTTAAACAGGATTTTCAACCAGAGGATTTCCCTATAGCTTAATTTTTTTTCAATATTTTGTACACAACAACAGAATCATTTCAGAAAAACTCAAAATGACTGGTGTCAATATTATTTGCCCCACAAAAAAGGTCAAATATAAAAGAATATTGCAAATATTGCACAGTGAAAAGGCACTACAGCTCAGTTGTTCCCACTCGCCTTTGTCCTCCTGTCTCCCCTCCCTCTCCCCTCCAACGAGGAGTTAAACAGTTTGATGGCGTGTGGGACAAAGGAGTTTTTAAGCCTGTTGGTTCTTGACTTTGAGAGAAGCAACCTGTCGCTGAATAGGCTCCTCTGATTATTTACGAGCACGTGCAGAGGATGCCCAGCATTTTCCATAATGTCCATCAGTTTCTTTAATGTCCTTTTCTCTGCCACTGTCACCAAAGTGTCCAGCTTCATGCCGACCACAGAGCCAGCCTTCCTGATTGGTTTTTCCAGCCTGGATGAGTCCTTTGCTGTGCTGCTCCCCCAGCACACCACAGCATAGAACAGTACTCCTGCAACCACCGACTGATAAAACATCCTCAGGAGCTTCCTGCAGATGTTGAAGGACCTCAGCCTTCTGAGGAAGTACAGTCTGCTTTGGCCTTTTATGTACAGGTGCTGCGTGTTGCATGACCAAACAAAACTTTCAGTGCACTGTGAAAGTAAAAAAACAAACAGACAGGAAGGCCTAGTTAGGACATATCTAAGCATGCTCTTCATCTTGGAAGGGTAATTCAAACCAAAACTAATTGGCAGGTTCAACTTGGTAACAAAAGAAAATGCCTCAGCCAGATAAATTCCCAAAACATTCATCCATCAGCCACACACACCACATAACACTGCTGTTCTATTAGATAATGAGTTTCTTCCCATGTAAGCAGGTGTGTGTCATGGTAAAACCTCCCCCACACATCAGAACCCAGAATCTATTAGTGCCACCCATTTTAAACCCTCTCTACAGCATTCTGTTTACACCTGCTATCATTCAATCATCTTTCCTAACATAATACTAGTCCACTAGTTTACATATCACCTCTCATCCCACTAAGTGAACTGGACAAGATGATAAAACAGAAAGGCATGCTTAAGATGTTATCTGGTCTTCATTGCATGTGTATATGTCTTAATAGGATTAATGCATTTTCTGTTTGTGTGTGTGATTTTTGTGTGCCTCTCCTCCTTGCAGTGTTTCAGACACTTTTCAATTCTCCACTCAAAGGCAGTCGCTTTTCCTCCCCAGGTTCCTTAGCCCAATTTGATCTCCCACACTAAACAACAGCGTTCTTCCATGTCTCCTCCCCCTCTTTCCACTGAAGTCTCGTCTCCCCCCTTGCAGCAGTCCATTGCATCTCCATCCATCCAGTCATGATGATGGTGTTTTCTCCTTGCTGATGCCTTTTGCACATACTGCTGTTGCTGCTGGACCCCTCGCTGCTCAGGATACTGCTGTTGTCTCTTGACCTGCCATGTTGTTGCTTTTGGATCTGCATTTCGCGACAGTCAAGTGGAGGGTGCGTCTGTCCTCTCAGTAAGTGAGTGAGACAGTAGACAGTGGTGAGGAGGGCTGTGCGAAAGCAAAAACACATAAATATGCCTGACACCCGTAAACGAAGCAGCATCTGGCTGCAGTTTTTTGTCTGTCTTGGTCTTGGTCTTGGTCTCGTCTCGACTTAGTCTCATCTCGGTCTCGGTCTTGGTCTCGTCTCGACTTCGTCTCGACTTGTTCTTAGTCTTGTCTTGGTCTCGATACCCTCTGGTCTTGGTCTTGGTTTAGGCGGTCTTGACTGCAAGTCTAGTTGCACCAGTGGTGCCATGAGCAGTATCTATCTGCTGCTCATCAGCTGCTATGCCGTGGTTATTGTCACAATGTGGTGTATTTGGATCACTCAATCCTAAGTGGATATGGATATGATCCAGGATTGGATGTTTTGTCTAAAATTTGAAAGGAACAATTGTTCCTTTCCCCTTTGCTGTGTACTCTGCTGATGCTGTTTTCAAAACCTACCACACTCATGTACAGTATCAGTGTCACACTGAGATATTTCAAAGATAATAATAATACATTTTATTTGAAAGCGCCTTTCAAAACACTCAAGGTCACTGTACACATTAGAATAAAAAGCAACATAAAAGCAAGCAGTTCACACAATGGTAAAAGCATAAGACATAAACTAATAAAAGAGCAGAGTGGAGAGGTTATGTGGGATAAGCTATTTTGAACAAGTGAGTTTTGAGTTGGGACTTAAAGAGAGAGAAGGAAGAGATGTTTCTTAAATCAGGAGGTCGGGAATTCCAGAGTCGTGGAGCAGAGCAGCTGAAAGCCCTGCTCCCCATGGTGGCAAGACGGGGGGAGGGGACGGAGAGTGAAAGGGAAGAAGTAGATCTGAGACAACCAGATGGGGCGGTGATCTTAACCAGATCAGAGAGATATGGAGGGGAGAGATGATGAATAGCCTTAAATGTGTGCAAGAGTATTTTGAAATTGATGCGATATTTGACCGGGAGCCAGTGAAGCTGCTGCAGGACAGGAGTGATGTGGTGGATAGAAGGGGTCCTGGTGATGATACAGGCAGCAGAGTTCTGGACGCGTTGGAGCTTGTGGATGGATTTTTGAGTATAAAAAGAACCTGAATAAATACAAATAAAGGGAAAGAGCTGTCCAAACCTCTGTCTCTGACCATCTGTGTTAACACTTGAAATGGGAAACATGTAAATGTAACAAACATGTTAAAACATAAGAAATCAGGAAGGGGCAAAAAAAGCATTTTGCTAAAAAAAGATTTAGAGCAGAAGTTTTTAAAATGAAGATATATTGCATTTATTTACAATTAAAAACACACAGAGCAGAAAGTGTGTTACTGTTTTACATCCACAGACACACAAGAAAAGAAGCAGGCAACATGAGGTCAAGTTATGGCAATTTTATTTTTGTATGTCAGTACATGTATTCAGAATAGAGTTTTTAAAAAACAAACAAACGTCCCAAGTAAAGTTTGGGGGGATTTTTGTGAAAGAAAGGTTGAGAGAGGGGGAAGGAGGAAGATGCTGCTGGGTCAGTTCTTTCTCAGCAGTCTGCTCCAGAATCCCCTCCTGTCCTCGGCTTGCTTTTCTTTTGCCTTCAGCTCTTTTAAGGTTTTGTTGAGCTGCTCCTCGGCATCTTTAAATGTTTCTTTCTGTCATGTATTGATATGGCTATGTCTTAAGGTGATGACCTTTGAACCGGATGTTGTTGTCCGGAGGAAGCCCCGTTAAGTGGCTAGTTGTAAGATGGACAGTGTTCAATAAAGCAACATAAAGACCGTGCTTTATGTCCTGATTCAATTCAGAGTGCTCTGCCTAATTTAGTAATAAGGTGGGCACACAATAATGGCGACGAGGACGACACGGACCTGAATTGGTTTTTGTGAGAAGTAGACCCAGCGGTGGCACGGTGTTAGCGAAAACTTGTGGGCTAACATGGAAAAGTCGGGTATTCAACCGTTCGCCTGCTACACTGATCCAGCTACGCGAGATGGACGCGCTGGTTAACATCCTTCGAGTTGTTTGCTTATGGGAAAGGTCTTATTTTGACGGATGATGCTACAGCCGCGATCAGACAGCGGAGACGCGCTCTTCTACTGCACATGGCCGGACAGGACGTGCAGGACGTCTTCTCCACTCTACCACAGACGGGAGAGGCGATGGATTACACCGCTGCGGTGACTGCACTCAACACTTATTTTGTTCCTCAAGTGAATGCAGCATACGCACGCCAAACTTTCCACAAATTGTCCCAAACACCAGGTGAGACTGTGCAACAATTTTGTACACGTTTGAGGCGAGCTGCAAAAGACTGTGACTTTCAAGCTGACAATGATAACCAGATACGGGACGCTATCCTGAGTAAATGCACTTCTGAATATGTACGGAGAAAGCTGCTTGAGGAGGGTCCAGGCTTAACTCTAACTCGCACGTTGGAGGTGGCTTCACACTGTGAACGCGTGGAGGAGCAGATGGCGGCGATGAGCGTCGCCGGGGAAAAGAAAGGAGAGGACACGGTCAGCCGGATTTTTACAGCAAAGAAAGAGAAGAACAACAGACCAAAAGGAAAAATGAAAGATGATAATAAAACAGACAGACAGTGTTACAGGTGTGGATATACTGACCACATGGGCAAAGATCCCAAATGCCCAGCACGAGGACAAACATGTCACAAGTGTAATGGTAAGGACCACTTTTCAAAAATGTGTCGTACAAAAAGACAAAAGAAACAAAATGTGAATGCTGTTGAACAAGATGATTATGCATTTACTGTGAATGATGATAATGTACCTGAGAAACTTACCTTTTCTGTTGGGGGAATAGAGTTGAAAATGTTAGTTGACTCTGGAGCTACAAGTAATGTGATGGGAGAAAACATATGGGAAAAGCTAAAAGCTGAAAAGATAAAATGTCACTCATATGTACCCAAAGAGCAGAGGAATTTATATGCATATTCCTCAGCACAGGCACTCACGGTTAAAGGTGCATTCAGATGTGAAATCAAGATTGGTGACAGGACTGAAGAGGCTGAATTTATTGTGAACCACTCCTGGGGAAAAAGACTGCCATAAAGTTAGGAGTGTTGAAAATAGGTGAAAATGTGGCGGCTGTCACAGATTTAAAGCACACTCTTAAAGAAAAGTATCCAAAAGTGTTCAAAGGAGTAGGAAAGCTAAACACCAAACAGATCAGCCTGTACATTGATCCAAATGTGAAACCAGTAGCACAGCCACTGAGGCGCATACCTTATCATTTGAGGGATGCAGTGGAGAAAAAGATCAATGAACTAATCGACATGGACATTATAGAACGCGTAGAAGGACCTACACCTTGGGTAAATCCTGTAGTGGTACTCCCAAAGAAATGTGACAAAGATATCAGAATGTGCTTAGACATGAGAAAAGCAAATGAGGCAATAATCAGGGAAAGATACCCCATACCCACTGTGGATGAAATTTTGCAAGGACTAAACGGCTCTGCAATCTTCACCAAACTCGATCTCAAGTGGGGATACCATCAGCTAGAGCTTACCCCGGAGTCAAGAGAGATAACTACATTTGCAGTGCACAACGGAGTATACCGGTACAAAAGGCTAATATTTGGAGTCTCATCAGCTAGTGAGCAATATCAGCATGAGATTGCCAATGCACTAGCTGGCATTGAAGGAGTTGAGAACATTTCAGATGACGTAATCATACACGCGCCAGACCAGGAAACCCATGATAAACGCCTGCATGCTGTGATGAAGAGACTCTCTGACTGTGGCCTGACACTAAACTCAGAGAAGTGTCAGTTCAACATGGACAGACTCGTGTTCATGGGAATACTGCTGACACAGAAAGGCATAGGCCCAACTGAAGAAAGAGTGAGAGCTGTGGTGGAAGCCCGAGAACCGAAGAATGCTACTGAGGTGAGAAGCTTTCTTGGACTGGTAGGCTTCAGTAGCAGGTTCATACCACAGTTTGCTACACTCTCTGAACCACTTAGACGTTTAACTCGAAAAGAAACTATGTTTACATTCGGGCCAGAACAAAAGCAAGCATTTGAAAGACTAAAGACTGAGTTAGCCAGAGCAGGTACCCTAGCCTATTTTGACAAAGAAGCCCCAACCAGAGTCATAGCAGATGCAAGCCCTGTAGGCTTGGGCGCAGTGCTAATACAAATACAGAACGGAGAAGAGGTACCAGTGTGCTACGTAAGTCGGAGTTTAACAGACTGTGAGCGAAGATATTCTCAAACAGAAAGAGAAGCCCTAGCACTGGTATGGGCATGTGAGAGACTACATCCATATGTGTATGGCAGGAAGTTTGACCTAATCACAGACCACAAGCCGTTAGAGGTCATATACAGCCAGAAATCTAAACCTTGTGCACGCATAGAAAGATGGGTTCTCAGACTGCAACCATATGACTTTAAAGTAGTGCACATCGCGGGAAAACAAAACATTGCGGATTCACTGTCAAGACTGCTGTCTGACACCACGTCAAAAGAGATACATAAGCATGAATCTGAAGAATATGTGAGATTTGTTGCAGTGAATGCTACTCCAAAAGCACTCACAACAAGAGAGGTTGAAGAAGCCTCTGCTACAGACTCAGAATTAACAGAAGTGCGAAGAGCTATTGAAAATGGACACTTTGAAAAATGCAAAACATATGCACCCATTGCAAATGAACTGTGTGTCATCGGCTACATAGTTTTGCGGGGAACTCGCATTGTATTGCCAGAAAACCTCAGAGCTCAAGCACTGTCACTAGCTCATGAAGGACATTTAGGAATTGTTGGAACCAAACAGCATCTCAGAACAAAAGTTTGGTGGCCAGGGATGGACAAAGCTGCAGAAAAGTTTTGTAAAGCTTGTCACGGATGTCAAATAGTAGCCAGACCAGATCCACCTGAACCACTGAGAAGCACACTTTTATCGGATGGACCATGGCGAGATGTGGCGGTAGACTTACTGGGACCGCTACCTTCGAACCACTCAATACTTGTACTGATAGATTACTACAGTCGGTACTATGAGTATGATGTACTGTCATCTACAACTGCTGAAAAAGTCATTGACTCTATTGACTGTATATTTAGCAGACATGGGCTATCAGTTACCATCAAATCTGATAACGGCCCACAGTTCAAATCTGAGATGTTCAGAGAATATTGTGAAACTAATGGAATCAAACATATAAGAACTACACCAAAATGGGCTCAAGCAAATGGAGAAGTGGAACGTCAAAATGCATCATTGATGAAAAGAATCAGGATCGCACAAGCCGAAGGACTTGACTGGAAGCGAGAGCTAAGAAAATATGTAACAGTGTATCGCAGCATTGAACATCCAACCACGGGCAAAAGTCCAGCAGAACTCCTGTTCAACCGCAAAATGAGAGGAAAGTTACCGAGCATCAGTGAGGCAAAAACAACGGAGTTGGACGTGCGTGACAGAGACGCTGAACAGAAAGGAAAATCAAAGATTTATGCTGATGAACGAAGGGGAGCTGAGTATTCAAAAGTTGACTCGGGAGACACAGTGCTGGTTCAACAAGACAAAGTGGACAAGTTTACAACACCATTCAACGCAACACCACACAAAATTGTAAGCAGAACTGGAAACCAAGTCATTATTGAATCACCAACAGGAGCTCGCTATCACCGGAATACCACACATGTGAAGAAATACGAGACAAATGAGACCAGAGAAGGACACTATGACACAATACCTGAAAGGGAGGAAGGTGAAACACCCACAAAGACTGACACCTTCACTCCAACACCACAAGAGGGCTCCCAGGGGCCAGAGAGACCAAGTAGATCACAGAGGGCTAAAAAGATACCCGAGAGGTTTCGTGATTTTGTGGTGAAATGAACTATAATATGTTAAGGTGGAGAGGTACCTTAAATTTGGCAAGTTTCAAGTTCATATGTGTATGTCGACATGTATATATTGAAAAAAGAAAGATACATGTGTGGTGAGACAGTTAGATAATATAATTGTTAGAAAGTAAGACAAGAGAGAATGTTCAATGTTGGAAAAAAAAAAAAGACATCAAAGTTATTACAACTAAAGTTTGAGTCTAAGGAAAAGGGGGATGTCATGTATTGATATGGCTATGTCTTAAGGTGATGACCTTTGAACCGGATGTTGTTGTCCGGAGGAAGCCCCGTTAAGTGGCTAGTTGTAAGATGGACAGTGTTCAATAAAGCAACATAAAGACCGTGCTTTATGTCCTGATTCAATTCAGAGTGCTCTGCCTAATTTAGTAATAAGGTGGGCACACAACACTTTCAGCTGCTGTTTGGCCAGTTTCCCTTTGTGTTTGAGGAGCTCTTTAGCTTCCTTTTTGTGCTTTTGTATTTCTTTAAGTTCATCTTTGCAGCCTTTCTTGCTCACCGTCGTTTCTTTCTTGAATACCTTCAACTCAATTTTCTCTTCTGCAAGTTCCTCTTGCACTTTCATCAGTTCCTTCTTCATGTTTTGAGTGTAACTCTTTGTATCTTCCATTTCTTTCTTTGCTTCCTGTATTTTAATTTTCTCTTCCTCCAACACTTTTTGAGCTTCCAACAATTCTTTCTTCATATTTTCAATCTCATTTTCTGCCTCGTGTTTACATTTTTTCTCCTCTTCAAGTTGTTGCTTCACATGCAGTAATTCCTTCCTTAGTGTTTCAGCTTCAGCCATTACATTTGCAGCTTCTTGTGTTTCCAACTGCATTTTCCTTTTTTCCTCTTCAAAAGCTTCCTGCACCTCCTGTAATTCCTGCATCACATTTCCTGCCTCCTTCTTTGCAGTTTGATATTTATTTTTGGCTTCTTGTGCTGTGCTTTTCTCTTCCTCCAATGGTTTTTGAGCTTCCAACAGTTCTTTCTTCATGTTTTCATTCTCGTTTTCTGCCTGTTGTTTTCTCATCTTCTCTCCTTTAAGTTTGAGACCCACATGCAGTAATTCCTGCAATACTACTTCAGTTTCAAACTTTGAATTTTTAGCTTCTCCTCTTGATTTTTCTGCCTCTTCTTTTAATTTGACATTTTCAGCCTGTATCATTTGAAATTTAAAATGAATCAGCTGTACTGTATTGTGAGGTGAAGCACTCGCCGATCCTCTTCTCCATCTCCCTTCATTCATTTTGGCCTTTTAAACAAAGGAACCAACGTTTTGTAGAGGAGTGAAGTGAAGTTTTCGATGTTTCTTCGTCAACTGTCGTTTGTCCTGCACAGAGATGCTGCTGTAGATGTGTCTCTAGCTGTGTCTGGATACAATGAAACATGCTGTAACTAAGTGCTTGTGTTGCACAGTTCTACTGAACATTCCATTTCATGCATGCTCCGCCCACATGGTCAGGAATGTCAGGTGCTGCATCTCCAAATGCTGCTCCCGTTGCCTAGCAATAACAGCTGTTTACTTTTTGGGGTCTGGTTCATTGTTTAGTAAAGAAAACATGTCCAAGTATTGGGTGCTGAGGCTCAGCGCATATTCTAGCCTGCTGTGTGGGTGGGCAGCTAGAAATCACTGGTGGGCAACATGAGTGAGGAGAAAACTGGAGCAGCCAAGCAGGGAGCTGCAGGTTGCTGGTTTGAGTCTCTGTTCAGATGCTGGTGTCTCCTCTCTCTGAGATGTCTGCAAACAGTCCCAGATAAAACAATAAGGATAATAAACAAACACGTGACTAAAATAACAATTATGACTCTGATGTGTTTCATGTGTAGCAGGATGGCCTCTATACAGCAGTCGCTGCAAGCATCCACATCGCCACACTTACGTTTCTTTAAGCAGGCGTGCTGGGCTCCTCCTAAGGAAAGTTTGAAACTTCATTTCCTTCATGCTGGTGAACTTTTTACCAAATATTTTCATCAAAGCTTCTCCATCACTGACAGGGATTGTTTGCATCTTCACACTCATCTCCACCAACCCTAAAAAATGAGTCTCACTTTGCTCATATAATGCCAGGAGTGTCTCCATATTCCACAAAAGTCTATGCAAACATGTAACAGTATCCCATATTCATAGAAATATTATTGATATTATAACAAAAGCTGTCACCAACACAATTGTCCCAAGTGCTTTTTTAAACAGGATTTTCAACCAGAGGATTTCCCTATAGCTTAATTTTTTTTCAATATTTTGTACACAACAACAGAATCATTTCAGAAAAACTCAAAATGACTGCTGTCAATATTATTTGCCCCACAAAAAAGGTCAAATATAAAAAAATATTGCACAGTGAAAAGGCACTACAGCTCAGTTGTTCCCACTCGCCTTTGTCCTCCTGTCTCCCCTCCCTCTCCCCTCCAACGAGGAGTTAAACAGTTTGATGGCGTGTGGGACAAAGGAGTTTTTAAGCCTGTGGGTTCTTGACTTTGAGAGAAGCAACCTGTCGCTGAATAGGCTCCTCTGATTATTTACGAGCACGTGCAGAGGATGCCCAGCATTTTCCATAATGTCCATCAGTTTCTTTAATGTCCTTTTCTCTGCCACTGTCACCAAAGTGTCCAGCTTCATGCCGACCACAGAGCCAGCCTTCCTGATTGGTTTTTCCAGCCTGGATGAGTCCTTTGCTGTGCTGCTCCCCCAGCACACCACAGCATAGAACAGTACTCCTGCAACCACCGACTGATAAAACATCCTCAGGAGCTTCCTGCAGATGTTGAAGGACCTCAGCCTTCTGAGGAAGTACAGTCTGCTTTGGCCTTTTATGTACAGGTGCTGCGTGTTGCATGACCAAACAAAACTTTCAGTGCACTGTGAAAGTAAAAAAACAAACAGACAGGAAGGCCTAGTTAGGACATATCTAAGCATGCTCTTCATCTTGGAAGGGTAATTCAAACCAAAACTAATTGGCAGGTTCAACTTGGTAACAAAAGAAAATGCCTCAGCCAGATAAATCCCCAAAACATTCATCCATCAGCCACACACACCACATAACACTGCTGTTCTATTAGATAATGAGTTTCTTCCCATGTAAGCAGGTGTGTGTCATGGTAAAACCTCCCCCACACATCAGAACCCAGAATCTATTAGTGCCACCCATTTTAAACCCTCTCTACAGCATTCTGTTTACACCTGCTATCATTCAATCATCTTTCCTAACATAATACTAGTCCACTAGTTTACATATCACCTCTCATCCCACTAAGTGAACTGGACAAGATGATAAAACAGAAAGGCATGCTTAAGATGTTATCTGGTCTTCATTGCATGTGTATATGTCTTAATAGGATTAATGCATTTTCTGTTTGTGTGTGTGATTTTTGTGTGCCTCTCCTCCTTGCAGTGTTTCAGACACTTTTCAATTCTCCACTCAAAGGCAGTCGCTTTTCCTCCCCAGGTTCCTTAGCCCAATTTGATCTCCCACACTAAACAACAGCGTTCTTCCATGTCTCCTCCCCCTCCTTCCACTGAAGTCTCGTCTCCCCCCTTGCAGCAGTCCATTGCATCTCCATCCATCCAGTCATGATGATGGTGTTTTCTCCTTGCTGATGCCTTTTGCACATACTGCTGTTGCTGCTGGACCCCTCGCTGCTCAGGATACTGCTGTTGTCTCTTGACCTGCCATGTTGTTGCTTTTGGATCTGCATTTCGCGACAGTCAAGTGGAGGGTGCGTCTGTCCTCTCAGTAAGTGAGTGAGACAGTAGACAGTGGTGAGGAGGGCTGTGCGAAAGCAAAAACACATAAATATGCCTGACACCCGTAAACGAAGCAGCATCTGGCTGCAGTTTAAAGACTTTTTTGTCTGTCTTGGTCTTGGTCTCGTCTCGACTTGGTCTCATCTTGGTCTTGGTCTCGGTCTCGGTCTTGGTCTCGTCTCGACTTCGTCTCGACTTGTTCTTGGTCTTGTCTTGGTCTCGATACCCTCTGCTCTTGGTCTTGGTTTAGGCGGTCTTGACTGCAAGTCTAGTTGCACCAGTGGTGCCATGAGCAGTATCTATCTGCTGCTCATCAGCTGCTATGCTGTGGTTATTGTCACAATGTGGTGTATTTGGATCACTCAATCCTAAGTGGATATGGATATGATCCAGGATTGGATGTTTTGTCTAAAATTTGAAAGGAACAATTGTTCCTTTCCCCTTTGCTGTGTACTCTGCTGATGCTGTTTTCAAAACCTACCACACTCATGTACAGTATCAGTGTCACACTGAGATATTTCAAAGATAATAATAATACATTTTATTTGAAAGCGCCTTTCAAAACACTCAAGGTCACTGTACACATTAGAAGAAAAAGCAACATAAAAGCAAGCAGTTCACACAATGGTAAAAGCATAAGACATAAACTAATAAAAGAGCAGAGTGGAGAGGTTATGTGGGATAAGCTATTTTGAACAAGTGAGTTTTGAGTTGGGACTTAAAGAGAGAGAAGGAAGAGATGTTTCTTAAATCAGGAGGTCGGGAATTCCAGAGTCGTGGAGCAGAGCAGCTGAAAGCCCTGCTCCCCATGGTTTGGGCCAAGAAACACAAGAGGCTTGTCCCCTCTGTCCTCCTCTGAAGGTGGATGGCAAGATGGCGCCGGTGTGTGTGGCTGCTCGTCTGTCACTGCCAAGTTTGTTCCTGTTTATGTTATTTCTAATTTGTGTCATCCATGAAACAAAGTCTCTGCTGAAGTATGATCGCCAGACACTATTGGACCTCAAACCTGTGGTCCAAAATATTGTGTCCTTTGGAGCTGGTGGGCAGCAACCCCTGCCCCCATTTGTATCGGAAACCCCGGGTTACCTGTACCGGGTTCCCACGCTACCTTCCCGGCGAAAGCGTCATCGTCGCCGGGGTAAACGAAGCGGTCGCCTGGTGAAGCTAAAGGTTTACCTAAAGAATTATTCTGCTGTTTTCCGACCAGTGCATGGATTCATGCCAAGGCTGTTTGCGTCTCGGCGTTTTCTGGATCCTGTTGATGCCTCTTTGGTGCCTGTTGTCGGCTTTGATGATGATGCTCCTCGGCCTCGCTGCCCATGCCCTCCCAGGCTAAACCTCCGCTGTCAACATCATCGGAACCTGAGATCGCTGCGGCGGGTTTCTGGACCTCCTGAACCCCGAGCGCCAACTCCAGCTCCCGCTAGGATTGGCCTGGTGAACGCCAGATCACTTTTAAACAAAACTTTTATTCTTCGGGACTTCTTCAGTTCCCGTGATCTGGATTTTCTGTGTGTGACTGAGACGTGGCTGAGTGTTGGTGAGTCCAGTGTTCTATCTGAACTTTTACCTGTGGATTGTTGCTATTTTAACTCGCCACGGACGTCAGGCAGAGGTGCAGGCACAGTGACTGTTTACAAAAAGGATTTTAAATGTAAGCAGTGTTTTCTACAGCCTTCGTTCTCCAGCTTTGAACTTACCTCGTTTGAGGTGAGTCGTACAAATCCGATTTTCTGCGCTGTCATCTATCGCCCCCCGAAATACAATAAGAACTTTATAAACGACTTTTCTGATTTTTTAGCTGGGATTATGCCCAACTATGATAGTGTTCTTATTGTTGGAGATTTTAATATACATGTATGTTGTCCTGATAAGCCACTGGTAAAGGACTTTTTAAGCCTTATTGACTCTTTTAGCCTGGTACAGTCCGTACGTGGCCCTACACATGAGCACGGACACACACTGGACCTTGTTCTGTCATATGGTCTGCCTGTCACTGACTTGGAGATTTGTGACTGTGCACTCTCAGATCATATGCCTGTGTTATTCAACGTTGGTTTGACATATACCGCAGTTAAATCTGGCGCTGCTACTCGGTGCTGTCGGGTTATTAACCCCGCCACTGCTGCGCAGTTTTCTGCTGCTTTTAATCAGCTCGGCGGCCCTTCTGACTTTGTTTCCTCTGATACAGAACAGCTAAATTCCTGGTTTTATTCTTGCTGTCAAAAAATCATGGACTCTGTGGCTCCTTTACAAATCAGGCAGCCTAAGGCTAAACCTGAGCCTTGGTTTAATGAGAGCAGTCGTGCTGTTAAGAGGGAATGTCGTCGAGCAGAACGGAGATGGAAAAAGGATAAACTGCATGTATCATTTCAAATTCTAAAAGACTGCTGGCATCGTTACCAGAACACTGTTAAAGAGGCAAAAAGGGAATATTTTGCAAATATTATTTCTTCCAACTGTCATAACCCACGTGTGTTGTTTAGGACCATTGACACTGTTCTTAATACTCCATTGAATGTCTGTTTGGAAGTTTCTCCTGAGATCTGCAATGATTTTCTGAACTTTTTTATTGAAAAGTTTGTCACCACCAGGGCTCTTATCACAGCTCCTGACTCTGACCCCTCTGTCTCTGTCCCTTGCGCTGCTGTTTTCACTCAGTTTGAGCTTGTGACGCTCTCCACTTTAGAGGATGTGGTTCGCCATATTAACCCCACAGGTTCCCCACGGGATCCTGTCCCTCCACAATTCTTTAAAGAAATTTTTTCTAGTATACAACAGTATGTCCTCGACATTATTAACAGCAGTCTGTCTTCTGGTATGGTTCCTGCAAATTTCAAACATGCAGTAGTACAGCCACTGCTTAAGAAACCTGGCCTTGATCACACAGTTTTAGCGAACTATAGGCCTATTTCCAAGCTGCCTTTAGTCTCCAAGGTTTTAGAGAAAATTGTTTTTAGTCAACTGAAAGATTTTCTAGATGAAAATGGAATCTTTGAGGTTTTTCAATCAGGTTTTAAAACCCTTCACAGCACAGAATCTGCATTATTAAGGGTTTTTAATGACATCCTTCTGGCATGTGATTCTGGTAACCATGTTGTTCTTGTCTTGCTTGACCTAACTGCTGCCTTTGACACCGTAGACCACAATATTCTAATTTCTCGATTACATGATGTAGTGGGTATTGGTGGCACTGCACTTAATTGGTTTAGGTCTTATCTGTCAGATAGAACTTTCTCTGTCAGCCTTCTCGGTTACGAATCGTCTTCTGCTCCTCTGTCATGCGGCGTCCCACAGGGCTCAATTTTAGGGCCACTGCTCTTTTCACTGTATCTACTGCCTCTGGGTTCTATCCTTAGAAGGCATGGGATCTCATTTCATTGTTATGCCGATGACTGCCAAATTTATTTGCCACTAAAACACAAGGATGGCATCTCCATAAAACCTCTCTTGACATGTCTAGATGACATTAAAGCTTGGTTGGCTCTAAACTTTTTAAATTTTAATGAAAAGAAAACAGAAGTGTTGGTGTTTGGACCCAGTGGTCCCTGTGAGTCCTCCTCTGTTGTTTTAGGATCCCTGGAAGTCTATTTTAAATCTGTTGTTACTGACCTTGGTTTTAAGTTGGACAGTGATTTTAAATTGGACAACCAAATCAGAGCAGTGGTGAAGTCCAGTTTTTATCATTTAAGGCGACTGGCAAGAGGAAAATCTTTTCTTTCGAGGCAGCACCTTGAAACAGTGATCCATGCTTTTATTTCTTCCCACCTGGACTACTGTAACTCACTTTATGTGGGGGTCAGTCAGTCATTGCTCTCACGTCTGCAGCTGGTTCAAAATGCAGCTGCACGACTCCTAACAGGAACTCGAAAAAGAGAGCATATAACCCCTGTGCTAGCCTCCCTGCACTGGCTGCCTGTGTCTTTTAGAGTTAATTTTAAAATTCTTATGTTTGTTTTTAAATGCCTTCACAGTCTTGCTCCGCCTTACCTCTCTGAGCTTCTTCATCCCCACATACCCTGTCGGTCTCTCAGGTCAGCTGACCAGCTGCTCCTGGAGGTACCGAGATCCAGGAGGAAGCTCAGAGGGGACAGGGCCTTCTCTATTGTGGCTCCAAAATTATGGAATAATTTGCCCATGCACGTTAGAGAGGCCCCTTCACTGTCCAGTTTTAAATCACGTCTTAAAACCCACTTTTATTCCTTGGCTTTTAACCTCAGTGAGACTTAGTTTTCTCTTTTAATTGAAGTAGTTATTTAATTAATGATTTCACTCTTCTTTTATTTGTTTTTTATTTATATCTCATGTAATTTTATTTTATAGTTCCAATGTACAGCACTTTGTGTCAGCTGTGGTTGTTTTAAAGTGCTTTATAAATAAAGTTGATGATGATGATGATGATGATGGTGGCAAGACGGGGGGAGGGGACGGAGAGTGAAAGGGAAGAAGTAGATCTGAGACAACCAGATGGGGCGGTGATCTTAACCAGATCAGAGAGATATGGAGGGGAGAGATGATGAATAGCCTTAAATGTGTGCAAGAGTATTTTGAAATTGATGCGATATTTGACCGGGAGCCAGTGAAGCTGCTGCAGGACAGGAGTGATGTGGTGGATAGAAGGGGTCCTGGTGATGATACAGGCAGCAGAGTTCTGGACGCGTTGGAGCTTGTGGATGGATTTTTGAGTATAAAAAGAACCTGAATAAATACAAATAAAGGGAAAGAGCTGTCCAAACCTCTGTCTCTGACCATCTGTGTTAACACTTGAAATGGGAAACATGTAAATGTAACAAACATGTTAAAACATAAGAAATCAGGAAGGGGCAAAAAAAGCATTTTGCTCAAAAAAGATTTAGAGCAGAAGTTTTTAAAATGAAGATATATTGCATTTATTTACAATTAAAAACACACAGAGCAGAAAGTGTGTTACTGTTTTACATCCACAGACACACAAGAAAAGAAGCAGGCAACATGAGGTCAAGTTATGGCAATTTTATTTTTGTATGTCAGTACATGTATTCAGAATAGAGTTTTTAAAAAACAAACAAACGTCCCAAGTAAAGTTTGGGGGGATTTTTGTGAAAGAAAGGTTGAGAGAGGGGGAAGGAGGAAGATGCTGCTGGGTCAGTTCTTTCTCAGCAGTCTGCTCCAGAATCCCCTCCTGTCCTCGGCTTGCTTTTCTTTTGCCTTCAGCTCTGTTAAGGTTTTGTTGAGCTGCTCCTCGGCATCTTTAAATGTTTCTTTCAGCTGCTGTTTGGCCAGTTTCCCTTTGTGTTTGAGGAGCTCTTTAGCTTCCTTTTTGTGCTTTTGTATTTCTTTAAGTTCATCTTTGCAGCCTTTCTTGGTCACCGTCGTTTCTTTCTTGAATACCTTCACCTCAATTTTCTCTTCTGCAAGTTCCTCTTGCACTTTCATCAGTTCCTTCTTCATGTTTTGAGTGTAACTCTTTGTATCTTCCATTTCTTTCTTTGCTTCCTGTATTTTAATTTTCTCTTCCTCCAACACTTTTTGAGCTTCCAACAATTCTTTCTTCATATTTTCAATCTCATTTTCTGCCTCGTGTTTACATTTTTTCTCCTCTTCAAGTTGTTGCTTCACATGCAGTAATTCCTTCCTTAGTGTTTCAGCTTCAGCCATTACATTTGCAGCTTCTTGTGTTTCCAACTGCATTTTCCTTTTTTCCTCTTCAAAAGCTTCCTGCACCTCCTGTAATTCCTGCATCACATTTCCTGCCTCCTTCTTTGCAGTTTGATATTTATTTTTGGCTTCTTGTGCTGTGCTTTTCTCTTCCTCCAATGCTTTTTGAGCTTCCAACAGTTCTTTCTTCATGTTTTCATTCTCGTTTTCTGCCTGTTGTTTTCTCATCTTCTCTCCTTTAAGTTTGAGACCCACATGCAGTAATTCCTGCAATACTACTTCAGTTTCAAACTTTGAATTTTTAGCTTCTCCTCTTGATTTTTCTGCCTCTTCTTTTAATTTGACATTTTCAGCCTGTATCATTTGAAATTTAAAATGAATCAGCTGTACTGTATTGTGAGGTGAAGCACTCGCCGATCCTCTTCTCCATCTCCCTTCATTCATTTTGGCCTTTTAAACAAAGGAACCAACGTTTTGTAGAGGAGTGAAGTGAAGTTTTCGATGTTTCTTCGTCAACTGTCGTTTGTCCTGCACAGAGATGCTGCTGTAGATGTGTCTCTAGCTGTGTCTGGATACAATGAAACATGCTGTAACTAAGTGCTTGTGTTGCACAGTTCTACTAAACATTCCATTTCATGCATGCTCCGCCCACATGGTCAGGAATGTCAGGTGCTGCATCTCCAAATGCTGCTCCCGTTGCCTAGCAATAACAGCTGTTTACTTTTTGGGGTCTGGTTCATTGTTTAATAAAGAAAACATGTCCAAGTATTGGGTGCTGAGGCTCAGCGCATATTCTAGCCTGCTGTGTGGGTGGGCAGCTAGAAATCACTGGTGGGCAACATGAGTGAGGAGAAAACTGGGGCAGCCAAGCAGGGAGCTGCAGGTTGCTGGTTTGAGTCTCTGTTCAGATGCTGGTGTCTCCTCTCTCTGAGATGTCTGCAAACAGTCCCAGATAAAACAATAAGGATAATAAACAAACACGTGACTAAAATAACAATTATGACTCTGATGTGTTTCATGTGTAGCAGGATGGCCTCTATACAGCAGTCGCTGCAAGCATCCACATCGCCACACTTACGTTTCTTTAAGCAGGCGTGCTGGGCTCCTCCTAAGGAAAGTTTGAAACTTCATTTCCTTCATGCTGGTGAACTTTTTACCAAATATTTTCATCAAAGCTTCTCCATCACTGACAGGGATTGTTTGGATCTTCACACTCATCTCCACCAACCCTAAAAAATGAGTCTCACTTTGCTCATATAATGCCAGGAGTGTCTCCATATTCCACAAAAGTCTATGCAAACATGTAACAGTATCCCATATTCATAGAAATATTATTGATATTATAACAAAAGCTGTCACCAACACAATTGTCCCAAGTGCTTTTTTAAACAGGATTTTCAACCAGAGGATTTCCCTATAGCTTAATTTTTTTTCAATATTTTGTACACAACAACAGAATCATTTCAGAAAAACTCAAAATGACTGGTGTCAATATTATTTGCCCCACAAAAAAGGTCAAATATAAAAAAATATTGCAAATATTGCACAGTGAAAAGGCACTACAGCTCAGTTGTTCCCACTCGCCTTTGTCCTCCTGTCTCCCCTCCCTCTCCCCTCCAACGAGGAGTTAAACAGTTTGATGGCGTGTGGGACAAAGGAGTTTTTAAGCCTGTTGGTTCTTGACTTTGAGAGAAGCAACCTGTCGCTGAATAGGCTCCTCTGATTATTTACGAGCACGTGCAGAGGATGCCCAGCATTTTCCATAATGTCCATCAGTTTCTTTAATGTCCTTTTCTCTGCCACTGTCACCAAAGTGTCCAGCTTCATGCCGACCACAGAGCCAGCCTTCCTGATTGGTTTTTCCAGCCTGGATGAGTCCTTTGCTGTGCTGCTCCCCCAGCACACCACAGCATAGAACAGTACTCCTGCAACCACCGACTGATAAAACATCCTCAGGAGCTTCCTGCAGATGTTGAAGGACCTCAGCCTTCTGAGGAAGTACAGTCTGCTTTGGCCTTTTATGTACAGGTGCTGCGTGTTGCATGACCAAACAAAACTTTCAGTGCACTGTGAAAGTAAAAAAACAAACAGACAGGAAGGCCTAGTTAGGACATATCTAAGCATGCTCTTCATCTTGGAAGGGTAATTCAAACCAAAACTAATTGGCAGGTTCAACTTGGTAACAAAAGAAAATGCCTCAGCCAGATAAATCCCCAAAACATTCATCCATCAGCCACACACACCACATAACACTGCTGTTCTATTAGATAATGAGTTTCTTCCCATGTAAGCAGGTGTGTGTCATGGTAAAACCTCCCCCACACATCAGAACCCAGAATCTATTAGTGCCACCCATTTTAAACCCTCTCTACAGCATTCTGTTTACACCTGCTATCATTCAATCATCTTTCCTAACATAATACTAGTCCACTAGTTTACATATCACCTCTCATCCCACTAAGTGAACTGGACAAGATGATAAAACAGAAAGGCATGCTTAAGATGTTATCTGGTCTTCATTGCATGTGTATATGTCTTAATAGGATTAATGCATTTTCTGTTTGTGTGTGTGATTTTTGTGTGCCTCTCCTCCTTGCAGTGTTTCAGACACTTTTCAATTCTCCACTCAAAGGCAGTCGCTTTTCCTCCCCAGGTTCCTTAGCCCAATTTGATCTCCCACACTAAACAACAGCGTTCTTCCATGTCTCCTCCCCCTCCTTCCACTGAAGTCTCGTCTCCCCCCTTGCAGCAGTCCATTGCATCTCCATCCATCCAGTCATGATGATGGTGTTTTCTCCTTGCTGATGCCTTTTGCACATACTGCTGTTGCTGCTGGACCCCTCGCTGCTCAGGATACTGCTGTTGTCTCTTGACCTGCCATGTTGTTGCTTTTGGATCTGCATTTCGCGACAGTCAAGTGGAGGGTGCGTCTGTCCTCTCAGTAAGTGAGTGAGACAGTAGACAGTGGTGAGGAGGGCTGTGCGAAAGCAAAAACACATAAATATGCCTGACACCCGTAAACGAAGCAGCATCTGGCTGCAGTTTAAAGACTTTTTTGTCTGTCTTGGTCTTGGTCTCGTCTCGACTTGGTCTCATCTTGGTCTTGGTCTCGGTCTTGGTCTCGTCTCGACTTCGTCTCGACTTGTTCTTGGTCTTGTCTTGGTCTCGATACCCTCTGGTCTTGGTCTTGGTTTAGGCGGTCTTGACTGCAAGTCTAGTTGCACCAGTGGTGCCATGAGCAGTATCTATCTGCTGCTCATCAGCTGCTATGCCGTGGTTATTGTCACAATGTGGTGTATTTGGATCACTCAATCCTAAGTGGATATGGATATGATCCAGGATTGGATGTTTTGTCTAAAATTTGAAAGGAACAATTGTTCCTTTCCCCTTTGCTGTGTACTCTGCTGATGCTGTTTTCAAAACCTACCACACTCATGTACAGTATCAGTGTCACACTGAGATATTTCAAAGATAATAATAATACATTTTATTTGAAAGCGCCTTTCAAAACACTCAAGGTCACTGTACACATTAGAAGAAAAAGCAACATAAAAGCAAGCAGTTCACACAATGGTAAAAGCATAAGACATAAACTAATAAAAGAGCAGAGTGGAGAGGTTATGTGGGATAAGCTATTTTGAACAAGTGAGTTTTGAGTTGGGACTTAAAGAGAGAGAAGGAAGAGATGTTTCTTAAATCAGGAGGTCGGGAATTCCAGAGTCGTGGAGCAGAGCAGCTGAAAGCCCTGCTCCCCATGGTTTGGGCCAAGAAACACAAGAGGCTTGTCCCCTCTGTCCTCCTCTGAAGGTGGATGGCAAGATGGCGCCGGTGTGTGTGGCTGCTCGTCTGTCACTGCCAAGTTTGTTCCTGTTTATGTTATTTCTAATTTGTGTCATCCATGAAACAAAGTCTCTGCTGAAGTATGATCGCCAGACACTATTGGACCTCAAACCTGTGGTCCAAAATATTGTGTCCTTTGGAGCTGGTGGGCAGCAACCCCTGCCCCCATTTGTATCGGAAACCCCGGGTTACCTGTACCGGGTTCCCACGCTACCTTCCCGGCGAAAGCGTCATCGTCGCCGGGGTAAACGAAGCGGTCGCCTGGTGAAGCTAAAGGTTTACCTAAAGAATTATTCTGCTGTTTTCCGACCAGTGCATGGATTCATGCCAAGGCTGTTTGCGTCTCGGCGTTTTCTGGATCCTGTTGATGCCTCTTTGGTGCCTGTTGTCGGCTTTGATGATGATGCTCCTCGGCCTCGCTGCCCATGCCCTCCCAGGCTAAACCTCCGCTGTCAACATCATCGGAACCTGAGATCGCTGCGGCGGGTTTCTGGACCTCCTGAACCCCGAGCGCCAACTCCAGCTCCCGCTAGGATTGGCCTGGTGAACGCCAGATCACTTTTAAACAAAACTTTTATTCTTCGGGACTTCTTCAGTTCCCGTGATCTGGATTTTCTGTGTGTGACTGAGACGTGGCTGAGTGTTGGTGAGTCCAGTGTTCTATCTGAACTTTTACCTGTGGATTGTTGCTATTTTAACTCGCCACGGACGTCAGGCAGAGGTGCAGGCACAGTGACTGTTTACAAAAAGGATTTTAAATGTAAGCAGTGTTTTCTACAGCCTTCGTTCTCCAGCTTTGAACTTACCTCGTTTGAGGTGAGTCGTACAAATCCGATTTTCTGCGCTGTCATCTATCGCCCCCCGAAATACAATAAGAACTTTATAAACGACTTTTCTGATTTTTTAGCTGGGATTATGCCCAACTATGATAGTGTTCTTATTGTTGGAGATTTTAATATGCATGTATGTTGTCCTGATAAGCCACTGGTAAAGGACTTTTTAAGCCTTATTGACTCTTTTAGCCTGGTACAGTCCGTACGTGGCCCTACACATGAGCACGGACACACACTGGACCTTGTTCTGTCATATGGTCTGCCTGTCACTGACTTGGAGATTTGTGACTGTGCACTCTCAGATCATATGCCTGTGTTATTCAACGTTGGTTTGACATATACCGCAGTTAAATCTGGCGCTGCTACTCGGTGCTGTCGGGTTATTAACCCCGCCACTGCTGCGCAGTTTTCTGCTGCTTTTAATCAGCTCGGCGGCGAAGAACTGTGAAGTCCAGTTTTTATCATTTAAGGCGACTGGCAAGAGGAAAATCTTTTCTTTCGAGGCAGCACCTTGAAACAGTGATCCATGCTTTTATTTCTTCCCACCTGGACTACTGTAACTCACTTTATGTGGGGGTCAGTCAGTCATTGCTCTCACGTCTGCAGCTGGTTCAAAATGCAGCTGCACGACTCCTAACAGGAACTCGAAAAAGAGAGCATATAACCCCCGTGCTAGCCTCCCTGCACTGGCTGCCTGTGTCTTTTAGAGTTAATTTTAAAATTCTTATGTTTGTTTTTAAATGCCTTCACAGTCTTGCTCCGCCTTACCTCTCTGAGCTTCTTCATCCCCACATACGCTGTTGGTCTCTCAGGTCAGCTGACCAGCTGCTCCTGGAGGTACCGAGATCCAGGAGGAAGCTCAGAGGGGACAGGGCCTTCTCTATTGTGGCTCCAAAATTATGGAATAATTTGCCCATGCACGTTAGAGAGGCCCCTTCACTGTCCAGTTTTAAATCACGTCTTAAAACCCACTTTTATTCCTTGGCTTTTAACCTCAGTGAGACTTAGTTTTCTCTTTTAATTGAAGTAGTTATTTAATTAATGATTTCACTCTTCTTTTATTTGTTTTTTATTTATATCTCATGTAATTTTATTTTATAGTTCCAATGTACAGCACTTTGTGTCAGCTGTGGTTGTTTTAAAGTGCTTTATAAATAAAGTTGATGATGATGATGATGATGGTGGCAAGACGGGGGGAGGGGACGGAGAGTGAAAGGGAAGAAGTAGATCTGAGACAACCAGATGGGGCGGTGATCTTAACCAGATCAGAGAGATATGGAGGGGAGAGATGATGAATAGCCTTAAATGTGTGCAAGAGTATTTTGAAATTGATGCGATATTTGACCGGGAGCCAGTGAAGCTGCTGCAGGACAGGAGTGATGTGGTGGATAGAAGGGGTCCTGGTGATGATACAGGCAGCAGAGTTCTGGACGCGTTGGAGCTTGTGGATGGATTTTTGAGTATAAAAAGAACCTGAATAAATACAAATAAAGGGAAAGAGCTGTCCAAACCTCTGTCTCTGACCATCTGTGTTAACACTTGAAATGGGAAACATGTAAATGTAACAAACATGTTAAAACATAAGAAATCAGGAAGGGGCAAAAAAAGCATTTTGCTCAAAAAAGATTTAGAGCAGAAGTTTTTAAAATGAAGATATATTGCATTTATTTACAATTAAAAACACACAGAGCAGAAAGTGTGTTACTGTTTTACATCCACAGACACACAAGAAAAGAAGCAGGCAACATGAGGTCAAGTTATGGCAATTTTATTTTTGTATGTCAGTACATGTATTCAGAATAGAGTTTTTAAAAAACAAACAAACGTCCCAAGTAAAGTTTGGGGGGATTTTTGTGAAAGAAAGGTTGAGAGAGGGGGAAGGAGGAAGATGCTGCTGGGTCAGTTCTTTCTCAGCAGTCTGCTCCAGAATCCCCTCCTGTCCTCGGCTTGCTTTTCTTTTGCCTTCAGCTCTTTTAAGGTTTTGTTGAGCTGCTCCTCGGCATCTTTAAATGTTTCTTTCAGCTGCTGTTTGGCCAGTTTCCCTTTGTGTTTGAGGAGCTCTTTAGCTTCCTTTTTGTGCTTTTGTATTTCTTTAAGTTCATCTTTGCAGCCTTTCTTGCTCACCGTCGTTTCTTTCTTGAATACCTTCAACTCAATTTTCTCTTCTGCAAGTTCCTCTTGCACTTTCATCAGTTCCTTCTTCATGTTTTGAGTGTAACTCTTTGTATCTTCCATTTCTTTCTTTGCTTCCTGTATTTTAATTTTCTCTTCCTCCAACACTTTTTGAGCTTCCAACAATTCTTTCTTCATATTTTCAATCTCATTTTCTGCCTCGTGTTTACATTTTTTCTCCTCTTCAAGTTGTTGCTTCACATGCAGTAATTCCTTCCTTAGTGTTTCAGCTTCAGCCATTACATTTGCAGCTTCTTGTGTTTCCAACTGCATTTTCCTTTTTTCCTCTTCAAAAGCTTCCTGCACCTCCTGTAATTCCTGCATCACATTTCCTGCCTCCTTCTTTGCAGTTTGATATTTATTTTTGGCTTCTTGTGCTGTGCTTTTCTCTTCCTCCAATGCTTTTTGAGCTTCCAACAGTTCTTTCTTCATGTTTTCATTCTCGTTTTCTGCCTGTTGTTTTCTCATCTTCTCTCCTTTAAGTTTGAGACCCACATGCAGTAATTCCTGCAATACTACTTCAGTTTCAAACTTTGAATTTTTAGCTTCTCCTCTTGATTTTTCTGCCTCTTCTTTTAATTTGACATTTTCAACCTGTATCATTTGAAATTTAAAATGAATCAGCTGTACTGTATTGTGAGGTGAAGCACTCGCCGATCCTCTTCTCCATCTCCCTTCATTCATTTTGGCCTTTTAAACAAAGGAACCAACGTTTTGTAGAGGAGTGAAGTGAAGTTTTCGATGTTTCTTCGTCAACTGTCGTTTGTCCTGCACAGAGATGCTGCTGTAGATGTGTCTCTAGCTGTGTCTGGATACAATGAAACATGCTGTAACTAAGTGCTTGTGTTGCACAGTTCTACTAAACATTCCATTTCATGCATGCTCCGCCCACATGGTCAGGAATGTCAGGTGCTGCATCTCCAAATGCTGCTCCTGTTGCCTAGCAATAACAGCTGTTTACTTTTTGGGGTCTGGTTCGTTGTTTAATAAAGAAAACATGTCCAAGTATTGGGTGCTGAGGCTCAGCGCATATTCTAGCCTGCTGTGTGGGTGGGCAGCTAGAAATCACTGGTGGGCAACATGAGTGAGGAGAAAACTGGAGCAGCCAAGCAGGGAGCTGCAGGTTGCTGGTTTGAGTCTCTGTTCAGATGCTGGTGTCTCCTCTCTCTGAGATGTCTGCAAACAGTCCCAGATAAAACAATAAGGATAATAAACAAACACGTGACTAAAATAACAATTATGACTCTGATGTGTTTCATGTGTAGCAGGATGGCCTCTATACAGCAGTCGCTGCAAGCATCCACATCGCCACACTTACGTTTCTTTAAGCAGGCGTGCTGGGCTCCTCCTAAGGAAAGTTTGAAACTTCATTTCCTTCATGCTGGTGAACTTTTTACCAAATATTTTCATCAAAGCTTCTCCATCACTGACAGGGATTGTTTGGATCTTCACACTCATCTCCACCAACCCTAAAAAATGAGTCTCACTTTGCTCATATAATGCCAGGAGTGTCTCCATATTCCACAAAAGTCTATGCAAACATGTAACAGTATCCCATATTCATAGAAATATTATTGATATTATAACAAAAGCTGTCACCAACACAATTGTCCCAAGTGCTTTTTTAAACAGGATTTTCAACCAGAGGATTTCCCTATAGCTTAATTTTTTTTTTCAATATTTTGTACACAACAACAGAATCATTTCAGAAAAACTCAAAATGACTGCTGTCAATATTATTTGCCCCACAAAAAAGGTCAAATATAAAAAAATATTGCAAATATTGCACAGTGAAAAGGCACTACAGCTCAGTTGTTCCCACTCGCCTTTGTCCTCCTGTCTCCCCTCCCTCTCCCCTCCAACGAGGAGTTAAACAGTTTGATGGCGTGTGGGACAAAGGAGTTTTTAAGCCTGTTGGTTCTTGACTTTGAGAGAAGCAACCTGTCGCTGAATAGGCTCCTCTGATTATTTTCGAGCACGTGCAGAGGATGCCCAGCATTTTCCATAATGTCCATCAGTTTCTTTAATGTCCTTTTCTCTGCCACTGTCACCAAAGTGTCCAGCTTCATGCCGACCACAGAGCCAGCCTTCCTGATTGGTTTTTCCAGCCTGGATGAGTCCTTTGCTGTGCTGCTCCCCCAGCACACCACAGCATAGAACAGTACTCCTGCAACCACCGACTGATAAAACATCCTCAGGAGCTTCCTGCAGATGTTGAAGGACCTCAGCCTTCTGAGGAAGTACAGTCTGCTTTGGCCTTTTATGTACAGGTGCTGCGTGTTGCATGACCAAACAAAACTTTCAGTGCACTGTGAAAGTAAAAAAACAAACAGACAGGAAGGCCTAGTTAGGACATATCTAAGCATGCTCTTCATCTTGGAAGGGTAATTCAAACCAAAACTAATTGGCAGGTTCAACTTGGTAACAAAAGAAAATGCCTCAGCCAGATAAATCCCCAAAACATTCATCCATCAGCCACACACACCACATAACACTGCTGTTCTATTAGATAATGAGTTTCTTCCCATGTAAGCAGGTGTGTGTCATGGTAAAACCTCCCCCACACATCAGAACCCAGAATCTATTAGTGCCACCCATTTTAAACCCTCTCTACAGCATTCTGTTTACACCTGCTATCATTCAATCATCTTTCCTAACATAATACTAGTCCACTAGTTTACATATCACCTCTCATCCCACTAAGTGAACTGGACAAGATGATAAAACACAAAGGCATGCTTAAGATGTTATCTGGTCTTCATTGCATGTGTATATGTCTTAATAGGATTAATGCATTTTCTGTTTGTGTGTGTGATTTTTGTGTGCCTCTCCTCCTTGCAGTGTTTCAGACACTTTTCAATTCTCCACTCAAAGGCAGTCGCTTTTCCTCCCCAGGTTCCTTAGCCCAATTTGATCTCCCACACTAAACAACAGCGTTCTTCCATGTCTCCTCCCCCTCCTTCCACTGAAGTCTTGTCTCCCCCCTTGCAGCAGTCCATTGCATCTCCATCCATCCAGTCATGATGATGGTGTTTTCTCCTTGCTGATGCCTTTTGCACATACTGCTGTTGCTGCTGGACCCCTCGCTGCTCAGGATACTGCTGTTGTCTCTTGACCTGCCATGTTGTTGCTTTTGGATCTGCATTTCGCGACAGTCAAGTGGAGGGTGCGTCTGTCCTCTCAGTAAGTGAGTGAGACAGTAGACAGTGGTGAGGAGGGCTGTGCGAAAGCAAAAACACATAAATATGCCTGACACCCGTAAACGAAGCAGCATCTGGCTGCAGTTTAAAGACTTTTTTGTCTGTCTTGGTCTTGGTCTTGGTCTCGTCTCGACTTCGTCTCATCTTGGTCTTGGTCTCGGTCTTGGTCTCGTCTCGACTTCGTCTCGACTTGTTCTTAGTCTTGTCTTGGTCTCGATACCCTCTGGTCTTGGTCTTGGTTTAGGCGGTCTTGACTGCAAGTCTAGTTGCACCAGTGGTGCCATGAGCAGTATCTATCTGCTGCTCATCAGCTGCTATGCCGTGGTTATTGTCACAATGTGGTGTATTTGGATCACTCAATCCTAAGTGGATATGGATATGATCCAGGATTGGATGTTTTGTATAAAATTTGAAAGGAACAATTGTTCCTTTCCCCTTTGCTGTGTACTCTGCTGATGCTGTTTTCAAAACCTACCACACTCATGTACAGTATCAGTGTCACACTGAGATATTTCAAAGATAATAATAACACATTTTATTTGAAAGCGCCTTTCAAAACACTCAAGGTCACTGTACACATTAGAAGAAAAAGCAACATAAAAGCAAGCAGTTCACACAATGGTAAAAGCATAAGACATAAACTAATAAAAGAGCAGAGTGGAGAGGTTATGTGGGATAAGCTATTTTGAACAAGTGAGTTTTGAGTTGGGACTTAAAGAGAGAGAAGGAAGAGATGTTTCTTAAATCAGGAGGTCGGGAATTCCAGAGTCGTGGAGCAGAGCAGCTGAAAGCCCTGCTCCCCATGGTGGCAAGACGGGGGGAGGGGACGGAGAGTGAAAGGGAAGAAGTAGATCTGAGACAACCAGATGGGGCGGTGATCTTAACCAGATCAGAGAGATATGGAGGGGAGAGATGATGAATAGCCTTAAATGTGTCATGGTCCTGGGTCATTTTGCCCCAGCGTTTTGTGTTTTATGATTATGTCCCTCTGTTCTAGTTATTCGGTGTCCTCCCCCCTTGTGTCCGGTTCGAGTTCTAGATTTCCTGTTTTGTTCTGAAGGTCTGTGTCTGTTGTCATTGTGTTCAGCTTGTGTCCTCCAGTCATCATGGTTATTCAGATCAGCTGTTCTCCCTCCTGTGTGCGATTACCCGATTACCTTGTGTGTGTGTATATATAGTGGGTGTCGGTCTGTGTTCGTTGTCGGCTCGTCTGCGTTCATCTGTGTATCTCTGCGTTCTATGGTGTTCCGTTCCTGTCTCTGCGTCTCTCTGCCCCGCACCCCTTTTGTATGGTCTCAGGTTTGTCATTTAGTTCTCCCAGTTTAGGTTTCTTCAGTTGTTTTGTCATGCCTCACTGCCTGTTTTTGCCACTGCCACCTTGTAAATAAACCCTCACTCATATCATCAGTCGGCTGCCTGCATTTTGGGTCCTCCTTTTCCTCCACACCACACGGCTCACTCCGCCAGCCGTGACAGTACGAGCCGACCAAACATGGACCCAGCAGCATCCGCACCTTCCGCACCTTCCCAGGAGTTTCGGGAGGAAGTAATCGACTCTGTTTCGAGGTTGGTTAACCTGTGGCTTGAACGTGAGGGAGAGGAATTTCACCACGCTGTAGAAGCCAGGCTACAGCAGCTAATTTCTGCTCACCCCTGGCTACTGGACTCTCTTCACCCGCTCGCACAGGACTTCATTCTGAAAGAACTGCACCTTCACCCTCCAGCCGCCACCGCTTCCCGACCCAGCCCGGTGGTGAATGTTTTGCACTACCCGCCGGGCAATCTGCGGCCCGGCCCGCCGGAGGTGGAATTACCCGGCCGGTCGGAGCTATCCCCGAGAAGGAAGCGACGTTCACGCCGCCGACGCCCATCGCCACAGCCGGGTCCCGAGACTTCTGAGTTGCCGGCTGTGGTGAGTGGAAAAGACACTTTTTCTGTTTCGCCAGACCGTGTGACTGTTTATACCGGGGCTGTGTTTTTTGAGTCAGCTGCCCAGCCGCTAGCTCAGTTAGCCGCTCAGTCGTCACCTCCATCACATTCAGCCTCACGACCCATAGCCCAGTTACAGTCACAGCCAGACTTATTAGACACTATGTTACAATCCATAGCCCAGTCAATAGCTCAGTTGGTAGAAGACTCATCAGACTTATCATCAGCTCAGCCACCTATTCAGCCATCATCTTCACCAACTCCTCCGGTACAGCAAGCCATGACAGTTCAACCCATAAAGGACAGGTCAACAACTTCCTGTTCTAAGCAGAGAGACAAACCTAATAACTGTGAAAACATTCCTCAAGAGCTGGCCAGTTCTGAGACGCACTCCAGGGCCTCCCCAGAGGCTGGGTTTCAGCCCCCAGCAGACTCTGGACCCCTGGAGGTGAAGAAGCCAGCTGAGGACTGCACCCGGCTGTCGCTGCCTGACCATGGTCAATGCTCTGCGCAGCTGCAGTCTGCTATGTGTTTGCCAGAGGCCACCGTGCCTGCTGGTTCTGATCCGTTCCTGCCAGAGGCCCGTGCGCCTTGCTGGTTCTGATCCATTCCTGCCAGAGGCCCGTGCGCCTTGCTGGTTCTGATCCGTTCCTGCCAGAGGCCCGTGCGCCTGCTGGTTCTGATCCGTCCCTGCCAGAGGCCCGTGCGCCTACTGGTTCTGATCTGTGTTTTCCAGAGGCCCGTGTGCCTGCTGGTTCAGCCCTGCGTGTGCCAGGGGCCCCTGTGCCCCCTGGTTCAGTGACTATTTCCGCTGGGGATTCTGGAGAGCCCGGCCAGCACTTTCCTGTCTCCGCTGGAGGGTCTGAGGGGCCCGTTCAGCCGCCTGTCTCCGCTGGAGGGTCCGAGGGGCCCGTTCAGCCGACTGTCTCCGCTGGAGGGTCCGAGGGGCCCGTCCAGCCGCCTGTCTCCGCTGGAGGGCCCGAGGAGCCCGTCCAGCCTCCTGCCTCGTCAGCTGGAGGGCCCGAGGAGCCCGTCCAGCTTCCTGCCTCGTCAGCTGGAGGGCCCGAGGAGCCCGTCCAGCCCCAAGACTCGTCAGCTGGAGGTTCAGGGGAACCTAGCCAGCTTCCTGCCTCGTCAGCTGGAGGGCCCGAGGAGCCCGTCCAGCCGCCAGCTGCAGCCTCATCATCCTCACCGGCTGCAGCTTCATCCACGCCGCCGGCAGCAACAGCAGCTTCAACCACGCCGCCGGCAGCAGCAGCAGCTTCCTCCTCGCCTGCTGCAGCTTCATCATCTTCGCCTGGTCCGGCTTCATCATCTTCGCCTGGTCCGGCTTCATCATCTTCGCCTGGTCCGGCTTCATCTTCGCCTGGTCCGGCTTCATCATCTTCGCCTGGTCCGGCTTCATCATCTTCGCCTGGTCCGGCTTCATCTTCGCCTGGTGCGGCTTCGGCTTCGCCTGGTCCGGCTTCGGCTTCATCTTCGCCTGGTCCGGCTTCGGCATCCTCGGCGTCGCCTGGTCCGGCTTCAGCATCCTCGGCGTCGCCTGGTCCAGCCTCTGCTTCAGCCTCGCCTGGTCCAGCCTCCGTCTCACCTGGTGCTGCGGGGGCCACGCAGCCTTCAGGTCCCAAACTGCCGCCTCGACATCGGCGGTCATCTGCCAGGCCGCTTGTTGGGCGTCATCGTCGTTATGGATGACCTCCCAAACGCCGCCGTTGCTGTCCGCACGGTCGGCCGCCTGAACTGTTTCCCCGTCGCCGCCGTTGCTGTCCGCACGGTCGGCCGCCTAAACTGTTTCCCCGTCGCCGCCGTTGCTGTCCGCACGGTCGGCCGCCTGAACTGTTTCCCCGTCGCCGCCGTTGCTGTCCGCACTGTCGGCCGCCTGAACTGTTTCCCCGTCGCCGCCATTGCCGTGTGCACGGTCGGCCCCCTGAACTGTTTCCACTTCGCCACCGCAGCCTTCCGCGCGGTCGGCTTTTGGATCTGTGTCGCCAACGTGGCCGGCCTCAGAAGATGCATTGTCCTGGACTTCTGAGTTGTCAGCCTCTGGGCCGGCCTCCTGAACTGTGTTTTGTTCTTGAACTCCAGCATGTGTGTTTGTTTTGACGATTCACTTGGTTCGCTGGAGCTTGTTTTTGTTTGGTTTTGGTCCCTCCGTCCTGGGCCCCCCGCCGCCCGCCCTGGGTTGGTCGTCTGTTTTTGTTTTGGGCTGTCTGGAGCCAGCCCTTGGAGGGGGGGTACTGTCATGGTCCTGGGTCATTTTGCCCCAGCGTTTTGTGTTTTATGATTATGTCCCTCTGTTCTAGTTATTCGGTGTCCTCCCCCCTTGTGTCCGGTTCGAGTTCTAGATTTCCTGTTTTGTTCTGAAGGTCTGTGTCTGTTGTCATTGTGTTCAGCTTGTGTCCTCCAGTCATCATGGTTATTCAGATCAGCTGTTCTCCCTCCTGTGTGCGATTACCCGATTACCTTGTGTGTGTGTATATATAGTGGGTGTCGGTCTGTGTTCGTTGTCGGCTCGTCTGCGTTCATCTGTGTATCTCTGCTTTCTATGGTGTTCCGTTCCTGTCTCTGCGTCTCTCTGCCCCGCACCCCTTTTGTATGGTCTCAGGTTTGTCATTTAGTTCTCCCAGTTTAGGTTTCTTCAGCTGTTTTGTCATGCCTCACTGCCTGTTTTTGCCACTGCCACCTTGTAAATAAACCCTCAATCATATCATCAGTCGGCTGCCTGCATTTTGGGTCCTCCTTTTCCTCCACACCACACGGCTCACTCCGCCAGCCGTGACAGTATGTGTGCAAGAGTATTTTGAAATTGATGCGATATTTGACCGGGAGCCAGTGAAGCTGCTGCAGGACAGGAGTGATGTGGTGGATAGAAGGGGTCCTGGTGATGATACAGGCAGCAGAGTTCTGGACGCGTTGGAGCTTGTGGATGGATTTTTGAGTATAAAAAGAACCTGAATAAATACAAATAAAGGGAAAGAGCTGTCCAAACCTCTGTCTCTGACCATCTGTGTTAACACTTGAAATGGGAAACATGTAAATGTAACAAACATGTTAAAACATAAGAAATCAGGAAGGGGCAAAAAAAGCATTTTGCTCAAAAAAGATTTAGAGCAGAAGTTTTTAAAATGAAGATATATTGCATTTATTTACAATTAAAAACACACAGAGCAGAAAGTGTGTTACTGTTTTACATCCACAGACACACAAGAAAAGAAGCAGGCAACATGAGGTCAAGTTATGGCAATTTTATTTTTGTATGTCAGTACATGTATTCAGAATAGAGTTTTTAAAAAACAAACAAACGTCCCAAGTAAAGTTTGGGGGGATTTTTGTGAAAGAAAGGTTGAGAGAGGGGGAAGGAGGAAGATGCTGCTGGGTCAGTTCTTTCTCAGCAGTCTGCTCCAGAATCCCCTCCTGTCCTCGGCTTGCTTTTCTTTTGCCTTCAGCTCTTTTAAGGTTTTGTTGAGCTGCTCCTCGGCATCTTTAAATGTTTCTTTCAGCTGCTGTTTGGCCAGTTTCCCTTTGTGTTTGAGGAGCTCTTTAGCTTCCTTTTTGTGCTTTTGTATTTCTTTAAGTTCATCTTTGCAGCCTTTCTTGCTCACCGTCGTTTCTTTCTTGAATACCTTCAACTCAATTTTCTCTTCTGCAAGTTCCTCTTGCACTTTCATCAGTTCCTTCTTCATGTTTTGAGTGTAACTCTTTGTATCTTCCATTTCTTTCTTTGCTTCCTGTATTTTAATTTTCTCTTCCTCCAAAAAGATTTAGAGCAGAAGTTTTTAAAATGAAGATATATTGCATTTATTTACAATTAAAAACACACAGAGCAGAAAGTGTGTTACTGTTTTACATCCACAGACACACAAGAAAAGAAGCAGGCAACATGAGGTCAAGTTATGGCAATTTTATTTTTGTATGTCAGTACATGTATTCAGAATAGAGTTTTTAAAAAACAAACAAACGTCCCAAGTAAAGTTTGGGGGGATTTTTGTGAAAGAAAGGTTGAGAGAGGGGGGAGGAGGAAGATGCTGCTGGGTCAGTTCTTTCTCAGCAGTCTGCTCCAGAATCCCCTCCTGTCCTCGGCTTGCTTTTCTTTTGCCTTCAGCTCTTTTAAGGTTTTGTTGAGCTGCTCCTCGGCATCTTTAAATGTTTCTTTCAGCTGCTGTTTGGCCAGTTTCCCTTTGTGTTTGAGGAGCTCTTTAGCTTCCTTTTTGTGCTTTTGTATTTCTTTAAGTTCATCTTTGCAGCCTTTCTTGCTCACCGTCGTTTCTTTCTTGAATACCTTCAACTCAATTTTCTCTTCTGCAAGTTCCTCTTGCACTTTCATCAGTTCCTTCTTCATGTTTTGAGTGTAACTCTTTGTATCTTCCATTTCTTTCTTTGCTTCCTGTATTTTAATTTTCTCTTCCTCCAAAAAGATTTAGAGCAGAAGTTTTTAAAATGAAGATATATTGCATTTATTTACAATTAAAAACACACAGAGCAGAAAGCGTGTTACTGTTTTACATCCACTGTCACGGTCCTGGGTCTCCTGACCCAGCGTTTTTAGTTCTTTGTGATTTTTGTATTATTGTACTTGTGTGTGATCCTTCCTGTTTTACTTTGAAGGTCCGTGTCTCATGGGAATGTGTCCTGCTTTGCTTGTCTCATCGGTCCTGATTTCTCCCAGCTGTGCCCTCCTTCTGTGTCTCATTCCCCTCGTTATTTCCCAGTGTATTTAAACCCTGTGTTTCTCTGAGTCAGTGTCGCGTCGTCCCTCATGCTGTGTGGATCTCCCTGTGTCTCCCTGTGTCTCCCTGTGTCTCCCTGTGAGTTTTAGTCCATTGTTTCCCAGTTTAGCTTAGTTTACTTTGTATGCTCGTTTTTCTGTGACCAGCCAATAAAGCTGTGATTTTGAGTTCATCCCCTGAGTCTGAGTCCTGCACTTTTGAGTCCTCATCTCCTGCCTGCCACACAGCGTTTCATGACAGTACGACGCGACCAGACATGGACTCAGCAGGCTCCACCCGGGAAATTGATTTGGCCCGCATCCAAGGTCTGGTAGAGCGGATTTCCCACACTGATGATGTTCAGGCTGTAACCGTGGGAGTCAAAGCCATTGAAGCCATCCTCGAGAGGAACCCCCACTTTGGTCAACTCAGAGGATTTATGGACGCAATAAATATGATACGCGAGGCCCGGGAGGTACTGCAAGCCCGAGAGTTAGCCATTCTCGCCCGCTCCCGGTATTCAGTGCCGAAACCACCACCGCTGCGGCATCAGGTGGAGTTCTCTGCAACGCAGCAGTGGCCATTAAAGCGGAAGGGGGTTTCCACGCCACTGCCGCGGAATTCTTCACCCTCCACGTCCAGCTCTGACCACCGCTCACCTGCCTCTTTCCTCGCAGCGATGTGGTCAGAGGAGGAGGAGTCAGATTCACCCTCTCTGCCATTACCGGCAACCACCACTACCTCCGCTCCCATTTCCAGGGGGAAGCGGCGGCAGCACAGGCAACGAAAAGTGCCACCGCCGGAACCCAGGACTTCACCAGTGCAAACGCCTGTGGCGTGTGTAAGTGGAACTGTACAGTTTACTGGGTCTGAAGGCCCAAGGTCTGCTTATGTTGTGGCTGAGAAGAAAAAGACTGTTTCCTCTGAGACCAATATTTTCCACTTAGGCAACCTAAAAGACTGTTCTTCTCATGCTCCTCCTAGCCATAACAATGCAAAGAACTGTGGTAATTCTGTTCTGTTTGAGCCTGGACTAATTAACTCTGTGTCTGCTCAGAGGGTGTTCAGTCAGAGACTATTAATTCAGAGACTGTTTTTCCAAAAACTGCCCAGCCTGAAGCTCACTTAGCTGCCCAGCCTCCTGAAGCTTCGTCTCCTGTGTCCCCACTAGCTCCATTCTCACCTCAGCTATCACTCCAGCCTCTTACGTTGCCTTTAGCCCAGTCTGCTATTCATTGTTCGGTTCAACCCTTAGTTCGGCCACTTGTGCAATCCATAGCTCAATTACCCGTTCAGTCCTTTGCTCATGTGCCTGTTAAGTTCCGAGCTCAGTCCCCAGCATCTGCTGCTCACTTGCCCTTAGCTCAGTTACCAGCTCAGGTTGCAGGTCAGCTATTAGCTCCACCACCTGTTCAGCCATCACCTTCACCTACTCCTCTTGTACAGCAAACTATGTCAGTTCAACCCATAAAGGACAGTTCAACAACTTCTTACCCTAAGCAGAGAGACAAACCCAATAACAATGGAAACATTCCTCAAGAGCTGGCCAGTTCTGAGACTGAGACGCACTCCAGGGCCTCCCCAGAGGCTGGGTTTCAGCCCCCAGCTGACTCTGGACCCCTGGAGGTTAAGAAGCCAGCTGAGGACTGCACCGGACTGTCGCTGCCTGAGCTGAGTCACTGCTCAGTGCAGCTGCAGTCTGCTTTGTGTTTGCCAGAGGCCCGTGTGCCTGCTGGTTCTGTTGCGTCCCTGCCAGAGGCCCGTGTGCCTGCTGGTTCTGTTCTGTCTCTGCCAGAGGTCTCTGCACCTGCTGGTTCTGTCCTGTGTGTGCCAGGGGCTCCGGTGCCCACTGGTTTTGAGACTGTTTTCGCTGGGGGCCCTGAGGAGCCCGTCCCGCCCCAAGACTCGTCAGCTGGAGGTTCAGGAGGACCTAGCCAGCTTCCTGCCTCGTCAGCTGGAGGGCCCGAGGAGCCCGTCCAGCCGCCAGCTGCAGCCTCATCATCCTCGCCTGCTGCAGCCTCATCATCCTCGCCGGCTGCAGCCTCAGAGTCTTCATCCTCGCCGGCTGCAGCCTCAGAGTCTTCATCCTCGCCGGCTGCAGCCTCAGAGTCTTCATCCTCGCCGGCTGCAGCCTCAGAGTCTTCATCCTCGCCAGCTGCAGCCTCTGCTTCATCCTCGTCTGGCCCAGCCTCGTCTGGCCCAGCTCCGGCTTCGTCTTCGCCTGGTCCTGCCGCAGTGGCTTCGGCATCCGGTCCTGCGGTTGCCACACCGTCATCAGTTCCAGCTCGTCCTGTTCCGCCTCGTCTCTGCCGGCCGCTTTCCTGGCTGCTGGTCGGGCGTCATCGCCGTCATGGGCGGCCCCCAGACCTCCTTCGCCTGAATCGCCGCTGCCTTCCGCTGCCTTCCGCGCGGCCGGCCCCCTGAACTGCTCCATCGTCTCCTTCGCCGCCACCGCTGCCTTCCGCGCGGCCGGCCCCCTGAACTGCTCCATCGTCTCCTTCGCCGCCGCCGTCGCCTTCCGCGCGGCCGGCCCCATGACCTGCTCCGTTGTCTCCTTTGCCGCCGCCGTTGCCGTCCGCTTGGTCGGCCCCCTGACCTGTGCTGTGTTTGGGCTGTTTTCTTGGGCTCCGGTGTTTGCTGTGCTCTGCTTTTGTTTTCTGTTCCGGGCCCTCCGTCCTGGGCCCCCGCCGCCCACCCTGGGTTGTTTTCTGTTTGGTTTTGTTTTTCTGGGTTTGGGCTGTCTGGAGCCAGCCCTTACGGGGGGGGTACTGTCACGGTCCTGGGTCTCCTGACCCAGCGTTTTTAGTTCTTTGTGATTTTTGTATTATTGTACTTGTGTGTGATCCTTCCTGTTTTACTTTGAAGGTCCGTGTCTCATGGGAATGTGTCCTGCTTTGCTTGTCTCATCGGTCCTGATTTCTCCCAGCTGTGCCCTCCTTCTGTGTCTCATTCCCCTCGTTATTTCCCAGTGTATTTAAACCCTGTGTTTCTCTGAGTCAGTGTCGCGTCGTCCCTCATGCTGTGTGGATCTCCCTGTGTCTCCCTGTGAGTTTTAGTCCATTGTTTCCCAGTTTAGCTTAGTTTACTTTGTATGCTCGTTTTTCTGTGACCAGCCAATAAAGCTGTGATTTTGAGTTCATCCCCTGAGTCTGAGTCCTGCACTTTTGAGTCCTCATCTCCTGCCTGCCACACAGCGTTTCATGACATCCACAGACACACAAGAAAAGAAGCAGGCAACATGAGGTCAAGTTATGGCAATTTTATTTTTGTATGTCAGTACATGTATTCAGAATAGAGTTTTTAAAAAACAAACAAACGTCCCAAGTAAAGTTTGGGGGGATTTTTGTGAAAGAAAGGTTGAGAGAGGGGGAAGGAGGAAGATGCTGCTGGGTCAGTTCTTTCTCAGCAGTCTGCTCCAGAATCCCCTCCTGTCCTCGGCTTGCTTTTCTTTTGCCTTCAGCTCTTTTAAGGTTTTGTTGAGCTGCTCCTCGGCATCTTTAAATGTTTCTTTCAGCTGCTGTTTGGCCAGTTTCCCTTTGTGTTTGAGGAGCTCTTTAGCTTCCTTTTTGTGCTTTTGTATTTCTTTAAGTTCATCTTTGCAGCCTTTCTTGCTCACCGTCGTTTCTTTCTTGAATACCTTCAACTCAATTTTCTCTTCTGCAAGTTCCTCTTGCACTTTCATCAGTTCCTTCTTCATGTTTTGAGTGTAACTCTTTGTATCTTCCATTTCTTTCTTTGCTTCCTGTATTTTAATTTTCTCTTCCTCCAACACTTTTTGAGCTTCCAACAATTCTTTCTTCATATTTTCAATCTCATTTTCTGCCTCGTGTTTACATTTTTTCTCCTCTTCAAGTTGTTGCTTCACATGCAGTAATTCCTTCCTTAGTGTTTCAGCTTCAGCCATTACATTTGCAGCTTCTTGTGTTTCCAACTGCATTTTCCTTTTTTCCTCTTCAAAAGCTTCCTCCACCTCCTGTAATTCCTGCATCACATTTCCTGCCTCCTTCTTTGCAGTTTGATATTTATTTTTGGCTTCTTGTGCTGTGCTTTTCTCTTCCTCCAATGCTTTTTGAGCTTCCAACAGTTCTTTCTTCATGTTTTCATTCTCGTTTTCTGCCTGTTGTTTTCTCATCTTCTCTCCTTTAAGTTTGAGACCCACATCCAGTAATTCCTGCAATACTACTTCAGTTTCAAACTTTGAATTTTTAGCTTCTCCTCTTGATTTTTCTGCCTCTTCTTTTAATTTGACATTTTCAGCCTGTATCATTTGAAATTTAAAATGAATCAGCTGTACTGTATTGTGAGGTGAAGCACTCGCCGATCCTCTTCTCGATCTCCCTTCATTCATTTTGGCCTTTTAAACAAAGGAACCAACGTTTTGTAGAGGAGTGGAGTGAAGTTTTCGATGTTTCTTCGTCAACTGTCGTTTGTCCTGCACAGAGATGCTGCTGTAGATGTGTCTCTAGCTGTGTCTGGATACAATGAAACATGCTGTAACTAAGTGCTTGTGTTGCACAGTTCTACTGAACATTTCATGCATGCTCCGCCCACATGGTCAGGAATGTCAGGTGCTGCATCTCCAAATGCTGCTCCCGTTGCCTAGCAATAACAGCTGTTTACTTTTTGGGGTCTGGTTCATTGTTTAATAAAGAAAACATGTCCAGGTATTGGGTGCTGAGGCTCAGCGCATATTCTAGCCTGCTGTGTGGGTGGGCAGCTAGAAATCACTGGTGGGCAACATGAGTGAGGAGAAAACTGGAGCAGCCAAGCAGGGAGCTGCAGGTTGCTGGTTTGAGTCTCTGTTCAGATGCTGGTGTCTCCTCTCTCTGAGATGTCTGCAAACAGTCCCAGATAAAACAATAAGGATAATAAACAAACACGTGACTAAAATAACAATTATGACTCTGATGTGTTTCATGTGTAGCAGGATGGCCTCTATACAGCAGTCGCTGCAAGCATCCACATCGCCACACTTACGTTTCTTTAAGCAGGCGTGCTGGGCTCCTCCTAAGGAAAGTTTGAAACTTCATTTCCTTCATGCTGGTGAACTTTTTACCAAATATGTTCATCAAAGCTTCTCCATCACTGACAGGGATTGTTTGGATCTTCACACTCATCTCCACCAACCCTAAAAAATGAGTCTCACTTTGCTCATATAATGCCAGGAGTGTCTCCATATTCCACAAAAGTCTATGCAAACATGTAACAGTATCCCATATTCATAGAAATATTATTGATATTATAACAAAAGCTGTCACCAACACAATTGTCCCAAGTGCTTTTTTAAACAGGATTTTCAACCAGAGGATTTCCCTATAGCTTAATTTTTTTTCAATATTTTGTACACAACAACAGAATCATTTCAGAAAAACTCAAAATGACTGGTGTCAATATTATTTGCCCCACAAAAAAGGTCAAATATAAAAAAATATTGCAAATATTGCACAGTGAAAAGGCACTACAGCTCAGTTGTTCCCACTCGCCTTTGTCCTCCTGTCTCCCCTCCCTCTCCCCTCCAACGAGGAGTTAAACAGTTTGATGGCGTGTGGGACAAAGGAGTTTTTAAGCCTGTTGGTTCTTGACTTTGAGAGAAGCAACCTGTCGCTGAATAGGCTCCTCTGATTATTTCCGAGCACGTGCAGAGGATGCCCAGCATTTTCCATAATGTCCATCAGTTTCTTTAATGTCCTTTTCTCTGCCACTGTCACCAAAGTGTCCAGCTTCATGCCGACCACAGAGCCAGCCTTCCTGATTGGTTTTTCCAGCCTGGATGAGTCCTTTGCTGTGCTGCTCCCCCAGCACACCACAGCATAGAACAGTACTCCTGCAACCACCGACTGATAAAACATCCTCAGGAGCTTCCTGCAGATGTTGAAGGACCTCAGCCTTCTGAGGAAGTACAGTCTGCTTTGGCCTTTTATGTACAGGTGCTGCGTGTTGCATGACCAAACAAAACTTTCAGTGCACTGTGAAAGTAAAAAAACAAACAGACAGGAAGGCCTAGTTAGGACATATCTAAGCATGCTCTTCATCTTGGAAGGGTAATTCAAACCAAAACTAATTGGCAGGTTCAACTTGGTAACAAAAGAAAATGCCTCAGCCAGATAAATCCCCAAAACATTCATCCATCAGCCACACACACCACATAACACTGCTGTTCTATTAGATAATGAGTTTCTTCCCATGTAAGCAGGTGTGTGTCATGGTAAAACCTCCCCCACACATCAGAACCCAGAATCTATTAGTGCCACCCATTTTAAACCCTCTCTACAGCATTCTGTTTACACCTGCTATCATTCAATCATCTTTCCTAACATAATACTAGTCCACTAGTTTACATATCACCTCTCATCCCACTAAGTGAACTGGACAAGATGATAAAACAGAAAGGCATGCTTAAGATGTTATCTGGTCTTCATTGCATGTGTATATGTCTTAATAGGATTAATGCATTTTCTGTTTGTGTGTGTGATTTTTGTGTGCCTCTCCTCCTTGCAGTGTTTCAGACACTTTTCAATTCTCCACTCAAAGGCAGTCGCTTTTCCTCCCCAGGTTCCTTAGCCCAATTTGATCTCCCACACTAAACAACAGCGTTCTTCCATGTCTCCTCCCCCTCCTTCCACTGAAGTCTCGTCTCCCCCCTTGCAGCAGTCCATTGCATCTCCATCCATCCAGTCATGATGATGGTGTTTTCTCCTTGCTGATGCCTTTTGCACATACTGCTGTTGCTGCTGGACCCCTCGCTGCTCAGGATACTGCTGTTGTCTCTTGACCTGCCATGTTGTTGCTTTTGGATCTGCATTTCGCGACAGTCAAGTGGAGGGTGCGTCTGTCCTCTCAGTAAGTGAGTGAGACAGTAGACAGTGGTGAGGAGGGCTGTGCGAAAGCAAAAACACATAAATATGCCTGACACCCGTAAACGAAGCAGCATCTGGCTGCAGTTTAAAGACTTTTTTGTCTGTCTTGGTCTTGGTCTTGGTCTCGTCTCGACTTCGTCTCATCTTGGTCTTGGTCTCGGTCTCGGTCTTGGTCTCGTGAAAAGAATCAGGATCGCACAAGCCGAAGGACTTGACTGGAAGCGAGAGCTAAGAAAATATGTAACAGTGTATTGCAGCATTGAACATCCAACCACGGGCAAAAGTCCAGCAGAACTCCTGTTCAACCGCAAAATGAGAGGAAAGTTACCGAGCATCAGTGAGGCAAAAACAACGGAGTTGGACGTGCGTGACAGAGACGCTGAACAGAAAGGAAAATCAAAGATTTATGCTGATGAACGAAGGGGAGCTGAGTATTCAAAAGTTGACTCGGGAGACACAGTGCTGGTTCAACAAGACAAAGTGGACAAGTTTACAACACCATTCAACGCAACACCACACAAAATTGTAAGCAGAACTGGAAACCAAGTCATTATTGAATCGCCAACAGGAGCTCGCTATCACCGGAATACCACACATGTGAAGAAATACGAGACAAATGAGACCAGAGAAGGACACTATGACACAATACCTGAAAGGGAGGAAGGTGAAACACCCACAAAGACTGACACCTTCACTCCAACACCACAAGAGGGCTCCCAGGGGCCAGAGAGACCAAGTAGATCACAGAGGGCTAAAAAGATACCCGAGAGGTTTCGTGATTTTGTGGTGAAATGAACTATAATATGTTAAGGTGGAGAGGTACCTTAAATTTGGCAAGTTTCAAGTTCATATGTGTATGTCGACATGTATATATTGAAAAAAGAAAGATACATGTGTGGTGAGACAGTTAGATAATATAATTGTTAGAAAGTAAGACAAGAGAGAATGTTCAATGTTGGAAAAAAAAAAAGACATCAAAGTTATTACAACTAAAGTTTGAGTCTAAGGAAAAGGGGGATGACATGTATTGATATGGCTATGTCTTAAGGTGATGACCTTTGAACCGGATGTTGTTGTCCGGAGGAAGCCCCGTTAAGTGGCTAGTTGTAAGATGGACAGTGTTCAATAAAGCAACATAAAGACCGTGCTTTATGTCCTGATTCAATTCAGAGTGCTCTGCCTAATTTAGTAATAAGGTGGGCACACAACACTTTCAGCTGCTGTTTGGCCAGTTTCCCTTTGTGTTTGAGGAGCTCTTTAGCTTCCTTTTTGTGCTTTTGTATTTCTTTAAGTTCATCTTTGCAGCCTTTCTTGCTCACCGTCGTTTCTTTCTTGAATACCTTCAACTCAATTTTCTCTTCTGCAAGTTCCTCTTGCACTTTCATCAGTTCCTTCTTCATGTTTTGAGTGTAACTCTTTGTATCTTCCATTTCTTTCTTTGCTTCCTGTATTTTAATTTTCTCTTCCTCCAACACTTTTTGAGCTTCCAACAATTCTTTCTTCATATTTTCAATCTCATTTTCTGCCTCGTGTTTACATTTTTTCTCCTCTTCAAGTTGTTGCTTCACATGCAGTAATTCCTTCCTTAGTGTTTCAGCTTCAGCCATTACATTTGCAGCTTCTTGTGTTGCCAACTGCATTTTCCTTTTTTCCTCTTCAAAAGCTTCCTGCACCTCCTGTAATTCCTGCATCACATTTCCTGCCTCCTTCTTTGCAGTTTGATATTTATTTTTGGCTTCTTGTGCTGTGCTTTTCTCTTCCTCCAATGCTTTTTGAGCTTCCAACAGTTCTTTCTTCATGTTTTCATTCTCGTTTTCTGCCTGTTGTTTTCTCATCTTCTCTCCTTTAAGTTTGAGACCCACATGCAGTAATTCCTGCAATACTACTTCAGTTTCAAACTTTGAATTTTTAGCTTCTCCTCTTGATTTTTCTGCCTCTTCTTTTAATTTGACATTTTCAGCCTGTATCATTTGAAATTTAAAATGAATCAGCTGTACTGTATTGTGAGGTGAAGCACTCACCGATCCTCTTCTCCATCTCCCTTCATTCATTTTGGCCTTTTAAACAAAGGAACCAACGTTTTGTAGAGGAGTGAAGTGAAGTTTTCGATGTTTCTTCGTCAACTGTCGTTTGTCCTGCACAGAGATGCTGCTGTAGATGTGTCTCTAGCTGTGTCTGGATACAATGAAACATGCTGTAACTAAGTGCTTGTGTTGCACAGTTCTACTGAACATTCCATTTCATGCATGCTCCGCCCACATGGTCAGGAATGTCAGGTGCTGCATCTCCAAATGCTGCTCCCGTTGCCTAGCAATAACAGCTGTTTACTTTTTGGGGTCTGGTTCATTGTTTAATAAAGAAAACATGTCCAAGTATTGGGTGCTGAGGCTCAGCGCATATTCTAGCCTGCTGTGTGGGTGGGCAGCTAGAAATCACTGGTGGGCAACATGAGTGAGGAGAAAACTGGGGCAGCCAAGCAGGGAGCTGCAGGTTGCTGGTTTGAGTCTCTGTTCAGATGCTGGTGTCTCCTCTCTCTGAGATGTCTGCAAACAGTCCCAGATAAAACAATAAGGATAATAAACAAACACGTGACTAAAATAACAATTATGACTCTGATGTGTTTCATGTGTAGCAGGATGGCCTCTATACAGCAGTCGCTGCAAGCATCCACATCGCCACACTTACGTTTCTTTAAGCAGGCGTGCTGGGCTCCTCCTAAGGAAAGTTTGAAACTTCATTTCCTTCATGCTGGTGAACTTTTTACCAAATATTTTCATCAAAGCTTCTCCATCACTGACAGGGATTGTTTGGATCTTCACACTCATCTCCACCAACCCTAAAAAATGAGTCTCACTTTGCTCATATAATGCCAGGAGTGTCTCCATATTCCACAAAAGTCTATGCAAACATGTAACAGTATCCCATATTCATAGAAATATTATTGATATTATAACAAAAGCTGTCACCAACACAATTGTCCCAAGTGCTTTTTTAAACAGGATTTTCAACCAGAGGATTTCCCTATAGCTTAATTTTTTTTCAATATTTTGTACACAACAACAGAATCATTTCAGAAAAACTCAAAATGACTGGTGTCAATATTATTTGCCCCACAAAAAAGGTCAAATATAAAAAAATATTGCAAATATTGCACAGTGAAAAGGCACTACAGCTCAGTTGTTCCCACTCGCCTTTGTCCTCCTGTCTCCCCTCCCTCTCCCCTCCAACGAGGAGTTAAACAGTTTGATGGCGTGTGGGACAAAGGAGTTTTTAAGCCTGTTGGTTCTTGACTTTGAGAGAAGCAACCTGTCGCTGAATAGGCTCCTCTGATTATTTACGAGCACGTGCAGAGGATGCCCAGCATTTTCCATAATGTCCATCAGTTTCTTTAATGTCCTTTTCTCTGCCACTGTCACCAAAGTGTCCAGCTTCATGCCGACCACAGAGCCAGCCTTCCTGATTGGTTTTTCCAGCCTGGATGAGTCCTTTGCTGTGCTGCTCCCCCAGCACACCACAGCATAGAACAGTACTCCTGCAACCACCGACTGATAAAACATCCTCAGGAGCTTCCTGCAGATGTTGAAGGACCTCAGCCTTCTGAGGAAGTACAGTCTGCTTTGGCCTTTTATGTACAGGTGCTGCGTGTTGCATGACCAAACAAAACTTTCAGTGCACTGTGAAAGTAAAAAAACAAACAGACAGGAAGGCCTAGTTAGGACATATCTAAGCATGCTCTTCATCTTGGAAGGGTAATTCAAACCAAAACTAATTGGCAGGTTCAACTTGGTAACAAAAGAAAATGCCTCAGCCAGATAAATCCCCAAAACATTCATCCATCAGCCACACACACCACATAACACTGCTGTTCTATTAGATAATGAGTTTCTTCCCATGTAAGCAGGTGTGTGTCATGGTAAAACCTCCCCCACACATCAGAACCCAGAATCTATTAGTGCCACCCATTTTAAACCCTCTCTACAGCATTCTGTTTACACCTGCTATCATTCAATCATCTTTCCTAACATAATACTAGTCCACTAGTTTACATATCACCTCTCATCCCACTAAGTGAACTGGACAAGATGATAAAACACAAAGGCATGCTTAAGATGTTATCTGGTCTTCATTGCATGTGTATATGTCTTAATAGGATTAATGCATTTTCTGTTTGTGTGTGTGATTTTTGTGTGCCTCTCCTCCTTGCAGTGTTTCAGACACTTTTCAATTCTCCACTCAAAGGCAGTCGCTTTTCCTCCCCAGGTTCCTTAGCCCAATTTGATCTCCCACACTAAACAACAGCGTTCTTCCATGTCTCCTCCCCCTCCTTCCACTGAAGTCTCGTCTCCCCCCTTGCAGCAGTCCATTGCATCTCCATCCATCCAGTCATGATGATGGTGTTTTCTCCTTGCTGATGCCTTTTGCACATACTGCTGTTGCTGCTGGACCCCTCGCTGCTCAGGATACTGCTGTTGTCTCTTGACCTGCCATGTTGTTGCTTTTGGATCTGCATTTCGCGACAGTCAAGTGGAGGGTGCGTCTGTCCTCTCAGTAAGTGAGTGAGACAGTAGACAGTGGTGAGGAGGGCTGTGCGAAAGCAAAAACACATAAATATGCCTGACACCCGTAAACGAAGCAGCATCTGGCTGCAGTTTAAAGACTTTTTTGTCTGTCTTGGTCTTGGTCTCGTCTCGACTTCGTCTCGACTTGTTCTTAGTCTTGTCTTGGTCTCGATACCCTCTGGTCTTGGTCTTGGTTTAGGCGGTCTTGACTGCAAGTCTAGTTGCACCAGTGGTGCCATGAGCAGTATCTATCTGCTGCTCATCAGCTGCTATGCCGTGGTTATTGTCACAATGTGGTGTATTTGGATCACTCAATCCTAAGTGGATATGGATATGATCCAGGATTGGATGTTTTGTATAAAATTTGAAAGGAACAATTGTTCCTTTCCCCTTTGCTGTGTACTCTGCTGATGCTGTTTTCAAAACCTACCACACTCATGTACAGTATCAGTGTCACACTGAGATATTTCAAAGATAATAATAATACATTTTATTTGAAAGCGCCTTTCAAAACACTCAAGGTCACTGTACACATTAGAAGAAAAAGCAACATAAAAGCAAGCAGTTCACACAATGGTAAAAGCATAAGACATAAACTAATAAAAGAGCAGAGTGGAGAGGTTATGTGGGATAAGCTATTTTGAACAAGTGAGTTTTGAGTTGGGACTTAAAGAGAGAGAAGGAAGAGATGTTTCTTAAATCAGGAGGTCGGGAATTCCAGAGTCGTGGAGCAGAGCAGCTGAAAGCCCTGCTCCCCATGGTGGCAAGACGGGGGGAGGGGACGGAGAGTGAAAGGGAAGAAGTAGATCTGAGACAACCAGATGGGGCGGTGATCTTAACCAGATCAGAGAGATATGGAGGGGAGAGATGATGAATAGCCTTAAATGTGTGCAAGAGTATTTTGAAATTGATGCGATATTTGACCGGGAGCCAGTGAAGCTGCTGCAGGACAGGAGTGATGTGGTGGATAGAAGGGGTCCTGGTGATGATACAGGCAGCAGAGTTCTGGACGCGTTGGAGCTTGTGGATGGATTTTTGAGTATAAAAAGAACCTGAATAAATACAAATAAAGGGAAAGAGCTGTCCAAACCTCTGTCTCTGACCATCTGTGTTAACACTTGAAATGGGAAACATGTAAATGTAACAAACATGTTAAAACATAAGAAATCAGGAAGGGGCAAAAAAAGCATTTTGCTAAAAAAAGATTTAGAGCAGAAGTTTTTAAAATGAAGATATATTGCATTTATTTACAATTAAAAACACACAGAGCAGAAAGTGTGTTACTGTTTTACATCCACAGACACACAAGAAAAGAAGCAGGCAACATGAGGTCAAGTTATGGCAATTTTATTTTTGTATGTCAGTACATGTATTCAGAATAGAGTTTTTAAAAAACAAACAAACGTCCCAAGTAAAGTTTGGGGGGATTTTTGTGAAAGAAAGGTTGAGAGAGGGGGAAGGAGGAAGATGCTGCTGGGTCAGTTCTTTCTCAGCAGTCTGCTCCAGAATCCCCTCCTGTCCTCGGCTTGCTTTTCTTTTGCCTTCAGCTCTTTTAAGGTTTTGTTGAGCTGCTCCTCGGCATCTTTAAATGTTTCTTTCAGCTGCTGTTTGGCCAGTTTCCCTTTGTGTTTGAGGAGCTCTTTAGCTTCCTTTTTGTGCTTTTGTATTTCTTTAAGTTCATCTTTGCAGCCTTTCTTGCTCACCGTCGTTTCTTTCTTGAATACCTTCAACTCAATTTTCTCTTCTGCAAGTTCCTCTTGCACTTTCATCAGTTCCTTCTTCATGTTTTGAGTGTAACTCTTTGTATCTTCCATTTCTTTCTTTGCTTCCTGTATTTTAATTTTCTCTTCCTCCAACACTTTTTGAGCTTCCAACAATTCTTTCTTCATATTTTCAATCTCATTTTCTGCCTCGTGTTTACATTTTTTCTCCTCTTCAAGTTGTTGCTTCACATGCAGTAATTCCTTCCTTAGTGTTTCAGCTTCAGCCATTACATTTGCAGCTTCTTGTGTTTCCAACTGCATTTTCCTTTTTTCCTCTTCAAAAGCTTCCTGCGCCTCCTGTAATTCCTGCATCACATTTCCTGCCTCCTTCTTTGCAGTTTGATATTTATTTTTGGCTTCTTGTGCTGTGCTTTTCTCTTCCTCCAATGCTTTTTGAGCTTCCAACAGTTCTTTCTTCATGTTTTCATTCTCGTTTTCTGCCTGTTGTTTTCTCATCTTCTCTCCTTTAAGTTTGAGACCCACATGCAGTAATTCCTGCAATACTACTTCAGTTTCAAACTTTGAATTTTTAGCTTCTCCTCTTGATTTTTCTGCCTCTTCTTTTAATTTGACATTTTCAGCCTGTATCATTTGAAATTTAAAATGAATCAGCTGTACTGTATTGTGAGGTGAAGCACTCGCCGATCCTCTTCTCCATCTCCCTTCATTCATTTTGGCCTTTTAAACAAAGGAACCAACGTTTTGTAGAGGAGTGAAGTGAATCAGCTGTACTGTACAGGGAGTGCAGAATTATTAGGCAAGTTGTATTTTTGAGCAATAATTTTATTAATGAACAACAACCATGTTCTCAATGAACCCAAAAAACTCATTAATATCAAAGCTGAATGTTTTTGGAAGTAGTTTTTAGTTTGTTTTTAGTTTTAGCTATTTTAGGGGGATGTCTGTGTGTGCAGGTGACTATTACTGTGCATAATTATTAGGCAACTTAACAAAAAACAAATATATACCCATTTCAATTATTTATTTTTACCAGTGAAACCAATATAACATCTCCACTTTCACAAGTATACATTTCTGACATTCAAAAACAAAACAAAAACAAATCAGCGAACAATATAGCCACCTTTCAGATTGTGCGCATGCGCCAACCAGCGTGCAGCCTGTTACAGTCGCTCCTGCTTTTTCTCTTAGTTTAGCTCTTTTTTCTTACGTATTCTTTTTTTTCTGACTTGTATTTTCATCCGTTTATTATCTTTTACTCAATCATGTGGATTGAGAGAATTTTTGTTCTTCTGGTGGCCGTGGAACTGTTACTTTTATCAAGGAACGGGACCGCGGCACATCTCCTACGCTCACGGACTGTTTACTCCAGAGATCAGCTGATCGCCCTGATGCCGGCCGGCTCGCTGGCCAGGCCCGCAGAAGTACCAGCTGAAATTTGGAGGAAAACACATCGGGGATGCAGAGGTCAAGGACAGAAGAGAAGAAAGAAGGAGACGGTGAGACAGCGGAGGCTCGAAGCGAGGAGGACGTATAAACCGTGTCTGCCGTCTATCGTAATGGGAAATGTGCGATCGTTGGCAAATAAAATCGACGAGCTCTCAGCACTGGTACGGAGTCAGAGGGAATACCGAGAGTGTAGCCTGATGTGTTTCACTGAATCATGGATGCACCAGGACATTCCCGATGAGAATGCTTCCGTGGAAGGCTTCCACACTGTTCGGGCGGACAGGGACAGCATCGCTAGCGGTAAGCGGAAAGGAGGTGGGCTTGCTGTTTTAGTTAACAACCGGTGGTGTAACCCTGCCAACATAACAATCAAAGAAAAGATTTGTTGCCCGGACATTGAACTGTGTGCTGTTGGACTCAGGCCGTATTATTTACCCAAGGAATTCTGTCACGTCGTCTTGGTGGCTGTTTATGTTCCTCCCTCTGCTAACCCCACAGCTGCATGTGACACTATCCACCCTGCCATAGCCCGGTTACAGACTCAGCACCCGAGTGCCTTTATTGTGATCTCGGGTGACTTCAACCATGTATCACTGGACAATACACTAACAACATTCAGACAATATGTGGACTGTCCCACCAGGGGAGAGAAAATTTTAGACTTACTGTATGCTAACGTCAAGGATGCGTACAGCTCCTCCTCCCTCCCCCCACTTGGTAGGTCAGATCATAACCTGATTCACCTCACCCCCCGCTATGTGCCAATTGTGAGGAGGGAACCTGTGACCACCAGGACTATTAGGAGGTGGTCAGAGGAGGCCTTAGCGGAACTACAGGGCTGTTTCGAGGTGACCAACTGGGAAACACTCTGTGAGCCTCACGAAGAGGACATCAATGGGCTTACTGAGTGTATCACAGACTACATAACTTTCTGCACCGACTCCATTGTTCCAGCTCAGACTGTTCATTGTTACCCAAATAACAAGCCGTGGGTGACTAAGGACATCAAAGCCCTCCTCAACAACAAGAAGAGGGCTTTCAGAGGGGGCAATAAAGAGGAGGTGAGGAAGGTCCAGGTGTTACTAAAGGACAAGATCAGAGAGGCTAAGGACAATTACGGGAGGAAGCTGGAGTGGAAACTCCAGCAGAACAGCATGAGAGAGGTGTGGAGGGGCATGAAGACCATCACTGGATTCAGGCCAACCAACAGCAGGGGAGCTGAGGGAGGTGAGAATAGAGCTAACGAGTTGAATCTGTTTTTCAATAGATTCGACAGCACAGTGTCTGCTCCCACCCCCACAACCTCACCTGTAGTCAGCCTGGAATCCAGAGCCACACCACTGTGCCAGCCTCTCTCTTCACATGGCGCTGTTGCCTCCTGTGAGATTCCTGACACCCCTCCCCCACCCATCACCTTCACTCAATACCAGGTTGAGATGCAAATGAGGAGACTTCACTCAGGCAAGTCTGCTGGACCAGACGGAGTGAGTCCCCTCGTCCTCAAGACCTGTGCCCCCCAGCTGTGTGGAGTCTTTCATAAACTGTTTATGCTGAGTCTGAGTCTGCAGAGGGTCCCAGTGATGTGGAAGACATCATGCCTCGTCCCTGTACCAAAGACGCCACGTCCCAGTGGCCCCCAGGATTACAGGCCCGTGGCACTGACCTCCCACATCATGAAGACCCTGGAAAGGCTCATCCTGGACCAGCTGCGACCCATAGTAAGACCACACCTGGATCCCCTTCAGTTCGCTTATAAGCCTCGTCTTGGAACTGAGGACGCCATCATCTACCTGCTCAATCGTGTCTACACCCATCTGGACCAGCCGGCGAGCACTGTGAGGGTCATGTTTTTTGACTTTTCTAGTGCTTTCAATACCATCAGGCCGACCCTCCTGGGTGATAAGTTAGCAGCGATGCAGGTGGATGCTTCTCTGGTGTCCTGGATTGTTGATTACCTGACAGGAAGACCACAATATGTACGTCTCCCACAGTGTGTGTCTGACAAGGTGATCAGCAACACAGGGGCACCACAGGGGACTGTCCTCTCCCCCTTCCTCTTCACCCTCTACACCACAGACTTCAGCCACTGCACAGAGACCTGCCATCTTCAGAAGTTTTCTGATGACTCTGCGGTGGTTGGATGCATCAGCAGGGATGATGAGACAGAGTACCGGGCTGTGGTCGACTCCTTTGTCACGTGGTGTGAGCAGAATCATCTGCAGCTCAACGTGGCAAAGACCAAGGAACTGATCGTGGACTTCAGGAAGACCAGGAAACACTTGACCCCTGTTTCAATCCAGGGGGTCAGTGTTGACATTGTGGAGGACTATAAATACCTTGGAGTACACATTGACAATAAACTGGACTGGGCCAAAAACACCACAGCACTTTACAGGAAGGGCCAGAGTCGTCTCTATTTTTTGAGGCGACTGAGGTCCTTCAACATCTGCCAGAAAATGCTCAGAATTTTCTATGAGTCTGTTGTGGCCAGTGCGATCCTCTATGCTGTTGTATGCTGGGGGAGCAGGCTGAGGGTCGCAGATGCCAACAGACTTAATAAACTAATCCGTAAGGCCAGTAATGTTGTGGGGATGGAGCTGGACTCCCTCAAGGTGGTGTCGGAGAGGCGGATGCTGTCCAAGATAAAGACAATGTTGGATAACACCTCCCACCCACTCCATGACATGCTGGTCAGTCACAGGAGCACGTTCAGTGAGAGACTGAGATTACCGAAAAGCACCACTGAACGACACAGGAAATCTTTCCTGCCTGTGGCCATCTCCCTGTACAACGCATCCACTTAACACACTGGTTACTGCTACAAATACACGTTTCTTTTCCAGCTATTTATTTATGAGTGACTTATGTATGTATATATATATGTATATATTGTACTATTCTTAGTTAGCGTATTGTCTGTCTTGTCTTAATGTTGGTTTATAATGGAGCACTGTAACAAAAAATAATTTCCCCCAGGGATTAATAAAGTATTCTGATTCTGATTCTGATTCTGATTTCTTTGCAAGGACACTCAAAAGCCTGCCATCCATGGATTCTGTCAGTGTTTTGATCTGTTCACCATCAACATTGCGTGCAGCAGCAACCACAGCCTCCCAGACACTGTTCAGAGAGGTGTACTGTTTTCCCTCCTTGTAAATCTCACATTTGATGATGGACCACAGGTTCTCAATGGGGTTCAGATCAGGTGAACAAGGAGGTCATGTCATTAGTTTTTCTTCTTTTATACCCTTTCTTGCCAGCCACGCTGTGGAGTACTTGGACGCGTGTGATGGAGCATTGTCCTGCATGAAAATCATGTTTTTCTTGAAGGATGCAGACTTCTTCCTGTACCACTGCTTGAAGAAGGTGTCTTCCAGAAACTGGCAGTAGGACTGGGAGTTGAGCTTGACTCCATCCTCAACCCGAAAAGGCCCCACAAGCTCATCTTTGATGATACCAGCCCAAACCAGTACTCCACCTCCACCTTGCTGGCGTCTGAGTCGGACTGGAGCTCTCTGCCCTTTACCAATCCAGCCACGGGCCCATCCATCTGGCCCATCAAGACTCACTCTCATTTCATCAGTCCATAAAACCTTAGAAAAATCAGTCTTGAGATATTTCTTGGCCCAGTCTTGACGTTTCAGCTTGTGTGTCTTGTTCAGTGGTGGTCGTCTTTCAGCCTTTCTTACCTTGGCCATGTCTCTGAGTATTGCACACCTTGTGCTTTTGGGCACTCCAGTGATGTTGCAGCTCTGAAATATGGCCAAACTGGTGGCAAGTGGCATCTTGGCAGCTGCACGCTTGACTTTTCTCAGTTCATGGGCAGTTATTTTGCACCTTGGTTTTTCCACACACTTCTTGCGACCCTGTTGACTATTTTGAATGAAACGCTTGATTGTTCGATGATCACGCTTCAGAAGCTTTGCAATTTTGAGACTGCTGCATCCCTCTGCAAGATATCTCACTATTTTTGAATTTTCTGAGCCCGTCAAGTCCTTCTTTTGACCCATTTTGCCAAAGCAAAGGAAGTTGCCTAATAATTATGCACACCTGATATAGGGTGTTGATGTCATTAGACCACACCCCTTCTCATTACAGAGATGCACATCACCTAATATGCTTAATTGGTAGTAGGCTTTCGAGCCTATACAGCTTGGAGTAAGACAACATGCATGAAGAGGATGATGTGGACAAAATACTCATTTGCCTAATAATTCTGCACTCCCTGTATTGTGAGGTGAAGCACTCGCCGATCCTCTTCTCGATCTCCCTTCATTCATTTTGGCCTTTTAAACAAAGGAACCAACGTTTTGTAGAGGAGTGAAGTGAAGTTTTCGATGTTTCTTCGTCAACTGTCGTTTGTCCTGCACAGAGATGCTGCTGTAGATGTGTCTCTAGCTGTGTCTGGATACAATGAAACATGCTGTAACTAAGTGCTTGTGTTGCACAGTTCTACTGAACATTCCATTTCATGCATGCTCCGCCCACATGGTCAGGAATGTCAGGTGCTGCATCTCCAAATGCTGCTCCCGTTGCCTAGCAATAACAGCTGTTTACTTTTTGGGGTCTGGTTCATTGTTTAATAAAGAAAACATGTCCAAGTATTGGGTGCTGAGGCTCAGCGCATATTCTAGCCTGCTGTGTGGGTGGGCAGCTAGAAATCACTGGTGGGCAACATGAGTGAGGAGAAAACTGGAGCAGCCAAGCAGGGAGCTGCAGGTTGCTGGTTTGAGTCTCTGTTCAGATGCTGGTGTCTCCTCTCTCTGAGATGTCTGCAAACAGTCCCAGATAAAACAATAAGGATAATAAACAAACACGTGACTAAAATAACAATTATGACTCTGATGTGTTTCATGTGTAGCAGGATGGCCTCTATACAGCAGTCGCTGCAAGCATCCACATCGCCACACTTACGTTTCTTTAAGCAGGCGTGCTGGGCTCCTCCTAAGGAAAGTTTGAAACTTCATTTCCTTCATGCTGGTGAACTTTTTACCAAATATTTTCATCAAAGCTTCTCCATCACTGACAGGGATTGTTTGGATCTTCACACTCATCTCCACCAACCCTAAAAAATGAGTCTCACTTTGCTCATATAATGCCAGGAGTGTCTCCATATTCCACAAAAGTCTATGCAAACATGTAACAGTATCCCATATTCATAGAAATATTATTGATATTATAACAAAAGCTGTCACCAACACAATTGTCCCAAGTGCTTTTTTAAACAGGATTTTCAACCAGAGGATTTCCCTATAGCTTAATTTTTTTTCAATATTTTGTACACAACAACAGAATCATTTCAGAAAAACTCAAAATGACTGGTGTCAATATTATTTGCCCCACAAAAAAGGTCAAATATAAAAAAAATATTGCAAATATTGCACAGTGAAAAGGCACTACAGCTCAGTTGTTCCCACTCGCCTTTGTCCTCCTGTCTCCCCTCCCTCTCCCCTCCAACGAGGAGTTAAACAGTTTGATGGCGTGTGGGACAAAGGAGTTTTTAAGCCTGTTGGTTCTTGACTTTGAGAGAAGCAACCTGTCGCTGAATAGGCTCCTCTGATTATTTACGAGCACGTGCAGAGGATGCCCAGCATTTTCCATAATGTCCATCAGTTTCTTTAATGTCCTTTTCTCTGCCACTGTCACCAAAGTGTCCAGCTTCATGCCGACCACAGAGCCAGCCTTCCTGATTGGTTTTTCCAGCCTGGATGAGTCCTTTGCTGTGCTGCTCCCCCAGCACACCACAGCATAGAACAGTACTCCTGCAACCACCGACTGATAAAACATCCTCAGGAGCTTCCTGCAGATGTTGAAGGACCTCAGCCTTCTGAGGAAGTACAGTCTGCTTTGGCCTTTTATGTACAGGTGCTGCGTGTTGCATGACCAAACAAAACTTTCAGTGCACTGTGAAAGTAAAAAAACAAACAGACAGGAAGGCCTAGTTAGGACATATCTAAGCATGCTCTTCATCTTGGAAGGGTAATTCAAACCAAAACTAATTGGCAGGTTCAACTTGGTAACAAAAGAAAATGCCTCAGCCAGATAAATCCCCAAAACATTCATCCATCAGCCACACACACCACATAACACTGCTGTTCTATTAGATAATGAGTTTCTTCCCATGTAAGCAGGTGTGTGTCATGGTAAAACCTCCCCCACACATCAGAACCCAGAATCTATTAGTGCCACCCATTTTAAACCCTCTCTACAGCATTCTGTTTACACCTGCTATCATTCAATCATCTTTCCTAACATAATACTAGTCCACTAGTTTACATATCACCTCTCATCCCACTAAGTGAACTGGACAAGATGATAAAACAGAAAGGCATGCTTAAGATGTTATCTGGTCTTCATTGCATGTGTATATGTCTTAATAGGATTAATGCATTTTCTGTTTGTATGTGTGATTTTTGTGTGCCTCTCCTCCTTGCAGTGTTTCAGACACTTTTCAATTCTCCACTCAAAGGCAGTCGCTTTTCCTCCCCAGGTTCCTTAGCCCAATTTGATCTCCCACACTAAACAACAGCGTTCTTCCATGTCTCCTCCCCCTCCTTCCACTGAAGTCTCGTCTCCCCCCTTGCAGCAGTCCATTGCATCTCCATCCATCCAGTCATGATGATGGTGTTTTCTCCTTGCTGATGCCTTTTGCACATACTGCTGTTGCTGCTGGACCCCTCGCTGCTCAGGATACTGCTGTTGTCTCTTGACCTGCCATGTTGTTGCTTTTGGATCTGCATTTCGCGACAGTCAAGTGGAGGGTGCGTCTGTCCTCTCAGTAAGTGAGTGAGACAGTAGACAGTGGTGAGGAGGGCTGTGCGAAAGCAAAAACACATAAATATGCCTGACACCCGTAAACGAAGCAGCATCTGGCTGCAGTTTAAAGACTTTTTTGTCTGTCTTGGTCTTGGTCTTGGTCTCGTCTCGACTTCGTCTCATCTTGCTCTTGGTCTCGTCTCGACTTCGTCTCATCTTGGTCTTGGTCTCGGTCTTGGTCTCGTCTCGACTTCGTCTCGACTTGTTCTTAGTCTTGTCTTGGTCTCGATACCCTCTGGTCTTGGTCTTGGTTTAGGCGGTCTTGACTGCAAGTCTAGTTGCACCAGTGGTGCCATGAGCAGTATCTATCTGCTGCTCATCAGCTGCTATGCCGTGGTTATTGTCACAATGTGGTGTATTTGGATCACTCAATCCTAAGTGGATATGGATATGATCCAGGATTGGATGTTTTGTCTAAAATTTGAAAGGAACAATTGTTCCTTTCCCCTTTGCTGTGTACTCTGCTGATGCTGTTTTCAAAACCTACCACACTCATGTACAGTATCAGTGTCACACTGAGATATTTCAAAGATAATAATAATACATTTTATTTGAAAGCGCCTCTCAAAACACTCAAGGTCACTGTACACATTAGAATAAAAAGCAACATAAAAGCAAGCAGTTCACACAATGGTAAAAGCATAAGACATAAACTAATAAAAGAGCAGAGTGGAGAGGTTATGTGGGATAAGCTATTTTGAACAAGTGAGTTTTGAGTTGGGACTTAAAGAGAGAGAAGGAAGAGATGTTTCTTAAATCAGGAGGTCGGGAATTCCAGAGTCGTGGAGCAGAGCAGCTGAAAGCCCTGCTCCCCATGGTGGCAAGACGGGGGGAGGGGACGGAGAGTGAAAGGGAAGAAGTAGATCTGAGACAACCAGATGGGGCGGTGATCTTAACCAGATCAGAGAGATATGGAGGGGAGAGATGATGAATAGCCTTAAATGTGTGCAAGAGTATTTTGAAATTGATGCGATATTTGACCGGGAGCCAGTGAAGCTGCTGCAGGACAGGAGTGATGTGGTGGATAGAAGGGGTCCTGGTGATGATACAGGCAGCAGAGTTCTGGACGCGTTGGAGCTTGTGGATGGATTTTTGAGTATAAAAAGAACCTGAATAAATACAAATAAAGGGAAAGAGCTGTCCAAACCTCTGTCTCTGACCATCTGTGTTAACACTTGAAATGGGAAACATGTAAATGTAACAAACATGTTAAAACATAAGAAATCAGGAAGGGGCAAAAAAAGCATTTTGCTCAAAAAAGATTTAGAGCAGAAGTTTTTAAAATGAAGATATATTGCATTTATTTACAATTAAAAACACACAGAGCAGAAAGTGTGTTACTGTTTTACATCCACAGACACACAAGAAAAGAAGCAGGCAACATGAGGTCAAGTTATGGCAATTTTATTTTTGTATGTCAGTACATGTATTCAGAATAGAGTTTTTAAAAAACAAACAAACGTCCCAAGTAAAGTTTGGGGGGATTTTTGTGAAAGAAAGGTTGAGAGAGGGGGAAGGAGGAAGATGCTGCTGGGTCAGTTCTTTCTCAGCAGTCTGCTCCAGAATCCCCTCCTGTCCTCGGCTTGCTTTTCTTTTGCCTTCAGCTCTTTTAAGGTTTTGTTGAGCTGCTCCTCGGCATCTTTAAATGTTTCTTTCAGCTGCTGTTTGGCCAGTTTCCCTTTGTGTTTGAGGAGCTCTTTAGCTTCCTTTTTGTGCTTTTGTATTTCTTTAAGTTCATCTTTGCAGCCTTTCTTGCTCACCGTCGTTTCTTTCTTGAATACCTTCACCTCAATTTTCTCTTCTGCAAGTTCCTCTTGCACTTTCATCAGTTCCTTCTTCATGTTTTGAGTGTAACTCTTTGTATCTTCCATTTCTTTCTTTGCTTCCTGTATTTTAATTTTCTCTTCCTCCAACACTTTTTGAGCTTCCAACAATTCTTTCTTCATATTTTCAATCTCATTTTCTGCCTCGTGTTTACATTTTTTCTCCTCTTCAAGTTGTTGCTTCACATGCAGTAATTCCTTCCTTAGTGTTTCAGCTTCAGCCATTACATTTGCAGCTTCTTGTGTTTCCAACTGCATTTTCCTTTTTTCCTCTTCAAAAGCTTCCTGCACCTCCTGTAATTCCTGCATCACATTTCCTGCCTCCTTCTTTGCAGTTTGATATTTATTTTTGGCTTCTTGTGCTGTGCTTTTCTCTTCCTCCAATGCTTTTTGAGCTTCCAACAGTTCTTTCTTCATGTTTTCATTCTCGTTTTCTGCCTGTTGTTTTCTCATCTTCTCTCCTTTAAGTTTGAGACCCACATCCAGTAATTCCTGCAATACTACTTCAGTTTCAAACTTTGAATTTTTAGCTTCTCCTCTTGATTTTTCTGCCTCTTCTTTTAATTTGACATTTTCAGCCTGTATCATTTGAAATTTAAAATGAATCAGCTGTACTGTATTGTGAGGTGAAGCACTCGCCGATCCTCTTCTCCATCTCCCTTCATTCATTTTGGCCTTTTAAACAAAGGAACCAACGTTTTGTAGAGGAGTGAAGTGAAGTTTTCGATGTTTCTTCGTCAACTGTCGTTTGTCCTGCACAGAGATGCTGCTGTAGATGTGTCTCTAGCTGTGTCTGGATACAATGAAACATGCTGTAACTAAGTGCTTGTGTTGCACAGTTCTACTGAACATTCCATTTCATGCATGCTCCGCCCACATGGTCAGGAATGTCAGGTGCTGCATCTCCAAATGCTGCTCCCGTTGCCTAGCAATAACAGCTGTTTACTTTTTGGGGTCTGGTTCATTGTTTAATAAAGAAAACATGTCCAAGTATTGGGTGCTGAGGCTCAGCGCATATTCTAGCCTGCTGTGTGGGTGGGCAGCTAGAAATCACTGGTGGGCAACATGAGTGAGGAGAAAACTGGAGCAGCCAAGCAGGGAGCTGCAGGTTGCTGGTTTGAGTCTCTGTTCAGATGCTGGTGTCTCCTCTCTCTGAGATGTCTGCAAACAGTCCCAGATAAAACAATAAGGATAATAAACAAACACGTGACTAAAATAACAATTATGACTCTGATGTGTTTCATGTGTAGCAGGATGGCCTCTATACAGCAGTCGCTGCAAGCATCCACATCGCCACACTTACGTTTCTTTAAGCAGGCGTGCTGGGCTCCTCCTAAGGAAAGTTTGAAACTTCATTTCCTTCATGCTGGTGAACTTTTTACCAAATATTTTCATCAAAGCTTCTCCATCACTGACAGGGATTGTTTGGATCTTCACACTCATCTCCACCAACCCTAAAAAATGAGTCTCACTTTGCTCATATAATGCCAGGAGTGTCTCCATATTCCACAAAAGTCTATGCAAACATGTAACAGTATCCCATATTCATAGAAATATTATTGATATTATAACAAAAGCTGTCACCAACACAATTGTCCCAAGTGCTTTTTTAAACAGGATTTTCAACCAGAGGATTTCCCTATAGCTTAATTTTTTTTCAATATTTTGTACACAACAACAGAATCATTTCAGAAAAACTCAAAATGACTGGTGTCAATATTATTTGCCCCACAAAAAAGGTCAAATATAAAAAAAATATTGCAAATATTGCACAGTGAAAAGGCACTACAGCTCAGTTGTTCCCACTCGCCTTTGTCCTCCTGTCTCCCCTCCCTCTCCCCTCCAACGAGGAGTTAAACAGTTTGATGGCGTGTGGGACAAAGGAGTTTTTAAGCCTGTTGGTTCTTGACTTTGAGAGAAGCAACCTGTCGCTGAATAGGCTCCTCTGATTATTTACGAGCACGTGCAGAGGATGCCCAGCATTTTCCATAATGTCCATCAGTTTCTTTAATGTCCTTTTCTCTGCCACTGTCACCAAAGTGTCCAGCTTCATGCCGACCACAGAGCCAGCCTTCCTGATTGGTTTTTCCAGCCTGGATGAGTCCTTTGCTGTGCTGCTCCCCCAGCACACCACAGCATAGAACAGTACTCCTGCAACCACCGACTGATAAAACATCCTCAGGAGCTTCCTGCAGATGTTGAAGGACCTCAGCCTTCTGAGGAAGTACAGTCTGCTTTGGCCTTTTATGTACAGGTGCTGCGTGTTGCATGACCAAACAAAACTTTCAGTGCACTGTGAAAGTAAACAAACAAACAGACAGGAAGGCCTAGTTAGGACATATCTAAGCATGCTCTTCATCTTGGAAGGGTAATTCAAACCAAAACTAATTGGCAGGTTCAACTTGGTAACAAAAGAAAATGCCTCAGCCAGATAAATCCCCAAAACATTCATCCATCAGCCACACACACCACATAACACTGCTGTTCTATTAGATAATGAGTTTCTTCCCATGTAAGCAGGTGTGTGTCATGGTAAAACCTCCCCCACACATCAGAACCCAGAATCTATTAGTGCCACCCATTTTAAACCCTCTCTACAGCATTCTGTTTACACCTGCTATCATTCAATCATCTTTCCTAACATAATACTAGTCCACTAGTTTACATATCACCTCTCATCCCACTAAGTGAACTGGACAAGATGATAAAACAGAAAGGCATGCTTAAGATGTTATCTGGTCTTCATTGCATGTGTATATGTCTTAATAGGATTAATGCATTTTCTGTTTGTGTGTGTGATTTTTGTGTGCCTCTCCTCCTTGCAGTGTTTCAGACACTTTTCAATTCTCCACTCAAAGGCAGTCGCTTTTCCTCCCCAGGTTCCTTAGCCCAATTTGATCTCCCACACTAAACAACAGCGTTCTTCCATGTCTCCTCCCCCTCCTTCCACTGAAGTCTCGTCTCCCCCCTTGCAGCAGTCCATTGCATCTCCATCCATCCAGTCATGATGATGGTGTTTTCTCCTTGCTGATGCCTTTTGCACATACTGCTGTTGCTGCTGGACCCCTCGCTGCTCAGGATACTGCTGTTGTCTCTTGACCTGCCATGTTGTTGCTTTTGGATCTGCATTTCGCGACAGTCAAGTGGAGGGTGCGTCTGTCCTCTCAGTAAGTGAGTGAGACAGTAGACAGTGGTGAGGAGGGCTGTGCGAAAGCAAAAACACATAAATATGCCTGACACCCGTAAACGAAGCAGCATCTGGCTGCAGTTTAAAGACTTTTTTGTCTGTCTTGGTCTTGGTCTCGTCTCGACTTCGTCTCATCTTGGTCTCGGTCTCGGTCTTGGTCTCGTCTCGACTTCGTCTCGACTTGTTCTTAGTCTTGTCTTGGTCTCGATACCCTCTGGTCTTGGTCTTGGTTTAGGCGGTCTTGACTGCAAGTCTAGTTGCACCAGTGGTGCCATGAGCAGTATCTATCTGCTGCTCATCAGCTGCTATGCCGTGGTTATTGTCACAATGTGGTGTATTTGGATCACTCAATCCTAAGTGGATATGGATATGATCCAGGATTGGATGTTTTGTATAAAATTTGAAAGGAACAATTGTTCCTTTCCCCTTTGCTGTGTACTCTGCTGATGCTGTTTTCAAAACCTACCACACTCATGTACAGTATCAGTGTCACACTGAGATATTTCAAAGATAATAATAATACATTTTATTTGAAAGCGCCTTTCAAAACACTCAAGGTCACTGTACACATTAGAAGAAAAAGCAACATAAAAGCAAGCAGTTCACACAATGGTAAAAGCATAAGACATAAACTAATAAAAGAGCAGAGTGGAGAGGTTATGTGGGATAAGCTATTTTGAACAAGTGAGTTTTGAGTTGGGACTTAAAGAGAGAGAAGGAAGAGATGTTTCTTAAATCAGGAGGTCGGGAATTCCAGAGTCGTGGAGCAGAGCAGCTGAAAGCCCTGCTCCCCATGGTGGCAAGACGGGGGGAGGGGACGGAGAGTGAAAGGGAAGAAGTAGATCTGAGACAATCAGATGGGGCGGTGATCTTAACCAGATCAGAGAGATATGGAGGGGAGAGATGATGAATAGCCTTAAATGTGTGCAAGAGTATTTTGAAATTGATGCGATATTTGACCGGGAGCCAGTGAAGCTGCTGCAGGACAGGAGTGATGTGGTGGATAGAAGGGGTCCTGGTGATGATACAGGCAGCAGAGTTCTGGACGCGTTGGAGCTTGTGGATGGATTTTTGAGTATAAAAAGAACCTGAATAAATACAAATAAAGGGAAAGAGCTGTCCAAACCTCTGTCTCTGACCATCTGTGTTAACACTTGAAATGGGAAACATGTAAATGTAACAAACATGTTAAAACATAAGAAATCAGGAAGGGGCAAAAAAAGCATTTTGCTCAAAAAAGATTTAGAGCAGAAGTTTTTAAAATGAAGATATATTGCATTTATTTACAATTAAAAACACACAGAGCAGAAAGTGTGTTACTGTTTTACATCCACAGACACACAAGAAAAGAAGCAGGCAACATGAGGTCAAGTTATGGCAATTTTATTTTTGTATGTCAGTACATGTATTCAGAATAGAGTTTTTAAAAAACAAACAAACGTCCCAAGTAAAGTTTGGGGGGATTTTTGTGAAAGAAAGGTTGAGAGAGGGGGAAGGAGGAAGATGCTGCTGGGTCAGTTCTTTCTCAGCAGTCTGCTCCAGAATCCCCTCCTGTCCTCGGCTTGCTTTTCTTTTGCCTTCAGCTCTTTTAAGGTTTTGTTGAGCTGCTCCTCGGCATCTTTAAATGTTTCTTTCAGCTGCTGTTTGGCCAGTTTCCCTTTGTGTTTGAGGAGCTCTTTAGCTTCCTTTTTGTGCTTTTGTATTTCTTTAAGTTCATCTTTGCAGCCTTTCTTGCTCACCGTCGTTTCTTTCTTGAATACATTCACTTCAATTTTCTCTTCTGCAAGTTCCTCTTGCACTTTCATCAGTTCCTTCGTCATGTTTTGAGTGTAACTCTTTGTATCTTCCATTTCTTTCTTTGCTTCCTGTATTTTAATTTTCTCTTCCTCCAACACTTTTTGAGCTTCCAACAATTCTTTCTTCATATTTTCAATCTCATTTTCTGCCTCGTGTTTACATTTTTTCTCCTCTTCAAGTTGTTGCTTCACATGCAGTAATTCCTTCCTTAGTGTTTCAGCTTCAGCCATTACATTTGCAGCTTCTTGTGTTTCCAACTGCATTTTCCTTTTTTCCTCTTCAAAAGCTTCCTGCACCTCCTGTAATTCCTGCATCACATTTCCTGCCTCCTTCTTTGCAGTTTGATATTTATTTTTGGCTTCTTGTGCTGTGCTTTTCTCTTCCTCCAATGCTTTTTGAGCTTCCAACAGTTCTTTCTTCATGTTTTCATTCTCGTTTTCTGCCTGTTGTTTTCTCATCTTCTCTCCTTTAAGTTTGAGACCCACATCCAGTAATTCCTGCAATACTACTTCAGTTTCAAACTTTGAATTTTTAGCTTCTCCTCTTGATTTTTCTGCCTCTTCTTTTAATTTGACATTTTCAGCGTGTATCATTTGAAATTTAAAATGAATCAGCTGTACTGTATTGTGAGGTGAAGCACTCGCCGATCCTCTTCTCGATCTCCCTTCATTCATTTTGGCCTTTTAAACAAAGGAACCAACGTTTTGTAGAGAAGTGAAGTGAAGTTTTCGATGTTTCTTCGTCAACTGTCGTTTCTCCTGCACAGAGATGCTGCTGTAGATGTGTCTCTAGCTGTGTCTGGATACAATGAAACATGCTGTAACTAAGTGCTTGTGTTGCACAGTTCTACTGAACATTCCATTTCATGCATGCTCCGCCCACATGGTCAGGAATGTCAGGTGCTGCATCTCCAAATGCTGCTCCCGTTGCCTAGCAATAACACCTGTTTACTTTTTGGGGTCTGGTTCATTGTTTAATAAAGAAAACATGTCCAAGTATTGGGTGCTGAGGCTCAGCGCATATTCTAGCCTGCTGTGTGGGTGGGCAGCTAGAAATCACTGGTGGGCAACATGAGTGAGGAGAAAACTGGAGCAGCCAAGCAGGGAGCTGCAGGTTGCTGGTTTGAGTCTCTGTTCAGATGCTGGTGTCTCCTCTCTCTGAGATGTCTGCAAACAGTCCCAGATAAAACAATAAGGATAATAAACAAACACGTGACTAAAATAACAATTATGACTCTGATGTGTTTCATGTGTAGCAGGATGGCCTCTATACAGCAGTCGCTGCAAGCATCCACATCGCCACACTTACGTTTCTTTAAGCAGGCGTGCTGGGCTCCTCCTAAGGAAAGTTTGAAACTTCATTTCCTTCATGCTGGTGAACTTTTTACCAAATATGTTCATCAAAGCTTCTCCATCACTGACAGGGATTGTTTGGATCTTCACACTCATCTCCACCAACCCTAAAAAATGAGTCTCACTTTGCTCATATAATGCCAGGAGTGTCTCCATATTCCACAAAAGTCTATGCAAACATGTAACAGTATCCCATATTCATAGAAATATTATTGATATTATAACAAAAGCTGTCACCAACACAATTGTCCCAAGTGCTTTTTTAAACAGGATTTTCAACCAGAGGATTTCCCTATAGCTTAATTTTTTTTTCAATATTTTGTACACAAGAACAGAATCATTTCAGAAAAACTCAAAATGACTGGTGTCAATATTATTTGCCCCACAAAAAAGGTCAAATATAAAAAAATATTGCAAATATTGCACAGTGAAAAGGCACTACAGCTCAGTTGTTGCCACTCGCCTTTGTCCTCCTGTCTCCCCTCCCTCTCCCCTCCAACGAGGAGTTAAACAGTTTGATGGCGTGTGGGACAAAGGAGTTTTTAAGCCTGTTGGTTCTTGACTTTGAGAGAAGCAACCTGTCGCTGAATAGGCTCCTCTGATTATTTACGAGCACGTGCAGAGGATGCCCAGCATTTTCCATAATGTCCATCAGTTTCTTTAATGTCCTTTTCTCTGCCACTGTCACCAAAGTGTCCAGCTTCATGCCGACCACAGAGCCAGCCTTCCTGATTGGTTTTTCCAGCCTGGATGAGTCCTTTGCTGTGCTGCTCCCCCAGCACACCACAGCATAGAACAGTACTCCTGCAACCACCGACTGATAAAACATCCTCAGGAGCTTCCTGCAGATGTTGAAGGACCTCAGCCTTCTGAGGAAGTACAGTCTGCTTTGGCCTTTTATGTACAGGTGCTGCGTGTTGCATGACCAAACAAAACTTTCAGTGCACTGTGAAAGTAAAAAAACAAACAGACAGGAAGGCCTAGTTAGGACATATCTAAGCATGCTCTTCATCTTGGAAGGGTAATTCAAACCAAAACTAATTGGCAGGTTCAACTTGGTAACAAAAGAAAATGCCTCAGCCAGATAAATCCCCAAAACATTCATCCATCAGCCACACACACCACATAACACTGCTGTTCTATTAGATAATGAGTTTCTTCCCATGTAAGCAGGTGTGTGTCATGGTAAAACCTCCCCCACACATCAGAACCCAGAATCTATTAGTGCCACCCATTTTAAACCCTCTCTACAGCATTCTGTTTACACCTGCTATCATTCAATCATCTTTCCTAACATAATACTAGTCCACTAGTTTACATATCACCTCTCATCCCACTAAGTGAACTGGACAAGATGATAAAACAGAAAGGCATGCTTAAGATGTTATCTGGTCTTCATTGCATGTGTATATGTCTTAATAGGATTAATGCATTTTCTGTTTGTGTGTGTGATTTTTGTGTGCCTCTCCTCCTTGCAGTGTTTCAGACACTTTTCAATTCTCCACTCAAAGGCAGTCGCTTTTCCTCCCCAGGTTCCTTAGCCCAATTTGATCTCCCACACTAAACAACAGCGTTCTTTCATGTCTCCTCCCCCTCCTTCCACTGAAGTCTCGTCTCCCCCCTTGCAGCAGTCCATTGCATCTCCATCCATCCAGTCATGATGATGGTGTTTTCTCCTTGCTGATGCCTTTTGCACATACTGCTGTTGCTGCTGGACCCCTCGCTGCTCAGGATACTGCTGTTGTCTCTTGACCTGCCATGTTGTTGCTTTTGGATCTGCATTTCTTGTTTTCAGGGAGACGTTAACATCCTTGGAGCTTGCTTTTCGGGATGAGGAACACATGGAAGTGAAGCTGTAAAACAATTCAGCCAAAACTCGTCCTGGGTGTTTCTAATGATGTTAACCTATTATTGTACTCCGACCGCCGCCTGTGGAGATTGATCCAGGTCTGCTTCCCACCTGCAACTGACACACTGAGACATTTTGATCATTCTCATCACTACTTAAATCACACATCTCCCCTCACTTTTGTTTTTGAGCCAACAGAACCACGTCATCTGCGAAAAGCAGAGATACGATTCGGAGATTCGGAGGCCCTGGGGCAGACCCAGGACACACTGGAGAGATTATATCTCTTAGCTGGCCTGGGAACGCCTTGGTGTTCCCCCAGACAAGCTGGAGGAGGTGGCAGGGGAGAGGGAAGTCTGGGCTTCTCTGCTTGGGCTGCTGCCCCCATGGTCCTGGATAAGCGGGAGAAGTTGGATGGATGTATGTATGGATGTATGTTATATTTGAAGTGCTTACAACTCATAAACAATGATGTCTGGAGACCAGAGCTCCCTCACAGGTAGAGAAGTCTTAGTGACACCATCACACTCCTTGGGGTCCCAGACCAGGAACTAATTGTGCCAGTACTGCCACAGAAGTAATTGTAATTGTTTTTAAATCTCCAGTGTAACATTTAAATATGTGAGCAGCTTTTTACAGTGTCCATGGTTATTCCTGTTATACATTTTACATTTAGTGAGTACTTACCAGTCTCAGCCACAAGAAAGTAGTGAGTATCTGTGTTTTGTCATTCTGAAATACAGTGAATATTAGTAATCCTGTTACAGATTGAATTGAGCCTGGTTTGATGGAGATAAATGAGTAGGAAGCAGCCTCTCTGTTGCCAGAGAGCTCTAGCTTTAGTATTATATTAGAATTTCTTTAATTTCATCCATCTCTTTGAGGGGACTCCTGCAGATGGGTGAGCTGTAGCTAACCTGTATACAGTCATGGGGAGTTTTTTGTCTGGCCGAGGAGGGGAACGCCTGCCGACACCGGAGGCAAAGTCCTGGGTGTTTGATTCCCCAGGCCTGTGTTCGAGTCCACTGTCTGGAACCATTTCTGCGTACCACAATGTTCGTGGAGTGGCGGTGTTCAAGCAAGGAACCTCACGGGGGACGCCGCGTGTAGCAAAATGGGATCTAGATCCAGTAAAGCGGCGGACGTTCCACTGGGCAGCCGGATGACAAACTCCTGTGTGACTGTATGGCAAGAACTGTGGGTAAAAGTATGTTGTGTTAGATGGCAGAGAATGGTTGTGTGGGAAAGGGTTCACTCAGCATGAGTCAGTTGAAAGTTAGAAGAGCAGTTGGAGAGAAAGGAAAAGAGATGTTGAAGAAGTGAGTTAATAGGTTGACGTGTGGTAGAGTTGGATGTCTCGAGACCACTTTTACGTGGTCTTGGTCTCGACAGACTTTGGTCTCGGTCTTGCTTTCTCAGATCGACATAGTGTTCGGGAGATTTGGAGTCAGCCATCGGCGGAGCGGATTTGATGTTACAATTTGATGTTACACTGTTAGCCTTTGCAGTAATTTCCATAGCTTAGTACTGCAAAATCAACAGTAAAAAACTCTAAAGGATGTTTGCAGTGTGGTACTGTAATTTGCATGTAATTGTGGGAAAATTCCATGAGATTACATTATTTTTACGGTAACTCACCGTACTCATGGAAACAGCTGTAAAATACAGCAAATGTAACAATTGGTGATGTTACTGAGATTATACTATTACACCATCCGGATTTCTGTTGTTTTCTACTGTAGATCTAAGAGTAATTACTTAAATCCTCATTCAGAGTGTATTACCATAAAATGCAATTCATTGTGAGAGTAGTATCACATGTAAACTACAATATGCAGCATCATTTTTAACTTAAGGAGTAAGTTGCAGCTACACTATTTGAAGTATTTGAAGTATACCTGAAGTATACTAAGAAGTACAACGAAATACCCAGCAAGCATTGCAGTGCTTTAACTGTAAAATTAAAACAACTATGAAACAAATAATTGATGTTTTAAACAAGAATTTGTCACAAATTCTTGTGTAATGTCTTTTACCTTTTGAACAGAGTAACAGAGTGGCAAAAAATGTTTAAACCGTGAGTGAAAAGGGTTAATAGTTAATACACCTCAACTCTCAAATCATTTTCTCACCTGTTTGCAATATAATTCTGGTACGTGAACTATGAGTGTAGTTCTCTGCAAAGGAAGCCTTCTTGACAGGGACTAGAAAGAGAGCAGATTTCTCCTGTTTTGGCTTCCCTTCATTGGCTTCCTGTTAAATCCAGAATTCAAAATCCTGCTCCTCACATACAAGGTCTTAAATAATCAGGCCCCATCTTATCTTAATGACCTTGTAGTACCATATCACCCTATTAGAGCACTTCGCTCTCGCTCTGCAGGCCTACTTGTTGTTCCTAGAGTATTTCAAAGTAGAATGGGAGGCAGAGCCTTCAGTTTTCAGGCCCCTCTTCTGTGGAACCAGCTTCCAGTTTGGATTCAGGAGACAGACACTATCTCTACTTTTAAGATTAGGCTTCAAACTTTCCTTTTTGCTAAAGCATATAGTTAGGGCTGGACCAGGTGACCCTGAATCCTCCCTTAGTTATGCTGCAATAGACGTAGGCTGCCGGGGATTCCCATGATGCATTGAGTTTTTCCTTTCCAGTCACCTTTCTCACTCACTATGTATTAATAGACCTCTCTGCATTGAATCATATCTGTTATTAACCTCTGTCTCTCTTCCACAGCATGTCTTTTGTCCTGTCTTCCTTCTCTCACCCCAACCGGTCGCAGCAGATGGCCCCGCCCCTCCCTGAGCCTGGTTCTGCCGGAGGTTTCTTCCTGTTAAAAGGGAGTTTTTCCTTCCCACTGTCGCCAAAGTGCTTGCTCATAGGGGGTCATATGATTGTTGGGTTTTTCTCTGTATCTATGGAGCGCCTTGAGGCGACTTTTGTTGTGATTTGGTGCTATATAAATAAAATTGAATTGAATTGAATTGAATTGATAGTTGGAACTATTATCTGACTTTCTTGGGAATGGAGTGATTTGTTACATGTGAAAAATATGTTTCAACTGGATTTTAATTACTATGTGTTAATCAGAAGTAAGCCAAATATAAACTAAAAAGTAAATCAATAGTATACTTGTAAGTTTAGTATTGTGTTAGAGTATATTTTAAGTATACTCTTATAGACTGGAAAGGACATTATGCTAGTACAGTTATAGTGAACAAAAAGTACATCTAAAAGTTAATTTCAAGTATACTTCTATATACTAAAACGGGGGCCAATGTAGTCCCAAGAAGCATTTGTAGTATACTTACTAGGTAAAGTATACGTAGACTGATTTCCTTTCTATATGTTACATTTAGAGTAATGTTTAAAAGTTACTGCATTTAGCAGGGTGTAGCTTTTTCTCTTCTTATTCTTTTTTATACTGGAACTTCATTTTATTTTTTATAAGGTGGTACTTTTAAGACACCTCTGCTTAACTCCAGTGAACTAACCAGAAATCCCGGAATATGCTCTGGTGGTCATTTTACACAAGTTCAGGTGTCACATCCATGAAACCTACACCACTAACCAGCATCAGTCCTACAACTTCACTCTCAAATTTAATAAATTCTGGGACAAGCAGAAACTGTATTTTTAGCGGTGCATTTTGTGGCAGGACAGACTGCTATTAAATGCTCTCCTATAGAAATAATTCCCTTGTAGCACCACTTCGTCTCGGTTCAGAAGAGATGTCCTGGATATACATGATAATGTAACACGGGTGTTTTTGTTTGTTCATGTTTAGCGCGTTGGGTTGTGTTTTTAAAGCGAATGTTACGTTTTTAAAGCGTTTTATGCGACAGGTGTGTGTAGCACTTGTTACACATCTCAATGGGAGAGCCATAGTCGACACCTCACCTTTACCTGACGTACAACGTGACGTATGGCGCACACTTTCAAAACAACAATGGCAGATAGAAGATATTGATCGAGGCGGTTAATGCTCCTTTCGCTGGTTGCCAACCACCATTAAATAACAACAAGAAGAAAATATTGATCTGCTTTTCTTAGTTGCGCGTGTTTAAGACGCGATTCAGACTCAAACAAAGCTGCAAAGCAGGAGAACAACATGGCCATCAACTATTCTGTGCCACAGTCCCAGTTTGCTGCAGCACATAGAGATGATGAGATGGTGGAAGAACAACAGAGACAATTTACGGACCGTTAAGATGTGCAACTTAGAATTCAATTCAATTCAATTCAATTTTATTTATATAGCGCCAAATCACAACAAAAGTCACCTCAAGGCGCTTCATAGATACAGAGAAAAACCCAACAATCATATGACCCCCTATGAGCAAGCACTTTGGCGACAGTGGGAAGGAAAAACTCCCTTTTAACAGGAAGAAACCTCCGGCAGAACCAGGCTCAGGGAGGGGCGGCCATCTGCTGCGACCGGTTGGGGTGAGAGAAGGAAGACAGGATAAAAGACATGCTGTGGAAGAGAGACAGAGGTTAATAACAGATATGATTCAATGCAGAGAGGTCTATTAATACATAGTGAGTGAGAAAGGTGACTGGAAAGGAAAAACTCAATGCATCATGGGAATCCCCCGGCAGCCTACGTCTATTGCAGCATAACTAAGGGAGGATTCAGGGTCACCTGGTCCAGCCCTAACTATATGCTTTAGCAAAAAGGAAAGTTTGAAGCCTAATCTTAAAAGTAGAGATAGTGTCTGTCTCCCGAATCCAAACTGGAAGCTGGTTCCACAGAAGAGGGGCCTGAAAACTGAAGGCTCTGCCTCCCATTCTACTTTTAAATACTCTAGGAACAACAAGTAGGCCTGCAGAGCGAGAGCGAAGTGCTCTAATAGGGTGATATGGTACTACAAGGTCATTAAGATAAGATGGGGCCTGATTATTTAAGACCTCGTATGTGAGGAGCAGGATTTTGAATTCAATTCTGGACTTAACAGGAAGCCAATGAAGGGAAGCCAAAACAGGAGAAATATGCTCTCTCCTTCTAGTCCCTGTCAGGACTCTTGCTGCAGCATTTTGGATTAGCTGAAGGCTTTTCAGTGAGTTTTTTGGACATCCTGATAATAATGAATTACAGTAGTCCAGCCTGGAAGTAATAAATGCATGAACTAGTTTTTCAGCGTCACTCTGAGACAGGATATTTCTAATTTTAGAGATGTTGCGCAAATGGAAGAAAGCAGTCTTACATATTTGTTTAATATGTGCGTTGAAGGACATGTCCTGGTCAAAAATGACTCCAAGGGTCCTCACAGCGTTACTGGAGGCCAAGGTAATGCCATCCAGAGTAAGAATCTGCTTAGATATCATATTTCTAAGATTTTCAGGGCCGAGTACAATAACCTCAGTTTTATCTGAATTAAGAAGCAGAAAGTTAGCGGCCATCCAGGTCTTTATGTCTTTAAGACATTCCTGCAGTTTAACTAATTGGTGTGTGTTATCTGGCTTCATGGACAGATAGAGCTGGGTGTCATCGGCATAGCAGTGAAAATGTATGCTATGTCTTCTAATGATGCTGCCTAAGGGAAGCATGTATAATGTAAACAGAATTGGTCCTAGCACTGAACCCTGTGGAACTTCATAATTAACCTCAGTGTGTGAAGAGGACTCTCCATTTACATGCACAAATTGGAGTCTATTAGATAGATATGATACAAACCACTGCAGTGCAGTACCTGTAATACCTACAGCATGTTCTAATCGCTCTAATAGGATATTATGGTCAACAGTATCGAACGCTGCACTGAGGTCTAGCAGGACAAGCACAGAGATGAGTCCACTGTCAGAGGCCATAAGAAGATCATTTGTAACCTTCACTAAAGCTGTTTCTGTGCTGTGATGAGCTCTGAAACCTGACTGAAACTCTTCAAATAAACCATTCCTCTGCAGATGATCTGTTAGCTGTTTGACAACTACTCTTTCAAGGATTTTTGATATGAAAGGAAGGTTGGAGATTGGCCTATAATTAGCTAAGACTGCTGGGTCTAGAGATGCTTTTTGAGTAAAGGTTTAACTACAGCCAGCTTGAAGGCCTGTGGTACATAGCCGATTATTAGAGATAGGTTGATCATATTTAAGATCGAAGAATTAATTAATGGCAGGACTTCTTTGAGCAGTTTTGTAGGAATGGGGTCTAAAAGACACGTTGATGGTTTGGAGGAAGTAATTATTGAAGTTAACTCAGAAAGATCAATTGGAGAAAAAGAGTCTAACTTAACATCAATGGTACTAAGAGTAGCTGTAGATAATATTACATCTGTGGGATGATTACTGGTAATTTTTTCTCTAATGATAAAAATTTTATTTGTGAAGAAGTTCATGAAGTCATTACTAGTTAACGTTAAAGGGATGGTTGGCTCAACAGAGCTCTGACTGTTTGTCAGCCTGGCTACAGTGCTGAAGAGAAACCTGGGGTTGTTCTTATTTTCTTCAATCAGTGATGAATAGTAAGATGTTCTGGCTTTGCGGAGGGCTTTCTTATAAAGCAGCAAACTATTTCTCCAGGCTAAATGATGATCCTCTAAATTTGTGACACGCCATTTCCTCTCCAGATTACGAGTCATCTGCTTTAGGGTACGTGTTTGAGAATTATACCACGGAGTCAGGTACTTCTGATTAGAGACCTTAGTTTTCACTGGAGCTACAGTATCCAGAGTCGTACGTAGTGAGGAGGTGAAATTATTAACAAGATAATTGACCTCTGTTGGGGTAGCGTTCAGATAGCTGCTCTGCTCTGTGTTGGTACAGGGCATTGAAGATGATAACAGTGGGTGGATTATATTCTTAAACTTAGTTACAGCGCTTTCAGAAAGACATCTACTTTGATAAAATCTACTCTCCACCGCTGTGTAATCAATTATTGTAAATGTAAATGTTATCAGGAAATGATCAGACAGGAGAGGGTTTTCAGGAAGCACTGTTAAATGTTCAGTTTCTATGCCATATGTTAAAACAAGATCTAGAGTGTGATTAAAGTGGTGGGTGGGTTCTTTTACATTTTGAGAGAAGCCAATTGAGTCTAATAACAGACTAAATGCCATGTTGAGGCTGTCATTTTTAGCATCTACATGGATGTTAAAATCACCCACAATAATTATTTTATTTGAGCTCAGAACTAAATTAGATATAAAGTCTGAGAAATCAGACAGAAACTCTGTGTAAGGCCCAGGTGGACGATAGATGATAACAAGTAAGACTGGTTTCTGAGTTTCACAGCTGGGGTGGACAATGTTAAGCATCAGGCTTTCAAATGAATTAAAAGTCTGTCTTGGTCTTTCATTAATTAATAGGCTGGTGTGAAAAATTGCTGCCACACCGCCCCCTCGGCCTGTGCTTCGAGGTTTCTGGTAGTTAGAATGACTCGGGGGTGTTGATTCATTTAAACTAACATAATCATCCTGCTGCAACCAGGTTTCTGTAAGGCAGAGTAAATCAATTTGTTGATCAATTATTAAGTCATGTACTAACAGAGACTTGGAGGAGAGAGACCTAATATTTAATAATCCACATTTCACTGTTTTACTCTTTGGTTCAGATGTGGATACTGTATTGTTCTTTCTTTGTAATTGTTTATGTTTAAGTTGTTTGTTGCTGGTTTTTAGTTTGTTTTTTGTCTTTTTGGAAGCTGATACAGTCTCTATGGAGATGGGTTTTTGGGGGGGTAGCAGGAGGAGAGAAGCTGCAGAGAGGCGTGTAAGACTGCAACTCTGCTTCCTGGTCCCAACTCTGGATAGTCATATTTTGGGGGGTTTAATAAATTTGTCCATATTTCTAGAAATGAGAGCTGCTCCATCCGAAGTGGGATGGATGCCGTCTCTCCTAACAAGACCAGGTTTCCTCCAGAAGGTTTGCCAATTATCTATGAAGCCCACATCGTTTCTGGGACACCACTCAGACAGCCAGCAATTTAAGGAGAACATGCGGCTAAACATGTTACTCCTGGTCTGATTGGGGAGGGGACCAGAGAAAACTACAGAGTCCGACATTGTTTTAGCAAAGTTGCACATCGATTCAATATTGATTTTAGTGACCTCCGATTGGCGTAACCGGGTGTCATTACTGCCGACGTGAATTATGATTTTACTGAATTTACGTTTACCCTTAGCCAGCAGTTTTAAATTTCCTTCAATGTCGCCTGCTCTGGCCCCTGGAAGACAATTGACTATGGTTGCCGGTGTCTCTAGCTTCACACGTCTGAGAACAGAATCACCAATTACCAGAGTTTGACCCCCGGCGGGTGTGTCACCGAGTGGGGAAAAACGGTTAGACACATGAACGGGTTGGTGGTGTACCTGGGGCTTCTGTTTAGGACTATGCTTCCTCCTCACCGTGACCCAGCCGCCCTCTTTCCCCAGCTGCTTGGGGTCTGCCGGGGAACAGCTAGCGGGGCCTACGCTATCTTCGGCTGCACCAGCTACAGGGGCCTGGCTAGCTACGGGTGAATGAAGGGTGCGAAGCCGAGTCTCCAATTCAGTAATCCTGACCTCCAGAGCTGCAAATATGCTACATTTGTTACAGATATCATTACTGCTAAAGGAGGCCGAGGAGTAACTAAACATCTGACACAATGAGCAAGAAAGTGCAGGAGGGACAGGTGAGGTAGCCATGGTGCTAACGAGTCAGCTACGAGCTAAGCTAAGCTAGCGAAACAGTACAGAGACAGTGAGTGAATACTTTGGCTATAAATTAGGTAGTGAGTACACAGAAAGTGTGCTTCGGATGAAGCACGTGAAGATTATACTATGAAAGAAGAATGTATTTAAAAGTTGTTAATTAAATTGCTAAGCAAATAAGCTACTCAGAAACACCACTGTGTTTGAGCAGGAACAGGAAGTGATACTCTACCGCAGAGCGAGCGAACACCAAGTGACAGCGCCACCAAGAGTCAAAGCAATGCAAGACCTTGAGTTTGTAGTTCTTTTGCAGTCCTGGGATTGCTTCTTTTCATCTTCAGACAAGGTCCCCAAAACTGCCTTGCCGTTACTACTCAATCCTAATTGAAGGGTTCATCTTTTAGTGAGGACATATTTGTTGACATAGTAGCTTTTTAAGGTAACTTTTCCAATGATCTTTATTTATTTATTTTTTTAGATGGCAACAGACCAGAGAACCTGAATGACACCATTACTCTGGAGCCTTGCCCTGCTGCATCAGCTGAAACATCAAGCCATCCACCTCACCCCTCCTCCTCCACGTCCACCACTATGTACAACCATTACTCCAGCTCTTGGGTCTCACACTTACAGATTCCTTGGGAAAGATTTCCACTCCGACTGTCGCATGCAATCACAAGAGGAGACAGAGCTCATCCAGAGGACAGGAGAAGTATGGTCAGAATTGTTGTGGAGGCCATGCAAGTTCACTGCAGAAACCCTAAACGTGCATCTTGTGAAGAAGTTGCTAAAATCATTGTAAACAGATACCCTCAAACATTTGCAGATTTTACTGACAAGGGAGAAAGACTGGGTTGTGGACATTATTTTATGTTGCATAATGACAACATGTTGCCCCTATACATTTAAGGACAACGTTTAATGACCGTCACCTGCTGGATGGTGAGTGGAGAAGGGCGTGTAATTGTTGAGCTGGACAGAGAGAACACCTGTGCTGATGTAATGTCAGTCTTCTTTGGTTCATTCTATGTATTGAACCTGGAATACCAGGAGTCAGCGTGTGCAACATTGGAACTAATTCAGAGGTATTTTTGAACAGTTAGCTAATAGTGATAGATGATGAATAAATTATCCCTAAGTAACTCATTATTTCAAATCACAACTCAATGTTACTGTATGCTACTATTTATTATGGCATGTTTTAAGGTTTTTTGTAACGATAAACCCTGAAGAGGGAACAAAATGTACCTCAAAGGTTGGGACAAGCAGGAAGACTGGGACCACTGTGAAGCGAAAGGTTGTTCACATTAACCCTCATGTCACAACTTTCCTCCAGCGGCTTACTGAATTTGAGTGGAAAACTTCAAATTAGGTAACTGTTTTGCCATTTTTAGTGAATTTCTTGTATAATTTAAGTGACCAATGTGTTGTTACCTGTGTCTCCACAGATGATCAATGGCCCATGCTTGCTGGACATTTACACAAGATGAACAACAATGAAGACAAGCTCTCTCGCCATCTTGCAAGACGCTGTCTCTGTCCAATAGGTTTTTTTGAGTGCAACAGTTTTGATTTTTTTTCCTTCTTTTACCCGTTTGTTAAAAATTATTTCAGCTAATTACACTTTAATTGTCACATGTATTGGCTCACCCTACAAATCAATGAACTCAGTCCACAAGGCAAGATCAGGGTTCAGTGCAGGTCAGTCAAGTTCCTTCACACCACACACGCTCATCCATGTCCTTGTGGACCCTGTTTTGTGCATTGATTTGGTGGTGTGAGCCAGTATTTTGGACAAAGTGTATATAAAGGCAGACGTGTGGGGCTTGATATTATATTCATATTATATTTATATGTTGTCTGCCATGATATGGATATGACATAATATCGTTATTGTTTGTACACCCATCTGGAAAATAATGGATTACATGGTTTAGTAAAAACAAGTGCTTCCTCAATGAAAATATGTTTTCAGTTCTTTTGAGTTTTTGATTTTGGAAATGTGTATTTCTGCAGAGGAAAATCAGAACAGAAATAAAAAGTGGTGTGAAGCACATGAATTATATTTTGTGTGTGTGTGTGTGTGTGTGTGTGTGCGTGTGTGTGTGTGTGTGTGTGTATCTATCTACCTATCTCAATCGATCGATAGTGGGTATATATATGTTTTTATATAAAAATATATATAAATAAATATATGGTCCTTTTTTCTTTTAAACAATGCAATTTTTTTTGGAACCCTCCAGTCTCTTACAGTAGGTTACTGTTTCTTTAAATTACGGTAAATTACGACCTGTTAAACAGTAAATGACCGCCTGTGGGGACACGGTATCCTCTAGCAGAGATGAATATTTTTGGTACTGATGATGCGTGATAACGTTAAGAAAGATTTCCACTCCGACTGTCGCATGCAATCACAAGAGGAGACAGAGCTCATCCAGAGGACAGGAGAAGTATGGTCAGAATTGTTGTGGAGGCCATGCAAGTTCACTGCAGAAACCCTAAACGTGCATCTTGTGAAGAAGTTGCTAAAATCATTGTAAACAGATACCCTCAAACATCTGCAGATCTTACTGAAAAGGGAGAAAGACTGGGTTGTGGACATTATTCACTACTAAGAAGCATCAAATCGTCTTCGTCAAACAAAGAGAACCAGGAATGAGGAAGACTGCAGTCCCAACAGTAGTGCAACCCCACCTAAAAAAGTTAGATGCCTTGTTGATAGCTGACCCACACTGATCACAGAGATGCTTTTTGACCCCACTGTGAAAGAGTTCATGTCGTTTTAAGTCACCTGACGTGGGGAAGCTTCTCCCACATTCTTTGCAGTATTTCAGTTTGTCGCCAGTGTGTTTACGTTGATGTATTTTTAGGCCGGCTTGCTGACTGAAAGTCTAAAATACTTAGTCATTTGTTTAATTGTAATTTAGCATTATATAACTCACATATAAAACTATCAATTGTAATTTTAAATGGTTTAAAAGCATGTAGAAGAGCATATTTAGGCAAGTACATTTCTCCTTTTGTTATCAAGAAGCACAGACAAAAAGGAAAAAAAAACTGAATCAGTGGTCATTGGTCCCCACCAATGCCAAAACGAAATCTACGCCCACTGTCTCTTCCATTGCCGTTTCACTCCAAACGTAACAAATGTCCAACTGAGACACTGTTCTCAATTTGCATTCACACACAGTGAAGTTGCAGCTTGTTGGAAACGCATCTCCATCCATCCAGTCATGATGATGGTGTTTTCTCCTTGCTGATGCCTTTTGCACATACTGCTGTTGCTGCTGGACCCCTCGCTGCTCAGGATACTGCTGTTGTCTCTTGACCTGCCATGTTGTTGCTTTTGGATCTGCATTTCACGACAGTCAAGTGGAGGGTGCGTCTGTCCTCTCAGTAAGTGAGTGAGACAGTAGACAGTGGTGAGGAGGGCTGTGCGAAAGCAAAAACACATAAATATGCCTGACACCCGTAAACGAAGCAGCATCTGGCTGCAGTTTAAAGACTTTTTTGTCTGTCTTGGTCTTGGTCTTGGTCTCGTCTCGACTTCGTCTCATCTTGGTCTTGGTCTCGTCTCGACTTCGTCTCATCTTGGTCTTGGTCTCGGTCTTGGTCTCGTCTCGACTTCGTTTCGACTTGTTCTTAGTCTCGTCTTGGTCTCGATACCCTCTGGTCTTGGTCTTGGTTTAGTCTTGTCTTGACTGCAAGTCTAGTTGCACCAGTGGTGCCATGAGCAGTATCTATCTGCTGCTCATCAGCTGCTATGCCGTGGTTATTGTCACAATGTGGTGTATTTGGATCACTCAATCCTAAGTGGATATGGATATGATCCAGGATTGGATGTTTTGTATAAAATTTGAAAGGAACAATTGTTCCTTTCCCCTTTGCTGTGTACTCTGCTGATGCTGTTTTCAAAACCTACCACACTCATGTACAGTATCAGTGTCACACTGAGATATTTCAAAGATAATAATAATACATTTTATTTGAAAGCGCCTTTCAAAACACTCAAGGTCACTGTACACATTAGAAGAAAAAGCAACATAAAAGCAAGCAGTTCACACAATGGTAAAAGCATAAGACATAAACTAATAAAAGAGCAGAGTGGAGAGGTTATGTGGGATAAGCTATTTTGAACAAGTGAGTTTTGAGTTGGGACTTAAAGAGAGAGAAGGAAGAGATGTTTCTTAAATCAGGAGGTCGGGAATTCCAGAGTCGTGGAGCAGAGCAGCTGAAAGCCCTGCTCCCCATGGTGGCAAGACGGGGGGAGGGGACGGAGAGTGAAAGGGAAGAAGTAGATCTGAGACAACCAGATGGGGCGGTGATCTTAACCAGATCAGAGAGATATGGAGGGGAGAGATGATGAATAGCCTTAAATGTGTGCAAGAGTATTTTGAAATTGATGCGATATTTGACCGGGAGCCAGTGAAGCTGCTGCAGGACAGGAGTGATGTGGTGGATAGAAGGGGTCCTGGTGATGATACAGGCAGCAGAGTTCTGGACGCGTTGGAGCTTGTGGATGGATTTTTGAGTATAAAAAGAACCTGAATAAATACAAATAAAGGGAAAGAGCTGTCCAAACCTCTGTCTCTGACCATCTGTGTTAACACTTGAAATGGGAAACATGTAAATGTAACAAACATGTTAAAACATAAGAAATCAGGAAGGGGCAAAAAAAGCATTTTGCTAAAAAAAGATTTAGAGCAGAAGTTTTTAAAATGAAGATATATTGCATTTATTTACAATTAAAAACACACAGAGCAGAAAGTGTGTTACTGTTTTACATCCACAGACACACAAGAAAAGAAGCAGGCAACATGAGGTCAAGTTATGGCAATTTTATTTTTGTATGTCAGTACATGTATTCAGAATAGAGTTTTTAAAAAACAAACAAACGTCCCAAGTAAAGTTTGGGGGGATTTTTGTGAAAGAAAGGTTGAGAGAGGGGGAAGGAGGAAGATGCTGCTGGGTCAGTTCTTTCTCAGCAGTCTGCTCCAGAATCCCCTCCTGTCCTCGGCTTGCTTTTCTTTTGCCTTCAGCTCTTTTAAGGTTTTGTTGAGCTGCTCCTCGGCATCTTTAAATGTTTCTTTCTGTCATGTATTGATATGGCTATGTCTTAAGGTGATGACCTTTGAACCGGATGTTGTTGTCCGGAGGAAGCCCCGTTAAGTGGCTAGTTGTAAGATGGACAGTGTTCAATAAAGCAACATAAAGACCGTGCTTTATGTCCTGATTCAATTCAGAGTGCTCTGCCTAATTTAGTAATAAGGTGGGCACACAACAATGGCGACGAGGACGACACGGACCTGAATTTGTTTTTGTGAGAAGTAGACCCAGCGGTGGCACGGTGTTAGCGAAAACTTGTGGGCTAACATGGAAAAGTCGGGTATTCAACCGTTCGCCTGCTACACTGATCCAGCTACGCGAGATGGACGCGCTGGTTAACATCCTTCGAGTTGTTTGCTTATGGGAAAGGTCTTATTTTGACGGATGATGCTACAGCCGCGATCAGACAGCGGAGACGCGCTCTTCTACTGCACATGGCCGGACAGGACGTGCAGGACGTCTTCTCCACTCTACCACAGACGGGAGAGGCGATGGATTACACCGCTGCGGTGACTGCACTCAACACTTATTTTGTTCCTCAAGTGAATGCAGCATACGCACGCCAAACTTTCCACAAATTGTCCCAAACACCAGATGAGACTGTGCAACAATTTTGTACACGTTTGAGGCGAGCTGCAAAAGACTGTGACTTTCAAGCTGACAATGATAACCAGATACGGGACGCTATCCTGAGTAAATGCACTTCTGAATATGTACGGAGAAAGCTGCTTGAGGAGGGTCCAGGCTTAACTCTAACTCGCACGTTGGAGGTGGCTTCACACTGTGAACGCGTGGAGGAGCAGATGGCGGCGATGAGCGTCGCCGGGGAAAAGAAAGGAGAGGACACGGTCAGCCGGATTTTTACAGCAAAGAAAGAGAAGAACAACAGACCAAAAGGAAAAATGAAAGATGATAATAAAACAGACAGACAGTGTTACAGGTGTGGATATACTGACCACATGGGCAAAGATCCCAAATGCCCAGCACGAGGACAAACATGTCACAAGTGTAATGGTAAGGACCACTTTTCAAAAATGCGTCGTACAAAAAGACAAAAGAAACAAAATGTGAATGCTGTTGAACAAGATGATTATGCATTTACTGTGAATGATGATAATGTACCTGAGAAACTTACCTTTTCTGTTGGGGGAATAGAGTTGAAAATGTTAGTTGACTCTGGAGCTACAAGTAATGTGATGGGAGAAAACATATGGGAAAAGCTAAAAGCTGAAAAGATAAAATGTCACTCATATGTACCCAAAGAGCAGAGGAATTTATATGCATATTCCTCAGCACAGGCACTCACGGTTAAAGGTGCATTCAGATGTGAAATCAAGATTGGTGACAGGACTGAAGAGGCTGAATTTATTGTGAACCACTCCTGGGGAAAAAGACTGCCATAAAGTTAGGAGTGTTGAAAATAGGTGAAAATGTGGCGGCTGTCACAGATTTAAAGCACACTCTTAAAGAAAAGTATCCAAAAGTGTTCAAAGGAGTAGGAAAGCTAAACACCAAACAGATCAGCCTGTACATTGATCCAAATGTGAAACCAGTAGCACAGCCACTGAGGCGCATACCTTATCATTTGAGGGATGCAGTGGAGAAAAAGATCAATGAACTAATCGACATGGACATTATAGAACGCGTAGAAGGACCTACACCTTGGGTAAATCCTGTAGTGGTACTCCCAAAGAAATGTGACAAAGATATCAGAATGTGCTTAGACATGAGAAAAGCAAATGAGGCAATAATCAGGGAAAGATACCCCATACCCACTGTGGATGAAATTTTGCAAGGACTAAACGGCTCTGCAATCTTCACCAAACTCGATCTCAAGTGGGGATACCATCAGCTAGAGCTTACCCCGGAGTCAAGAGAGATAACTACATTTGCAGTGCACAACGGAGTATACCGGTACAAAAGGCTAATATTTGGAGTCTCATCAGCTAGTGAGCAATATCAGCATGAGATTGCCAATGCACTAGCTGGCATTGAAGGAGTTGAGAACATTTCATATGACGTAATCATACACGCGCCAGACCAGGAAACCCATGATAAACGCCTGCATGCTGTGATGAAGAGACTCTCTGACTGTGGCCTGACACTAAACTCAGAGAAGTGTCAGTTCAACATGGACAGACTCGTGTTCATGGGAATACTGCTGACACAGAAAGGCATAGGCCCAACTGAAGAAAGAGTGAGAGCTGTGGTGGAAGCCCGAGAACCGAAGAATGCTACTGAGGTGAGAAGCTTTCTTGGACTGGTAGGCTTCAGTAGCAGGTTCATACCACAGTTTGCTACACTCTCTGAACCACTTAGACGTTTAACTCGAAAAGAAACTATGTTTACATTCGGGCCAGAACAAAAGCAAGCATTTGAAAGACTAAAGACTGAGTTAGCCAGAGCAGGTACCCTAGCCTATTTTGACAAAGAAGCCCCAACCAGAGTCATAGCAGATGCAAGCCCTGTAGGCTTGGGCGCAGTGCTAATACAAATACAGAACGGAGAAGAGGTACCAGTGTGCTACGTAAGTCGGAGTTTAACAGACTGTGAGCGAAGATATTCTCAAACAGAAAGAGAAGCCCTAGCACTGGTATGGGCATGTGAGAGACTACATCCATATGTGTATGGCAGGAAGTTTGACCTAATCACAGACCACAAGCCGTTAGAGGTCATATACAGCCAGAAATCTAAACCTTGTGCACGCATAGAAAGATGGGTTCTCAGACTGCAACCATATGACTTTAAAGTAGTGCACATCGCGGGAAAACAAAACATTGCGGATTCACTGTCAAGACTGCTGTCTGACACCACGTCAAAAGAGATACATAAGCATGAATCTGAAGAATATGTGAGATTTGTTGCAGTGAATGCTACTCCAAAAGCACTCACAACAAGAGAGGTTGAAGAAGCCTCTGCTACAGACTCAGAATTAACAGAAGTGCGAAGAGCTATTGAAAATGGACACTTTGAAAAATGCAAAACATATGCACCCATTGCAAATGAACTGTGTGTCATCGGCTACATAGTTTTGCGGGGAACTCGCATTGTATTGCCAGAAAACCTCAGAGCTCAAGCACTGTCACTAGCTCATGAAGGACATTTAGGAATTGTTGGAACCAAACAGCATCTCAGAACAAAAGTTTGGTGGCCAGGGATGGACAAAGCTGCAGAAAAGTTTTGTAAAGCTTGTCACGGATGTCAAATAGTAGCCAGACCAGATCCACCTGAACCACTGAGAAGCACACTTTTATCGGATGGACCATGGCGAGATGTGGCGGTAGACTTACTGGGACCGCTACCTTCGAACCACTCAATACTTGTACTGATAGATTACTACAGTCGGTACTATGAGTATGATGTACTGTCATCTACAACTGCTGAAAAAGTCATTGACTCTATTGACTGTATATTTAGCAGACATGGGCTATCAGTTACCATCAAATCTGATAACGGCCCACAGTTCAAATCTGAGATGTTCAGAGAATATTGTGAAACTAATGGAATCAAACATATAAGAACTACACCAAAATGGGCTCAAGCAAATGGAGAAGTGGAACGTCAAAATGCATCATTGATGAAAAGAATCAGGATCGCACAAGCCGAAGGACTTGACTGGAAGCGAGAGCTAAGAAAATATGTAACAGTGTATCGCAGCATTGAACATCCAACCACGGGCAAAAGTCCAGCAGAACTCCTGTTCAACCGCAAAATGAGAGGAAAGTTACCGAGCATCAGTGAGGCAAAAACAACGGAGTTGGACGTGCGTGACAGAGACGCTGAACAGAAAGGAAAATCAAAGATTTATGCTGATGAACGAAGGGGAGCTGAGTATTCAAAAGTTGACTCGGGAGACACAGTGCTGGTTCAACAAGACAAAGTGGACAAGTTTACAACACCATTCAACGCAACACCACACAAAATTGTAAGCAGAACTGGAAACCAAGTCATTATTGAATCACCAACAGGAGCTCGCTATCACCGGAATACCACACATGTGAAGAAATACGAGACAAATGAGACCAGAGAAGGACACTATGACACAATACCTGAAAGGGAGGAAGGTGAAACACCCACAAAGACTGACACCTTCACTCCAACACCACAAGAGGGCTCCCAGGGGCCAGAGAGACCAAGTAGATCACAGAGGGCTAAAAAGATACCCGAGAGGTTTCGTGATTTTGTGGTGAAATGAACTATAATATGTTAAGGTGGAGAGGTACCTTAAATTTGGCAAGTTTCAAGTTCATATGTGTATGTCGACATGTATATATTGAAAAAAGAAAGATACATGTGTGGTGAGACAGTTAGATAATATAATTGTTAGAAAGTAAGACAAGAGAGAATGTTCAATGTTGGAAAAAAAAAAAAAGACATCAAAGTTATTACAACTAAAGTTTGAGTCTAAGGAAAAGGGGGATGTCATGTATTGATATGGCTATGTCTTAAGGTGATGACCTTTGAACCGGATGTTGTTGTCCGGAGGAAGCCCCGTTAAGTGGCTAGTTGTAAGATGGACAGTGTTCAATAAAGCAACATAAAGACCGTGCTTTATGTCCTGATTCAATTCAGAGTGCTCTGCCTAATTTAGTAATAAGGTGGGCACACAACACTTTCAGCTGCTGTTTGGCCAGTTTCCCTTTGTGTTTGAGGAGCTCTTTAGCTTCCTTTTTGTGCTTTTGTATTTCTTTAAGTTCATCTTTGCAGCCTTTCTTGCTCACCGTCGTTTCTTTCTTGAATACCTTCAACTCAATTTTCTCTTCTGCAAGTTCCTCTTGCACTTTCATCAGTTCCTTCTTCATGTTTTGAGTGTAACTCTTTGTATCTTCCATTTCTTTCTTTGCTTCCTGTATTTTAATTTTCTCTTCCTCCAACACTTTTTGAGCTTCCAACAATTCTTTCTTCATATTTTCAATCTCATTTTCTGCCTCGTGTTTACATTTTTTCTCCTCTTCAAGTTGTTGCTTCACATGCAGTAATTCCTTCCTTAGTGTTTCAGCTTCAGCCATTACATTTGCAGCTTCTTGTGTTTCCAACTGCATTTTCCTTTTTTCCTCTTCAAAAGCTTCCTGCACCTCCTGTAATTCCTGCATCACATTTCCTGCCTCCTTCTTTGCAGTTTGATATTTATTTTTGGCTTCTTGTGCTGTGCTTTTCTCTTCCTCCAATGCTTTTTGAGCTTCCAACAGTTCTTTCTTCATGTTTTCATTCTCGTTTTCTGCCTGTTGTTTTCTCATCTTCTCTCCTTTAAGTTTGAGACCCACATCCAGTAATTCCTGCAATACTACTTCAGTTTCAAACTTTGAATTTTTAGCTTCTCCTCTTGATTTTTCTGCCTCTTCTTTTAATTTGACATTTTCAGCCTGTATCATTTGAAATTTAAAATGAATCAGCTGTACTGTATTGTGAGGTGAAGCACTCGCCGATCCTCTTCTCCATCTCCCTTCATTCATTTTGGCCTTTTAAACAAAGGAACCAACGTTTTGTAGAGGAGTGAAGTGAAGTTTTCGATGTTTCTTCGTCAACTGTCGTTTGTCCTGCACAGAGATGCTGCTGTAGATGTGTCTCTAGCTGTGTCTGGATACAATGAAACATGCTGTAACTAAGTGCTTGTGTTGCACAGTTCTACTGAACATTCCATTTCATGCATGCTCCGCCCACATGGTCAGGAATGTCAGGTGCTGCATCTCCAAATGCTGCTCCCGTTGCCTAGCAATAACAGCTGTTTACTTTTTGGGGTCTGGTTCATTGTTTAATAAAGAAAACATGTCCAAGTATTGGGTGCTGAGGCTCAGCGCATATTCTAGCCTGCTGTGTGGGTGGGCAGCTAGAAATCACTGGTGGGCAACATGAGTGAGGAGAAAACTGGAGCAGCCAAGCAGGGAGCTGCAGGTTGCTGGTTTGAGTCTCTGTTCAGATGCTGGTGTCTCCTCTCTCTGAGATGTCTGCAAACAGTCCCAGATAAAACAATAAGGATAATAAACAAACACGTGACTAAAATAACAATTATGACTCTGATGTGTTTCATGTGTAGCAGGATGGCCTCTATACAGCAGTCGCTGCAAGCATCCACATCGCCACACTTACGTTTCTTTAAGCAGGCGTGCTGGGCTCCTCCTAAGGAAAGTTTGAAACTTCATTTCCTTCATGCTGGTGAACTTTTTACCAAATATTTTCATCAAAGCTTCTCCATCACTGACAGGGATTGTTTGGATCTTCACACTCATCTCCACCAACCCTAAAAAATGAGTCTCACTTTGCTCATATAATGCCAGGAGTGTCTCCATATTCCACAAAAGTCTATGCAAACATGTAACAGTATCCCATATTCATAGAAATATTATTGATATTATAACAAAAGCTGTCACCAACACAATTGTCCCAAGTGCTTTTTTAAACAGGATTTTCAACCAGAGGATTTCCCTATAGCTTAATTTTTTTTCAATATTTTGTACACAACAACAGAATCATTTCAGAAAAACTCAAAATGACTGGTGTCAATATTATTTGCCCCACAAAAAAGGTCAAATATAAAAAAATATTGCAAATATTGCACAGTGAAAAGGCACTACAGCTCAGTTGTTCCCACTCGCCTTTGTCCTCCTGTCTCCCCTCCCTCTCCCCTCCAACGAGGAGTTAAACAGTTTGATGGCGTGTGGGACAAAGGAGTTTTTAAGCCTGTTGGTTCTTGACTTTGAGAGAAGCAACCTGTCGCTGAATAGGCTCCTCTGATTATTTACGAGCACGTGCAGAGGATGCCCAGCATTTTCCATAATGTCCATCAGTTTCTTTAATGTCCTTTTCTCTGCCACTGTCACCAAAGTGTCCAGCTTCATGCCGACCACAGAGCCAGCCTTCCTGATTGGTTTTTCCAGCCTGGATGAGTCCTTTGCTGTGCTGCTCCCCCAGCACACCACAGCATAGAACAGTACTCCTGCAACCACCGACTGATAAAACATCCTCAGGAGCTTCCTGCAGATGTTGAAGGACCTCAGCCTTCTGAGGAAGTACAGTCTGCTTTGGCCTTTTATGTACAGGTGCTGCGTGTTGCATGACCAAACAAAACTTTCAGTGCACTGTGAAAGTAAACAAACAAACAGACAGGAAGGCCTAGTTAGGACATATCTAAGCATGCTCTTCATCTTGGAAGGGTAATTCAAACCAAAACTAATTGGCAGGTTCAACTTGGTAACAAAAGAAAATGCCTCAGCCAGATAAATCCCCAAAACATTCATCCATCAGCCACACACACCACATAACACTGCTGTTCTATTAGATAATGAGTTTCTTCCCATGTAAGCAGGTGTGTGTCATGGTAAAACCTCCCCCACACATCAGAACCCAGAATCTATTAGTGCCACCCATTTTAAACCCTCTCTACAGCATTCTGTTTACACCTGCTATCATTCAATCATCTTTCCTAACATAATACTAGTCCACTAGTTTACATATCACCTCTCATCCCACTAAGTGAACTGGACAAGATGATAAAACAGAAAGGCATGCTTAAGATGTTATCTGGTCTTCATTGCATGTGTATATGTCTTAATAGGATTAATGCATTTTCTGTTTGTGTGTGTGATTTTTGTGTGCCTCTCCTCCTTGCAGTGTTTCAGACACTTTTCAATTCTCCACTCAAAGGCAGTCGCTTTTCCTCCCCAGGTTCCTTAGCCCAATTTGATCTCCCACACTAAACAACAGCGTTCTTCCATGTCTCCTCCCCCTCCTTCCACTGAAGTCTTGTCTCCCCCCTTGCAGCAGTCCATTGCATCTCCATCCATCCAGTCATGATGATGGTGTTTTCTCCTTGCTGATGCCTTTTGCACATACTGCTGTTGCTGCTGGACCCCTCGCTGCTCAGGATACTGCTGTTGTCTCTTGACCTGCCATGTTGTTGCTTTTGGATCTGCATTTCGCGACAGTCAAGTGGAGGGTGCGTCTGTCCTCTCAGTAAGTGAGTGAGACAGTAGACAGTGGTGAGGAGGGCTGTGCGAAAGAAAAAACACATAAATATGCCTGACACCCGTAAACGAAGCAGCATCTGGCTGCAGTTTTTTGTCTGTCTTGGTCTCGGTCTCGGTCTTGGTCTCGTCTCGACTTTGTCTCGACTTGTTCTTAGTCTTGTCTTGGTCTCGATACCCTCTGGTCTTGGTCTTGGTTTAGGCGGTCTTGACTGCAAGTCTAGTTGCACCATTGGTGCCATGAGCAGTATCTATCTGCTGCTCATCAGCTGCTATGCCGTGGTTATTGTCACAATGTGGTGTATTTGGATCACTCAATCCTAAGTGGATATGGATATGATCCAGGATTGGATGTTTTGTCTAAAATTTGAAAGGAACAATTGTTCCTTTCCCCTTTGCTGTGTACTCTGTTGATGCTGTTTTCAAAACCTACCACACTCATGTACAGTATCAGTGTCACACTGAGATATTTCAAAGATAATAATAATACATTTTATTTGAAAGCGCCTTTCAAAACACTCAAGGTCACTGTACACATTAGAATAAAAAGCAACATAAAAGCAAGCAGTTCACACAATGGTAAAAGCATAAGACATAAACTAATAAAAGAGCAGAGTGGAGAGGTTATGTGGGATAAGCTATTTTGAACAAGTGAGTTTTGAGTTGGGACTTAAAGAGAGAGAAGGAAGAGATGTTTCTTAAATCAGGAGGTCGGGAATTCCAGAGTCGTGGAGCAGAGCAGCTGAAAGCCCTGCTCCCCACGGTGGCAAGACGGGGGGAGGGGACGGAGAGTGAAAGGGAAGAAGTAGATCTGAGACAACCAGATGGGGCGGTGATCTTAACCAGATCAGAGAGATATGGAGGGGACAGATGATGAATAGCCTTAAATGTGTGCAAGAGTATTTTGAAATTGATGCGATATTTGACCGGGAGCCAGTGAAGCTGCTGCAGGACAGGAGTGATGTGGTGGATAGAAGGGGTCCTGGTGATGATACAGGCAGCAGAGTTCTGGACGCGTTGGAGCTTGTGGATGGATTTTTGAGTATAAAAAGAACCTGAATAAATACAAATAAAGGGAAAGAGCTGTCCAAACCTCTGTCTCTGACCATCTGTGTTAACACTTGAAATGGGAAACATGTAAATGTAACAAACATGTTAAAACATAAGAAATCAGGAAGGGGCAAAAAAAGCATTTTGCTCAAAAAAGATTTAGAGCAGAAGTTTTTAAAATGAAGATATATTGCATTTATTTACAATTAAAAACACACAGAGCAGAAAGTGTGTTACTGTTTTACATCCACAGACACACAAGAAAAGAAGCAGGCAACATGAGGTCAAGTTATGGCAATTTTATTTTTGTATGTCAGTACATGTATTCAGAATAGAGTTTTTAAAAAACAAACAAACGTCCCAAGTAAAGTTTGGGGGGATTTTTGTGAAAGAAAGGTTGAGAGAGGGGGAAGGAGGAAGATGCTGCTGGGTCAGTTCTTTCTCAGCAGTCTGCTCCAGAATCCCCTCCTGTCCTCGGCTTGCTTTTCTTTTGCCTTCAGCTCTTTTAAGGTTTTGTTGAGCTGCTCCTCGGCATCTTTAAATGTTTCTTTCTGTCATGTATTGATATGGCTATGTCTTAAGGTGATGACCCTTGAACCGGATGTTGTTGTCCGGAGGAAGCCCCGTTAAGTGGCTAGTTGTAAGATGGACAGTGTTCAACAAAGCAACATAAAGACCGTGCTTTATGTCCTGATTCAATTCAGAGTGCTCTGCCTAATTTAGTAATAAGGTGGGCACACAACAATGGCGACGAGGACGACACGGACCTGAATTTGTTTTTGTGAGAAGTAGACCCAGCGGTGGCACGGTGTTAGCGAAAACTTGTGGGCTAACATGGAAAAGTCGGGTATTCAACCGTTCGCCTGCTACACTGATCCAGCTACGCGAGATGGACGCGCTGGTTAACATCCTTCGAGTTGTTTGCTTATGGGAAAGGTCTTATTTTGACGGATGATGCTACAGCCGCGATCAGACAGCGGAGACGCGCTCTTCTACTGCACATGGCCGGACAGGACGTGCAGGACGTCTTCTCCACTCTACCACAGACGGGAGAGGCGATGGATTACACCGCTGCGGTGACTGCACTCAACACTTATTTTGTTCCTCAAGTGAATGCAGCATACGCACGCCAAACTTTCCACAAATTGTCCCAAACACCAGGTGAGACTGTGCAACAATTTTGTACACGTTTGAGGCGAGCTGCAAAAGACTGTGACTTTCAAGCTGACAATGATAACCAGATACGGGACGCTATCCTGAGTAAATGCACTTCTGAATATGTACGGAGAAAGCTGCTTGAGGAGGGTCCAGGCTTAACTCTAACTCGCACGTTGGAGGTGGCTTCACACTGTGAACGCGTGGAGGAGCAGATGGCGGCGATGAGCGTCGCCGGGGAAAAGAAAGGAGAGGACACGGTCAGCTGGATTTTTACAGCAAAGAAAGAGAAGAACAACAGACCAAAAGGAAAAATGAAAGATGATAATAAAACAGACAGACAGTGTTACAGGTGTGGATATACTGACCACATGGGCAAAGATCCCAAATGCCCAGCACGAGGACAAACATGTCACAAGTGTAATGGTAAGGACCACTTTTCAAAAATGTGTCGTACAAAAAGACAAAAGAAACAAAATGTGAATGCTGTTGAACAAGATGATTATGCATTTACTGTGAATGATGATAATGTACCTGAGAAACTTACCTTTTCTGTTGGGGGAATAGAGTTGAAAATGTTAGTTGACTCTGGAGCTACAAGTAATGTGATGGGAGAAAACATATGGGAAAAGCTAAAAGCTGAAAAGATAAAATGTCACTCATATGTACCCAAAGAGCAGAGGAATTTATATGCATATTCCTCAGCACAGGCACTCACGGTTAAAGGTGCATTCAGATGTGAAATCAAGATTGGTGACAGGACTGAAGAGGCTGAATTTATTGTGAACCACTCCTGGGGAAAAAGACTGCCATAAAGTTAGGAGTGTTGAAAATAGGTGAAAATGTGGCGGCTGTCACAGATTTAAAGCACACTCTTAAAGAAAAGTATCCAAAAGTGTTCAAAGGAGTAGGAAAGCTAAACACCAAACAGATCAGCCTGTACATTGATCCAAATGTGAAACCAGTAGCACAGCCACTGAGGCGCATACCTTATCATTTGAGGGATGCAGTGGAGAAAAAGATCAATGAACTAATCGACATGGACATTATAGAACGCGTAGAAGGACCTACACCTTGGGTAAATCCTGTAGTGGTACTCCCAAAGAAATGTGACAAAGATATCAGAATGTGCTTAGACATGAGAAAAGCAAATGAGGCAATAATCAGGGAAAGATACCCCATACCCACTGTGGATGAAATTTTGCAAGGACTAAACGGCTCTGCAATCTTCACCAAACTCGATCTCAAGTGGGGATACCATCAGCTAGAGCTTACCCCGGAGTCAAGAGAGATAACTACATTTGCAGTGCACAACGGAGTATACCGGTACAAAAGGCTAATATTTGGAGTCTCATCAGCTAGTGAGCAATATCAGCATGAGATTGCCAATGCACTAGCTGGCATTGAAGGAGTTGAGAACATTTCAGATGACGTAATCATACACGCGCCAGACCAGGAAACCCATGATAAACGCCTGCATGCTGTGATGAAGAGACTCTCTGACTGTGGCCTGACACTAAACTCAGAGAAGTGTCAGTTCAACATGGACAGACTCGTGTTCATGGGAATACTGCTGACACAGAAAGGCATAGGCCCAACTGAAGAAAGAGTGAGAGCTGTGGTGGAAGCCCGAGAACCGAAGAATGCTACTGAGGTGAGAAGCTTTCTTGGACTGGTAGGCTTCAGTAGCAGGTTCATACCACAGTTTGCTACACTCTCTGAACCACTTAGACGTTTAACTCGAAAAGAAACTATGTTTACATTCGGGCCAGAACAAAAGCAAGCATTTGAAAGACTAAAGACTGAGTTAGCCAGAGCAGGTACCCTAGCCTATTTTGACAAAGAAGCCCCAACCAGAGTCATAGCAGATGCAAGCCCTGTAGGCTTGGGCGCAGTGCTAATACAAATACAGAACGGAGAAGAGGTACCAGTGTGCTACGTAAGTCGGAGTTTAACAGACTGTGAGCGAAGATATTCTCAAACAGAAAGAGAAGCCCTAGCACTGGTATGGGCATGTGAGAGACTACATCCATATGTGTATGGCAGGAAGTTTGACCTAATCACAGACCACAAGCCGTTAGAGGTCATATACAGCCAGAAATCTAAACCTTGTGCACGCATAGAAAGATGGGTTCTCAGACTGCAACCATATGACTTTAAAGTAGTGCACATCGCGGGAAAACAAAACATTGCGGATTCACTGTCAAGACTGCTGTCTGACACCACGTCAAAAGAGATACATAAGCATGAATCTGAAGAATATGTGAGATTTGTTGCAGTGAATGCTACTCCAAAAGCACTCACAACAAGAGAGGTTGAAGAAGCCTCTGCTACAGACTCAGAATTAACAGAAGTGCGAAGAGCTATTGAAAATGGACACTTTGAAAAATGCAAAACATATGCACCCATTGCAAATGAACTGTGTGTCATCGGCTACATAGTTTTGCGGGGAACTCGCATTGTATTGCCAGAAAACCTCAGAGCTCAAGCACTGTCACTAGCTCATGAAGGACATTTAGGAATTGTTGGAACCAAACAGCATCTCAGAACAAAAGTTTGGTGGCCAGGGATGGACAAAGCTGCAGAAAAGTTTTGTAAAGCTTGTCACGGATGTCAAATAGTAGCCAGACCAGATCCACCTGAACCACTGAGAAGCACACTTTTATCGGATGGACCATGGCGAGATGTGGCGGTAGACTTACTGGGACCGCTACCTTCGAACCACTCAATACTTGTACTGATAGATTACTACAGTCGGTACTATGAGTATGATGTACTGTCATCTACAACTGCTGAAAAAGTCATTGACTCTATTGACTGTATATTTAGCAGACATGGGCTATCAGTTACCATCAAATCTGATAACGGCCCACAGTTCAAATCTGAGATGTTCAGAGAATATTGTGAAACTAATGGAATCAAACATATAAGAACTACACCAAAATGGGCTCAAGCAAATGGAGAAGTGGAACGTCAAAATGCATCATTGATGAAAAGAATCAGGATCGCACAAGCCGAAGGACTTGACTGGAAGCGAGAGCTAAGAAAATATGTAACAGTGTATCGCAGCATTGAACATCCAACCACGGGCAAAAGTCCAGCAGAACTCCTGTTCAACCGCAAAATGAGAGGAAAGTTACCGAGCATCAGTGAGGCAAAAACAACGGAGTTGGACGTGCGTGACAGAGACGCTGAACAGAAAGGAAAATCAAAGATTTATGCTGATGAACGAAGGGGAGCTGAGTATTCAAAAGTTGACTCGGGAGACACAGTGCTGGTTCAACAAGACAAAGTGGACAAGTTTACAACACCATTCAACGCAACACCACACAAAATTGTAAGCAGAACTGGAAACCAAGTCATTATTGAATCACCAACAGGAGCTCGCTATCACCGGAATACCACACATGTGAAGAAATACGAGACAAATGAGACCAGAGAAGGACACTATGACACAATACCTGAAAGGGAGGAAGGTGAAACACCCACAAAGACTGACACCTTCACTCCAACACCACAAGAGGGCTCCCAGGGGCCAGAGAGACCAAGTAGATCACAGAGGGCTAAAAAGATACCCGAGAGGTTTCGTGATTTTGTGGTGAAATGAACTATAATATGTTAAGGTGGAGAGGTACCTTAAATTTGGCAAGTTTCAAGTTCATATGTGTATGTCGACATGTATATATTGAAAAAAGAAAGATACATGTGTGGTGAGACAGTTAGATAATATAATTGTTAGAAAGTAAGACAAGAGAGAATGTTCAATGTTGGAAAAAAAAAAAAAGACATCAAAGTTATTACAACTAAAGTTTGAGTCTAAGGAAAAGGGGGATGTCATGTATTGATATGGCTATGTCTTAAGGTGATGACCTTTGAACCGGATGTTGTTGTCCGGAGGAAGCCCCGTTAAGTGGCTAGTTGTAAGATGGACAGTGTTCAATAAAGCAACATAAAGACCGTGCTTTATGTCCTGATTCAATTCAGAGTGCTCTGCCTAATTTAGTAATAAGGTGGGCACACAACACTTTCAGCTGCTGTTTGGCCAGTTTCCCTTTGTGTTTGAGGAGCTCTTTAGCTTCCTTTTTGTGCTTTTGTATTTCTTTAAGTTCATCTTTGCAGCCTTTCTTGCTCACCGTCGTTTCTTTCTTGAATACCTTCAACTCAATTTTCTCTTCTGCAAGTTCCTCTTGCACTTTCATCAGTTCCTTCTTCATGTTTTGAGTGTAACTCTTTGTATCTTCCATTTCTTTCTTTGCTTCCTGTATTTTAATTTTCTCTTCCTCCAACACTTTTTGAGCTTCCAACAATTCTTTCTTCATATTTTCAATCTCATTTTCTGCCTCGTGTTTACATTTTTTCTCCTCTTCAAGTTGTTGCTTCACATGCAGTAATTCCTTCCTTAGTGTTTCAGCTTCAGCCATTACATTTGCAGCTTCTTGTGTTTCCAACTGCATTTTCCTTTTTTCCTCTTCAAAAGCTTCCTGCACCTCCTGTAATTCCTGCATCACATTTCCTGCCTCCTTCTTTGCAGTTTGATATTTATTTTTGGCTTCTTGTGCTGTGCTTTTCTCTTCCTCCAATGCTTTTTGAGCTTCCAACAGTTCTTTCTTCATGTTTTCATTCTCGTTTTCTGCCTGTTGTTTTCTCATCGTCTCTCCTTTAAGTTTGAGACCCACATCCAGTAATTCCTGCAATACTACTTCAGTTTCAAACTTTGAATTTTTAGCTTCTCCTCTTGATTTTTCTGCCTCTTCTTTTAATTTGACATTTTCAGCCTGTATCATTTGAAATTTAAAATGAATCAGCTGTACTGTATTGTGAGGTGAAGCACTCGCCGATCCTCTTCTCCATCTCCCTTCATTCATTTTGGCCTTTTAAACAAAGGAACCAACGTTTTGTAGAGGAGTGAAGTGAAGTTTTCGATGTTTCTTCGTCAACTGTCGTTTGTCCTGCACAGAGATGCTGCTGTAGATGTGTCTCTAGCTGTGTCTGGATACAATGAAACATGCTGTAACTAAGTGCTTGTGTTGCACAGTTCTACTGAACATTCCATTTCATGCATGCTCCGCCCACATGGTCAGGAATGTCAGGTGCTGCATCTCCAAATGCTGCTCCCGTTGCCTAGCAATAACAGCTGTTTACTTTTTGGGGTCTGGTTCATTGTTTAATAAAGAAAACATGTCCAAGTATTGGGTGCTGAGGCTCAGCGCATATTCTAGCCTGCTGTGTGGGTGGGCAGCTAGAAATCACTGGTGGGCAACATGAGTGAGGAGAAAACTGGGGCAGCCAAGCAGGGAGCTGCAGGTTGCTGGTTTGAGTCTCTGTTCAGATGCTGGTGTCTCCTCTCTCTGAGATGTCTGCAAACAGTCCCAGATAAAACAATAAGGATAATAAACAAACACGTGACTAAAATAACAATTATGACTCTGATGTGTTTCATGTGTAGCAGGATGGCCTCTATACAGCAGTCGCTGCAAGCATCCACATCGCCACACTTACGTTTCTTTAAGCAGGCGTGCTGGGCTCCTCCTAAGGAAAGTTTGAAACTTCATTTCCTTCATGCTGGTGAACTTTTTACCAAATATTTTCATCAAAGCTTCTCCATCACTGACAGGGATTGTTTGGATCTTCACACTCATCTCCACCAACCCTAAAAAATGAGTCTCACTTTGCTCATATAATGCCAGGAGTGTCTCCATATTCCACAAAAGTCTATGCAAACATGTAACAGTATCCCATATTCATAGAAATATTATTGATATTATAACAAAAGCTGTCACCAACACAATTGTCCCAAGTGCTTTTTTAAACAGGATTTTCAACCAGAGGATTTCCCTATAGCTTAATTTTTTTTCAATATTTTGTACACAACAACAGAATCATTTCAGAAAAACTCAAAATGACTGGTGTCAATATTATTTGCCCCACAAAAAAGGTCAAATATAAAAAAATATTGCAAATATTGCACAGTGAAAAGGCACTACAGCTCAGTTGTTCCCACTCGCCTTTGTCCTCCTGTCTCCCCTCCCTCTCCCCTCCAACGAGGAGTTAAACAGTTTGATGGCGTGTGGGACAAAGGAGTTTTTAAGCCTGTTGGTTCTTGACTTTGAGAGAAGCAACCTGTCGCTGAATAGGCTCCTCTGATTATTTACGAGCACGTGCAGAGGATGCCCAGCATTTTCCATAATGTCCATCAGTTTCTTTAATGTCCTTTTCTCTGCCACTGTCACCAAAGTGTCCAGCTTCATGCCGACCACAGAGCCAGCCTTCCTGATTGGTTTTTCCAGCCTGGATGAGTCCTTTGCTGTGCTGCTCCCCCAGCACACCACAGCATAGAACAGTACTCCTGCAACCACCGACTGATAAAACATCCTCAGGAGCTTCCTGCAGATGTTGAAGGACCTCAGCCTTCTGAGGAAGTACAGTCTGCTTTGGCCTTTTATGTACAGGTGCTGCGTGTTGCATGACCAAACAAAACTTTCAGTGCACTGTGAAAGTAAACAAACAAACAGACAGGAAGGCCTAGTTAGGACATATCTAAGCATGCTCTTCATCTTGGAAGGGTAATTCAAACCAAAACTAATTGGCAGGTTCAACTTGGTAACAAAAGAAAATGCCTCAGCCAGATAAATCCCCAAAACATTCATCCATCAGCCACACACACCACATAACACTGCTGTTCTATTAGATAATGAGTTTCTTCCCATGTAAGCAGGTGTGTGTCATGGTAAAACCTCCCCCACACATCAGAACCCAGAATCTATTAGTGCCACCCATTTTAAACCCTCTCTACAGCATTCTGTTTACACCTGCTATCATTCAATCATCTTTCCTAACATAATACTAGTCCACTAGTTTACATATCACCTCTCATCCCACTAAGTGAACTGGACAAGATGATAAAACAGAAAGGCATGCTTAAGATGTTATCTGGTCTTCATTGCATGTGTATATGTCTTAATAGGATTAATGCATTTTCTGTTTGTGTGTGTGATTTTTGTGTGCCTCTCCTCCTTGCAGTGTTTCAGACACTTTTCAATTCTCCACTCAAAGGCAGTCGCTTTTCCTCCCCAGGTTCCTTAGCCCAATTTGATCTCCCACACTAAACAACAGCGTTCTTCCATGTCTCCTCCCCCTCCTTCCACTGAAGTCTCGTCTCCCCCCTTGCAGCAGTCCATTGCATCTCCATCCATCCAGTCATGATGATGGTGTTTTCTCCTTGCTGATGCCTTTTGCACATACTGCTGTTGCTGCTGGACCCCTCGCTGCTCAGGATACTGCTGTTGTCTCTTGACCTGCCATGTTGTTGCTTTTGGATCTGCATTTCGCGACAGTCAAGTGGAGGGTGCGTCTGTCCTCTCAGTAAGTGAGTGAGACAGTAGACAGTGGTGAGGAGGGCTGTGCGAAAGCAAAAACACATAAATATGCCTGACACCCGTAAACGAAGCAGCATCTGGCTGCAGTTTAAAGACTTTTTTGTCTGTCTTGGTCTTGGTCTTGGTCTCGTCTCGACTTCGTCTCATCTCGGTCTTGGTCTCGTCTCGACTTCGTCTCGACTTCGTCTCGACGTGTTCTTAGTCTTTGTTAGAGATAATCTTTTATCAAACACTCAGATATAATGAAATAACACTCAGACACTTCAGCAGTTTAACGTGCACGGGTGAGAGCTCAACGGAGACTCACACCCTGCAGCAGCTCTCTGCCTTTATTTATACACAGCATGAAGCATACAAAAAAGGAAATACTATGCTTATCTAGTCAAGCATGCAGGTGTGACTTCTCAAAACGTTGTGTTCTCTACAAGGTCGTTTCTTACTCTTGGGTGGCGGTTTCCTGTTGCTGACAGATAATATGACGGCACACAGTTTCCGTTATAGAGCAGAGAGCCAGCGGTTAACTATGCAGCTGGTTGAGTACAAACAGAAATATAAACACTCTTAGCTGATTATTATATGAATAATAAAACCTTTAAAAGCAAAAATCCTTTGACATTCCCTCCTGTTGTTTAGATTTCTTTTATGACAGTACTGTTATATTTTTCAGTTCATAACCTCTTGTCTGAACATTTTCGGTTTGAACGTCATGAAACAGTCCTGTGTTCAATTAGACTAGACATCACTATATGAATCATCTTTCAAAACTTCTTCCATTTGAGACAGTGTTACATAAGCGTTGAAAGAGGTCGTCACCATGTTTGACACCATTTTCTTCAGACAGGGTATTACACATGTTGTGAAAACACATAATAGTAAAAGCAAAAATCCAATACAAACAAGTCCTTTAATCAGTAGGGACTTCCATGAACCACCTAGCAACCATGTCAACCAATCTTCAGTGCTTGTGACATAGTCTTGTTGTTGAGCGTCCCTAATCTTTCTCAAGGTGTTCAGAGCGTCGGTCATGTTTTGCGAATGCACATTGTCTGGGATGTATGTACAGCATGTGGTGTTAAACAATACGCACAAACCTCCTTTTTCAGCTAGAATCATGTCCAGTGTGACTCTGTGTTGCATCACTACAATGCGTATTGCGTCGATTTCTTCATTTTGCGTCTTGTTGATCTTCATTGAGGCATTTAGGAACAATCCAAAACGGTAGTCAAGTGTCTCGATCCTGAGCATGTTTTTTTCCAGCTCCCACCCAGGGGAACAAGGAGTGGAGGACTTTCTGACCATTAGTCCATAGCTTGAAGTTCTTAGGCACATCTGATCCGTAGATTGGGTCATGTGGCAATACTTTAGTGACTTCACGCTTTGCTCTTGATGTGCGTGTATGTGTCTCTGCTGTGATCTTGAAGGTGTGGTCTGAAATTAGTACTGGTGCACACAGACCGGTGGAGTTTGGTGGGAGCATGAAGTAGGTTTTAGGCCCGCAGGCCCAAGCGGCTCCCTGGACCCAGAAAGTTCCATTTTTGAAGGTGTGTGTTCCTGTGGATCGGGTCAGGTCAAGTGTGTGTGTGCAGTTGCGGTTACGTCCAACTTGTCTGCTTCCGTCCGAGAAGTTAAAACACATTGGGTGTTGTATGTCAGGCGGCAGAATTATGGCGAATGATTTGCTTTTTGTGTTGTTGGCCTTTTGCTTTTAAAGGTTTTATTATTCATATAATAATCAGCTAAGAGTGTTTATATTTCTGTTTGTACTCAACCAGCTGCATAGTTAACCGCTGGCTCTCTGCTCTATAACGGAAACTGTGTGCCGTCATATTATCTGTCAGCAACAGGAAACGTTTACCCAATGTTCTTCGTTGCAGGTGTAGTTCCAGTTCGTGAGATTGTAGGCACAGAAGTTTGTCTGTTCGGTTTGGACCCATCGCTGCGAAATTGGTTTCGTGACACGTTTAACGTCTGCGTCATTACACCATGGAATTCGGTCTTCCTTCTCTATGCTTTGACCTTTTAGGGCCAGTCCTGTTGCCATCAAAACTCTGCGTGAGCAATTGCCAGTTATTGCCTTGTTGAACACACACACCGCTTCGTTGAATTCAGGTGCCATTCCATATATTGTTGCGTGTATGGCCGTTGTTGGCATATGTGAACACACATAGCACTCCGTGCTGTTGTCGGTGCGTGTTCTATCATACACATACCTATACCACGCGTTGTTCATCCATGGGTGGTTATGGTCTTGGTTCAGGTCGCGCAGGTGTGAGTTGTCATGTGTCCATCTTTTTTGCAGGTGGTGTTGTTTATTTCCTCTCATCTGGGTGAGTGTTAGTAGGCTCACCAGGAGCGCAATGCAGGCCACTAGGAGGACAAGTGTCTTCATGATGACCAGGCACACCTAGGCCTCTGGTGAGTAGACTATTGGCGAGAAGAAAAAGGGCGGGATTTACCCAATCAGCCCTTCCTTCACCAATAGATCACCTGGAAGCTAGGGGAGCCGGCGTCTAAACGTTTGGATTGTCACTCACTTTTTTACAGTGGCTTTGGTGGATCCAAGATGGTCTTTCTGCTATTTTGCAGGCAGTTGGTGTGGTGAGTAAGACTTGGTATGGGCCCTCCCACCTTGGTGAACTCCAATTCTTTCTCTGGAGTACTTTGATCAGGATCCAATCACCTGGTTTCAACCTGCAAGACACTGGAGAGATATCACTCGGCAGTTGGTTGTTTAGCACAATCTCTTTATTTTCAAACAATTAAGTCATCCATTCTGCTAGGGTAGTTTCCCTTATTGATTTGTTAATGGGCTCACTTGTGATTGGTAATGGGAATGGTCTACCGTGGATGATTTCAAAAGGTGTGAGTTTCTGAGAACTTTGTGTTAGTCTCATCCACATTTTTACTAGGCCTATACACTCGGGCCATGGCCTTCCTGTTTCTTCCATGCATTTTCTTAATCTCTGTTTTATCGTGCCGTTAGTTCTCTCCACTAGTCCGGCACTTTGTGGGTGGTATGCACAGTGATGTTTGATGCTAAATCCTAGAGCTTCAGAGACTTTGCTGATTATGTCATTAACAAAATGTGTTCCGTTGTCTGACCTTATCAGACTGGGAATGCCGTATGTGGGGATGAAATGATTGCATAAGCACTTTGCTACTGAAATTGCATCTGCTCTTTTTACTGGATAGATTTCTGGCCATTTTGAAAATACATCTATAATTACTAGAGCATATCTTGATGCTTGGCATTCGTTAAGTTCAATAAAATCCATGTGGATTGTATGGAAAGGGTGAGGTGGTGTGGGAAAATGACCTCTTTTTGGTCTGAGGTTTCCCTGTGCATTATGTTTTTGGCAAATCATGCATGTTCTGATGAGTTCTTTTGCTGAATTTTCGAAATTTTGAGTGTAGAAGTGTTTAGAGAGAATATCCAACATTCCCCCCTTTGACACATGCGTTAAGCCATGTGTCACTAGTGCTGCTGTCTTGTGTAGAGATTTCGGCAATATTGGTTTGCCATTACAGGTCATTAAATCATTTTGTAGTTGTGCGCCACATTTTAGCCATTTCTTCTGTTCTGCGATAGATGCGGCTTTCTGTTCATCTTTAAGTACATCGAGTGGTATTAACTTTGAGGTTTCAGACATTAAGGTCTGTATAGGTTGCTGTGCTGCCTTCTTTGCGGCTTGGTCTGCAAAGTTATTGCCTTTAGTAACTTCTGAGTTATCTTTTTGGTGTGCAGCACATTTGCATAATGCTAATTGTTTCGGCAATGTTATGACTTCTAGCAGTTCTTTTAAAAGGTGTCCATGTTGTACTGGATTGCCAGTAGAAGTAACCATACCTCTGTTTTGCCAAATCTTTGCAAAATGATGTACTGCTGCAAAAACATACTGACTGTCTGTGTGTATGTTTATGCTTTTCCCTTCATGCAGCTGACACGCTCGCACAACAGCTGTAAGTTCTGCACTTTGTGCAGAGTTTGAGGAAGTTAAAGGTCTTGCTTCTAAAATTGTGTCTACTGTGGTTACTGCATAACCGACACAGTTTCGACCTAAGCTATTTTTTGATGCTGAGCCATCTACAAAAATGTCAGTGAAACTGGGTTGGGGTGTGCTGTAGATGTCAGCTCGTGGTTTCGTTTCGTCATCTAGCTTTTGCATACAGCAGTGTTTTTTACCGTCTTCTGATGTGGGGAGAAGTGTGCTTGGGTTTAGCTGCCCACACTTCTCGATTGTAATGTGTGACTGTGATAGCAGAATGCCTACATATGAGAGCTGTCTTGCATGTGTGAGATAAGACAAGTTTGCTTGCAGTAAGATGGAGGTTACAGCATGGGGAACTTTGACAATCAATGTGTGTCCTAGGACAATATCAGCGGACTTTTTAACTGCCTCCGCTGCGGCTGCACAGGCCTGCACACACGACGGTAAGCCTGATGCCACTGAGTCTAGTTTACACGAGTAAAATGCAAGTGGGCGTTGCTTTTCCCCAAAGGCTTGTGTTAGAGCCTGCACCTCCGTCTACATGCAAGTAGAAAGGTTTATCATAATCTGGTAATGCTAAAACTGTGCGCGTCTGCAATGCAAGTTTTAGATCATTAAATGCTTTTTCTGCTTCTGGTGTCCATTCTATTTCATCTTTCAGTGCTAGATTTTTTCCATAAATTAAGTTTTGTAAAGGTTGAGCTAACAGAGCATATTCAGGTATCCAGCATCTGCAAAAGTTGCAGAGACCTAAATAACTCATCATTTGTTGTTTTGTGAGCGGTTTTGGAGCATTCTGTACTGCTAGTTTTCTGCTGTCTAACAGTGTTCTCCCTTCCCCTGTGAGCTTGTGTCCAAGGTATGTGACCTCTGGGCTCCACAGTTGTAATTTATGCTGTGAGACTTTATGGCCTTGCTCGCCTAAATGTTGTAACACTGTCATTGTGTTTACTTTGCAGTCTTCCTGCGTGTTTCCCGTGATCAGTATGTCATCTACGTACAGGAGAAACTGTCCTGGGGCAGGGAGCGTGCAAAGTGACATGGATTTCCTTAAAGCTTCTGCATACAGGGTGGGGCTATTCTGGAAACCCTGAGGTAACCTTGTGTATGTGTACTTCTGATCGTCAAAAGTGAATCCAAACAGGTTTTGTGAGTCAGGGTGTAGCGGTACAGAGAAGAATGCATTTGACAGGTCTATAACCGAAAACCATTGTTCTTTTGGTGTCACTTGATTTAGGATTGTGTGTGGATTTGCTACCACAGGTGGGATTTGCTCTGTTACTTCATTTATTGCTCTGAGGTCATGTACTAGGCGATATTTTCCCGTGTTTGCTTTTTTCACTGGAAAGATTGGAGTGTTACAGGTTACTTCGGTTGTTTTCACTAAAATGCCTGCTTTTTCCATATCTGCAATTACTGGCCTGATCCCTGCTTTTGCTTCTGTCGTTAAGGGATATTGTGGTTTAACTGGCCTGTAGGTTGTGGTGGTTTTTACTACAACGGGATCTGCTCCTTTAATTAATCCTACATCTGTTGATCCTGTGGACCACAGCGTTGTGGGCAGTTGTTGTAGTTCTGGGTGTAGCTCCAATGAGAGTATATGTCAGTTCTCACTATCTTCCTGCACGTGTACATCAGTGCTGTCAGTCATGTGGGTGGCTGGGTGGGTAGTGAGTACCCACCCTAATGTGTATCTCATGCATCCTGTTCTGCGACCTTGTAGCCATCCCTCATGAATTTCTTCAGTCTTTTCATATCTGTCTCTTTCAACTTGGGCGAGAACGCGGCCTAAATCTTTCCACTCAGTGCTGTCATTGTGTGCTACTGACACATGTGGTTTTGGCATTCTGTTTACTCGTTGTACTGCCTCAGGCTGCAGCACAGAGCACACTGCGTTACCACTTTGGGTGACATATAGGTGCTGTAATGTCAGCATTTGTGGGCCTAGCTTGTGTACTTCTTGGTCATACACGGGATTAGGACCTGGACTCTGTTTGAACCTCAATGTGTTGTGATACTCAGTGTAGTCCTGTCGTGTTGAGTGAGTTGGCAGATATCGATTTGCTATGTGTTGTAAGGGCTCTAGTGGGGGCAGGTCTAATGTCCAGTAGTAGTGGGGCTCTCCGAGTCCTTTGCACACATTAATCTGATAATCTGCTGGGCTTTGTTTCTCGTTTAACATTAGCTTAGCATACATGCCCTCTGGCCCTGGCAGTACTCCTATTTCCAGCCTTTCTAGTGCATCTCTCCCTAGAAGGTTAACTGGGCAAGACGGGTCATATATACATCGGTTTTTACAGCTGCGGCCGCTGTCTTCATGAGCTAAAAGCAAAGGTTCTGTCAGGGATTTGGTACTGACATGCCCTGACGCTGATTTAACTATCAAGGTATCACTGGAGAATTTCATTTTTGGTGGTTTTTCAGTCAATACTGTTTTACATGCCCCGGTGTCACAGAGCATGGTCATAGGTTGTCCGTTCACATGGACAGTTACTGTAGGTTTATGCTCAGAGCCCAAAAGTAATTGTTCTATGTTGTAGATTTCTGTGTCATCCTCAATATCCTGTTCTAGTCATTTACTCTCTCTTTCGCTATCATTGTTTCTTTTGCTTTTACAATCTCGTGCAAAATGTCCTTCTTTTCTGCAGTTATAACAACGGTTATTTCTTGGCCTTCTATCTCCCTTATAACCTCCATTTCTCTTTTCCTTCCCTCTGTACTGACCTTGTTTTTGTCCTTTGTATTCACCAGAGAATGCTACAAATCCTGTTGCAGGATCGACGGTGAAAACACCTCCTTTTTCTTTTTGTTTTTGAACTTTGACAGCATGTTCTGCATATTGCAGGGCATCTGGTAAACTTCCAGTGTTCTGTGTTACCCAGTGTTTCTCAACATGAGCTCTGACTTTTGGAAGGAGGCCGTTTAAGAATGCGTTCTTTAATTGTTGCTGAAACGGTGTTTGTGGCCCTTCCTGGTAATTTAAACCTGAATGTTGTCTGAAAACTGGGCGTAAACGATCAAGGAAGTCAGATGCTGTCTCAGCTTCCTTCTGCTTTACTTCGCCTATTTTTCCATAGTCAGCTCTTGGAGCTAAACGGGTTCTAATTCTATCATATAAAGGCGTTAGTTGGTTTCGTAGGGCGTCTGATGTAGGACCGAGAGCTGTCCCTTGGTGATCTGTCCCTGTGAAATCATCTTTTACTGTCCCCATCTTTAACCCTAACAAGTCCTGGATTACTTGGAGCATTTCATGGCCGTTTAGATGCCAGTGTGTTCTAATTAACTCAACTGCTTCCCTCCATGGTTCGAAACCTTCATTTAATGGTGGGACGTCTTTTAATACATTTAGTCTGTCTGTTTGGGACCACGCCCTAAAAACGTACAGAAAAGGGTTGTCACCTCTCTCGTTATTATCGCCACCCGTTGGTTGGCCATATCTTGGGTTGGGCGTGGCTATCATTGGAAACAGACCCGAAGGTCCTGGGGGGTCAACCTGTCCTCCCATATCCCTACCTGACGGGTCTTTCCCTATGTCTTCCTGTTCCTTCTGTGGGTTCCCTGTCATGTGATTTAGTGCGCTTTGGGCTTGTGCATAAGGGTTAGATACGCTAGTGAACGGGTTTTTTGACTGAGGTTCTGGCGTTAACGATGTCGGCACATATGGTGGAGGCTGCGAGTTTTGTGAGGCTGCTTCTGTTTTCTTTTGTTTTTTCTTTTGCCTATTTTCGTTACGTCTGTCATCTTCTGCTTTCCATGCTTTGAAATGTTGCCACTCTGTGACACGTTTAGCTTTCTTTTTAGGGCTTTTTTCATTGTTTAGTTCTGTTCGGAGGGTCTCTTTTAAAGCGGTCACTGCAGAGGGATTACATTTTCCCTCCCACGCAGGGCAATTTAATTTCTTTGGGTTTCTCCATCTATTCATACTGATTTGTCCGGCGCCTGGACATTTTTTCTCTAACCACTGCTCGTCAGCAGTGAGTTTTGTTGATTTGTTACCCATTTTCTCTCAACTTATAGATATATTTACATTTACACACACACACCCGTGGTGCTTTCTCTGGCACGAGGAGTGAGAGAGGTTATTAACACAGCCTTCTACTTTCAAGCTATTCTTGAAAGCGGTGTTAATTTTATGTGATGAAGCACAACCTTTTTCTCGTTCCACCAGTACTTGAGCAACCAACGGTAAACAATTCAGTAGAGTAGTTCAGCCTTCTTAATGTGCTGTGAAATCAACTTACTCCACCAACAAAACAGTAAAAAAGACAAATATTGCGCGCTCTAATGGTTATTATTATGACACTTTCCCTCTAAAATAGCTACCAGCCCTTTTTCAGGCGAGCATTTACTTTTAGGATTTTTCCCCTATAATAGCTACCAGCCCTTTTTCAGGCGAGCATTTACTTGTGGGAATAGCTACCAGTCCTCTATTTAGGACGAGCGTTCACATGTGGGAACAGTGTCAGTTCTTAATTCGTTTTTTCGCAAAATATGGGTGAGTGTTAAATATTCACCTGAGTTATTGTGTGGTTGCTTAGGTCTCCTCCATCAACCCCCAAAGTCGTGGGCCTCTTATAAGAACGCTGGCCAGAACCCAAATTTCACGTCTCTGGACTTTTATCCTCTGCCTGGAGAGGAGCTGTCGACAGACTTCAGCGCGGGCTTCTCACGACGTCAGGACTTGATGAAGGTTTTCTATTGGAGCATGAAAAAATATCAATGTCCACTCCGGCTCGAAGGACCAATTAAATGTTAGAGATAATCTTTTATCAAACACTCAGATATAATGAAATAACACTCAGACACTTCAGCAGTTTAACGTGCACGGGTGAGAACTCAACGGAGACTCACACCCTGCAGCAGCTCTCTGCCTTTATTTATACACAGCATGAAGCATACAAAAAAGGAAATACTATGCTTATCTAGTCAAGCATGCAGGTGTGACTTCTCAAAACGTTGTGTTCTCTACAAGGTCGTTTCTTACTCTTGGGTGGCGGTTTCCTGTTGCTGACAGATAATATGACGGCACACAGTTTCCGTTATAGAGCAGAGAGCCAGCGGTTAACTATGCAGCTGGTTGAGTACAAACAGAAATATAAACACTCTTAGCTGATTATTATATGAATAATAAAACCTTTAAAAGCAAAAATCCTTTGACATTGAGTATAAAAATAACCTGAATAAATACAAATAAAGGGAAAGAGCTGTCCAAACCTCTGTCTCTGACCATCTGTGTTAACACTTGAAATGGGAAACATGTAAATGTAACAAACATGTTAAAACATAAGAAATCAGGAAGGGGCAAAAAAAGCATTTTGCTCAAAAAAGATTTAGAGCAGAAGTTTTTAAAATGAAGATATATTGCATTTATTTACAATTAAAAACACACAGAGCAGAAAGTGTGTTACTGTTTTACATCCACAGACACACAAGAAAAGAAGCAGGCAACATGAGGTCAAGTTATGGCAATTTTATTTTTGTATGTCAGTACATGTATTCAGAATAGAGTTTTTAAAAAACAAACAAACGTCCCAAGTAAAGTTTGGGGGGATTTTTGTGAAAGAAAGGTTGAGAGAGGGGGAAGGAGGAAGATGCTGCTGGGTCAGTTCTTTCTCAGCAGTCTGCTCCAGAATCCCCTCCTGTCCTCGGCTTGCTTTTCTTTTGCCTTCAGCTCTTTTAAGGTTTTGTTGAGCTGCTCCTCGGCATCTTTAAATGTTTCTTTCAGCTGCTGTTTGGCCAGTTTCCCTTTGTGTTTGAGGAGCTCTTTAGCTTCCTTTTTGTGCTTTTGTATTTCTTTAAGTTCATCTTTGCAGCCTTTCTTGCTCACCGTCGTTTCTTTCTTGAATACCTTCAACTCAATTTTCTCTTCTGCAAGTTCCTCTTGCACTTTCATCAGTTCCTTCTTCATGTTTTGAGTGTAACTCTTTGTATCTTCCATTTCTTTCTTTGCTTCCTGTATTTTAATTTTCTCTTCCTCCAACACTTTTTGAGCTTCCAACAATTCTTTCTTCATATTTTCAATCTCATTTTCTGCCTCGTGTTTACATTTTTTCTCCTCTTCAAGTTGTTGCTTCACATGCAGTAATTCCTTCCTTAGTGTTTCAGCTTCAGCCATTACATTTGCAGCTTCTTGTGTTTCCAACTGCATTTTCCTTTTTTCCTCTTCAAAAGCTTCCTGCACCTCCTGTAATTCCTGCATCACATTTCCTGCCTCCTTCTTTGCAGTTTGATATTTATTTTTGGCTTCTTGTGCTGTGCTTTTCTCTTCCTCCAATGCTTTTTGAGCTTCCAACAGTTCTTTCTTCATGTTTTCATTCTCGTTTTCTGCCTGTTGTTTTCTCATCTTCTCTCCTTTAAGTTTGAGACCCACATCCAGTAATTCCTGCAATACTACTTCAGTTTCAAACTTTGAATTTTTAGCTTCTCCTCTTGATTTTTCTGCCTCTTCTTTTAATTTGACATTTTCAGCCTGTATCATTTGAAATTTAAAATGAATCAGCTGTACTGTATTGTGAGGTGAAGCACTCGCCGATCCTCTTCTCGATCTCCCTTCATTCATTTTGGCCTTTTAAACAAAGGAACCAACGTTTTGTAGAGGAGTGAAGTGAAGTTTTCGATGTTTCTTCGTCAACTGTCGTTTGTCCTGCACAGAGATGCTGCTGTAGATGTGTCTCTAGCTGTGTCTGGATACAATGAAACATGCTGTAACTAAGTGCTTGTGTTGCACAGTTCTACTGAACATTCCATTTCATGCATGCTCCGCCCACATGGTCAGGAATGTCAGGTGCTGCATCTCCAAATGCTGCTCCCGTTGCCTAGCAATAACAGCTGTTTACTTTTTGGGGTCTGGTTCATTGTTTAATAAAGAAAACATGTCCAAGTATTGGGTGCTGAGGCTCAGCGCATATTCTAGCCTGCTGTGTGGGTGGGCAGCTAGAAATCACTGGTGGGCAACATGAGTGAGGAGAAAACTGGAGCAGCCAAGCAGGGAGCTGCAGGTTGCTGGTTTGAGTCTCTGTTCAGATGCTGGTGTCTCCTCTCTCTGAGATGTCTGCAAACAGTCCCAGATAAAACAATAAGGATAATAAACAAACACGTGACTAAAATAACAATTATGACTCTGATGTGTTTCATGTGTAGCAGGATGGCCTCTATACAGCAGTCGCTGCAAGCATCCACATCGCCACACTTACGTTTCTTTAAGCAGGCGTGCTGGGCTCCTCCTAAGGAAAGTTTGAAACTTCATTTCCTTCATGCTGGTGAACTTTTTACCAAATATTTTCATCAAAGCTTCTCCATCACTGACAGGGATTGTTTGGATCTTCACACTCATCTCCACCAACCCTAAAAAATGAGTCTCACTTTGCTCATATAATGCCAGGAGTGTCTCCATATTCCACAAAAGTCTATGCAAACATGTAACAGTATCCCATATTCATAGAAATATTATTGATATTATAACAAAAGCTGTCACCAACACAATTGTCCCAAGTGCTTTTTTAAACAGGATTTTCAACCAGAGGATTTCCCTATAGCTTAATTTTTTTTTCAATATTTTGTACACAACAACAGAATCATTTCAGAAAAACTCCAAATGACTGCTGTCAATATTATTTGCCCCACAAAAAAGGTCAAATATAAAAAAATATTGCAAATATTGCACAGTGAAAAGGCACTACAGCTCAGTTGTTGCCACTCGCCTTTGTCCTCCTGTCTCCCCTCCCTCTCCCCTCCAACGAGGAGTTAAACAGTTTGATGGCGTGTGGGACAAAGGAGTTTTTAAGCCTGTTGGTTCTTGACTTTGAGAGAAGCAACCTGTCGCTGAATAGGCTCCTCTGATTATTTACGAGCACGTGCAGAGGATGCCCAGCATTTTCCATAATGTCCATCAGTTTCTTTAATGTCCTTTTCTCTGCCACTGTCACCAAAGTGTCCAGCTTCATGCCGACCACAGAGCCAGCCTTCCTGATTGGTTTTTCCAGCCTGGATGAGTCCTTTGCTGTGCTGCTCCCCCAGCACACCACAGCATAGAACAGTACTCCTGCAACCACCGACTGATAAAACATCCTCAGGAGCTTCCTGCAGATGTTGAAGGACCTCAGCCTTCTGAGGAAGTACAGTCTGCTTTGGCCTTTTATGTACAGGTGCTGCGTGTTGCATGACCAAACAAAACTTTCAGTGCACTGTGAAAGTAAAAAAACAAACAGACAGGAAGGCCTAGTTAGGACATATCTAAGCATGCTCTTCATCTTGGAAGGGTAATTCAAACCAAAACTAATTGGCAGGTTCAACTTGGTAACAAAAGAAAATGCCTCAGCCAGATAAATCCCCAAAACATTCATCCGTCAGCCACACACACCACATAACACTGCTGTTCTATTAGATAATGAGTTTCTTCCCATGTAAGCAGGTGTGTGTCATGGTAAAACCTCCCCCACACATCAGAACCCAGAATCTATTAGTGCCACCCATTTTAAACCCTCTCTACAGCATTCTGTTTACACCTGCTATCATTCAATCATCTTTCCTAACATAATACTAGTCCACTAGTTTACATATCACCTCTCATCCCACTAAGTGAACTGGACAAGATGATAAAACAGAAAGGCATGCTTAAGATGTTATCTGGTCTTCATTGCATGTGTATATGTCTTAATAGGATTAATGCATTTTCTGTTTGTGTGTGTGATTTTTGTGTGCCTCTCCTCCTTGCAGTGTTTCAGACACTTTTCAATTCTCCACTCAAAGGCAGTCGCTTTTCCTCCCCAGGTTCCTTAGCCCAATTTGATCTCCCACACTAAACAACAGCGTTCTTCCATGTCTCCTCCCCCTCCTTCCACTGAAGTCTCGTCTCCCCCCTTGCAGCAGTCCATTGCATCTCCATCCATCCAGTCATGATGATGGTGTTTTCTCCTTGCTGATGCCTTTTGCACATACTGCTGTTGCTGCTGGACCCCTCGCTGCTCAGGATACTGCTGTTGTCTCTTGACCTGCCATGTTGTTGCTTTTGGATCTGCATTTCGCGACAGTCAAGTGGAGGGTGCGTCTGTCCTCTCAGTAAGTGAGTGAGACAGTAGACAGTGGTGAGGAGGGCTGTGCGAAAGCAAAAACACATAAATATGCCTGACACCCGTAAACGAAGCAGCATCTGGCTGCAGTTTAAAGACTTTTTTGTCTGTCTTGGTCTCGGTCTTGGTCTCGTCTCGACTTGTTCTTAGTCTTGTCTTGGTCTCGATACCCTCTGGTCTTGGTCTTGGTTTAGGCGGTCTTGACTGCAAGTCTAGTTGCACCAGTGGTGCCATGAGCAGTATCTATCTGCTGCTCATCAGCTGCTATGCCGTGGTTATTGTCACAATGTGGTGTATTTGGATCACTCAATCCTAAGTGGATATGGATATGATCCAGGATTGGATGTTTTGTATAAAATTTGAAAGGAACAATTGTTCCTTTCCCCTTTGCTGTGTACTCTGCTGATGCTGTTTTCAAAACCTACCACACTCATGTACAGTATCAGTGTCACACTGAGATATTTCAAAGATAATAATAATACATTTTATTTGAAAGCGCCTTTCAAAACACTCAAGGTCACTGTACACATTAGAAGAAAAAGCAACATAAAAGCAAGCAGTTCACACAATGGTAAAAGCATAAGACATAAACTAATAAAAGAGCAGAGTGGAGAGGTTATGTGGGATAAGCTATTTTGAACAAGTGAGTTTTGAGTTGGGACTTAAAGAGAGAGAAGGAAGAGATGTTTCTTAAATCAGGAGGTCGGGAATTCCAGAGTCGTGGAGCAGAGCAGCTGAAAGCCCTGCTCCCCATGGTTTGGGCCAAGAAACACAAGAGGCTTGTCCCCTCTGTCCTCCTCTGAAGGTGGATGGCAAGATGGCGCCGGTGTGTGTGGCTGCTCGTCTGTCACTGCCAAGTTTGTTCCTGTTTATGTTATTTCTAATTTGTGTCATCCATGAAACAAAGTCTCTGCTGAAGTATGATCGCCAGACACTATTGGACCTCAAACCTGTGGTCCAAAATATTGTGTCCTTTGGAGCTGGTGGGCAGCAACCCCTGCCCCCATTTGTATCGGAAACCCCGGGTTACCTGTACCGGGTTCCCACGCTACCTTCCCGGCGAAAGCGTCATGGTCGCCGGGGTAAACGAAGCGGTCGCCTGGTGAAGCTAAAGGTTTACCTAAAGAATTATTCTGCTGTTTTCCGACCAGTGCATGGATTCATGCCAAGGCTGTTTGCGTCTCGGCGTTTTCTGGATCCTGTTGATGCCTCTTTGGTGCCTGTTGTCGGCTTTGATGATGATGCTCCTCGGCCTCGCTGCCCATGCCCTCCCAGGCTAAACCTCCGCTGTCAACATCATCGGAACCTGAGATCGCTGCGGCGGGTTTCTGGACCTCCTGAACCCCGAGCGCCAACTCCAGCTCCCGCTAGGATTGGCCTGGTGAACGCCAGATCACTTTTAAACAAAACTTTTATTCTTCGGGACTTCTTCAGTTCCCGTGATCTGGATTTTCTGTGTGTGACTGAGACGTGGCTGAGTGTTGGTGAGTCCAGTGTTCTATCTGAACTTTTACCTGTGGATTGTTGCTATTTTAACTCGCCACGGACGTCAGGCAGAGGTGGAGGCACAGTGACTGTTTACAAAAAGGATTTTAAATGTAAGCAGTGTTTTCTACAGCCTTCGTTCTCCAGCTTTGAACTTACCTCGTTTGAGGTGAGTCGTACAAATCCGATTTTCTGCGCTGTCATCTATCGCCCCCCGAAATACAATAAGAACTTTATAAACGACTTTTCTGATTTTTTAGCTGGGATTATGCCCAACTATGATAGTGTTCTTATTGTTGGAGATTTTAATATACATGTATGTTGTCCTGATAAGCCACTGGTAAAGGACTTTTTAAGCCTTATTGACTCTTTTAGCCTGGTACAGTCCGTACGTGGCCCTACACATGAGCACGGACACACACTGGACCTTGTTCTGTCATATGGTCTGCCTGTCACTGACTTGGAGATTTGTGACTGTGCACTCTCAGATCATATGCCTGTGTTATTCAACGTTGGTTTGACATATACCGCAGTTAAATCTGGCGCTGCTACTCGGTGCTGTCGGGTTATTAACCCCGCCACTGCTGCGCAGTTTTCTGCTGCTTTTAATCAGCTCGGCGGCCCTTCTGACTTTGTTTCCTCTGATACAGAACAGCTAAATTCCTGGTTTTATTTTTGCTGTCAAAAAATCATGGACTCTGTGGCTCCTTTAAAAATCAGGCAGCCTAAGGCTAAACCTGAGCCTTGGTTTAATGAGAGCAGTCGTGCTGTTAAGAGGGAATGTCGTCGAGCAGAACGGAGATGGAAAAAGGATAAACTGCATGTATCATTTCAAATTCTAAAAGACTGCTGGCATCGTTACCAGAACACTGTTAAAGAGGCAAAAAGGGAATATTTTGCAAATATTATTTCTTCCAACTGTCATAACCCACATGTGTTGTTTAGGACCATTGACACTGTTCTTAATACTCCATTGAATGTCTGTTTGGAAGTTTCTCCTGAGATCTGCAATGATTTTCTGAACTTTTTTATTGAAAAGGTTGTCACCACCAGGGCTCTTATCACAGCTCCTGACTCTGACCCCTCTGTCTCTGTCCCCTGCGCTGCTGTTTTCACTCAGTTTGAGCTTGTGACCCTCTCCACTTTAGAGGATGTGGTTCGCCATATTAACCCCACAGGTTCCCCACGGGATCCTGTCCCTCCACAATTCTTTAAAGAAATTTTTTCTAGTATACAACAGTATGTCCTCGACATTATTAACAGCAGTCTGTCTTCTGGTATGGTTCCTGCAAATTTCAAACATGCAGTAGTACAGCCACTGCTTAAGAAACCTGGCCTTGATCACACAGTTTTAGCGAACTATAGGCCTATTTCCAAGCTGCCTTTAGTCTCCAAGGTTTTAGAGAAAATTGTTTTTAGTCAACTGAAAGATTTTCTAGATGAAAATGGAATCTTTGAGGTTTTTCAATCAGGTTTTAAAACCCTTCACAGCACAGAATCTGCATTATTAAGGGTTTTTAATGACATCCTTCTGGCATGTGATTCTGGTAACCATGTTGTTCTTGTCTTGCTTGACCTAACTGCTGCCTTTGACACCGTAGACCACAATATTCTAATTTCTCGATTACATGATGTAGTGGGTATTGGTGGCACTGCACTTAATTGGTTTAGGTCTTATCTGTCAGATAGAACTTTCTCTGTCAGCCTTCTCGGTTACGAATCGTCTTCTGCTCCTCTGTCATGCGGCGTCCCACAGGGCTCAATTTTAGGGCCACTGCTCTTTTCACTGTATCTACTGCCTCTGGGTTCTATCCTTAGAAGGCATGGGATCTCATTTCATTGTTATGCCGATGACTGCCAAATTTATTTGCCACTAAAACACAAGGATGGCATCTCCATAAAACCTCTCTTGACATGTCTAAATGACATTAAAGCTTGGTTGGCTCTAAACTTTTTAAATTTTAATGAAAAGAAAACAGAAGTGTTGGTGTTTGGACCCAGTGGTCCCTGTGAGTCCTCCTCTGTTGTTTTAGGATCCCTGGAAGTCTATTTTAAATCTGTTGTTACTGACCTTGGTTTTAAGTTGGACAGTGATTTTAAATTGGACAACCAAATCAGAGCAGTGGTGAAGTCCAGTTTTTATCATTTAAGGCGACTGGCAAGAGTAAAATCTTTTCTTTCGAGGCAGCACCTTGAAACAGTGATCCATGCTTTTATTTCTTCCCACCTGGACTACTGTAACTCACTTTATGTGGGGGTCAGTCAGTCATTGCTCTCACGTCTGCAGCTGGTTCAAAATGCAGCTGCACGACTCCTAACAGGAACTCGAAAAAGAGAGCATATAACCCCCGTGCTAGCCTCCCTGCACTGGCTGCCTGTGTCTTTTAGAGTTAATTTTAAAATTCTTATGTTTGTTTTTAAATGCCTTCACAGTCTTGTTCCGCCTTACCTCTCTGAGCTTCTTCATCCCCACATACCCTGTCGGTCTCTCAGGTCAGCTGACCAGCTGCTCCCGGAGGTACCGAGATCCAGGAGGAAGCTCAGAGGGGACAGGGCCTTCTCTATTGTGGCTCCAAAATTATGGAATAATTTGCCCATGCACGTTAGAGAGGCCCCTTCACTGTCCAGTTTTAAATCACGTCTTAAAACCCACTTTTATTCGTTGGCTTTTAACCTCAGTGAGACTTAGTTTTCTCTTTTAATTGAAGTAGTTATTTAATTAATGATTTCACTCTTCTTTTATTTGATTTTTATTTATATCTCATGTAATTTTATTTTATAGTTCCAATGTACAGCACTTTGTGTCAGCTGTGGTTGTTTTAAAGTGCTTTATAAATAAAGTTGATGATGATGATGATGATGGTGGCAAGACGGGGGGAGGGGACGGAGAGTGAAAGGGAAGAAGTAGATCTGAGACAACCAGATGGGGCGGTGATCTTAACCAGATCAGAGAGATATGGAGGGGAGAGATGATGAATAGCCTTAAATGTGTGCAAGAGTATTTTGAAATTGATGCGATATTTGACCGGGAGCCAGTGAAGCTGCTGCAGGACAGGAGTGATGTGGTGGATAGAAGGGGTCCTGGTGATGATACAGGCAGCAGAGTTCTGGACGCGTTGGAGCTTGTGGATGGATTTTTGAGTATAAAAAGAACCTGAATAAATACAAATAAAGGGAAAGAGCTGTCCAAACCTCTGTCTCTGACCATCTGTGTTAACACTTGAAATGGGAAACATGTAAATGCAACAAACATGTTAAAACATAAGAAATCAGGAAGGGGCAAAAAAAGCATTTTGCTCAAAAAAGATTTAGAGCAGAAGTTTTTAAAATGAAGATATATTGCATTTATTTACAATTAAAAACACACAGAGCAGAAAGTGTGTTACTGTTTTACATCCACAGACACACAAGAAAAGAAGCAGGCAACATGAGGTCAAGTTATGGCAATTTTATTTTTGTATGTCAGTACATGTATTCAGAATAGAGTTTTTAAAAAACAAACAAACGTCCCAAGTAAAGTTTGGGGGGATTTTTGTGAAAGAAAGGTTGAGAGAGGGGGAAGGAGGAAGATGCTGCTGGGTCAGTTCTTTCTCAGCAGTCTGCTCCAGAATCCCCTCCTGTCCTCGGCTTGCTTTTCTTTTGCCTTCAGCTCTTTTAAGGTTTTGTTGAGCTGCTCCTCGGCATCTTTAAATGTTTCTTTCAGCTGCTGTTTGGCCAGTTTCCCTTTGTGTTTGAGGAGCTCTTTAGCTTCCTTTTTGTGCTTTTGTATTTCTTTAAGTTCATCTTTGCAGCCTTTCTTGCTCACCGTCGTTTCTTTCTTGAATACCTTCAACTCAATTTTCTCTTCTGCAAGTTCCTCTTGCACTTTCATCAGTTCCTTCTTCATGTTTTGAGTGTAACTCTTTGTATCTTCCATTTCTTTCTTTGCTTCCTGTATTTTAATTTTCTCTTCCTTCAACACTTTTTGAGCTTCCAACAATTCTTTCTTCATATTTTCAATCTCATTTTCTGCCTCGTGTTTACATTTTTTCTCCTCTTCAAGTTGTTGCTTCACATGCAGTAATTCCTTCCTTAGTGTTTCAGCTTCAGCCATTACATTTGCAGCTTCTTGTGTTTCCAACTGCATTTTCCTTTTTTCCTCTTCAAAAGCTTCCTGCACCTCCTGTAATTCCTGCATCACATTTCCTGCCTCCTTCTTTGCAGTTTGATATTTATTTTTGGCTTCTTGTGCTGTGCTTTTCTCTTCCTCCAATGCTTTTTGAGCTTCCAACAGTTCTTTCTTCATGTTTTCATTCTCGTTTTCTGCCTGTTGTTTTCTCATCTTCTCTCCTTTAAGTTTGAGACCCACATGCAGTAATTCCTGCAATACTACTTCAGTTTCAAACTTTGAATTTTTAGCTTCTCCTCTTGATTTTTCTGCCTCTTCTTTTAATTTGACATTTTCAGCCTGTATCATTTGAAATTTAAAATGAATCAGCTGTACTGTATTGTGAGGTGAAGCACTCGCCGATCCTCTTCTCCATCTCCCTTCATTCATTTTGGCCTTTTAAACAAAGGAACCAACGTTTTGTAGACGAGTGAAGTGAAGTTTTCGATGTTTCTTCGTCAACTGTCGTTTGTCCTGCACAGAGATGCTGCTGTAGATGTGTCTCTAGCTGTGTCTGGATACAATGAAACATGCTGTAACTAAGTGCTTGTGTTGCACAGTTCTACTGAACATTCCATTTCATGCATGCTCCGCCCACATGGTCAGGAATGTCAGGTGCTGCATCTCCAAATGCTGCTCCCGTTGCCTAGCAATAACAGCTGTTTACTTTTTGGGGTCTGGTTCATTGTTTAATAAAGAAAACATGTCCAAGTATTGGGTGCTGAGGCTCAGCGCATATTCTAGCCTGCTGTGTGGGTGGGCAGCTAGAAATCACTGGTGGGCAACATGAGTGAGGAGAAAACTGGAGCAGCCAAGCAGGGAGCTGCAGGTTGCTGGTTTGAGTCTCTGTTCAGATGCTGGTGTCTCCTCTCTCTGAGATGTCTGCAAACAGTCCCAGATAAAACAATAAGGATAATAAACAAACACGTGACTAAAATAACAATTATGACTCTGATGTGTTTCATGTGTAGCAGGATGGCCTCTATACAGCAGTCGCTGCAAGCATCCACATCGCCACACTTACGTTTCTTTAAGCAGGTGTGCTGGGCTCCTCCTAAGGAAAGTTTGAAACTTCATTTCCTTCATGCTGGTGAACTTTTTACCAAATATTTTCATCAAAGCTTCTCCATCACTGACAGGGATTGTTTGGATCTTCACACTCATCTCCACCAACCCTAAAAAATGAGTCTCACTTTGCTCATATAATGCCAGGAGTGTCTCCATATTCCACAAAAGTCTATGCAAACATGTAACAGTATCCCATATTCATATAAATATTATTGATATTATAACAAAAGCTGTCACCAACACAATTGTCCCAAGTGCTTTTTTAAACAGGATTTTCAACCAGAGGATTTCCCTATAGCTTAATTTTTTTTCAATATTTTGTACACAAGAACAGAATCATTTCAGAAAAACTCAAAATGACTGGTGTCAATATTATTTGCCCCACAAAAAAGGTCGAATATAAAACAATATTGCAAATATTGCACAGTTGAAAAAAAAAGCACTACAGCTCAGTTGTTCCCGCCCTCCTTTGTCCTCCTGTTTCCCCTCCCTCTCCCCTCCAACGAGGAGTTTGATGGTGTTACGGATTCAAATATTGGGGATGGATACAAGAGGAAAAACCAAAATAACAACACTGGTCCGGCCGGGTTGATTCAAACGATGATTTTAATGATCACACGCGTGGGAGATGGACACCGTACGCAGACAGCATCAGATCTCAAAATGGTGGAGCATTGATCAAACTCTTAAAGCCTCTAGTGGCCCCCACCTAATCATAAAAGCCTAAACATTCACATCCTTTCTCTCACACGGCGCCTAAGCTACGACCTTGGCTCCCTGTTTATCTGCTCCTGCTGAGATGGGGCAGAAAACCTCTCCAGTATGTTCTGTTCTCTTCTAATCAGACAAATAAGGCGATGACTTTCTGCGAACAGTATTTCTTATAACTCAGCAGTATAATGCATCATAAAACAATATCATTCATTCACAATAAATCAGCAGTCTAATGTAATGCAAATCAGTTCAACAAATGCAATAGTTATAACCTTCTTCTAATTCAGGAGAATAATGCAAACTAAAACTACATAATAATTCACAATCTTTAATTAGGGGTCTAACATGGCATAAAATAATATTATAATCCCACACTGGCAAACTTCTCCCGATGTTTCCACTGAAGGGGTTGGAAGTTAAAAAGCGCTGAAGGTTAGGTTTGGAGTAAATCATAGATGTGTGCACGTGTTTGTGTGCAGCTTGTAGTGCAAACGTGCGTGCAGAATTCATGCAGACATGTGTAACTGGTCGTTTTGAGGTAGAAAAGAGTGATGCGCGGTCAAGCTGGTAGTTGAAAGTGTCAGTCAGAGTAGAAGAGCATTGTGTAAAAATGCAAGTAATAACAGAAAAGTGCAAGTCATTAATCGCATCACCCTGAAAAACCTGAGTAAGGAGTGCAGCTCCTGATGAAAGGAGGAGCACTGAAAACCAGGAAATGGTGTTTCTGGAACAGTCTGATGACTGAAGCTGGATGTTTGAAGTCTCAGTGAACTGCTTGTCTTTTCCCCACAGCTCCTCCCTCAGCGATGTATATGGCTATATGTTATGAACAATGTGCTGATGTCCGTATCAGGTAACAAACAGCGTGACACAAACGGAGAACATTGTGTCCACTCGATAATATGCTGCTCTAAAAAGGCTCCATCCTGCAGGGAAGTCGGCCCAGCTTTACTCGCACAGCCTGCCAGCTCTGTTTGAACAGAAAGGACATCTGCACAAGAAACACAGCAGACTGTCGCTCAGCACCAACCGCCTCACTGAGCGGATCAGTCTCAGGTACGACACGCCATCACAGATGCAGGGAAACAGGAGCTGTAGGTGCAGCAGTATTAATTATGTCATGTATGATGCTACCACCTGATTTTGAGGAAGGAGGATACTGTAAACCCAATTTTGTCTGCTTGTTCTGACCTGGATATTCTCTGTTGGCCACAGAAAGTTTGCCATATCTGTAAAGATTCCTGACACTAAAGGTTGTAGGAGGTGCAGTGTAGGTAAGCAATGCAGAGTTACTCTGATCAGTCTGTTTGTTCACGGAGAACAACTGCAGACACTTAGTCCTGCTCTCTCTGTTTCAGCAAGAAACCCATACACAGATAGCACATTTCTGTGCAGGGCTGTCCCATCTGGCCTGGTTTTACTCTTGTGGTATGAGCCTCTTCAGAAGTTCATGCATCTAAAGGTTTGTACAAATTTGTCGAACTTGCCACCTGAATAAATGTCTTCCTTTCTAACTCTAACCCGATTTCCACAATGCAAACCAGCCATTAGACCTGAATTACATAAAAGTAGACAGACAGCACATCAGAATCTGAAGCTGAAGAATGTAATTGATTTTTTAATAACATATGCATTCTTTTTATTCAAGCCCAACAAGATTTTAGAGACTAAATAAAAGAAACGTTGTATAAACGCCGTCCAAAAACACCAACAGCACCTTCTCTGGGTCCAAGCTCGTGTAACTGAATGGTTACCATGTGTTTTCTGTGCTACAGGAACAGTGTTATCAGCACACAGTTCAACGCCAGCATGCACCATTAGATCACATAGCAGACTAATTGACAGGTTTTTTGTGAATGTCTCGCACATTTCACGAAGATAATGTATGTACTGTGAGAACAGAGCTCTGTGTTAAGCCTGTCTGCAGCCCTAACACAGTGCTGCTTGGAGAAACACGCCTGTGTCATAACATTATGGAAAAGTGGCATCAGTCCAAAGACGTGCAGTTAGGGGACAGGTTCATTGGAAACGATAAATTGCCCATAGGTGTGAATGTGTGCGAATGGTTGTCTGTGTCTATGTGTTAGCCCTGCCACAGACTGGGACCTGTCCAGGGTGCACCCCGCCTCTCGCCCTAAGACAGCTGGGACAGGCTCCAGCCCCCCGCCACCCTGAAAAAGGATAAGCGGAAGCAGACGGATGGACGGATGCTTGGATGGATGGATGCATAGACGGATGGATGGACAGATGGACGGCTGGAGGGATGGATGGATGGATGGGCGAATGGACGGCTGGATGGACAGATGGATGGGTGGATGGATGGATGGGTGGATGGATGGATGGATGGATGGACGGCTGGATGGATGGATGGGTGGATGGATGGATGGATGGACGGCTGGATGGATGGGTGGGTGGATGGATGGATGGATGGATGGATGGATGGCTGGATGGACGGCTGGATGGATGGATGGATGGATGGGTGGATGGACGGCTGGATGGACAGCTGGATGGGTGGATGGATGGATGGACGGATGGACGGACGGCTAGATGGACGGCTGGATGGACAGCTGGATGGGTGGATGGATGGATGGATGGACGGCTGGATGGATGGGTGGATGGATGAATGGATGGACGGCTGGATGGATGGATGGGTGGATGGATGGATGGATGGATGGACGGCTGGATGGGTGGATGGATGGACGGCTGGATGGACGGATGGATGGACGGCTGGATGGACGGGTGGATGGATGGATGGGTGGATGGATGGATGGATGGATGGCTGGATGGATGGCTGGATGGATGGATGGATGGATGGATGGGTGGATGGACGGCTGGATGGACAGCTGGATGGGTGGATGGATGGATGGGTGGATGGATGGATGGATGGACGGACGGCTAGATGGACGGCTGGATGGACAGCTGGATGGGTGGATGGATGGATGGGTGGATGGATGGATGGATGGATGGACGGGTGGATGGATGGGTGGATGGATGAATGGATGGACAGCTGGATGGATGGACGGCTGGATGGGTGGATGGATGGACGGGTGGATGGACGGCTGGATGGACGGGTGGATGGATGGATGGATGGGTGGATGGGTGGATGGATGGATGGACGGCAGGATGGACGGATGGGTGGATGGATGGGTGGATGGCATCGGTTTATCTTTAATCTCAAGATTTACTAATCATACAAGAATTCTGTTGTGCTGTTTTGGACGGTTGTATGAACAGGTTCAGCTCAGGTTTAACAAGCATCACTTAACCATCATGAGAATTTATTTAGTTTTTCTTGTTTTCCTTGGTGACTGTTTCACAGCAACTCGCCATCAGGCTCCCAGATTCTCTTCCGATATTTGAACTGCTGGTGTTGGCAACAGATGAGTTTCCTCAGCTGTGTGTTGGAGTGAGAGACTGTAGTAATGATAAACCACCAACCGGCCAACAGCTCAGGTTTGATATTATAGAGCTGAACGGCGCTCCTGTTCCAGTGCCATGTAGGACCGTTTCTGAATTTCTCTGCTGACTTCCTGAAGCTTCAAGCTTCAACTTGTTTCAACAAGCTTCCTTCTTTCCGTGCGTCAGGAGATAGTGGAGCACTCAGAGCCGTGCAGGTAACCCAGCTGGACCGAGACACTGTTCTCATCACCTTGGAAAGTAAGTCCCCTCGCATATTGTGAATCCTTCAAATGTCTTTCATGCTCATTCTCAATCTGTGTACCGTTTGGACAGGAACTGTAAAGATCGTGAACCTGCAAGGACTTCCATCCAGACAGCTGGCTGCAGAAATAGTCTTTGACTTCCCCATTGAAACACTAGGTAGAAATAATGATGTGACAAACAGAGTGAATGAGAGCTGATGTGTGTCCTGAAAGCTGAGTGACACCTCCTGTTCTGTCAGTCTGCTTGCAGGATAGTGTGCTGGCGTTCTGGAAGCATGGCCTCAAAGGGAGGAGTTTCCATTCAGATGAGGTGATGAACTAGTAAATTCATCCAGCGTTGGCTGAGCTCGTATCATGTGCTTATCATATTTGTTCTAAGTCATTACACATGTGAATTTTCACTTTATGTGCAGGTAACACAAGAAATTACAGATGAGAGTCGTGTGTTCAGAGTTCTGGGAACAAACAGGTATGTTAACAGTATGCTGACAAGAGCTATCAATCACTGTGAGAAACTAGTAATCCTAGAACATCAGAAGTAATCAGGATATTATTTTTCTTGATACTATTGTTAATAGACCTGGAAGTGATTTTCAGAGTAGCATGTGGAAGTAGCATGAATACTACTAGCATTAATGGTAGCATTAAAGCAGGAGTCACACTAGAGTGTTTGTTCTGTTGGTTACTCAGATCCAAGGATTTAGGAAATGCAGCCTATGTGTTTGCATGCAGCCCTCCAAAAAAAACCAGCCATTAAAGTTACCAACTACCGTCTACCTGACACTTTGTACAGAAAACTACTTTCCTTAGTGTTAATTTTCTTTATGCTAGTACCAAATCACAACAATAGTCACTTCAAGACACTGTATATTGTAAGGTAAAGGCCCTGCAATTATGGTGCACAAAGGTGAAAAACTCCCTTTTAGCAGGTGAAAACCTGAACCAGGCTGGGGGAGGGGCGGGCATCTGCTGCGATCGGTTGGGGGGTGAGAGGAGGAAGACGGGACAAAGACAATCTGGGGAAGAGAGCCAGAGAATATTCTCAACTAATGATTGAATGCAGAGAGGTGTATAAACAGATAGTGAGTGAAAAGGGCGACTGAAGAAGAAACACATCAGGGGAACCCGTCAGCAGCCTAGACTTAGGCTAACTAAGGGAGGATTCAGGGAAGAAAGGAAAGTTGTAATCCTAATGTTAAAAGTAGAGAGGGTGTCCGTCTCCCAAACCCAAACTGGAAGCTGGTTCCACAGAAGTGGTGGCTGTAGCTCAGGTGGGGGAGCAGGTCACCTACTCCCCATCTACATGCCAGATATCCTGCATGAAAGTTGCTCTCCGGTGCATCCGTCAGAGTATGAATGGGTGTGAACGGGTGAATGAGGCAAGCTTTGAGTGCTCAGAGTAGAAAAGCACTATATAAGAACCGGTCCATTTACCATTTACCAAGAGGGGCCTGGAAACCGAAGGGTCTGGCTCCCATTTTACTTTTAAATACTCGGAGCGAAGTGCTCTAATGGGGTGATATGGTACTATAAGGTCATTAAGATAAGACAGGGGCTGATTATTCAAAACCTTTTATGTGAGGATTTTGAATCTTTTATTCTGGAGCCAATAAATGTTCTGTTTCTAGTCCCTGTCAGGACTCTCGCTGCAGCATGTTGGATTAACTGAGAGCTTTTAGGACATCCTGATAATAACCTCAGCACTTCCTTTTGATCATTTTTGTGGGGGGAGGGGACATTAACACCAGGTTTTCTCAAACAATTGACACACAACCTGTGAAAATGAATAATTTCAGTAACTACAAGTGTGTGTTTACATTTGGATCGTATAGATATCTGGCATTAAAGCTCAGTCTTCAGAAAATCTCCTTTTCTTTTTGATTTCTTTCAGAGCAGTCTGGATCTGATTTTTGACTAAATAATTAAAACTAATAATAATATATTACTATATTATATTACTAACAAATCCAGGACACCCCTGTTGATCCAGTAGCTCTTAATGAAGTTTGAAATAAGAATCGTGGTGAGTTCATTAGAAATATTTCACAATCTTTTTTAAATCAGTCATTACTGGAATCTTCTGAAGTGCAAAAACAGTGAGATTATATATGAGAAGGACGGACTCAAAGACTGTCGTGTATCACATATATATTACATAGATGTCCAAAATCAATGCATCATTAATGAAACTGAAACAAAAGTACTGAATTTCATGTGGAAGACCAAACCTCAGCACTCAGGAAAGTCTTATACAGGAGCAAAGATAATGGACGTTACCCGGAGTTTTCCACTGTGAAACCAGGAATAACAGCTTAAAAATGTTGTTGGATTTCTGTGATCTAAATCATTGTCAGCCTGGCAGGCAAATAGCGTGGACACCAAAGTTTGTGAACGTGATAACCTGAGAACAAAGACATGTAGGATTTTAAATCGGTACCATAGGTGTGTCTACTGGGAGGCTGAGGCTTAGCGCTGGTGGCTGCCAGTACTAAGTATTATTATACAACTGTGCCAACCCTTATTTAGTTGATCTTATCTTCTTTCCTTGTGTTTCAGTTAGTTTTTACTCAAACTGGGTGTAGAAGGAATCCTCGCAAAGGCTTATTTTTCTTCTGTGTTATGTTTTATGTATTTCTCAGCTCTTTGCTTCCTTTTTTCTACTTTAAACTTGTTTGTATGCTGTTGTGTAAATGTTCACACTTATCATAAAGTTTAAAAAAGTAGTAGGCGTGGTGATGAGCAGGAACAGGAGTAAAACTCCAGTAAGTGTACCAGTACTGTACCAGTGTGTAGCATTAAAGTCAAACTACAGTGGCTGTAGTATCAGTAGAGTAGTGTTAGTACTAGAGGTGGGAGGAGTAGAAGCAGGTGGAGGCACTGGCTTTAGGTTAGTACTGCCTTTCTCTGGTTCTCCTTTACAACTCATCTCCTTCTCATTTGCTGACAATGTGCAGAGACATCATCCTTCAGAGCACACCGACTGATGACCCGTCAGCACTGAGCAGCCTGTACATCCTGACAGGACACGAAAGCAGCTACTGAGAGAGGACACGGGGCTTCTCTTTCGACGGTGTTACCAAAGAAAAGCACAGCCTGTCTGTAACTGTGGGGTGGAAACGATGCTCTGTTTCACTGAGGCTGTGCCAGGAAACGGTTCAATGCTGGGAATGACAAATGTTAGGAAGGTATCCTGCTGACTGTCCAGCCTTCACCTGTACACAAGACACCTGTCAAGGTCCTCGCTGGGGTTATAGTTGATAAAGCTTTCTAGCTTTTCTTGTCTATTCAGCTTACCTGCTTAAATCAGACCTTTCTGTTAAAGCTAATGCAGACTCCACTGATCCACCCGCTCAGTGTGGACGGGAGAATAACCTGAACATGGCCTCTGGGACATCATCGTACTGATGTTATGAAGCGCTCAGCCAGGTTTTCTTCTTGATCAGACTGAGGGGCAGACTGAGTGTGTTTTGGTGCCTCAACATTCAGTCATATTCTGTAAAGCCATTTTCTGTCTGCATGCTGCACATAAACTCTTTGGACCAGAGTGCTGTGACACCTACACCTTACACCTGCAGGAGCTGCTCGGCCATAGAAAGCTGTTCTGTGAAGTGCACGGCTTTTTTGCCAGTGTTGATTTTATGGGTTTAATGTAATAACTAATTTTTCACATCATCGTCTGAGTCGTAATCCCAACGAGGAAACCTGGAATGTAAAACTTGATGGACGCTCCAGCTGAAGAGTGAAGTGTCAGACTTTTAATGTATCTTTCAAGCATTAGCGTACTTACAATGGCAGAAACAGTGCCACGTCTAAAGCATAGGAGCCATCTTCATCTCATGCTTCCCATTTCATGCAAGTTTTTTCTCATCCTCAGATGGACAGAATTTGGTTTGCTGACTTCATTCAGTCACACCATACTAGAGCATAAAAAGTGGAAATAAACTGGTCAGTAAGAAAGTGTGATGCTTGAAAGTATAGCGTAAGGACAGCAGCAGCACTGCATTTACAGCTGATATGATGACTTCAGCATCTTTAAAGAACTGTGAAGGAATTATCAGTGCTAACACAACCTTAAGCACGTGATGTGACCGTACACACTGCTTACACTCTCAGTATCCTTACTTAAAGAGAACATCTCAGAAAAAAGTACAGTTAGCAAGAAGCTTTGAGAACAAGGCAGTGTTATTGTATGCTAACCACCGTGGTGGTGTAGCTTGTCCTGATAAAAAGTGAATGTGGTCACATTATACTTGTTAACTAAAATGAAAAAATGAAATAATTCCACTACATGGGTAAAGATATTTATGATATTTATGGAAAGGATACTATAAAAGTAACACTGGCCTTTCCATGAGAGAAACTTGAAGTACAGTATGCATGTTGAGATTAATGTTTTTTTAATATGTTTTTGCTACTATGTGAAGATGTGATGTTATTAACAACACAGAATAGACAGAAATAAAGATTTTCATATCTCTTGGAGTTTTATGAAGAGTTTGTTGGGTTGTTCTTCTTTGAATGTGTGGATCGATGCTTCTACGATTTATATCTTAATCCTTCAATTTGTAAAAAACATTTTGAATTCCGTTTGAGAAGATAAATGAAGGTTCTTGCGTTCAAGTGGAGGCTCTAGCAGACTGAGAAAGTAACTGCATAACTGTGTTATTCCTGCACCCATAGCAGCAAGTAAGTGAAGGCAGTGATGAGCGCTGATGAGTTCTCAGATCACTCAGTCAGTCTCTGAAAGTCACCTTTATTGTGATCGCGCACTTTAAGCTTTCATGCCTGTATTTTTGCACAATTGTGATAATACTGTATTGAAAGAAATCTGTGCACAGACGAACATGGGGCGGCTTTGCTCAGGTAGTAGAGGAAGGTGCTTCAATCCCCGTCTGCATGCCAAATATCCCTGGGCAAGATACCAACGCAGAGTTGCTCTCCGAATGTGTGTGAACATTACACAGAAAGTGCTTACAGAGAAAAGTGCTTGCGTACACCTGAATGAGGCAAGTTCTTTAAAGTGCTTTGAGTACTATATAAGAACCAGTCCATTTACATCGCCAAAGCACTCAATACTCTCTTTACGAAGTTCTCTGTAGTTTGTTTCTCCAGCACCATATTTGACCGCGGTCAAGTGAGCCCTCACTTACGAAGACACAGTCAAGCTAGCTGCACCTAAAATGTTGTTGCACTATTCTTATGCACATTACGGTACGGGTGCCGACTGGCTTAGAAACGCAGTCTTTTGTGTCCTGACACTATTGTACTTCACAATCCACTCCCAGTTTTGGTTCATCTCCACTCTTCACCCTGTGACCCACAGCCCAAATTACTGTACGAGAAAATTAACAGTAAAATTTACCCAATATACAGTACTGTACTTTTAATATCCTCATCTTTGAGCTCAGATTACACAAACACTGTAAGAGGTGACAGAGATATTTCACTAGATTCTGACTCTAGGCCATCTCCACTTTTCACCCAGTGATCCACACCCAAAATTACTGTACAGTTTTCCAGAAAATGAATACTAAAATTTACCAAATTTACTGTACTGTGCTATATATTTTCTCATCTTTGAGCTCAGATTACATGAAACTGTAAGAGGTGACACATATCTCACTAGATTCTGACTCTGGGTGACCCCCACTCTTCAGCCTGTGATCCACACCCAAAATTACTGTACTGTTTCTGAGATTGCTGTGTTAACCCTCTCAAGGCAGGCGTTGCAGATTTGCAGCAGTTAAAAGCTAACAACCTGATCACCCCACATACATATTTTATGAGTTTTTTTTACTCAGAAGTACCACTGCAGGTATTCTTTTGTGCATTAGCAACAAAAACTTAATTTGAGCCTGAGAGGGTTAAGCATGAGTATGACAAAGGCTAAGAAAATATACTGCCTGAAACAATATCAAATTTAAACAACAAATTACAAAATTGCCACACCTGCTGTTATTGCCAGGTGTTCGATAGAGCATTATTGAGTCATAAAAAATACATATCATTGAAATATCATCAGTAAAAGAAACACTCTCACTATGTAAGACATGTTAGCAAATTCAGTTAATAAATAATGTATCAAATCTATACAGATGTTTGAAGGTATAAAGCAAAGCATGTTTGTTTCTTATGGCTTACAAATGTGTTTGCCTTTAACATAATTTACATTTCATTTATACAGTTTCACAGACGAAACAATAAAATAGGTTTCCTGAACTGTTCTTCATGGCCCAAATTTTGAATCCTTTTGAGGGTGATGCATTATCCATGAAGGTGGGCAATTTGTTCATTGATCTCTGACCCTCGCTGACTCTGACGCCTCCTAATTCTGCTTCCAGCCTTGCTGATGAATTTGTTGTCACTGATGCTGTCACCAGTTGTACACAACATCTCTGTTTGTCCACCAGTCTAATCTGTAATTCAGGTGAACCCAGAATTACCTGCATCTTTGTAATGTTTCAGAAAATATACACTATATGTTGATGGGCATTGTCCCACTTTTCTTTCCTTTATAAGTAAGAATCTCTGTGGTTTTAATGACAATTCATATACAGATTGTGGAGGACATTTAATTCAACACTCAAAAAAGTTCCTCACCAGCAGACTGTAGCACAATTTCAGCCCACAGTTAATAAACCCATCCAATGCAGCGTTATCAGAGAAATTATGCAAGTGTTATGTTTGTATGTACTGGTAATCTATTTATCATTTATCATGATTCCTGCTCTGATGATTACTTTCTTCTCCTTCTGTAATTTTAATAGATAAAGGATGTTGAACTTTAAGCTCCAAACAGGATGAATGAGGAAGACCACAGAGGAGAATCGTGGATGTAGTGAAAGAATACATGCAGATGGTTTTTTTCATGGTGGAGGAGCAACTTCTGATACCATCTTAAAGAAAAAACACATAAAATTGAAGAGTAAAAATAATGACAACAATATGTCTAAATTTTTTATTAATTTTTTAGAGCAAATGCAGTCTTGTCATGGTCAGAGTTGCCCACTCATCCATCTTCATCCGCTTTATCCGAGGCCGGGTCGCGGGGGCAGCAGCCTAAGCAGAGAGGCCCAGACCTCCCTCTCCCCAGCCACCTCCTCCAGCTTATCCGGGGGAACACCAAGGTGTTCCCAGGCCAGCCGAGAGATATAATCTCTCCAGCGTGTCCTGGGTCTGCCCCGGGGCCTCCTCCCGGTGGGACATGCCTGGAACACCTCACCCAGGAGGCGCCCAGGATGCATCCTTGTTAGAAGCCCGAACCACCTCAGCTGGCTCCTTTCGATGTGGAGCAGCAGCGGCTCTACTCTGAGCCCCTCCCGGATGGCCGAACTTCTCACCCTATCTCTAAGGGAGAGGCCAGCCACCCTTCGGAGGAAGCTCATTTCTGCCGCTTGTATCCGCGATCTCGTTCTTTCGGTCACTACCCACAGCTCGTGGCCATAGGTGAGGGTAGGGACGTAGATCGACCGGTAAATTGAGAGCTTCGCTTTTACACTCAGCTCCCTCTTCACCACGACGGACCGGTGAAGCGTCCGCATTACTGCAGCTGCAGCCCCAATCCGTCTGTCGATCTCCGGCTCCCTTCTCCCATCACTCGCGAACAAGACCCCGAGATACTTGAACTCCTCCACTTGGGGCAGGAACTCATCCCTGACCTGGAGTGGGCACTCCACCCTTTTCCGGCTGAGAACCATGGCCTCAGATTTGGAGGTGCTGATCCTCATTCCCGCTGCTTCACACTCGGCTGTGAACCGTTCCAGTGCGAGCTGGAGGCCCTCACCCGATGAAGCCAACAGAACCACATCATCCGCAAAAAGCAGAGATGAGATTCTGAGGCCACCAAAGTGAAAGCCCTCCGCCACTTGGCTGCGCCTAGAAATCCTGTCCATAAAAATTATGAACAGAACCGGTGACAAAGGGCAGCCCTGGCGGAGCCCATCACCCACCGGGAACGAGTCCGACTCTTGCAACGGTTGTATAGGGATCGAATGGCCCGTAGCAATGGTCCAGACACCCCATACTCCCGCAACACCTCCCACAGGACACCCCGAAGGACACGGTCGAATGCCTTCTCCAAGTCCACAAAACACATCTAGACTGGTTGGGCAAACTCCCATGCACCCTCAAGTATCCTTGAGAGGATAAAGAGCTGGTCCAGTGTTCCGCGACCAGGACGAAAAGAGTTGCCCACTCATATTTAACTAATTCAAATACAATTACTGCATTTAAATGCTTATGTTCTAATAAAAGGCATTGTTTAATACTTCTGCCATGACAACCCAAATAAATCAATGAGAGGGAAACGGGAAGATTAGTCATCAGGTAAGGTTTACTGTTCATTTACCATGCCTTGATAACAGTAAGCTTAACAAAAGAAAAATGTCGGGGAGGAGAAACGGTGTTCTGTCAAAACATCCTACCGTAGCGTAAATTTATAGTCTTGTCTATCAATCCGTGCTAACTTATCAGAATATGCTACCTTACGTGGTTAATGGCTCTGTTGTATAGGTAGCATGTTCAGATGGCCAAATCACACTATTAAAACATGCTTCCTGCTGGGATTTATATAGGTAGGATGTTCAGATGGCCCAATCACACTATTAAAACATGCTTCCTGCTGGGATTTATATAGGTAGGATGTTCAGATGGCCCAATCACACTATTAAAACATGCTTCCTGCTGGGATTTATATAGGTAGGATGTTCAGATGGCCCAATCACACTATTAAAACATGCTTCCTGCTGGGATTTATATAGGTAGCGTGTTCAGATGGCCAAATCACACAACATTAATTATGGTGGGGGGTGGACAATGGCTATTACACTCGATGCACTCCAGCTGACTTACCTTGGTATGAATGACGACGTACTCACAGTTTGGCGGCTTGAAAATAGCCAAATCTTGCACCCAGCCATTTGTAAATTGGATGTGCGCCTCCAGTGACTTGTAATTACGAAACTGGTTCGCAGTGTAAGCGCTTACTCCACAAACAAGATACGTGAAGATATCAGGGTAGGACAGTGGGGGTAAGTCGTCTGGGTCTTTACTCCACTGCCGTATTTCATATGGGTCCAGATTTGCGATGCGCTCTAATTTTTTCAAGTGCTGCTGCTTCGCCTCTGGACGCAATCGGTCTCTATACCGTCTGTTTTCTTTTGACCTGCTTTTAAGCATGGTTCTTGTCGTCGTCGTTCCAACACGGTGCGTTTGTTTTGATTTGTGGACCCGGAAAATGGCGCAATACATTGCGGCGTGAACCAGGTGTAGGACCGAACTCTCCCACACACATCACATCACTATAAGACTGGGCTCTCACACACATCACATCACCACACACACTCTGGTTTTTCTTCATGTACACTTCCTTATAATCTCTTTCTGCTATTTGCACATTTTTACTGTAAATTTCTAAGTTAAATCTGTAAATTTTATAATAACCTGTGATAGGTTTGTAGCGTAAACCTATTCGCTGGAACGTTAAGGACAATTTGCTACACAGGAAAACAAGACACGAGTAGGCAAAGTTCTTCATGTTTCTTGTGCACGGGAGAGAACCGGACAAATGCCGTTCCTTCGCTTGACCCCAGTTGCTCTCGTCTGCTCCCCCGTAACACTGCTCTTTTATTGAGGTTACATGAATATACATATATACATAGGTTCATTAACATATGACGTCTACATACAAACAAAGAGTACCTTGCCTGTGCGTTGTGTAAGTGTGTGTGTCTGTGTGTGTGTGTGGGGGGTCAGAGTGTGACCCCATAAATGACTTCTCTAACCCTGCTGGTCTGGAAGTCCAGCAGTTCATCTAATCAAAAGGCACTTAGACTAAAACAGATATAGATACGTTTATCCTACCATAGAACAATAAGACAAGGTACGACCTCTCCCATGCTCCCAGGATGTGGGTGTGAATGCCAGAACACTCTGGAATGCACACCAAGCCTTTGCAGAGTATTAATGATCAAACCTCTACCAATCTAAAACTAATTATAAAACTCTAAGCATATATAAGTAGATATTTCTAAGCATAAATGATAATCAACAATACAAAACCTGACAACCTGTAAATTGTAAATACTGTAAAACCACTGTCATTTAATGGTCGGGCATTGCACAGCTACAAGCATTTCACCTCATGTCATACTGGGTATGGTTGTGTGTGTGACAAATAAAATTTGAATTTGAAAGTGTTTCCAGGTGAGTTTGATCCAGGAGGGTCTGAAGCCAGAGTCAGACAGAGACTGTGCAGAGACTGTAGAAGGACAGAGCAGCAGCAGAGCAGTCCAGATACACTGATGATCCTCTGTCAGATCCAGAGGGACACACAGGGATGATGCTGGACTCTACATTGTGTCTGACAGTGGAGCTGTTCTCAGAGCAGTTCACTCTGCAGCACTGACAGTCATCTGCACTTCTTCTCATTCCTCTGTCAGTCACTGCTGGATGAAGCTCTCCTCTCCACCTCCCAGTAACATGGCCCAGTCAGAGCGTCTCTACACACAAGCTGCTGCTGCTTCAACCTCTCTGGATCATCAGGACACAGCTCCTCCTCTCTCAGCACACACACCGTCCTGTTTACCATCATCACCTCCACCTGCAGAGAGAAGAAGGAAGAGCAGAGGAGATAAACGAGTGTTTCCAGAGACTCTTCATCAGCTGTCAGTCAGTGATGCAGCACATCCAGTATAAAGAGCAGCAGGGACTTCAGTGCTGGGACTGTACTAGGACTCATTGTTGCTTCACTTTTTCTAATCTTTGGATTTTTATTGAAGTTGATGAAAATGTTTTTCCCTCCTAGTTTGAGTTTGGACTTTCATTCATTAGAAGAACCTTGGTGTGTCCACTCTGAGCTCTGTAGGAACCCCAACAACAAGCCCAACAATCCAGATGGACGGTTCCAGCTGTTAACTGGAGGAATTCCATCCAAACATCTGCTCTCACTAAATTCTTCCTCACCTACAGACTGTGTTCTTCACTGCTTTAAACTTGGAAATGAATGCAGTCATTGGTCTGCGTGCTGCTTTGTTCAGAGAGCTGATTGGCTGTTGACAGTGTTTGATCAGAGCGTGTCAGCCGTTACTATGGTGACCATAAAGGTCAGAAACAGGAAGTGTTTGTGTCCAATCCTGAAGCCTGTCACCATTCTCCTCTCACAGCTTCACTGAGAAGCTGCAGCTTTACAGGAAACTCTGGATCTTTGTTTCATACTGACTGTGTTTAGTACAATACTGCTGACAGCACCACCCACTCACTCCATCACTCTACTGACCTCAGAGTCTCCAGTCTGTAGTCTGGACTCTACTGAAGATCAGACAGCTGCTTCACATCTGGATCCTTCAGGTTGTTTCCCGACAGGTCCAGCTGTCTCAGATGGGAGGGGTTGGACTTCAGCGCTGCTGCCAGATAATCACAGCTGATCTTTGACAAACCACAGAGCTCCAATCTGTATAAAGAATGAAAGATGTAAGTTTATTAGACAAAGTGTGAGCTTGAAATCATTCAGTGTTTCATCATCTGTTCAGAGCTGAAGAAGGTTCAGAATGTAGAAGTTTAGAAAATGGAAACTCCAAACAGCTGAAGCCAACAGGAAGCAGCTTCAAACAGGAAACTGTGCAGAGTTTCAGACTATATGTCCTGATGCAGCCAGTTGGATTTTGGAGATTTGAATCTCTGTTCTGTGACTAAGTCCTTGAATCATTTCTTCCAGTTGGTCCAACAAGACAGACTAAGTGTTGGACATGTGTTGTGGCTCCATCAGGGGAGCTTCTAAATGTGATGTGATGGCCCCTCTGGGTCTGTCAGGTCACAGGACTGAAGAGAGCTCAAACTGGGCACACAGTTGTTCCAGTCTGGACCAAAGACTCTATACTGGGACTGAGGGACTGCTTTGACTGCACCCACTGGGACTTTTTAAAGGCTCATGTTCTCACTTAGATCATCGATTTCTACTTACATTTCTTTCTGGGGAAAATGGGGATTACTTTGGAAACAGGAAGTATTTTCCCCAATAAGCAGCCCTGGATTAGTAAATCACTCCAACATGTTCTCAGGCAGAAGAAGCTGTCTTGTTATGAGGGAGACAAGAAAAAGATTGAGGCACAGAAACTTGTTGAAAGAGAGATAAAGCAGCTAAAATCAGGTGTAAAAGTAAAGCAGAGGATGAGCTGAATAAAGGACACTCAAGGCTGGCTTGGAAAGGAATGAAGTCCATGGTGGGGATGCAGAACAAGGAGCAAAGATGAATGTGATGCTGAATCAGCAGAAGACTTGGACTCATTTGATTCCAGCTTTGATATCATTGATTTCAATGAAGAGCTTTGTGATTGTAGCAAAGGGCTGGTAGCTCTGAGAGTCCCACTGATGAGGTGTTTGTGTGGAAATCTCTTAGTGGGACCAAAGAGAGAAAAAGCCCTGGTCCTGATGCTGTGGGAGGGAAATGATTGAAGTGTGCTGTGAGGAACTGTCTGGGAGATTTCACACATTTTTCAGTCCTCCTTGGAACAACAGGAAGTTCCCAGCATATGGAAACAAAGGTTAAGTGTCCTATGGCACTCAGTGATGATGGTGCTGTGGCCCCACCACCTCCACCTCTTTGTAAAGGAACTAACTGTAATCTGACGCTTCAAATGGAACTAAGACTTCCTCCACTAGGTGGCAGTGTCTGATGAGAAAGTGTTAGTGGAGCTGGCCTGGAGTCAGAAACAGGAAGATGCAGGATTTGGGCTGAAATGGGGAAAAGTGGTTCGCACTAGTGCCTTAAAGCAAGAAGGTTGTAGGTTGAAGCTTGTTGGCCTTTCTGTGGAGGTTGGATGTTCTCCCACAGTCCAATGAAATGCTGCTTAGGTTCATTGGTGCTTCTAAATTGGCTGTAGGTGTGGATGTGAGAGAGTGCTTCTCTGTCTCTCTCTGTTGGCCCTGTGATGGACTGCTCACCTGTGCAGGTGGACCACGCCTCTTGCCCTATGACAGCTAGGGCACAGGCTGCAGCCCTGTGAGCCTAAGCTGAATAAACAGTTAGCAAAGATGATCCATAGATGGCCTGAAATTCCCCAGTTAGCAGTTTGGTAGATAGCTATGACATGCTAATCCCATCCAGCAGCTGTATTCTGCCTGTAAGCTGATCCCTGCTGAGCCAAAGCACTTTTTCATATACAAATTACAACCTTTAATAGAAACCTATTGGTCAGCATCTTATTAGCCTGCTGTTAGCTTCATTCCACAGAGAACTGAGAGAAACTAACAGAGTTGATAAAGAATAAAGAGAAATGTGCTGATTTAAAGCCTTTGAAGTGCTTCAGATGATCTCTGTCCACTTCTGTCCACTCATTCATTCATGTAAGCTTTCTAATGCAGCTTTGATCTTCACAGTCTGCTTTATGAAACTCATTCTAACCCTGAATGTCAGAGTGTTCCTCCTTCTCTTTCCCATCATTCATGCTGGCAGTGGAGGAGATTTGGATGTTGGACTGTGTTTTGGATGATGTGTGTATGTTTGTGTTGGACTGCTGTCTGTAAAGCAAACGCACATTTTGCTTTGGATTTCAGTGTCAGACAGACTTTAAGGTGGAATGAAGAGTTTGAGAGTTTCACAGTGAATTATCCAGTGGAGGATTTTTCTTCTTCTTTGAAGGTTTGAAATGTGAACATTGTTCTGCTGCAGTCAATGGACTAAACCAGAGAAGAAGAAAACAGACTTTACCATGAAGATCCTCAGTGTGGATCAGTATAATATCAGCCTGATGTCTGCAGTTTAGTGTCAGCACAACTTTCACATCATATTCATCTCAGCACAACTAAAACATGCTGACTGACCTCAGAGTTTCAAGTCCACATCCTGGACTCTCCAGGAAACCACACAGATGCTTCACTCCTGAATCCTGCAGCTTGTTGTTGGAGCTCAGGTCCAGCTCTCTCAGATGGGAGGGGTTGGACTTCAGTGCTGCTGCCAGATAATCACAGCTGATCTCTGACAAACCACAGTAACCCAATCTGTATAAAGAATGAAAGATGTAAGTTTATTAGACAAAGTGCTTGAAATCATTCAGTGTTTCATCATCTGTTCAGAGCTGAAGAAGGTTCAGAATGTAGAAGTTTAGAAAATGGAAACTCCAAACAGCTGAAGCCAACAGGAAGCAGCTTCAAACAAACACAACAAGAGAAAAAACTCTGAATGTTTCACATTAAAGTCGTACATTTATCATAAAAACAGGACAAAGACTTGAAAAAGTCGTGTTTTTCCTTCCAGGAACCACAAGGCTTCACTTTTAAAGGTGAAGTGTGAAAGAAATGGACATATTTGAAGTCCAACACCTTTTTCCAGTCACATTATTAAAGCAGACAAACTACAAGCTCATTTTCATTCCAACAAGTCATCTTCTGACCTGGACTAACAACACTGGTCTCTATGTGCAGCTGGCTGTGAGACCAGTGCTCAGGGAGCGTCTACAAAGTGCAACACTGAAAGAACATCACACACTAATTTGCTTCCAGCACTTTCACACAAACATCTACTGTCATTATTGTCACCAAACTCTGTGGATCCTTTATTGCAAATTCAAATGGGATCAAATGGTCAGACAAAAGAGGGTTATGAGGAAATATGATGAAATGTTGTGTATTAGCAGCAAGTTATTGAATCATTTTCCTCAGAAACCAAACAAAATGATTGACAAACATGTTTTTACAAACTCAGTGTTGGACTTGGATCAGCAGGATAAGCTGATGTTTAAAGGCATTTGTGTCATGGTCCTGGGTCATTTTGACCCAGTGTTCTTAGTTTTCCTGTGGTTTTGTATTTTGTTCCTTATGTTCATTGGATTGTTTGGTTTGGTATTTGGATCCCCCCTGTGTCCATGCTGTTATTGTGGTGTTTGTTCTGGTACCGTGTTCCCGTCCTTTGTGTTCTGTGTTCTCCTCATCCCCTCGTGTATTCATCCTTGTTCTCTGCCTCTCTCTCTGTGCTCATCTCTGTGTACTGTGTTGTGTTCAAGGTCCACATCTTGGTGTCAGTATTTTCAGGTTCGTGTCCTCCCCGCTCTGTCACGAGTAATTGTCCTCAGCTGCGTTCCCCGTGTGTTCCCACTTCCCTCATTACCTTCTGTGTATTTATGTCAAAGTATCCCTTTGTTCCGTGTTGCGTCGTCCCTCTAGGTTGTGTGCATTTACCGTGTCTTCCCAGCGCCTCAGCTTTAGTTGCTCCCAGTATAGTTTTTGTATGACTTCTTATGTTCCTGTTAATAAAGACCTGCCTTTGAGTTCATCCCCGTGTGTCTAGAGCCGTGCATTTGGGTCCTCTCTTGCCTTCACACAGCCGCTGCATGACAATTTGAGTCTCGCTGTATGAGAGTCCAGTTATTACTCAATATTTATGGATGATGTTCTTTCAGTGTTGCACTTTGTAGACGCTCCCTGAGCCTCACAGCCAGCTGCACATGGACCAGCTGACATTACCCAGCATTAGAGGCGGCTGTAAAAAAATGGATTTTCCTATTTAAATGGTTTTAATTTAAATAAAGCGATGTTGATTCATTCAATCCTGAATCGATGTTTAATATAAATGTATTTTGCCAGAATCTCAGGTTAAAGCTCCCAAAAGTATTTCAACAACAAGCAAACAGATAAAACAGTAAATGAGAGCAGCTAAACACACAAAGATGGAAACACAGAGCGTGGATCGTTCACTCGACGGCACGTACACGGACACGCCGTCGGGGCTGAAAGTGGACAGCTCACAGATCCTGAAGCTGCAGGTTTCATCTGTCTCCAACCAAAACTGAGTGAACCAGCAGCAAAAGAAGATCCAAACTACGCTTTACGTTTGATGAACATCGTCATGAATTCTCTCTGACTTTGACGTTTACTTCCTGCACAGCTCTCTCTCTCTCAGTGTACTTCAAGAACAGTTTACCTTCAAAAATCTCTTTCCTGCATTATTCACTGCTTATTACGCACCAGTCTGCTGTTGTGTTCACTGCTGTCGGCCTCCCAAAACAAAGCCTCATTTCTGCTGTTCAATACTGAAGAAATTGAAACCTTTTAAAATGATGACAGATTACAAACTCTCAGCTGTGTCTGTAATCAAACCTCTGTAACTTTGCTTCACTTCAGCAGCATCAGGTCATGTTCACATGTTGATTCATGGTTTGCTTCAGTTTTTGATCGACTGCAGAATATTTTGAAGGTTATCTGCTATAAAAAGCCAGAACAGGAAAATCTGCTTCATGTGTTTCTGTTTGATCCTCAGTGACTTTGACACAAAGGCCTCTGCTGTGATGATCACACCTCTGATCAAGTCTCACAGTGTCAGCTTTGTTTTTATACATATGGATATGTGCTGATAAATGATCAGAATTATAATATTTCCCACTGTCTGCTGTGTGCCGTGACCTTTGACCTGCTAAAGACAGTCAGCTGTGGATTATTCATTGTTGTGTCTGATACTTAGAACTGTGAGGAAGAACACTACACAGTTAATCAGGGTCCCCTCTCTCTGAATCAGGGAAGGTGGGCAGGCCGCGTGTGGGCCGCGGGCCATACGTTGAGTCTCACTGTTTGAAATGTGAACATTGTTCTGCTGCAGTCAATGGACTAAACCAGAGAAGAAGAAAACAGACTTTACCATGAAGATCCTCAGTGTGGATCAGTATAATATCAGCCTGATGTCTGCAGTTCAGTGTCAGCACAACTTTCACATCATATTCATCTCAGCACAACTAAAACATGCTGACTGACCTCAGAGTTTCAAGTCCACATCCTGGACTCTCCAGGAAACCACACAGATGCTTCACTCCTGAATCCTGCAGCTTGTTGTTGGAGCTCAGGTCCAGCTCTCTCAGATGGGAGGGGTTGGACTTCAGTGCTGCTGCCAGATAATCACAGCTGATCTCTGACAAACCACAGTTCTCCAATCTGTATAAAGAATGAAAGATGTAAGTTTATTAGACAAAGTGTGAGCTTGAAATCATTCAGTGTTTCATCATCTGTTCAGAGCTGAAGAAGGTTCAGAATGTAGAAGTTTAGAAAGTGGAAACTCCAAACAGCTGAAGCCAACAGGAAGCAGCTTCAAACAAACACAACAAGAGAAAAAACTCTGAACGTTTCACATTAAAGTCGTACATTTATCATAAAAACAGGAAAAAGACTTGAAAAAGTCGTGTTTTTCCTTCCAGGAACCACAAGGCTTCACTTTTAAAGGTGAAGTGTGAAAGAAATGGACATATTTGAAGTCCAACACCTTTTTCCAGTCACATTATTAAAGCAGACAAACTACAAGCTCATTTTCATTCCAACAAGTCATCTTCTGACCTGGACTAACAACACTGGTCTCTATGTGCAGCTGGCTGTGAGACCAGTGCTCAGGGAGCGTCTACAAAGTGCAACACTGAAAGAACATCACACACTAATTTGCTTCCAGCACTTTCACACAAACATCTACTGTCATTATTGTCACCAAACTCTGTGGATCCTTTATTGCAAATTCAAATGGGATCAAATGGTCAGACAAAAGAGGGTTATGAGGAAATATGATGAAATGTTGTGTATTAGCAGCAAGTTATTGAATCATTTTCCTCAGAAACCAAACAAAATGATTGACAAACATGTTTTTACGAACTCAGTGTTGGACTTGGATCAGCAGGATAAGCTGATGTTTAAAGGCATTTGAGTCTCGCTGTATGAGAGTCCAGTTATTACTCAATATTTATGGATGATGTTCTTTCAGTGTTGCACTTTGTAGACGCTCCCTGAGCCTCACAGCCAGCTGCACATGGACCAGCTGACATTACCCAGCATTAGAGGCGGCTGTAAAAAAATTGATTTTCCTATTTAAATGGTTTTAATTTGAATAAAGCGATGTTGATTCATTCAATCCTGAATCGATGTTTAATATAAATGTATTTTGCCAGAATCTCAGGTTAAAGCTCCCAAAAGTATTTCAACAACAAGCAAACAGATAAAACAGTAAATGAGAGCAGCTAAACACACAAAGATGGAAACACAGAGCGTGGATCGTTCACTCGACGGCACGTACACGGACACGCCGTCGGGGCTGAAAGTGGACAGCTCACAGATCCTGAAGCTGCAGGTTTCATCTGTCTCCAACCAAAACTGACTGAACCAGCAGCAAAAGAAGATCCAAACTACGCTTTACGTTTGATGAACATCGTCATGAATTCTCTCTGACTTTGACGTTTACTTCCTGCACAGCTCTCTCTCTCTCAGTGTACTTCAAGAACAGTTTACCTTCAAAAATCTCTTTCCTGCATTCTTCACTGCTTATTACGCACCAGTCTGCTGTTGTGTTCACTGCTGTCGGCCTCCCAAAACAAAGCCTCATTTCTGGTGTTCAATACTGAAGAAATTGAAACCTTTTAAAATGATGACAGATTACAAACTCTCAGCTGTGTCTGTAATCAAACCTCTGTAACTTTGCTTCACTTCAGCAGCATCAGCTCATGTTCACATGTTGATTCATGGTTTGCTTCAGTTTTTGATCGACTGCAGAATATTTTGAAGGTTATCTGCTATAAAAAGCCAGAACAGGAAAATCTGCTTCATGTGTTTCTGTTTGATCCTCAGTGACTTTGACACAAAGGCCTCTGCTGTGATGATCACACCTCTGATCAAGTCTCACAGTGTCAGCTTTGTTTTTATACATATGGATATGTGCTGATAAATGATCAGAATTATAATATTTCCCACTGTCTGCTGTGTGCCGTGACCTTTGACCTGCTAAAGACAGTCAGCTGTGGATTATTCATTGTTGTGTCTGATACTTAGAACTGTGAGGAAGAACACTACACAGTTAATCAGGGTCCCCTCTCTCTGAATCAGGAAAGGTGGGCAGGCCGCGTGTGGGCCGCGGGCCATACGTTGAGTCTCACTGTTTGAAATGTGAACATTGTTCTGCTGCAGTCAATGGACTAAACCACAGAAGAAGAAAACAGACTTTACCATGAAGATCCTCAGTGTGGATCAGTATAATATCAGCCTGATGTCTGCAGTTTAGTGTCAGCACAACTTTCACATCATATTCATCTCAGCACAACTAAAACATGCTGACTGACCTCAGAGTTTCAAGTCCACATCCTGGACTCTCCAGGAAACCACACAGATGCTTCACTCCTGAATCCTGCAGGTTGTCGTTGTAGCTCAGGTCCAGCTCTCTCAGATGGGAGGGGTTGGACTTCAGCGCTGCTGCCAGATAATCACAGCTGATCTCTGACAAACCACAGAAACTCAATCTGTATAAAGAATGAAAGATGTACGTTTATTAGACAAAGTGCTTGAAATCATTCAGTGTTTCATCATCTGTTCAGAGCTGAAGAAGGTTCAGAATGTAGAAGTTTAGAAAATGGAAACTCCAAACAGCTGAAGCCAACAGGAAGCAGCTTCAAACAAACACAACAAGAGAAAAAACTGAATGTTTCACATTAAAGTCGTACATTTATCATAAAAACAGGACAAAGACTTGAAAAAGTCGTGTTTTTCCTTCCAGGAACCACAAGGCTTCACTTTTAAAGGTGAAGTGTGAAAGAAATGGACATATTTGAAGTCCAACACCTTTTTCCAGTCACATTATTAAAGCAGACAAACTACAAGCTCATTTTCATTCCAACAAGTCATCTTCTGACCTGGACTAACAACACTGGTCTCTATGTGCAGCTGGCTGTGAGACCAGTGCTCAGGGAGCGTCTACAAAGTGCAACACTGAAAGAACATCACACACTAATTTGCTTCCATCATCCAACCTGAAGAGGAAACAGAGACGCCTCCCCTTCAAAGTAAAAGCTGCTCCTTTTGGACACAGTATCAAAGAAAGTCTACAGTATAACATAGAAAAGACAGAAAAAAAGTTCTGGTTGTTTTTAAATTGTGCAGAAATGAAACTACACTAAGCTCAATTATGTGACAGACATTTCATCCCATGTCAGTTTGGCCTCATCCTGGGCCGGATTATCCAGCACACACTCTGACCACAGGCCCAGGGGCCACGCACAGCTGGGCTCCATCCAAGAGACAGGAAACAAACCAACACAATAATAAAAAGCACCATGTGATCTTCTTACATTCAAGACAAACATAGTAAAAACATGAGCATATTTGTTTCCTGATAAAATGATGTGACAGGTAGAACAGAGTAAAGTGGTGGTGTTACAGCCTTTCTCCCCTCTGCTGCCGAGGCTGTTAGTCTCTCCCAAACTCAGCTACAGGACTTCCAAATGAATGAAAGCAGCAGAAGTGGCTTTACAAAGGAAAGAGGAAGAGGAGAAGAAGAGGAGAGGGAGGCCACCCTGACCATCACTCCAGCTGAAAACATCACACTTCCATTAAAGTTGGTGAGGAAATGTTGAGCAGGATGAGCTGCTGGCTAATCTGGAGGCTGTAGCAGCAGCTCACAGTCACAGTGGATTTCCACTCATGAAAAAGCTCTGGCTGCTTCATTTCTCATCTCATATCAGAGACTTTAATGCTTCACTGAAGCTGTACTGTGATGCTTCCATATTCCAGTGAGGCCTCCATAATGATGTCAGCTGTTCTGTACACACACTGTGTGCCCTGTATGGCTCAAAGTCTCTGCAGCCTGTTTTTATCTGCTATCATCAGATCTTCATCATCCTCATTCACATCCCTCACACACTCTACAGCCTCATCAGCACTGACTTCATCTTCACTGACTGATGGAGCACAACATGAACCTGTGGAGGCTGAAACACTGTCCTGTCAAACATCTCCCCGTCACCACTCCACTTCTGTCAGCCTTTAAATGAAACGTGAATTAAATAAATACATCATTAAATAATTCATTAAATGTGTCAGTAAAATAATTAAAATAGAAAACAAACCAATAATTGATTAAATTTGTATTTAACTAATTAGAATTGTACATAAATAAATAATAAATTATTTTAAATGAAATTAACTGATAATTCATTATCAATATATATTTTTAATTAATTATGTACATTTTTAATTAATTACTGAAATAAATAATTCATTAGTGATGTATTTATTTAATAAACCATAAAATTATTGCTAGTTTACTCAAAATAATTTTAAGACATCAATATTAAAGGTTAAATTATGATAATGAATACATGCAACTATAACTGATGACATAAGAATTTGTATTTTTTAAGCTAAAGCGAAGGTGCTGACTCACTTGGCATGTTACTCTCAAATCCTCCCTAATAACAAGAACATAATTACACTTTAGCCACAAGAGGGCAGCAGCATTAATACAAGTCACGTGTATATAAAGGTACAGTGATTATATTACAGTGATTTCGACAAAAACAAAACAGAAGTTGATGGCAGTGTGTTTTTATAACTTACAGAGCTTTTTTAGAGGCTTTGACCACTGGCAGCAGCCTCAGAAGAGCCTCCTCTGAAGCAGAGTATTTCTTCAGGTCAAACACATCCAGATCTTTTTCTGATGACAGTAAGATGAAGACCAGAGCTGACCACTGAGCAGGAGACAGTTTATCTGTGGAGAGACGTCCTGAACTCAGGGACTGTTGGATCTCCTCCAGTAGAGAACGATCATTAAGTTCATTCAGACAGTGAAACAGATTGATGCTTTTCTCTGCAGACAGATTCTCACTGAGCTTCTTCTTGATGTACTGAACTGCTTCTTGATTGGTCTTTGAGCTACTTCCTGTCTGTGTCAGCAGACCTCGTAGGAGAGTCTGATTGGTCTGCATTGAAAGACCCAGGAGGAAGCGGAGGAACAAGTCCAGGTGTCCATTGGGACTCTGTAAGGCCTTGTTCACAGCACTCTGGTGGAGAGATTGGAGTTTTGGTTTATCAAATAATTTAGACCACATGGACGTTGTTTGTTGTTCTTCCAGCAGATTGAGTCCAGAGTTGATGAAGGTCAGGTGGACATGAAGAGCAGCCAGAAACTCCTGAACACTGAGATGAACAAAGCAGAACACCTTGTTCTGGTACAGTTGTTTCTCCTCTTTAAAGATCTGTGTGAACACTCCTGAGTACACTGAGGCTGCCCTGATATCGATGCCACACTCTGTCAGGTCTGATTCATAGAAGATCAGGTTTCCTTTCTGCAGCTGATCAAAAGCCAGTTTTCCCAGTGACTCAATCATCTTCCTGCTCTCTGGACTCCAGTGTGGATCTGTCTCAGCTCCTCCATCATATTTGATCCTCTTGACTTTGGCCTGAACCACCAGGAAGTGGATGTACATCTCAGTCAGGGTCTTGGGCAGCTGTCCTCCCTCTCTGGTTTCCAGCACATCCTCCAGAACTGTAGCAGTGATCCAGCAGAAGACTGGGATGTGACACATGATGTGGAGGCTTCGAGCTTTCTTGATGTGGGAGATGATCCTGCTGGCCTGCTCCTCGTCTCTGAATCTCTTCCTGAAGTACTCCTCCTTCTGTGGGTCAGTGAACCCTCTGACCTCTGTCACCATGTCGACACACTGAGGAGGGATCTGATTGGCTGCTGCAGGTCGTGTTGTTATCCAAAGGCGAGCAGATGGGAGCAGGTTCCCTCTGATGAGGTTTGTCAGCAGCTCATCCAATGAGGTGGACTTTCTTGTTTCAGTCAGGATTTTAGTTTTGTTGAAGTCCAAATTAAGTCGACACTCATCCAGACCATCAAGTATGAACACAACCTGGAAGTCTTCAAGCCTGCAGATTCCTGATTCCTTAGTTTGATTAAAGAAGTGATGAACAAGCTCCACCAAGCTGAACTTTTCCTCTTTCAGCACATTCAGCTCTCTGAAAGTGAATGGAAATATGAACTGGATGTCCTGGTTGGCTTTGTCTTCAGCCCAGTCCAGGCTGTATTTCTGTGTTAAGACTGTTTTCCCAATGCCAGCCACTCCCTTTGTCAGCACTGTTCTGATTGGTTCGTCTCTTCCAGGTGAGGCTTTAAAGATGTCTTCTTGTCTGATTGTTGTTTCTGGTCTGTCTGGTTTCCTGGATGCTGTTTCAATCTGTCTGACCTCATGTTCATCATTGACCTCTGCAGTCCCTCCCTCTGTGATGTAGAGCTCTGTGTAGATCTGATTCAGGAGGGTTGGGCTTCCTGCTTTAGCGATGCCCTCAAACACACACTGGAACTTCTTCTTCAGTTGGACTTTAAGTTCTCGTTTACGGAGTGAAGCAAATATTTCTGAAGGTAAGAAATTCAGAAAAAAATATTATATAATAAATATCATAGCCTTTCAGTACCCTGAAAGGATGAATGTCTATTGGTCTGTTTCTTGAGCTATTAGGAAAGATCAATATTCAGTCTTTAGAGAAATTCTCTTACTGCTCTGCAGATGGTCAGCCATCTCATGCTGCTTAAGTCTCCTCAAGAAGTGGAGTGTGATCTTCAGAAATGCTTCTCTGCAGCTCTTTCTTTCATCTTCATCCTCACCTTCAAACATCTCCTCATCCTCCATCTGGCTCTTTAAAGTTTCTGGGTGATCTGGACTCAGAACCTTCTGGATCTTCTTCAGCTCGTTCTTCACAAACATGGTGATGTTGTCCTCCAGCCGCTGGAAAAGAAGACTATATGAATTACCCAGTGGTAAATGGACTGGTTCTTATATAGCTCTCTTTGATACTCTGTGCACACAAAGCATTTTATACAACATGCCTCATTCAACCAAGCACATTGTTCTATGCTTAAATTAGGGCTGCTCGATTATGGCAAAAATGATAATCACGATTATTTTCGCTGAAATTGAGATCTCGATTATTTGACGATATTTATTTAACCCTTTAAGACCTACCATAGAACCAAGTCCGCCAGAGCTTATATTATTTTTTTACATGCTGTAGAGCCATTTGTGGGAGCATTTCAAGTTGCTATACATCAATACAACTGTTATAGACCATATTTTAATAATATGTATGCATTAAGTCCATAGTAACTACATTAATTGCAAAAAAGTGCAACTAAAAAAAAAATTGAAAATCGTTTTTGTTTTGTTTTTTTACATATATTTCTACTTGGAGAAATTTAAGAGGCTTATCCCTCAAAACTTTAAATACAAAAAAATTGCAAAAAATAGTTTACAACAACAGGAAATTTATTTTGAGTATCTTCATAGTTTTATTTTGGAGATACACCAATTTTTATATACTGCAGGAAAAACAAAAAACAATCCTATGATGCAAATTTGCAAAGAAAACAGCAGGTGCATCAAAATAAACTATTTCCAGCAGTGCAATTCGAGTTCTAAGCATCCCAGAAACTATTCAGAAAAGTCAAACATGACTTATAAAAACACCAGTATAGGCTTTTAAGGCCTACAAGTAAAAAACTACATTTTCCACGAAATGACGTCACTTCCATGAACAGCTGATCAGATCGGCAAAGCGTGTTTCTGGAATATTATGTTTTTGTTCCTGCAAGCGCTTTTTATGCAGTTTTTGCAAAGCTATATGTGGAAGGAAACCGTGACCTATGACAAGCTGATGGCATAAGATGTAAGTACAACTCCTCCGGTTTCATATGCAAAAAAAATTATTGCGCTAGCTTACGCGGTTCCGGTTCTACAGGGATTTAAAAATAGTTACGCAAAACGGAGCTTGCCGCTCTGACCGGCTTTAAAGGGTTAACAATAACAATGTATTGAATAATGACTTTTAAAAATAATATAAACTAGTGTGCAAATACTGATAACAGTGCAAATGTTTGCAATATAAAAAGTAAATGAAAAATGTAAACATCTATGTTTAGTGAACTTTGCAGTGTTGCTCTGTGGTGCAGCTACGACACCGTAGCAAAGTTTACACACTATGTCTACTTGATCCACGTCTGACTCCGTGAACCCATAATGTTTCCACCCCACTGAAGTTTATTTTACCTCTCTTTTCAACCAACGGCAGTCACTCTCCTCTCCAAATAACTTCTGCTTAGCTTTCCGAGCTTCCCTCGGGTCCTCTTAATTGTTGTGAGGCTTGTTCGAAATGCAGAGAGGTGCGCTCGATTTGCCACACGGAGCAGCGCGAGAGTAAAGCACGAGGGAGGGGCTAATAATCGGCTTAGTCATTTTTAATGATCGTTGAAAGCCCAGATCGTAATCGTGATTAAAATTCGATCAATTGAGCAGCCCTAGCTTAAATACTTTCTTTCACACTCTGATGGATGCATCAGAGGGCAGCTTGGGTTTAGTACGTTACCCAGTACATTTGCCAGCCAGGGTTTGATTCACAAACCTTCTGACTAGTAGCTGACCTGCTCCCCTCCTGAGCTACAGTCACCCCAATCTGACTGAAATCATGGAGCCCAAACTCTGATTTATGTTGGACACACTGACAATCCTCTGGTCCACAAAGTGCAGCATAGAGGTGACTGAAAAGAACAAATGTAAACGTAGTACTACAAACCATAACCACAGAGTCCAGGTGTGTTTGATGTTGCTGTGCAGACTGACCAGTGGAAACCTCTGCTCTCTGCTGGTCCACTCTGTGGAGGAGTAATGTATAATTAGCTCATGTTATGTCTGTCCACACACAGACACAAGCTAAAGGTCCATGAAGTGATGTTTGGATGGGTTCAGTCAATCAGATGACTGTCATGGTGAAGCTTTGCTAGTCCTGGTGATCCCACTGAGAATTAACATCTCAGTTTCCAGATGTCTGTAGTTTTCTGCTCAGTTTCTTTAGTCCCAACAGCTCTTACCATCTCCTGCGTAAAGCTTTCCCTCCATGCTCAGATGCCCGGGAACAAGGTGCTCTCTTTATATCAGTGACTGGTTTAAAGGGACAACTTGCAGTGCTCGCCAAACTTTGTGTCAGCAAAAGTAGTTCTAATGTTTCTTACATTTATTACATTTTTTACATTTTTACACACACAAATCAATGAACGCAAAAACATAAACTTTCCAGATATTTTGTTTTACAATGTTACAAAACTCAGTTCACAACTACACAGTCTGATTTACAAGTACAAAATATTTATGACCACAGTTTGAGCCGATGTATGTCCCGAGTCTGTGGACTCAGTAGTTTTGTTTTGATTGTTATTGTCTTTTGTTACAATTTCATTCTGATTAAGATTTTCTAGTTCTGAGGTTTTGGTTTCTGTGTTCCCTCTGTACTGTGTTAGTATTGTGTCTCTGTGTTCACTTCCTGTTTTATTTTGACAGTGCCATGTCCTATGTTAGTGTGTCTACTTTTGCTTCCCCTTGTCTGGTTATGTCCAATGAATCCTGCTGTGTCTCCCTTTTCTCATTCCCTGATTGCTCTTTTGTGTATATGAGCCCTTTGTTTTCTCCTGCTTGTTGCTGGTTCGTCTGTGTTATCTGTGTTTTTAGTTTTTTCAGTAGAGGTTATCTTAGCTTCTGCACAGGCCATCTCCACTGCACTTCACCGTTTCAATACAGCTCACTCACTTCACAGCAATGTCGGCATCTTGGGTCCTTTATTAAATTCAACATGGCTCGCCCCGCTAGCCGTGACATAAGATGTGAAAACAATATCCAAAAAACATGAGGGACAAACAGGGAATAGTTTTAAGGTGCAGGGCCAACAAACTGAGTCTAGCCATAAACTCAGAGTTGATTGAATTAGCATTTTGAATTGGCTGATCTGAGTTACTTCAATCAAGTCTATGTTCACTTTGAGTTAAGATTATACGTGATTGATGTAAAATAAAAAAGCCATCATCAGCAACTGATTCTGATTTAGCAGGTTTTCTAAACAGTACCCATCCCTAGCTGGCTGTAGTTAAACCTTTACTTAAAAAGCATCTCTAGACCCAGCTGTCTTAGCTAATTATAGGCCAATCTCCAACCTGACAATCCTTGAAAGAGTAGTTGGGGGGAGACAATCAGAGGGGCAGTGTGATGATCTTAGGTTACAAACTACCGCAGTCAAGTCATTAAGGGAGACAGGATCAAACTGCTCTAAGACAACTGAGCACACAGGAGAAAGACTCGGCTCTGAGGCAGCAGTCGGCGAGACAAGAGCCCTAATAGATAGAAACTTGTTGTTAAAAATGCTAAAAAATCATCACAAATACTTGGTGAAGAAATGACTCCGACACGTGAATGAAGAAAACGATTGATGACATTAAAAAGTACCTGAGGCCTGTGACTGTTTACTGACACTAAGTTTAAGACAAACTGTGTCTGCAGTTTTTACAGCTTCTTGGTGAGCAGAAAGACAGAAAGTCCTTAAAATCTGTAGAGAAACATACAATCTGTCCTTTTTCCATCTCCTTTCAGCGTGTCTACAGTCACGTCTAAGGGAGCGCGTATGTTCATTCAACCACAGCTCTGATAAATGCTGAGCGCGCAGAGTCCTGAACGGAGCAATAGAGTCCAAAACATCAGTGCAGGTAGAATGAAGAATGTCCGAAAGGTCCTCAACACTTTAACAGCTGGAGTTCATTATTCCAGAGTCCATAAAGGCAGCAGAAAAAGCGGCGCTGTTAGAGCAATAAGCGCTCGCTTTTTACGCGCTGAGGCGCACGGCTTATCTACCGAGCAACGCAGCATTACAGTGAACAACACAGGAAAATGATCGGAGATGCACAACTCAGATATTTCAGTGATGCACACATCCAGCCCGTGGGAAAGTGTAACAGTCACAATGGTGTGGTGTCCCTTTAAGACACCCAAGTCGAGGGTTGATGGTGTCATCAGTTCGTGCCACTGCTCTCTCTCTCTGTGATTGTGTGGACATGTGCTTGCACGCTAGTGCACGAGGAGGGACGGATTTTATGCTTTACCTCTCCAGACACCTTTGTTTGCAACGTTATGGGTTGTACGAACACTCTGCGCTATGTTTGTTAAGCTGCAGCCGTTCAACCGGGCTTATATGGTTGATGAAGAGAAGGTATATTAAAGAACACGCTGTGGAATTCCCAATGCCAGTGTGAGTGTGTATTCTTTTGGCTACCCTGCTAAGTGTTTTGTCGCCTCCTCTCAACCACTAAACGCAACCCGACGTTACAAAAGGTCCAAGTCTAGTGTGTGACCTTTTTCATGCGTGGGACCAGTAACCCACTGGGTCCAGTTAAAAGAGTCAATAATATTTAAAAAGTCCTTGACCAGAAGTTTAGAGTCACAGCAGACATGGATGTTAAAATCACCAAGGCAGCATCATCAGAAGACATAGCACACCCAGCTCTATCTGTCCATGAAGCCAGATAACACACACCAATGAGTTAAACTGCAGGAATGTCTTAAAGACATAAAGACCTGGATGGCCGCTAACTTTCTGCTTCTTAATTCAGATCAAACTGAGGTTATTGTACTCGGCCCTGAAAATCTTAGAAATATGGTATCTAAGCAGATTCTTACTCTGGATGGCATTACCTTGGCCTCCAGAAACACTGTGAGGAACCTGGGAGTCATTTTTGACCAGGACATGTCCTTCAACGCACTTATTAAACAAATATGTAAGACTGCTTTCTTCCATTTGTGCAACATCTCTAAAGTTAGAAATATCCTGTCTCAGAGTGAGGCTGAAAAACTAGTTCATGCATTTATTACTTCCAGGCTGGACGACTGCAATTCATTATTATCAGGAAGTCCTAAAAACTCCCTGAAAAGCCTTCAGCTAATCCAAAATGCTGCAGCAAGAGTCCTGACAGGGACTAGAAAGAGAGAGCAGATTTCTCCTGTATTGGCTTCCCTTCATTGGCTTCCTGTTAAATCCAGAATTCAAAATCCTGCTCCTCACATACAAGGTCTTAAATAATCAGGCCCCATCTTATCTTAATGACCTTGTAGTACCATATCACCCTATTAGAGCACTTCGCTCTCGCTCTGCAGGCCTACTTGTTGTTCCTAGAGTATTTAAAAGTAGAATGGGAGGCAGAGCCTTCAGTTTTCAGGCCCCTCTTCTGTGGAACCAGCTTCCAGTTTGGATTCAGGAGACAGACACTATCTCTACTTTCAAGATTAGGCTTCAAACTTTCTTCTTACTTAATGATTAAGTCCCTGTATTCCACCGTTATATGGAAATCAGCCATTATAACTTGTGTCAAATCTACTTGTACCTCACGGTTTTCTAAGTACACAGAGAGCAGTAAACCTCAGAGCAGCAGCACATCAGACTGTGTGCAAAAAATCTAGAAGAGAAAATATTTTGACCCATTTCTAAATGATTCTTGTGACCATGCTGCACCACAACACCTGATCTCTGGTTTCCTGACCTCTTCAATGCCACTTTAAAACTTGACTAAACTCATTTTCCTGTTTAGGTGTTGAGGCAAAGCCACCCATCTACAATGCAGGCAACAGCAAATGGAGCTATTTTTTATTCCCTTTGGGTTTTTTCTACTTTTGTGCTACAAAATGTTCAAGCTGATTAAATTCATTAGAATAATAGTTCAGATAATTTTCTCATATTAATGTTGGAGGTAGAAACTCAGGTAACTTTGCACAAAAACTGGCAGAAATTTCCTTCAAAGATGGAGTTTTTACTTTAATACTGTGAGTACATTTCAGAGCCTGTACTCTTTTACCTTTACTTGAGTAAAGAAGTTGAATCAGTATTTCAGCTTTAAGAGGGTATTTTAACACAAACATCAGTCCTTCTACTTAAGTATGTTTGACACTTTGTTTAATCATCATTTTTAATGATCAAATGTAATTATTTTTGTTATTTGTGGATTTTAAATGTCCTTGACAGAGACAGATGATAATCATTATCCTGCACTGTGGTCTCAGGTTTGGTCGAGCTAGCACAAAGAATGGCTGGCTATGTTGAACTTCCTCCTGGGATCTACACTAAGAAGTGAGTCCAACATTAGCAGGGTCTCTTTCCTTTATCTGGATTCACTTTAGCATTCACAGTCACGTGAAGCTTGTTATTAACTCGATAAGTCAACCCAGGGTTTCAGCTGAGCGTTCACATGAAACACATGGTGTTGGCAGCATCTGATCAATCATATTCATGGAGACGTGTATCAGCAACAGAGCAGCTGAGTTTGCAGAAGGAAGTCAAACTAAACCATAGGAACAATATGAGGAGATTACACACATAATAAAATACTAGCAGTAACACAGCTGCTGCAGACAAATCAGTCGTGTGATCGTGTGTGAGAGGAGAAGGACTGTAAAGGAGTTTGGTGTTAAAAGCTCTGTATGAATGTGGGAGCATTTGAAGGGCTTTAAAAAGGCCAATATAAAATAAAAGGCAGCAAAATTGCTGACTGTGAAAGTCACCAGACTTATCAGACCTCTGTGATTAAGACCTGTAAGAACACCTATTTGTACTTGTTGGCATTATATCAAACACACACGTATATTAAGCCTTTGTTTGAACTCTGGTTGAATTTGTTACTTTCAGACTGTGAAACATCACAGAGGCTGCAGCTGCAGATCTTTTCTTTCACCTGGAAATTTACTTTAAATGTTAGATGGAAAATGTATTGCTCAGTTTAACCAAAGTAAGAACAAGAATCCATAAACCTTCATAAAGACAAACATCTCCCCAGAACATTGAGCTGCTGAAGTGTCCCTGAAGGGAAAAACTATTTGTCCTCCTCCATCCAGCAACACCTGAAACACCTGAGTGGAAGCTCCTCCCTACACTGTGTTTGAAGCAAAGCACAAAGGAGACACCTGCTGGAGCAGCTGGAGTCCTACAGACACTCAGCCTCTTCACTACACAAACACCTCCTACAACATCCACTCTTTCCACTCTGACTGCTGTGTTTGTGGAAACACTCCAACACACACCGCTTCACATACCAACATAGAAATGTGTGTGAAAAAGAGCTGAGCTGATATTAAACACGAGGATTTATTCAAAAATACAGAATCAGGAACAACATCTAGACACACATTACCTCTCAGTAGCAGAAGAACAGCCTTTAAAGTTTATATCAAAATCCTTCGACTCGTTGCTCTTTAAGGAAACACAGCTGGGTTCAGGTCCAGGAGATTCTGGCCTCTTATTGATCCTAAAAGAAAAACAATAAATGTAACAGCTTCATGAGATAGGAAGGAAAAACTGGAAATATTAAATTAAAGACATGATGAACAATCTGAAACTCATAAAAATAATGTACTTACTCTTTGTCACATAACAGTCTGTTAAATTTTACACCGATATCCTTCGACCTGTTGCTCTTTAAGGAAACACAGCTGGGTTCAGGTCCAGGTTCTGGATTAGTTTTAGGGTTATGTCCAGCTGAGCCTGGTGCGCCCCACAGCTCTGGGCTTTAAAACAACACACACAGAGGTATGAGTGTAAATAATGATGGAGCAGTGATGTGAGTGCTGAGCTGTGACATGGAGAAGAGTCATGGACAGTTAGAGATGGTCATCTCACCTCTGAGCTTTGGTCTGGCTCTCATGTTCCCCACACAGAGTGGTTTTAGAGGGAGGGACTCCCTCCTCTCTGTCCTCACACTGATCCATGCTGCTGAAAACATCCAGATGAACAGAATCAACTCTTTGGGGATTTACTGGATGATTGAGCATCCAGACACTTTTTAATATTTTACTAATTTCTGAAGCATTTTACCAACTTTGTTCAAATTGGTCTGCCGTCATTTCATTTTTGACAAAAAGAGATTTTGAGTTTGACTGTTGACGTTTCCATGTGAGACTGTTGCTGCAACACCAGGATGTTACTACAGAATACACTTTATATTGTGTGCACTTGGATGTTAGTCCAGTGGTCCTAAACTGACACACCTGCACCTGGATTCATTCTGACCAGATTTTAACCCAACAGTGTTTCATACTTAATACATCAGACACAAACTCTGCAGCTGTCATTGTCATCAACTGCTACTATGTAAGGAGTTGTTTGATCGAAACTATATGTGACGTAGCAGAAATATATATACACATGCAGCTTGTGATTTTTTTTCACAGCTGTGGGTGCATGATAGTGCCTAACAGTTCTCCGTTCCCGGGAATGTAAAATAAAGATCATTTTTTGAGTTTGACCACTTTGAGCCCAGTTTTTCTTCGCCGCCAAAAGAATGCAAATAACTGAATTTAATAAGACGATCAACTGCACCACAACATTCAAGAAAGTGAAAGTAAAAGTGATGTAAAGAAACACCCAGAGAAGCTTTTGAGGGACGTTCAGAGTCAGGAACCTCAGAAATGGATCAGGCTGGAGTTCTGTTTTCATCTTTAGAAACATCTGGAAATAGTTATAAAAATGCTGTGTAATAAAGAAAAATAGTGTAGATTAGTTTGAGTTGTGTTTAGCTGAGGTGTGTCTTTAATCAAATCTAAACTGAAGAGTTCATTTTGTGGAGGAGCAGCAAGACTTTCAGTGTTACTCTCAGGAGAAAGCCTCCCAAATGTCTGTTGTCTTAATAGTGGAATTATCTGGAAAATGAACCAGTTCTTATAAGCTGCTTTTCAATATGAGCAGTCAAAGCATTTTATACAGCGTGCTTCATTCACACAAGCACTTCTTTTTCTAACAATGACACTATGATGGATGCATCGGAGAGCAAGTCGGGGTTCCATATCTTGCCCAAGGATACCGTGGCGTGCAGACTGGAGCAGCCAGGGATCAAACCTCCAACCTTCCAGTTAGTAATTCTACCTGCTGAGCTACAGTCTGTACTTCCTGAACAACACACCCTCCTTTTGTTTCTTTATTTCCAGTAGCAACCAGGACCATAATGAACCCTGACTCCAAAGGACACTCAGGATCTACCTGCCCAGTAAGTCACCCGCTAACTATAACTATCAGAGCCCTGACCTTCTGCAGAGACAAGTCACACTGAACACAGCAAGTGTCCCTGCTCTCAGATACAAAACCTGCCTTTAAAAGTTCAGAGTAATGAAATCAGCAGTTCTGATTCTATAATTTGTAGTCTCACACACATGTGCAGAGCACTTTTGTTGTTTTGGTTCACATCGGTTGATATTCTGCTGTAAACAACTAATGAGAACATTTTATAAAAGCTTTGAGTGTCCATCAGGATCCTGTAGAAACAGCTTCCATGTCAAAGATCAATATTCTGAATTCTGTTTAGAAAGAAAAAGATTTCTAGAAAATTCTCTAAAGAATTCAACGTCTGCTTTGTTTTCTACTATTTTTCTAAAAAGTCACTCTAGCACAGATTTCTTTAGCCAAACGTCTTTCTGTGTCTTCCATACAAACTTTAAACATGCAAATACTCAACACAGCAACACTGAAAGCATTTGAGTGTAACTTTCATTCAAATTAAACTTTATACACAATTACAATAATGGAAAAAACAACTAAATATTAAAACACTACAACCACTGAAGAAACAAATAAAACCAATCACAATCAACATCAAAATATGATCATAGAAAAATAGAAGAGACATATCATACAATTCATATTCATGTCATCTCTATGTTCAAAAAACCCAATAACCTTGAATCCTTCATTTAAATTTCAGCTGGCAGCTGTTGGACTCAAATTGTTAAATGTTGTCATTGTGTTACTTAAATGTGTAAGTCTTAGTTCAAGCAGCAGGATCAAAGACATTCCTTTGTCTCTGACCACCTCTGCAACCAGTCTGTTGGTGGGGGAGGCTGTAGTGTTTTATTATAGGGACATCCTATCTGAAGGTTCTGTTTTCTTGATTAATAAGCTTCCTGCTTTTATTACCCTTTTGGTGAGCAGGATGTCACACAAACGCACCCCCAAACACAAATACACACACACACACATTCAAGCACATGCATACACACACACATACACACACGTGCTTACACGTGCACACACACACTGCAAGAAATGTACATAAAAATTACAGTTAATAACTGTAAAATGGCAACGGTAAATTACCATTAAATCCAAAAGAGTAATTGATTGTAATATGGACATTACATTTCTGTAAATTGAAAAATGGTGATTTGCTTTTATTTTTACACTGCTAATATGTTGAAAATATGTTAAAAAAAATATGTTAAAATATGTTAAATATGTTAAAACAGTATATGTTAACAGTACATACAAACAATTACTACTAATAAAAAATATGTATATTTCTTTAAGTTCTAGAGTCTCACCAAGTATAACACAGCTATTTACAATGAAAAAAAAAATATTTTGTGGCATAGGGAGGTTTAAATCATGGATTTACCACTGTTCAGTCTGTGTTCAATCTGTTTGAGTGTGATACCACCTGCTGAAATTAAAATTAATTGATCAAAATAAAATACAAAAAAATAATGAAATAATGTTAATAAATTGGTGTAGTTTGCAAGGTCAAGAGCAGTCAATGAATGTATTATAAAAGCTACGGGTAACCCATAGCTGGTTACCAAGATTACGTGAAGTACCCTCAGAAGGTCTACTAGATGATGTTAATGCAGCTCTACGGATGATACCTACAACCACGATTACCGACACTAAGAAACTGATCAGTGAGATGCTTGGCTACAAGTTGAACAGCCACAAGGGGCAGTACCCTCCATGGAGAAGGAGGCTAGAGGGCAAGATCAACTAATGGAGTTGCAGAAAGGTGCGACAAAGAAGGTGCATAAGAAATACAGCAAGCTGTCCATACCTGAGGCCTTGGAAACTGCCAAGCAAAGACTCACAGCCTTGGCCAGCCGCTTGAGGAGGTACACCAGAGAGATAGAAGGCAGGAGAATAAACCAGCTGTTCTCCACAGAACCAGCAAAGGTGTACTCTCAGTGGCAAGGGAACAATAAGAGAACAACACCACCAAGGCTGGAGACGGAGCAATACTGGAAGAGCATATGGGAGAAGGACGCAACCCATAACGGCAATGCTCAGTGGCAAGTGGATCTGAGGGCAGACCATAGCGACCTCCCTGAAAAGGGTCCAGTAACCATCACAGTGGCAGATATCCAAGAAAGGGTCTCCAGTATGAAGAGTTGGACAGCACCAGGGCCGACATGGTTCACACCTACTGGCTGAAGAAGCTGACTGCACTCCACGAGCGTCTGGCAGCACAAATGAACCAGCTGCTAGTTAACGAGAGACACCCGGAATGGCTAACCAAAGGTCGGACGGTCCTGATCCCCAAGGACCCCAAGAAGGGATCGGTCCCATCCAACTACCGACCAATAACCTGCCTCAGTACTACATGGAAGCTCCTGTCAGGCATCATATCGGCTAAGATGAACAGGCACATGGGTCAATACATGAGTGGGGCACAGAAAGGGATTGGCAAGAATACCAGAGGCGCAAAACACCAGCTACTGGTAGACAGAACAGTCAGCCGAGACTGCAAGACCAGACTGACCAACCTGTGCACTGCCTGGATTGATTACAAGAAGGCCTATGACTCAATGCCCCACACCTGGATCCTGGAATGCCTAGAATTGTGCAAGATCAACAGGACCCTAAGAGCCTTCATCAGGAACTCAATGGGGATGTGGTGTACAACACTAGAGGCCAACTCCAAGACACAAGTCACCATCAAGTGCGGGATCTACCAAGGAGATGCTCTGTCCCCACTGCTGTTCTGCATAGGCCTGAACCCCCTCAGTGAGATCATTAACAACATGAACAAGACAGCGATTCTTTGGCGGTAGAGGAACACCAAAGTAATTGCATATGGAGCTTGCTTCTTCGACATCTTTAAGAGTTCGGAACAAATGTCTGTCCTCCTCCAGAACATCTAATGTACGCAAACGAGCGTTCCAACTTCTTATCTGGTGCGCGTCTTTTATTTTGACAGCAAATGCGCACCTGCGGACCACTTATGTGCAGCCCTGTTTAAAGTTTCCTGTGCATTTCAAACATTGTACTTTCTGATGTTTTTTTTTAATATTTAAAGTAACATGGCTGCTATGAGGCCAGCTAGGATCCCTGTGGCCCTACAAATGATCCAGGACGGATGGGATGAAGAGCCCATCGGAGGCACTGACTCAGAATCTGACATCTCAGATATAGAGTACCCAGACTATTGTCCCCCCCACTGAACAAGGCCAGTCAGACACAGAGGAGTCCTCTGATGAGTCCTCTGAAGAGTAAATGGATATTGAGTCTAACAGAATGAGCCCCTCTTACTGCTCTAGCCACAATATTCTGAATTAGTCGGCCAGGGCTTGCACCTGGGTTTAGTACTGTCTCCCCAATAGATGCGTGGAAGATATTCATGTCTGATAATATAATAGAAGAGGTTCTTACATGCACAAACATGGAGGCATGAAGAGTAGCCACAGACAGGGGAAAAGAGTGGAAAAATGTAATCAAACAAAAGCTCCTGGCCTTCATTTGATTGACCCTTCTTGCAGGAAGTGAGAAGAACTGGGATGTGCCAGTCGGTGTGTTTTTTGGGAGTCCTCTGCATAATACATTATACAAGGCCACTATGTCAATTTAAAGATTTAAAGATATTTGCCGTTTCTTGCACTTTAATGACAAGAGGACCAGAGCCTACCGATTGAAAACAAACCACATGGCAGCTTTCCGCTACATATGGGGCCTGTTCCTGGTCAACTGCAGGCAGAAATTCATCCTCAGTGATTGTGTTACAGTGGATGAACAACTTGTGCCTTTCAGAGGGAAGACCCAGCTTCTGCACTATATGCAGAGCAAGCATACAAAAGTGATACAAGTGATACAAAAACTGCAATTTCTTAAAATTAATGAAAAAATAAATAAAAATGCAAAGGGCCTCATGTCACAAACATGTTTTAGGAGGAATACCTCAAATATGAAAATATTACAACTCTTCGTTTTAAAGATTTTGAAGAATAACAACAGAGTTTATAGCAAAATGCATTGTTTCTATTTGGGGTCATTTTTGACCTGTGAGAAACCCTACTTTATGCAGTTCAACAAGCCGACCATGTTCAAAAAGGAAAGTTTTTTTGCTTTTGCCATCAGAACATCCTGACAGTCTGACTACCTGACAGAAAATGACAACGAATCCAGTTTTGCACAGATTTGGTCTTTTAAAGGGATGTGGTCCTAAACATTTAATCAGCTGTAAAACAGCCTGTCCCAGTTTAAGTTTGTTAAATGTAAGTTAAATGTTTTGTCTCACTCCGATTTCTGCTTGTTGCATGTTGTTGGAACCTTGTTAAGATCCAACCATAGAAAAAGATGATTTTTTGCCATTTTTCAAGTGGTCTTAAACTTTTGATCGGGACTGTATTTAATAATCGATTCGTTTATTCTGAATGGATTAAGAATGCTGTATGTCCGCATTGCAATGCATCACAATTGTAAATCATTATACGCTTAATTGTGTCAGCTCTATTAGATGTAAGATTGTATATTTGCTTTTGAAATGGGCAGTTTGCTTTATTGTGCTTTGTATTTGCTTTCAGTCTGCAAGGAAAGAACGCTAATCTACACCGAGCATCTGGAGAACAACATGCAAGTCCTCCAGCACAATGAATCCAAAACCTGTTCCAGTTCCTCAGACACCATCAGAGACTTTTTTAAAGCCCTCTACTAATCAAGTCTGGATAAAAAGAAACTTTGCCAACCACTGCAAGTATCAAGTGTTTTACATTTTGCTTGACTGTTTATTATGTACTTATTTGTTTTTGGTTGTATTAAGTTTGATATTAATTAGATCAGTGCCTTTTTAGTCATTAATTTGATTATTTAATATTAACTGTTTAGGGCAGCACGGTGGTTAGCACTGTTGCTGCACAGCAAGAAGGTCCTGAGTTCAATTCCACCATCAGGCTGGGGTCTTTCTGTGTGGAGTTTGCATGGTGTTTGCGTGGGTTCCCTCCGGGTACTCTGGCTTCCTCCCACTGTCCAAAGACATGCAGTTTGTGGGGATAGGTTAATTGATTAATCCAAATTGCCCATAGGTGTAAATGTGAGTGCGAATGGTTGTCTGTCCCTGTGTGTTAGCCCTGTGACAGACTGGCGACTTGTCCAGGGTGGACCCCGCCTCTCGCCCTATGAAAGCTGGAATAGGCTCCAGCACCGCGACCCTGAAAGAGGATAAGTGGAAGCGAATGGATGGATGGATGCTAACTGTTTAATTTAATCATTGTCTCTACTGGTTTTTATTAATGTTTCTAGCAAATTACAACAAAAAGTCAAAGAATGTAAGTTTTATGCCAGTTAGCCCTATTATGTTTATTACCTCATTTGTTGGACCTTAATTTTTTTAGACGACATTCTGGCTACAACAGCTGCCAATAATTTCGTGTAAATATGAACTTTTGAATAAAAAGGCATGTTTTGTCTTATACAGCTCTTCTGTGCTTTGTCAATAAAAGACGGTAAACAAGCTTATTAAAAATGTATTTTAACTGGTTTACTTTATATTAGTTTTTTATTTCAATGTAATTATTGTACAAAAACCAAAGTTCACACTGAATTTTACATTTATCAACAAGTATACCGTTATGTATTCTGCATTATCACTATATTTTCGACGGTGAAATTCTGGCAACCACAGCTGCCAGTATTTTACCGTAATATTCAACTTTTTAATATTTATGTTATACATTTTCACTGTATTTTACAATGCAAAACTGTAATCAGGTTAATGGAGTGTTTGTTGCTTTTACATGAGTTACCATGAACAGGTTTATGATTCTTTATTGTGAATTTTACATTTATCAACAAAGTATACCGTTATATATTCTACATTATCACTATATTTTCCACGGTGAAATTCTGGCAACCACAGCTGCCAGTAATTCACTGTAATATTCAACTTTTTACTATGATACAGTATTATTTTATACAGTTTCACTATATTTCACAAAGTAAGACTGTAATCAGACAGAATGTCTGTTGTTTTCACATGAATTTATGTTTAAATTCAGTCATTTACTTTAAAAAATAAATAAATTATTATTTACTGTGAAATTTAAGGTTACCAAAATAGTGTTCTACACTTACAATTTATTTTTCACGGTGAAATTCTGGCAACCACAGCTGCCAGTAATTCACCGTAAATTCTACAATATTTTTTTTTACAGTGCATACACAAACAGTGCCTTATCTTTTGTAACCATAGGGGCTTTTACAATGGGAGGTGCTTGTGTCTACTGTAACTGTTTTCAATAAAAGGCAGCAAGGAAGGCTGTTTATTTGATGCTGGCTAGCAGACAGGTTAGGAGCGTTTAGCTCCAAGAGCCTGGTTCCAACCAGCCTCCCTTGCTACAAGTAAAAACCGGTTAAAGATGTTCGTCTTGTTTCCTTGCTTGTCGTTAACGAGAATAAGTTTCTAAACCAGCAGGGCCTGTGGAAGCGCAGACCCAACATTTATTTGGTCCTTTTGAGCCGGAGCCCAACGCGTCGCGTCCACCGAGGAGAGGGAGAGGAGACACTGAAGTCTGCTAGCAGCCAGGAGGTCTGGGACGCCTGATGAAAGCCCTGGTGCTTAATTTTGTCGCCAGGCCGTTGAGTTAGCGTCTGAACTCCCCACGGGTTGGATGGCAATTTACGGGATCCAGAGACTCTTCCCGTGAACGAAAAGCAACACAGACAATAAATACAGAAGGCCTTATGCGTCACCGTGACTGCGCGTGTAGACGCGAGTCCGGGGGAGCGCTGGTTGGGCAGGTGCACGCGGACCTAAAACAATAGAGAGCGGCTACGTGACCGTGTGGTTAAACACAGGTACGGGAGCGCGCTAGCTCTGCATGCAGACGCAAGCTACCTGGTTTCACCACCGGTTTTTCTTTATTTTTTTAAGGAGGTCTGGTTTCCCCACCAGTTTTTTTAATTTTTCTAAGGGGGTCTGGTTTCTTTGCCAGTTTTCAAGGAGGGTTAAGGATGGTTGGTCCACTGAAAGGAGGTTTTTCCTCCGCCGCGTTGAGTGTTTGGTTTATCCACCAATATGTAAGGAGGATAGAGCTTTCATTGGTGTGTGAACGCACGTGTGAGCGAGTGCGGGCCAGACGTGGTCTGTGTGAGTGTGGCTGATTGTTGTCTTGTAATGGGGAATAAACTGGGTAAGTCTGCCTTGAAAGGGGATGAAATACATTGCAAAGTATTCACTGGGCAGCACGTAGTATGTAGATCATTGAAGGAAGAAAGTAATGAATTTGTTCACAAAGGAGATGAAACAGTGAGTGTGAATATGTCTGACGTCACTGTTTGTGTGAGACACAGAGAGGTGTGAAAGACAAAGTCAAACATCCAAACTCAGCCTGCAGTTCTGTTCTGTGATTCTACATTTGACTGTCTGTTGAGTTTGGTGTGGACTTCTGCTTTGTTCAGATGCATTTAGATACATCACCTCCACTCTCCTGTCTTTCCTTCTCTACCATTGCCTCCTAACTGGGGATGGGTACCGCTATCCGATGCCATTATGGCACCGGATCTGACATTAACGGTAGTAACCAGACCGAAAAGCAGCGCACATTTCGTTGCTTTTTTTTGGTGCTTTTTTTTTCCCTGTGATGTCATACACTTTGGATTCTAGCCAATCATTTTACCTTTCCAAGGGTAGTAGGCGGGCCCAGGTACGTACGTTCTTTTAGAGCAGAGCTACAAATTAAAAATGCCCAAGGCGAAGCGGTCGAAGTCTGGCTGTACTTCACAGCAAAAGATGCAAACTCAGCAGCCTGCAACAAGTGCTTTAAGCTGATACTGTGCAAAGGAGGTAACACCTCGAATCTGATGAAACAGGGTTGCTGTAGCTCAGGAGGTGGAGCTGGTCACCTACTGATCAAAAGGTTGATGGTTCGATCCCAGGCTCCTCCAGTCTGTGTGTCACATATCCTTGGGCAAGATACTAACCCCAACTTGCTCTCCGATGCATCCATCGGAGTGTGAATGTGTGTGAATGTACTTAGAAAGAATGTATAGATAAAGTGCTAGTGTGATTGGGTGAATGTGGCATGTTGAATACTCTGCGAGAGTAGGAGAGCGCTATGTAAGAATCCGTCCATTTACCATGAAACACCCGGAGGTGCATAGCAATATTTTTTAAAAGCCGAGAAATGCACCGTATTTGATAGCTTCCTGCAAGACCTCACACCGTGCACATCTACTGCGGGTGTGGTGCCTGTTATCAGACCCGGAGTTAGCAACATCCCCCAAGAACCCGAAGAGGTGAGTCCTGGCGCCCTAGCCCTGCCAGTGTGGCAGAAATAATGACGGATGATGATGCAGCAGCAGCCGTTCTTCTCTGGGTGAGTAGCGTAATGTTGTTTGTGTGTAATTTACGTTGAGTAGGCTAACCACGTTATTACATTAATGTAAGGTGAACTAGCAAACACCGTCGTAGTTACATGCGTATCAACAGCTCGACCACTTGTATCAACAGAAAAGGCTGACTTGGTTATCATTTTGCAGAAAAAAAGAGACTGCTAAAAATAAAAACATGAGAGGTTTTTGGACAAAGTTTGTGCTCTCCATTCTTTAAGCACCAGTTCAAGCACCGACTAAGCACAGACACCGTTTCAAAAGTACCGGTTTGGCACCGGTATCGGATAAAACCTAAACGATACCCATCCCTACTCCTAACATGCCTCCTTCTTCCTCTTCCTTTTCTTTCAGCCATCAGTAGCATGACAGTCTTACTCATTATGATCCACGCATTTTATTTGGTAAAGCTTTAGTTCAGAATGCCCTTACTAATGCAACACTCCCCATTTACCCAGGCTGGCACTTGGAGTACACTGGCTTGTGGCCCCTTGTGCCCACATTAGTGCTTTCCTCCTTTCTGCCGCTCACAATTCACCGATCACACTTTGACTATTACCATTAAAACAAGAGTCAGAAAATTTAGCAACAGAGCTACGATACTTTAAATGTTAAAGTTTCATGATTCACGTGTGGATGTTGCATAAGAAAAGCATGATGTATAAAGTATAAGTGTTTCTGACCAGTTGTTCATGTTCCTTCATTTTCCCCTGAAATCTATCAAATACTGTCCAACAGACTGATGGCACAGCAGTGCAGAGGCTGCAGAACCTGCGTCTGAAGCCTCTGGTTTAAAATAGTTCAAATAAATAATCCAGCTATAGTTGTCAGTATTTCCACTGATGCACAGGAAATAACTTTATTATAAAATAAATAATAAGAAATAAACTTTATTTTTCAAACACAAGCTTTACACAACTTGTACATTCACACAAGCACTTTTTCCATGTTTCTAAGTGCTTCTTGTCTAACATTCACACTCTAATGGATGCATCGGAGAGCAACATGGGGTTAGTATCTTACCCAAGGACATCATGCAGTCTGGCATTAAACCACCAACCTTCTGGTTAGCAGGTGACCTGCTCGACCACCTGAGTTACAGCCACCTCATCAAAGTGACCAATCACATTAGAATCCTGTGCTGCTTTGGGCTCTGCCTCCAAACCATCCAAAGCAGGTTTATTTGCACCATGTATGCAGGTAAACTCAAACATCCATTCAGCTGCTTCAGAAGGAAAATGTCAGCTTGTGGTTTCAGTCACAGGAAACTCACAGGTTAGAGTCCAGCCAGAGGGCTGCTGTTGTTTATCTGTAAAGTCTTTCAATTTACAGAAATAAATAATTATGTGGACACATCTGGATCATCAGCAAACATGAAACCAGGTGACCACCAGGACCAAGCTGACTGCTGACACAGAGTTCATACTCTAACTGCTAGCTGCTCTGCTAGCTAAGTTAACTGATGTTAAAGGTCAGAGTAAAGAAATGACGTGATGCTGCTGGGAGTGACACCACAGACTAGCAGCATTTAGTTACTCAGCATATAATGCAGTTAATCTGAAATCTCTTTTTCTCTCTGAAACAAAGTGACAGCAGACTGAGTCAAAGACAGAAACCTTATTTAAACACCAAATATTCACCGGCTTCACTTCCTGATCCAGGATTCAAAGAGGACGTTGCACTTACTCAGCTTCTTCCCATGAACGTCTTCACTCTGCAGCTCTGCTGTCTGGACCAGGTCTGTGTAGAAACAGAGACAATCTTCTGCTTCATCAGTCCTCTGTGTCTGCAGGCTGAAGTCACATTAAACACTTCACACTAGCAAAGAGTCTGAAGCTCACAGCTCAAAGGTCAGCTGCTGAACCTTGTGTGATATTGTTTGATCAATAATTAACCTGCAGCAGGTTTCTGCTCCAACTCTAACACACTGAACAACCCTGAGAACAAATCAGATGATGTGGGCGTGTGTGCAGCCATAAACAGTTTAAACATTAAACACTGAACCATAAAAGAAGCTTAAGCTGCAGCTCACAGGTCAAAGGTCAGCTGCTGCAGCCAGTTATGACTTTACATAAATCATCATGTTTTCCCTCTCAGCACTTGGGCTGTTTTGACTCAGCTACACTATGGCAAATGGCCAATGGTTCCACAGCTGTTCTTGTTCACAGCATCATCCAGTTAGAGAGGAAACTGTATAATGCAATGATGATGTTCCAGCGTCATGCTGCAGTTGTTGCTCCTCCTCCACATGCTTACCTGCCACAGTTTAACTCCCCCTCTCAGACAGTCATGTCACCTGATCTGCATGTTTTGCTGTACGATGACGTCATCTTGACGTTGACGGGGAGGACGAGAAAAACTAGTTTTGTCCTGCAGATGGCGATCTTGCACCGTGTTCAGAGAGCCGACACTTTGATGATGCTGGTCTACTCAGCTTACTTTTAGCCTGGGTTGGACTCTATATGAGCAGCTTCCACTCTGGTTTTCATTGTTAAATACACTTGTTTGATTTCACTTGTAAAAGTTGGAAAATAAATATTAAATTATTTGTTGGTACATTGTTTTGAGGGTCAAATATTTTGCTTCATTTGAGGAATGAACTGTTAAGGTGGAGAAATGAATCAGGTTAAAATAGTGGTGCTTTAAATCAGTGAAGATGTATAATGTAATTTAAAATGTTGATAATGGTTGTAGTGGGCTTGTAATGTAAATGTGGTCTGATTAAATGTGACATTGATGGTGACGCTGCATAAAACCCTGGTAAAGCAGTTCTATTAGTGGGTCTGTGTGATCAGCATCAGTGAGGCCTTGACTAGTAGAACGTCATGTTGGTGTATGACAACACATGAGCCAACATCAGACTCCGAGCGCTACGATGCTAAAGATCAGAAGATCCAGTGTGACATCATGCGTTACCTGGCAACAGCAGCCCTCAGCCCATCTGACTTTATTGGAGGATATTTACACCAGCAACACTGTTTAGTTTGATATGACGGATTAACAACATGCTGTGATATCCAGTTCATCTGTAATAGATACTGGATCTAATCAGTCAGCAGATATTTGATCACCTTAAATATAACTATAGTAGAAAAAATACAACTGTGTTGGTGATTCATGCAAACTTGCATATCAGCCTTTTAAGGTTTTGTAGTATTGAGAACAAAGAGGTTGTGTTAGGGCTGAAAACCCCGACTTGTTCTCCTCTGCAGGTCATCAAATGCACCACAGAAGTTTGTATTTGCACAAACCTGTATATGTTTGATGGCTTTATTATTCTCTGTTCAAAGACAATAAATGTGGAAAATGTCTCATGTAGTATCAGCTTCATTTAAAAATGACTGCAAACATTTAGAGAACATGTGCTGCTGTTTGTCCTACATTTCAACACTGAATGAACCCTGAAAACATGATGGCAGGTGGCAGATTGGAGTTCACATGAAATATAGGCTGTATGAAGACTGGAAAATATAGATGATAAAAATATGCAGCCAAACATTTGCGGACATGGATAAACTATCTGATCCAAAAAGCAGGAAGTGACACAGCTAGAAAATGAAAGTGTGTAACAGCTGAAGTCAAATGTAATGCAGAGTTGAATCTGCACTTGGATCCATCTGTGAAAGGTCCACATGTAGGGATTACATGAGTCATGATGTTTGTCAGTCCAGCTTGATAGCTCCATCTACTGTGGGCTACATATACTGGGCTGGTAGCTTCATAGTGTTGGAAAGAAACTATTAAATGTGCATATTTTAAAATCAGAGGCTCTTCTAACACAGGAGCCATGTTGAGTTTAGATTCCAGCCGACCACCGGCAGTCTGAAATGGAATGAACAGTGTTGGGAAGGTTACTTTTAAAATGTATTCCACTACAGATTACAGAATACATGCCCCAAAATGTATTTTGTAACGTATTCCGTTACGTTACTCAATGAGAGTAACGTATTCTGAATACTTTGGATTACTTAATATATTATCATGCTGTTTACAACTACATGAATGTGATTTATTACTATTACTGAAGGTCCGCAGCTCCGAACCGTAGTAAAGGGACCTCTGGCTAATACGTCGGGTTCCGTGTCGGGCTCGTAGCCGAAAAATTACTTTGTTGTCTGGGTCAAGTTTGCTAGCGAGAGACAGAGAGAGGCGTTGAAAGGCTGCTCCAACGGAGCTTATTGTTTCGGAGGAAAACACGAACACAGCGTACAGTCGAGTCTTAATAGCTTATTACAACTGAGCTCGTCAGGCACTCTTCTTGGCTGCAGTGGGTATTTTTATATTTACATGCTTCCAGCTCCCGTTTCTGCTTGATGACAACTCGTAGTTTTCCACTCTCCTTTTTCTCCCTCCTCGCGCTCACAGACGGGTATGGCAGTCCATTCTCCCTGCAGCACGGACTACACTGCCCATGAGGCTACATTCGTTAGGGCTATGCCTGTAGCATCCTGCCTGTTAGCTTAGCACAACAACAACAACAAAAAGGCGCTCTCTCACCCAGGAAACACACAGTCGCAGAGAGAGAGCCTCACCCTGTAACCATGGCAACCGTAACGCTGCCGCCTGGAACAACAGAACAGAGCTGTCAAACAAAACCCAAACAGTCCTGACCCACCACAATATGAAACAGGGAAGTAACGCTGTGTAATCCATTTATTTCAACAAAGTAACTGTATTCTGAATACCACCTTTTTAGACGGTAACTGTAACGGAACACAGTTACTCATATTTTGTATTTTAAATACGTAACGGCGGTACATGTATTCCGTTATTCCCCAACACTGGGAATGAAGCCCATTGACAGCGAGCAGGTCTAAACAGGAATGGAACGCATCCATGGATAATACACCGCTTTATTTGAAGACATCTGTAGCACTGCCTCAGTTCTGGATGTTTCCACAGACTCCTCTGGCCTCTGTGCACCTAAAGAAAAGGTCAAAGGTCAGCAGCACATGTAGTTGGGATAATTCTTCATTTACAAACAACAGTCGCACAAACTATACAATTATTTTCCTCCAATCACAACTTTTCACTTGCAGAAATGGTCCTGTGTGATTTCTAGGCTGTGATATGAAAAACTAGTTCCTAATGGCAGCGATTCACTCAGTAAACATGTGTTTCCTTCACCAACCTCACACACAGATCCAATAAGATCAGGAAGTGGGCAGCATAGTACAATATGTGTTATTTTGTACTGTACTGCCCAAAATAAAGATCTGCTGAAGTGTTGGAAATGATTCAGATGTTTATTTTGGACGATACAGCAGAAGATCAGACATGAAAGTGGAGATAACACAGAAGACCTGCAGCAAAGGGTCAGAGGTCAGACTGGGCCACTGGATTCAACAATGAGCCAATGATCATCAAGTAGTGACTAAAGCAGAGCCCTAACGTTCTGACGTTCATCACACAGTTAGAACAAATGTCTGCTGATGACTTCATCTCATGAAATGACTGATAGATGTCAATTCATTGATCAGCTGAGCTGCTGCTGATCTTCTTCTTCATCGTGCACAGAAACATTCAGATTGTTTCAATCAGTAAATAACTTTGAACTGTTCCCACTCAAAATGCTGTCAGAACAATGATCATTGTTACTCCCCTCGAGTCTTAATAAAGCTCAACTTGTTCTTTGTGTTTAAACTGACATTTATTTCGGACAGGAGGATTCTTCCACATGTCTTAACATGTAATGATGTCCAACCACAGCCGATACAATGCCGTCAGAACTAAAAGGAAATACAAACTTAAATGAATATTCTTACTAAAGTCCTTAAGCATTATATACAACGAAACATTCCAACAAAATGATCAACAAAGTACACATTACACCTCACACTGCGGCTATTGCACTTGAATATCATGCAACACTCGTGCATTTACATACAACGATAATAAACAAAACATTTACCTCATTGGCCTCACTCAAAGGGAATAAACTTTCATTTTTACGTGGTGGGGACGTCCAAAAAAGGCACTCTTTATTTATCTTTCTGCAGACGTGCAAACCTCGTGGCTCGTCTCTTAATTAGCTTGCTGAGTGTGACAGCCAAAAAATGCCCTCTTAGCCACAACACAATTTTAGAAAAGGTTCCTCTATAATTGCACAATTAGCACAAATAACACATTTAAACATATAAATCTAATCAACAAACATGAATTACTATTTATTTCTTATGTATTATTTCTTAATATTTCAACTACTTATTGTTTCAAACTTAACTATCTAATAAAATGAACTTAAATGCGAGCGTTACCTATGACGGCAGCTGCAATCATTGTAGAACTTCATAAACATCACGTGCTGTTTTCCACATGTAAGATCAGCAAACATACAGAAACCTCCTGTTGCCACACACGGCCTCTAAAATCTCTTCCACGGTTTCTGTCTGAAGTCCACTCTCTGTGTCGGATCCACAGGAAACAACAAGATCTTATTAACATGGTTTTCAATGTGTCTCCTTACAAAAAGTCCAACCAATGAACAAATGTGTATATTTGTGGAGGCCGAACAAAAGCATGACACATTTCTCTGTTTCTATAAACTGGTGTCAAACACAAATATGAAGAGTTTCACTGACAGACTCCAAAATGCCCCCGCAGTGAATCAAAGGGAAATCCTACAGTGTGGCCAGAGAATCTTAATGGCTCCAACATCAACACATCCACAATGTTGGATCCAGTTCTACCTCACAGAGTTACTAAGACACACCCTCTGCCAGCATTACAACAGCTCCACCTGTTTCGCCTGCCTCCTCAGCATCTGTACACCTGAAGAGAAAAGAAAGGCTCCAAAAGCTCAAATCTACAAAGGATTCATGAAGTTTCATCCAACAATAACATGTTTGCCTTCCACAGTGTGCTGTTAGACACCACTGTACCTCTGCCATTTCAAAAAGAGCAGCTTGGTAACATTTTGGCTCCAAACACTTTGTGTTTAAGTTCCTAATCTTTGTTTTCTTTGTGAAGCCGACAACATCTGGAGCTTTTTGACTCATAGAAACATCATTTTGTTCTTTAGATGACAGCAGATTGGGACTGAATAATCAATCACTATCAAACCAATAAAGACAAAAATGCTGATTTTACAGGAACTTTGTTGGAGAAGCTGTAAGACATGAAACTGGTGGAGATCCCAAACCAGTTGATAGTGCTGATTATTCCAAATAAAGCTGTTTTCATTTGAGATGAAATGACTTTCTGTCCTGATATATAATAAATATGTTAGTTGTTTTTGAGCCCCTGTATTAAAAGTAGTTTAAAGTCAGCTTGAGTTTGATGTCTTTATGTCAAAGCTGCTCATGATGTTGAGCTGCTGATGGAATAAAAACAGTGAAAAATCTGCCTCAATATAAAAGCATGTAGTCCAGACTTCAATGTAGCCTATTGTTAGCTGAGGTCCACACACAGTGTTTGACAGTGTAAAGTGTGTGAAAGGGCTGCTGGTGGGGCTCACTAGGATGAGCAGGTGACCATGTGCCACGAGGTGGAGAGCAGCTGGCCTGGGTTTGATTCTGACCCGGGCCACGTCCCCTTTCTCTCTCCCTCTGCTTTGCTGTCACTTATCTTCACTGCTCTGTCCAATAAAGCTGAAAAAGGCCCCAAATCAAAGAAATCTGCCTGCAGCCTCTGAAATGTCTTCTGTTTCCTTCCAGAGGCCGACGGCTTTTTCACCGTCAGCCCATCAGACAGTCCAGTAGTATTTATGATGATGTCATGATTTTGAAGAGACTGCTATGGTGGCCTCCCATGACCTCCAGCCTCATCTACACTGAGATGCAGACACTTGAAAACATTCATCACACAGCAGACAACTGAATGATAGTACAACACAACAGTCTGTGTACAGACACACACTGAACTTTCACATAGTCAAAGGAGTCAATCAAATACAGCAAGTTTAGTCATTTCTCTGTGAGTCTAAAGTGAATCTAGTATTTTAAAGTCCACTTCCTGTATTTGTTGTTGAAGACTTCTTCAGCTTCTTCTCAAGGACATCAGCTGCTTGTTTGGCAGCAGAGGCAGTTAAGAAGCTTCCTGAAAAACACTGAACAGTGAGTTAACTGTGGCATATGACAAATTCAGCTTTCTATGTGGAAATGTGTCTGTGTCAACCTTTCAAATGCTAAACTGTTGAATCCAAAACATCAGCGGCTCCTTGACTGCTCACTTCATGCACTTCTGTCTTTGTGACAGTCCAATGACATCACAGCTGTTTCCACCTCCAGTGTCTCAGGACTGGACACCTTTAAACATGTAGAGCAGGGGTCGGCAACCCTGGGCACGCGTGCCACAGCTGGCACGTGAAGGGTTAACTGATGGCACGATGATTTATTTATTTATTTTTTGTAACGGCATAAACAATGAAAGATGGTGGACTGGCCAGATGCTGGCCGGTGTGTAAAAATAACTCAGTTGTTTGGTGGTGAATATGGCGGAGCTTCCACAGATTCAGTAACATTAGTAAGTGGTGGAGGCCAGCAGGTGGATGAGGGAAAGGGGAGGCAGGAGGAGCAGAGACCCGAGGAGGCTGCCAGTCCGAGTGTCAGGTGAACTGAACTTCAGGTAAGAAGTTGTGACCTGCAGTCTATCTGGGTCCAGTAGCGGTTTTAGATACGGGCGACACGGGCGGTTGCCCGGGGCGGCATCGTGGTGGGGGGCGGCATCACGGGCATCGGCAAAAAAAAAAAGAATGCTCGTCAGACCGCGTTGTCGGCGGTATAAGCTCGACCACTTGCAAGGTGAGCTGGCAGACATCACTGAATTCATCAGAGATGATTAGGTTCATTTTGACAAAGTGAGCAGATATTTAACCTCCTAGGACCTGCCATCCACATATGTGGACATCACATTTTGGGTTGTTTAGCCCAAAATACTCAATTTTGCTCTACAAGGGCCTGATATCCACTTACGAGGATGTTATACTGCCACTGTGCTATCAAAATTTTAGACCAATATCCTCATATGTGGCTCTCATTGTTCTCAAAAACAAAAATTTGGTAAAAAAAATAAATAAATCTGGTACTTCTTTGTTTTTACATTCATCAGGTCCCAATCAGCCCAAATATCAAAGAGAAATTAAAAATGAATGCCACGGAGGAGTTCGGGTCTTAGGAGGTTAAAGATTACGCCACTACATTCTTGTCTAGAAAATATTAAAGTGTATTTGGTGACACACAAAAAAGGGTAAAGTTTAAGTATAGTTTGGGTCCACACATGTCCAAACCCTGGTGTGTAGGCCTACTTAGTTTTGAGAAATTGTCATGGGACCGGGGTCTGGGTGACCCCGGTCACTGCCTTGGGTCTCTCCTCCTCCTGGGTTAACGGACCTATTTTTACACATCGACCAGCATCCGGCCAATCCACCACCTTCCATCGTTTATACCGTTATAAAAAATAAAAAAAACATTATCGGCCCATTAAAAACGAAAAATCACCATCAGTATGCCCGATGGCCAGTCCAGCTATGGTCGTGCCATCAGTTAACCCTTCACGTGGCAGCTGTGACACGCGTGCCCAGGGTTGCCAACCCCTGCTCTAAAGCATCTGATTTGGATTCCTGAGATCAAATATATTTTCCTTTGGGTTTGTTTTCTTCTCATTTGTGGCTTTAATGTAGTGTTACATCCTGTTTGTTTGCTTCCATCTGTATACATGTCCAGATTCACTGTTATGTTTCTATTCGTACATTGCTGTGTGATCACTGTTCCCTCTGCTAACTGATGCGACCTTTTGTATCTTACACTGATACTTGTCATATTTGTATCTGCGCCTAAAAGATAAAAAGTTTTCCGTGCTAAAACACAGCTCCACCTCCTGCAGTTCTCCCTCTGAACCACTAGATGTCTCTGTTATCTAAATGAAGATGTGCAGCACAGCAACCACAGCAGCGCTCAGATCACACGTGTCCTGTTATTATGTATAAAAGCATGAAACAGGTGAGACAGGTGGGATCAATATTAATGTTGTGGAAATATATGAAAAAGCAACAGAAGAGTGAAAACATTTCGTGTTTCTAGAAAGATCTTTCAGCTCATAGCTGCTCACAGACTGTATTTACAAGTGACAAACTGCAACTCTACAGTACAGCTACAGTATATATCAAATATATTCTGTATTCAAATCTATTGAGTGATGTTTGAAAGTCTTTCCAGGTGAGTTTGATCCAGGAGGATCTGAAGCCAGAGTCAGACAGAGACTGTGCAGAGACTGTAGAAGGACAGAGCAGCAGCAGAGCAGTCCAGATACACTGATGATCCTCTGTCAGATCCAGAGGGACACACAGGGATGATGCTGGACTCTACATTGTGTCTGACAGTGGAGCTGTTCTCAGAGCAGTTCACTCTGCAGCACTGACAGTCATCTGCACTTCTTCTCATTCCTCTGTCAGTCACTGCTGGATGAAGCTCTCCTCTCCACCTCCCAGTAACATGGCCCAGTCAGAGCGTCTCTACACACAAGCTGCTGCTGCTTCAACCTCTCTGGATCATCAGGACACAGCTCCTCCTCTCTCAGCACACACACCGTCCTGTTTACCATCATCAGCTCCACCTGCAGAGAGAAGAAGGAAGAGCAGAGGAGATAAACGAGTGTTTCCAGAGACTCTTCATCAGCTGTCAGTGAGTGATGCAGCACATCCAGTATAAAGAGCAGCAGGGACTTCAGTGCTGGGATAGATAATTGGCAAACCTTCTGGAGGAAACCTGGTCTTGTTAGGAGAGACGGCATCCATCCCACTTTGGATGGAGCAGCTCTCATTTCTAGAAATATGGACAAATTTATTAAACCCCCCAAAATATGACTATCCAGAGTTGGGACCAGGAAGCAGAGTTGCAGTCTTACACGCCTCTCTGCAGCTTCTCTCCTCCTGCTACCCCCCCAAAAACCCATCTCCATAGAGACTGTGTCAGCTTCCAAAAAGACAAAAAACAAACTAAAAACCAGCAACAAACAACTTAAACATAAACAATTACAAAGAAAGAACAGTACAGTATCCACATCTGAACCAAAGAGTAAAACAGTGAAATGTGGATTATTAAATATTAGGTCTCTCTCCTCCAAGTCTCTGTTAGTACATGACTTAATAATTGATCAACAAATTGATTTACTCTGCCTTACAGAAACCTGGTTGCAGCAGGATGATTATGTTAGTTTAAATGAATCAACACCCCCGAGTCATTCTAACTACCAGAAACCTCGAAGCACAGGCCGAGGGGGCGGTGTGGCAGCAATTTTTCACACCAGCCTATTAATTAATGAAAGACCAAGACAGACTTTTAATTCATTTGAAAGCCTGATGCTTAACATTGTCCACCCCAGCTGTGAAACTCAGAAACCAGTCTTACTTGTTATCATCTATCGTCCACCTGGGCCTTACACAGAGTTTCTGTCTGATTTCTCAGACTTTATATCTAATTTAGTTCTGAGCTCAAATAAAATAATTATTGTGGGTGATTTTAACATCCATGTAGATGCTAAAAATGACAGCCTCAACATGGCATTTAGTCTGTTATTAGACTCAATTGGCTTCTCTCAAAATGTAAAAGAACCCACCCACCACTTTAATCACACTCTAGATCTTGTTTTAACATATGGCATAGAAACTGAACATTTAACAGTGCTTCCTGAAAACCCTCTCCTGTCTGATCATTTCCTGATAACATTTACATTTACAATAATTGATTACACAGCGGTGGAGAGTAGATTTTATCAAAGTAGATGTCTTTCTGAAAGCGCTGTAACTAAGTTTAAGAATATAATCCACCCACTGTTATCATCTTCAATGCCCTGTACCAACACAGAGCAGAGCAGCTATCTGAACGCTACCCCAACAGAGGTCGATTATCTTGTTAATAATTTCACCTCCTCACTATGTACGACTCTGGATACTGTAGCTCCAGTGAAAACTAAGGTCTCTAATCAGAAGTACCTGACTCCGTGGTATAATTCTCAAACACGTACCCTAAAGCAGATGACTCGTAATCTGGAGAGGAAATGGCGTGTCACAAATTTAGAGGATCATCATTTAGCCTGGAGAAATAGTTTGCTGCTTTATAAGAAAGCCCTCCGCAAAGCCAGAACATCTTACTATTCATCACTGATTGAAGAAAATAAGAACAACCCCAGGTTTCTCTTCAGCACTGTAGCCAGGCTGACAAAGAGTCAGAGCTCTGTTGAGCCAACCATCCCTTTAACGTTAACTAGTAATGACTTCATGAACTTCTTCACAAATAAAATTTTTATCATTAGAGAAAAAATTACCAATAATCATCCCACAGATGTAATATTATCTACAGCTACTCTTAGTACCATTGATGTTAAGTTAGACTCTTTTTCTCCAATTGATCTTTCTGAGTTAACTTCAATAATTACTTCCTCCAAACCATCAACGTGTCTTTTAGACCCCATTCCTACAAAACTGCTCAAAGAAGTCCTGCCATTAATTAATTCTTCGATCTTAAATATGATCAACCTATCTCTAATAATCGGCTATGTACCACAGGCCTTCAAGCTGGCTGTAGTTAAACCTTTACTCAAAAAGCCATCTCTAGACCCAGTAGTCTTAGCTAATTATAGGCCAATCTCCAACCTTCCTTTCATATCAAAAATCCTTGAAAGAGTAGTTGTCAAACAGCTAACAGATCATCTGCAGAGGAATGGTTTATTTGAAGAGTTTCAGTCAGGTTTCAGAGCTCATCACAGCACAGAAACAGCTTTAGTGAAGGTTACAAATGATCTTCTTATGGCCTCTGACAGTGGACTCATCTCTGTGCTTGTCCTGCTAGACCTCAGTGCAGCGTTCGATACTGTTGACCATAATATCCTATTAGAGCGATTAGAACATGCTGTAGGTATTACAGGTACTGCACTGCAGTGGTTTGTATCATATTTATCTAATAGACTCCAATTTGTGCATGTAAATGGAGAGTCCTCTTCACACACTGAGGTTAATTATGGAGTTCCACAGGGTTCAGTGCTAGGACCAATTCTGTTTACATTATACATGCTTCCCTTAGGCAGCATCATTAGAAGACATAGCATACATTTTCACTGCTATGCAGATGACACCCAGCTCTATCTGTCCATGAAGCCAGATAACACACACCAATTAGTTAAACTGCAGGAATGTCTTAAAGACATAAAGACCTGGATGGCCGCTAACTTTCTGCTTCTTAATTCAGATAAAACTGAGGTTATTGTACTCGGCCCTGAAAATCTTAGAAATATGGTATCTAACCAGATTCATACTCTGGATGGCATTACCTTGGCCTCCAGTAACACTGTGAGGAACCTTGGAGTCATTTTTGACCAGGACATGTCCTTCAACGCACATATTAAACAAATATGTAAGACTGCTTTCTTCCATTTGCGCAACATCTCTAAAATTAGAAATATCCTGTCTCAGAGTGACGCTGAAAAACTAGTTCATGCATTTATTACTTCCAGGCTGGACGACTGCAATTCATTATTATCAGGATGTCCAAAAAACTCACTGAAAAGCCTTCAGCTAATCCAAAATGCTGCAGCAAGAGTACTGACAGGGACTAGAAGGAGAGAACATATTTCTCCTGTTTTGGCTTCCCTTCATTGGCTTCCTGTTAAGACCAGAATTGAATTCAAAATCCTGCTCCTCACATACAAGGTCTTAAATAATCAGGCCCCATCTTATCTTAATGACCTAGTAGTACCATATCACCCTATTAGAGCACTTCGCTCTCGCTCTGCAGGCCTACTTGTTGTTCCTAGAGTATTTAAAAGTAGAATGGGAGGCAGAGCCTTCAGTTTTCAGGCCCCTCTTCTGTGGAACCAGCTTCCAGTTTGGATTCGGGAGACAGAAACTATCTCTACTTTTAAGATTAGGCTTCAAACTTTCCTTTTTGCTAAAGCATATAGTTAGGGCTGGACCAGGTGACCCTGAATCCTCCCTTAGTTATGCTGCAATAGACGTAGGCTGCCGGGGGATTCCCATGATGCATTGAGTTTTTCCTTTCCAGTCACCTTTCTCACTCACTATGTATTAATAGACCTCTCTGCATTGAATCATATCTGTTATTAACCTCTGTCTCTCTTCCACAGCATGTCTTTTGTCCTGTCTTCCTTCTCTCACCCCAACCGGTTGCAGCAGATGGCCCCGCCCCTCCCTGAGCCTGGTTCTGCCGGAGGTTTCTTCCTGTTAAAAGGGAGTTTTTCCTTCCCACTGTCGCCAAAGTGCTGCTCATAGGGGGTCATATGATTGTTGGGTTTTTCTCTGTATCTATGAAGCGCCTTGAGGCGACTTTTGTTGTGATTTGGCGCTATATAAATAAAATTGAATTGAATTGAATAAATATGCCTGACACCCGTAAACGAAGCAGCATCTTTTTATACTTCCAACAATTCTTTCTTCATATTTTCAATCTCATTTTCTGCCTCGTGTTTACATTTTTTCTCCTCTTCAAGTTGTTGCTTCACATGCAGTAATTCCTTCCTTAGTGTTTCAGCTTCAGCCATTACATTTGCAGCTTCTTGTGTTGCCAACTGCATTTTCCTTTTTTCCTCTTCAAAAGCTTCCTGCACCTCCTGTAATTCCTGCATCACATTTCCTGCCTCCTTCTTTGCAGTTTGATATTTATTTTTGGCTTCTTGTGCTGTGCTTTTCTCTTCCTCCAATGCTTTTTGAGCTTCCAACAGTTCTTTCTTCATGTTTTCATTCTCGTTTTCTGCCTGTTGTTTTCTCATCTTCTCTCCTTTAAGTTTGAGACCCACATCCAGTAATTCCTGCAATACTACTTCAGTTTCAAACTTTGAATTTTTAGCTTCTCCTCTTGATTTTTCTGCCTCTTCTTTTAATTTGACATTTTCAGCCTGTATCATTTGAAATTTCAAATGAATCAGCTGTACTGTATTGTGAGGTGAAGCACTCGCCGATCCTCTTCTCCATCTCCCTTCATTCATTTTGGCCTTTTAAACAAAGGAACCAACGTTTTGTAGAGGAGTGAAGTGAAGTTTTCGATGTTTCTTCGTCAACTGTCGTTTGTCCTGCACAGAGATGCTGCTGTAGATGTGTCTCTAGCTGTGTCTGGATACAATGAAACATGCTGTAACTAAGTGCTTGTGTTGCACAGTTCTACTGAACATTCCATTTCATGCATGCTCCGCCCACATGGTCAGGAATGTCAGGTGCTGCATCTCCAAATGCTGCTCCCGTTGCCTAGCAATAACAGCTGTTTACTTTTTGGGGTCTGGTTCATTGTTTAATAAAGAAAACATGTCCAGGTATTGGGTGCTGAGGCTCAGCGCATATTCTAGCCTGCTGTGTGGGTGGGCAGCTAGAAATCACTGGTGGGCAACATGAGTGAGGAGAAAACTGGAGCAGCCAAGCAGGGAGCTGCAGGTTGCTGGTTTGAGTCTCTGTTCAGATGCTGGTGTCTCCTCTCTCTGAGATGTCTGCAAACAGTCCCAGATAAAACAATAAGGATAATAAACAAACACGTGACTAAAATAACAATTATGACTCTGATGTGTTTCATGTGTAGCAGGATGGCCTCTATACAGCAGTCGCTGCAAGCATCCACATCGCCACACTTACGTTTCTTTAAGCAGGCGTGCTGGGCTCCTCCTAAGGAAAGTTTGAAACTTCATTTCCTTCATGCTGGTGAACTTTTTACCAAATATGTTCATCAAAGCTTCTCCATCACTGACAGGGATTGTTTGGATCTTCACACTCATCTCCACCAACCCTAAAAAATGAGTCTCACTTTGCTCATATAATGCCAGGAGTGTCTCCATATTCCACAAAAGTCTATGCAAACATGTAACAGTATCCCATATTCATAGAAATATTATTGATATTATAACAAAAGCTGTCACCAACACAATTGTCCCAAGTGCTTTTTTAAACAGGATTTTCAACCAGAGGATTTCCCTATAGCTTAATTTTTTTTCAATATTTTGTACACAACAACAGAATCATTTCAGAAAAACTCAAAATGACTGGTGTCAATATTATTTGCCCCACAAAAAAGGTCAAATATAAAAAAATATTGCAAATATTGCACAGTGAAAAGGCACTACAGCTCAGTTGTTCCCACTCGCCTTTGTCCTCCTGTCTCCCCTCCCTCTCCCCTCCAACGAGGAGTTAAACAGTTTGATGGCGTGTGGGACAAAGGAGTTTTTAAGCCTGTTGGTTCTTGACTTTGAGAGAAGCAACCTGTCGCTGAATAGGCTCCTCTGATTATTTACGAGCACGTGCAGAGGATGCCCAGCATTTTCCATAATGTCCATCAGTTTCTTTAATGTCCTTTTCTCTGCCACTGTCACCAAAGTGTCCAGCTTCATGCCGACCACAGAGCCAGCCTTCCTGATTGGTTTTTCCAGCCTGGATGAGTCCTTTGCTGTGCTGCTCCCCCAGCACACCACAGCATAGAACAGTACTCCTGCAACCACCGACTGATAAAACATCCTCAGGAGCTTCCTGCAGATGTTGAAGGACCTCAGCCTTCTTAGGAAGTACAGTCTGCTTTGGCCTTTTATGTACAGGTGCTGCGTGTTGCATGACCAAACAAAACTTTCAGTGCACTGTGAAAGTAAACAAACAAACAGACAGGAAGGCCTAGTTAGGACATATCTAAGCATGCTCTTCATCTTGGAAGGGTAATTCAAACCAAAACTAATTGGCAGGTTCAACTTGGTAACAAAAGAAAATGCCTCAGCCAGATAAATCCCCAAAACATTCATCCATCAGCCACACACACCACATAACACTGCTGTTCTATTAGATAATGAGTTTCTTCCCATGTAAGCAGGTGTGTGTCATGGTAAAACCTCCCCCACACATCAGAACCCAGAATCTATTAGTGCCACCCATTTTAAACCCTCTCTACAGCATTCTGTTTACACCTGCTATCATTCAATCATCTTTCCTAACATAATACTAGTCCACTAGTTTACATATCACCTCTCATCCCACTAAGTGAACTGGACAAGATGATAAAACAGAAAGGCATGCTTAAGATGTTATCTGGTCTTCATTGCATGTGTATATGTCTTAATAGGATTAATGCATTTTCTGTTTGTGTGTGTGATTTTTGTGTGCCTCTCCTCCTTGCAGTGTTTCAGACACTTTTCAATTCTCCACTCAAAGGCAGTCGCTTTTCCTCCCCAGGTTCCTTAGCCCAATTTGATCTCCCACACTAAACAACAGCGTTCTTCCATGTCTCCTCCCCCTCCTTCCACTGAAGTCTCGTCTCCCCCCTTGCAGCAGTCCATTGCATCTCCATCCATCCAGTCATGATGATGGTGTTTTCTCCTTGCTGATGCCTTTTGCACATACTGCTGTTGCTGCTGGACCCCTCGCTGCTCAGGATACTGCTGTTGTCTCTTGACCTGCCATGTTGTTGCTTTTGGATCTGCATTTCGCGACAGTCAAGTGGAGGGTGCGTCTGTCCTCTCAGTAAGTGAGTGAGACAGTAGACAGTGGTGAGGAGGGCTGTGCGCAAGCAAAAACACATAAATATGCCTGACAACCGTAAACGAAGCAGCATCTGGCTGCAGTTTAAAGACTTTTTTGTCTGTCTTGGTCTTGGTCTCGTCTCGACTTCGTCTCATCTTGGTCTTGGTCTCGGTCTTGGTCTCGTCTCGACTTCGTCTCGACTTGTTCTTAGTCTTGTCTTGGTCTCGATACCCTCTGGTCTTGGTCTTGGTTTAGGCGGTCTTGACTGCAAGTCTAGTTGCACCAGTGGTGCCATGAGCAGTATCTATCTGCTGCTCATCAGCTGCTATGCCGTGGTTATTGTCACAATGTGGTGTATTTGGATCACTCAATCCTAAGTGGATATGGATATGATCCAGGATTGGATGTTTTGTCTAAAATTTGAAAGGAACAATTGTTCCTTTCCCCTTTGCTGTGTACTCTGCTGATGCTGTTTTCAAAACCTACCACACTCATGTACAGTATCAGTGTCACACTGAGATATTTCAAAGATAATAATAATACATTTTATTTGAAAGCGCCTTTCAAAACACTCAAGGTCACTGTACACATTAGAATAAAAAGCAACATAAAAGCAAGCAGTTCACACAATGGTAAAAGCATAAGACATAAACTAATAAAAGAGCAGAGTGGAGAGGTTATGTGGGATAAGCTATTTTGAACAAGTGAGTTTTGAGTTGGGACTTAAAGAGAGAGAAGGAAGAGATGTTTCTTAAATCAGGAGGTCGGGAATTCCAGAGTCGTGGAGCAGAGCAGCTGAAAGCCCTGCTCCCCATGGTGGCAAGACGGGGGGAGGGGACGGAGAGTGAAAGGGAAGAAGTAGATCTGAGACAACCAGATGGGGCGGTGATCTTAACCAGATCAGAGAGATATGGAGGGGAGAGATGATGAATAGCCTTAAATGTGTCATGGTCCTGGGTCATTTTGCCCCAGCGTTTTGTGTTTCATGATTATGTCCCTCTGTTCTAGTTATTCGGTGTCCTCCCCCCTTGTGTCCGGTTCGGGTTCTAGATTTCCTGTTTTGTTCTGAAGGTCTGTGTCTGTTGTCATTGTGTTCAGCTTGTGTCCGAAAAGGCCCCACAAGCTCATCTTTGATGATACCAGCCCAAACCAGTACTCCACCTCCACCTTGCTGGCGTCTGAGTCGGACTGGAGCTCTCTGCCCTTTACCAATCCAGCCACGGGCCCATCCATCTGGCCCATCAAGACTCACTCTCATTTCATCAGTCCATAAAACCTTAGAAAAACCAGTCTTGAGATATTTCTTGGCCCAGTCTTGACGTTTCAGCTTGTGTGTCTTGTTCAGTGGTGGTCGTCTTTCAGCCTTTCTTACCTTGGCCATGTCTCTGAGTATTGCACACCTTGTGCTTTTGGGCATTCCAGTGATGTTGCAGCTCTGAAATATGGCCAAACTGGTGGCAAGTGGCATCTTGGCAGCTGCACGCTTGACTTTTCTCAGTTCATGGGCAGTTATTTTGCGCCTTGGTTTTTCCACACGCTTCTTGCGACCCTGTTGACTATTTTGAATGAAACGCTTGATTGTTCGATGATCACGCTTCAGAAGTCTGTTTTCTTTTGAGCTGCTTTTAAGCATGGTTCTTGTCGTCGTCGTTCCAACACGGTGCGTTTGTTTTGATTTGTGGACCCGGAAAATGGCGCAATACATTGCGGCGTGAACCAGGTGTAGGACCGAACTCTCCCACACACATCACATCACTATAAGACTGGGCTCTCACACACATCACATCACCACACACACTCTGGTTTTTCTTCATGTACACTTCCTTATAATCTCTTTCTGCTATTTGCACATTTTTACTGTAAATTTCTAAGTTAAATCTGTAAATTTTATAATAACCTGTGATAGGTTTGTAGCGTAAACCTATTCGCTGGAACGTTAAGGACAATTTGCTACACAGGAAAACAAGACACGAGTAGGCAAAGTTCTTCATGTTTCTCGTGCACGGGAGAGAACCGGACAAATGCCGTTCCTTCGCTTGACCCCAGTTGCTCTCGTCTGCTCCCCCGTAACACTGCTCTTTTATTGAGGTTACATGAATATACATATATACATAGGTTCATTAACATATGACGTCTACATACAAACAAAGAGTACGTTGCCTGTGCGTTGTGTAAGTGTGTGTGTCTGTGTGTGTGTGTGGGGGGTCAGAGTGTGACCCCATAAATGACTTCTCTAACCCTGCTGGTTTGGAAGTCCAGCAGTTCATCTAATCAAAAGGCACTTAGACTAAAACAGATATAGATACGTTTATCCTACCATAGAACAATAAGACAAGGTACGACCTCTCCCATGCTCCCAGGATGTAGGTGTGAATGCCAGAACACTCTGGAATGCACACCAAGCCTTTGCAGACTATTAAGGATCAAACCTCTACCAATCTAAAACTAATTATAAAACTCTAAGCATATATAAGTAGATATTTCTAAGCATAAATGATAATCAACAATACAAAACCTGACAACCTGTAAATTGTAAATAGTGTAAAACCACTGTCATTTAATGGTCGGGCATTGCACAGCTTCAAGCATTTCACCTCATGTCATACTGGGTATGGTTGTGTGTGTGACAAATAAAATTTGAATTTGAAAGTCTTTCCAGGTGAGTTTGATCCAGGAGGGTCTGAAGCCAGAGTCAGACAGAGACTGTGCAGAGACTGTAGAAGGACAGAGCAGCAGCAGAGCAGTCCAGATACACTGATGATCCTCTGTCAGATCCAGAGGGACACACAGGGATGATGCTGGACTCTACATTGTGTCTGACAGTGGAGCTGTTCTCAGAGCAGTTCACTCTGCAGCACTGACAGTCATCTGCACTTCTTCTCATTCCTCTGTCAGTCACTGCTGGATGAAGCTCTCCTCTCCACCTCCCAGTAACATGGCCCAGTCAGAGCGTCTCTACACACAAGCTGCTGCTGCTTCAACCTCTCTGGATCATCAGGACACAGCTCCTCCTCTCTCAGCACACACACCGTCCTGTTTACCATCATCATCTCCACCTGCAGAGAGAAGAAGGAAGAGCAGAGGAGATAAACGAGTGTTTCCAGAGACTCTTCATCAGCTGTCAGTCAGTGATGCAGCACATCCAGTATAAAGAGCAGCAGGGACTTCAGTGCTGGGACTGTACTAGGACTCACTGTTGCTTCACTTTTTCTAATCTTTGGATTTTTATTGAAGTTGATGAAGATGTTTTTCCCTCCTAGTTTGAGTTTGGACTTTCATTCATTAGAAGAACCTTGGTGTGTCCACTCTGAGCTCTGTAGGAACCCCAACAACAAGCCCAACAATCCAGATGGACGGTTCCAGCTGTTAACTGGAGGAATTCCATCCAAACATCTGCTCTCACTAAATTCTTCCTCACCTACAGACTGTGTTCTTCACTGCTTTAAACTTGGAAATGAATGCAGTCATTGGTCTGCGTGCTGCTTTGTTCAGAGAGCTGATTGGCTGTTGACAGTGTTTGATCAGAGCGTGTCAGCCGTTACTATGGTGACCATAAAGGTCAGAAACAGGAAGTGTTTGTGTCCAATCCTGAAGCCTGTCACCGTTCTCCTCTCACAGCTTCACTGAGAAGCTGCAGCTTTACAGGAAACACTGGATCTTTGTTTCATACTGACTGTGTTTAGTACAATACTGCTGACAGCACCACCCACTCACTCCATCACTCTACTGACCCCAGAGTCTCCAGTCTGTAGTCTGGACTCTGCTGAAGATCAGACAGCTGCTTCACATCTGGATTCTGCAGGTTGTTCCAGCTCAGGTTCAGCTCTCTCAGATGGGAGGGGTTGGACTTCAGTGCTGCTGCCAGATAATCACAGCTGATCTCTGACAAACCACAGTCCATCAATCTGTATAAAGAATGAAAGATGTAAGTTTATTAGACAAAGTGTGAGCTTGAAATCATTCAGTGTTTCATCATCTGTTCAGAGCTGAAGAAGGTTCAGAATGTAGAAGTTTAGAAAATGGAAACTCCAAACAGCTGAAGCCAACAGGAAGCAGCTTCAAACAGGAAACTGTGCAGAGTTTCAGACTATATGTCCTGATGCAGCCAGTTGGATTTTGGAGATTTGAATCTCTGTTCTGTGACTAAGTCCTTGAATCATTTCTTCCAGTTGGTCCAACAAGACAGACTAAGTGTTGGACATGTGTTGTGGCTCCATTAGGGGAGCTTCTAAATGTGATGTGATGGCCCCTCTGGGTCTGTCAGGTCACAGGACTGAAGAGAGCTCAAACTGGGCACACAGTTGTTCCAGTCTGGACCAAAGACTCTATACTGGGACTGAGGGACTGCTTTGACTGCACCCACTGGGACTTTTTAAAGGCTCATGTTCTCACTTAGATCATCGATTTCTACTTACATTTCTTTCTGGGGAAAATGGGGATTACTTTGGAAACAGGAAGTATTTTCCCCAATAAGCAGCCCTGGATTAGTAAATCACTCCAACATGTTCTCAGGCAGAAGAAGCTGTCTTGTTACGAGGGAGAGAAGAAAAAGATTGAGGCACAGAAACTTGTTGAAAGAGAGATAAAGCAGCTAAAATCAGGTGTAAAAGTAAAGCAGAGGATGAGCTGAATAAAGGACACTCAAGGCTGGCTTGGAAAGGAATGAAGTCCATGGTGGGGATGCAGAACAAGGAGCAAAGATGAATGTGATGCTGAATCAGCAGAAGACTTGGACTCATTTGATTCCAGCTTTGATATCATTGATTTCAATGAAGAGCTTTGTGATTGTAGCAAAGGGCTGGTAGCTCTGAGAGTCCCACTGATGAGGTGTTTGTGTGGAAATCTCTTAGTGGGACCAAAGAGAGAAAAAGCCCTGGTCCTGATGCTGTGGGAGGGAAATGATTGAAGTGTGCTGTGAGGAACTGACTGGGAGGTTTTCACACATTTTCCAGTCCTCCTTGGAACAACAGGAAGTTCCCAGCATATGGAAACAAAGGTTAAGTGTCCTATGGCACTCAGTGATGATGGTGCTGTGGCCCCACCACCTCCACCTCTTTGTAAAGGAACTAACTGTAATCTGACGCTTCAAATGGAACTACGACTTCCTCCACTAGGTGGCAGTGTCTGATGAGAAAGTGTTAGTGGAGCTGGCCTGGAGTCAGAAACAGGAAGATGCAGGATTTGGGCTGAAATGGGGAAAAGTGGTTAGCACTAGTGCCTTAAAGCAAGAAGGTTGTAGGTTGAAGCTTGTTGGCCTTTCTGTGGAGGTTGGATGTTCTCCCACAGTCCAATGAAATGCTGCTTAGGTTCATTGGTGCTTCTAAATTGGCTGTAGGTGTGGATGTGAGAGAGTGCTTCTCTGTCTCTCTCTGTTGGCCCTGTGATGGACTGCTCACCTGTGCAGGTGGACCACGCCTCTTGCCCTATGACAGCTAGGGCACAGGCTGCAGCCCTGTGAGCCTAAGCTGAATAAACAGTTAGCAAAAATGATCCATAGATGGCCTGAAATTCCCCAGTTAGCAGTTTGGTAGATAGCTATGACATGCTAATCCCATCCAGCAGCTGTATTCTGCCTGTAAGCTGATCCCTGCTGAGCCAAAGCACTTTTTCATATACAAATTACAACCTTTAATAGAAACCTATTGGTCAGCATCTTATTAGCCTGCTGTTAGCTTCATTCCACAGAGAACTGAGAGAAACTAACAGAGTTGATAAAGAATAAAGAGAAATGTGCTGATTTAAAGCCTTTGAAGTGCTTCAGATGATCTCTGTCCACTTCTGTCCACTCATTCATTCATGTAAGCTTTCTAATGCAGCTTTGATCTTCACAGCCTGCTTTATGAAACTCATTCTAACCCTGAATGTCAGAGTGTTCCTCCTTCTCGTTCCCATCATTCATGCTGGCAGTGGAGGAGATTTGGATGTTGGACTGTGTTTTGGATGATGTGTGTATGTTTGTGTTGGACTGCTGTCTGTAAAGCAAACGCACATTTTGCTTTGGATTTCAGTGTCAGACAGACTTTAAGGTGGAATGAAGAGTTTGAGAGTTTCACAGTGAATTATCCAGTAGAGGATTTTTCTTCTTCTTTGAAGGTTTGAAATGTGAACATTGTTCTGCTGCAGTCAATGGACTAAACCAGAGAAGAAGAAAACAGACTTTACCATGAAGATCCTCAGTGTGGATCAGTATAATATCAGCCTGATGTCTGCAGTTTAGTGTCAGCACAACTTTCACATCATATTCATCTCAGCACAACTAAAACATGCTGACTGACCTCAGAGTTTCAAGTCCACATCCTGGACTCTCCAGGAAACCACACAGATGCTTCACTCCTGAATCCTGCAGCTTGTTGTTGGAGCTCAGGTCCAGCTCTCTCAGATGGGAGGGGTTGGACTTCAGTGCTGCTGCCAGATAATCACAGCTGATCTCTGACAAACCACAGTTCTCCAATCTGTATAAAGAATGAAAGATGTAAGTTTATTAGACAAAGTGTGAGCTTGAAATCATTCAGTGTTTCATCATCTGTTCAGAGCTGAAGAAGGTTCAGAATGTAGAAGTTTAGAAAATGGAAACTCCAAACAGCTGAAGCCAACAGGAAGCAGCTTCAAACAAACACAACAAGAGAAAAACTCTGAATGTTTCACATTAAAGTCGTACATTTATCATAAAAACAGGACAAAGACTTGAAAAAGTCGTGTTTTTCCTTCCAGGAACCACAAGGCTTCACTTTTAAAGGTGAAGTGTGAAAGAAATGGACATATTTGAAGTCCAACACCTTTTTCCAGTCACATTATTAAAGCAGACAAACTACAAGCTCATTTTCATTCCAACAAGTCATCTTCTGACCTGGACTAACAACACTGGTCTCTATGTGCAGCTGGCTGTGAGACCAGTGCTCAGGGAGCGTCTACAAAGTGCAACACTGAAAGAACATCACACACTAATTTGCTTCCAGCACTTCCACACAAACATCTACTGTCATTATTGTCACCAAACTCTGTGGATCCTTTATTGCAAATTCAAATGGGATCAAATGGTCAGACAAAAGAGGGTTATGAGGAAATATGATGAAATGTTGTGTATTAGCAGCAAGTTATTGAATCATTTTCCTCAGAAACCAAACAAAATGATTGACAAACATGTTTTTACAAACTCAGTGTTGGACTTGGATCAGCAGGATAAGCTGATGTTTAAAGGCATTTGTGTCATGGTCCTGGGTCATTTTGACCCAGTGTTCTTAGTTTTCCTGTGGTTTTGTATTTTGTTCCTTATGTTCATTGGATTGTTTGGTTTGGTATTTGGATCCCCCCTGTGTCCATGCTGTTATTGTGGTGTTTGTTCTGGTACCGTGTTCCCGTCCTTTGTGTTCTGTGTTCTCCTCATCCCCTCGTGTATTCATCCTTGTTCTCTGCCTCTCTCTCTGTGCTCATCTCTGTGTACTGTGTTGTGTTCAAGGTCCACATCTTCGTGTCAGTATTTTCAGGTTCGTGTCCTCCCCGCTCTGTCACGAGTAATTGTCCTCAGCTGCGTTCCCCGTGTGTTCCCACTTCCCTCATTACCTTCTGTGTATTTATGTCAAAGTATCCCTTTGTTCCGTGTTGCGTCGTCCCTCTAGGTTGTGTGCATTTACCGTGTCTTCCCAGCGCCTCAGCTTTAGTTGCTCCCAGTATAATTTTTGTATGACTTCTTATGTTCCTGTTAATAAAGACCTGCCTTTGAGTTCATCCCCGTGTGTCTAGAGCCGTGCATTTGGGTCCTCTCTTGCCTTCACACAGCCGCTGCATGACAATTTGAGTCTCGCTGTATGAGAGTCCAGTTATTACTCAATATTTATGGATAATGTTCTTTCAGTGTTGCACTTTGTAGACGCTCCCTGAGCCTCACAGCCAGCTGCACATGGACCAGCTGACATTACCCAGCATTAGAGGCGGCTGTAAAAAAATGGATTTTCCTATTTAAATGGTTTTAATTTGAATAAAGCGATGTTGATTCATTCAATCCTGAATCGATGTTTAATATAAATGTATTTTGCCAGAATCTCAGGTTAAAGCTCCCAAAAGTATTTCAACAACAAGCAAACAGATAAAACAGTAAATGAGAGCAGCTAAACACACAAAGATGGAAACACAGAGCGTGGATCGTTCACTCGACGGCACGTACACGGACACGCCGTCGGGGCTGAAAGTGGACAGCTCACAGATCCTGAAGCTGCAGGTTTCATCTGTCTCCAACCAAAACTGACTGAACCAGCAGCAAAAGAAGATCCAAACTACGCTTTACGTTTGATGAACATCGTCATGAATTCTCTCTGACTTTGACGTTTACTTCCTGCACAGCTCTCTCTCTCTCAGTGTACTTCAAGAACAGTTTACCTTCAAAAATCTGTTTCCTGCATTATTCACTGCTTATTACGCACCAGTCTGCTGTTGTGTTCACTGCTGTCGGCCTCCCAAAACAAAGCCTCATTTCTGCTGTTCAATACTGAAGAAATTGAAACCTTTTAAAATGATGACAGATTACAAACTCTCAGCTGTGTCTGTAATCAAACCTCTGTAACTTTGCTTCACTTCAGCAGCATCAGGTCATGTTCACATGTTGATTCATGGTTTGCTTCAGTTTTTGATCGACTGCAGAATATTTTGAAGGTTATCTGCTATAAAAAGCCAGAACAGGAAAATCTGCTTCATGTGTTTCTGTTTGATCCTCAGTGACTTTGACACAAAGGCCTCTGCTGTGATGATCACACCTCTGATCAAGTCTCACAGTGTCAGCTTTGTTTTTATACATATGGATATGTGCTGATAAATGATCAGAATTATAATATTTCCCACTGTCTGCTGTGTGCCGTGACCTTTGACCTGCTAAAGACAGTCAGCTGTGGATTATTCATTGTTGTGTCTGATACTTAGAACTGTGAGGAAGAACACTACACAGTTAATCAGGGTCCCCTCTCTCTGAATCAGGAAAGGTGGGCAGGCCGCGTGTGGGCCGCGGGCCATACGTTGAGTCTCACTGTTTGAAATGTGAACATTGTTCTGCTGCAGTCAATGGACTAAACCACAGAAGAAGAAAACAGACTTTACCATGAAGATCCTCAGTGTGGATCAGTATAATATCAGCCTGATGTCTGCAGTTTAGTGTCAGCACAACTTTCACATCATATTCATCTCAGCACAACTAAAACATGCTGACTGACCTCAGAGTTTCAAGTCCACATCCTGGACTCTCCAGGAAACCACACAGATGCTTCACTCCTGAATCCTGCAGGTTGTTGTTGGAGCTCAGCTCCAGCTCTCTCAGATGGGAGGGGTTGGACTTCAGCGCTGCTGCCAGATAATCACAGCTGATCTCTGACAAACCACAGTTCTCCAATCTGTATAAAGAATGAAAGATGTAAGTTTATTAGACAAAGTGTGAGCTTGAAATCATTCAGTGTTTCATCATCTGTTCAGAGCTGAAGAAGGTTCAGAATGTAGAAGTTTAGAAAATGGAAACTCCAAACAGCTGAAGCCAACAGGAAGCAGCTTCAAACAAACACAACAAGAGAAAAAACTCTGAATGTTTCACATTAAAGTCGTACATTTATCATAAAAACAGGACAAAGACTTGAAAAAGTCGTGTTTTTCCTTCCAGGAACCACAAGGCTTCACTTTTAAAGGTGAAGTGTGAAAGAAATGGACATATTTGAAGTCCAACACCTTTTTCCAGTCACATTATTAAAGCAGACAAACTACAAGCTCATTTTCATTCCAACAAGTCATCTTCTGACCTGGACTAACAACACTGGTCTCTATGTGCAGCTGGCTGTGAGACCAGTGCTCAGGGAGCGTCTACAAAGTGCAACACTGAAAGAACATCACACACTAATTAGCCTCCAGCACTTCCACACAAACATCTACTGTCATTATTGTCACCAAACTCTGTGGATCCTTTATTGCAAATTCAAATGGGATCAAATGGTCAGACAAAAGAGGGTTATGAGGAAATATGATGAAATGTTGTGTATTAGCAGCAAGTTATTGAATCATTTTCCTCAGAAACCAAACAAAATGATTGACAAACATGTTTTTACAAACTCAGTGTTGGACTTGGATCAGCAGGATAAGCTGATGTTTAAAGGCATTTGAGTCTCGCTGTATGAGAGTCCAGTTATTACTCAATATTTATGGATGATGTTCTTTCAGTGTTGCCCTTTGTAGACGCTCCCTGAGCCTCACAGCCAGCTGCACATGGACCAGCTGACATTACCCAGCATTAGAGGCGGCTGTAAAAAAATGGATTTTCCTATTTAAATGGTTTTAATTTGAATAAAGCGATGTTGATTCATTCAATCCTGAATCGATGTTTAATATAAATGTATTTTGCCAGAATCTCAGGTTAAAGCTCCCAAAAGTATTTCAACAACAAGCAAACAGATAAAACAGTAAATGAGAGCAGCTAAACACACAAAGATGGAAACACAGAGCGTGGATCGTTCACTCGACGGCACGTACACGGACACGCCGTCGGGGCTGAAAGTGGACAGCTCACAGATCCTGAAGCTGCAGGTTTCATCTGTCTCCAACCAAAACTGAGTGAACCAGCAGCACAAGAAGATCCAAACTACGCTTTACGTTTGATGAACATCGTCATGAATTCTCTCTGACTTTGACGTTTACTTCCTGCACAGCTCTCTCTCTCTCAGTGTACTTCAAGAACAGTTTACCTTCAAAAATCTCTTTCCTGCATTATTCACTGCTTATTACGCACCAGTCTGCTGTTGTGTTCACTGCTGTCGGCCTCCCAAAACAAAGCCTCATTTCTGCTGTTCAATACTGAAGAAATTGAAACCTTTTAAAATGATGACAGATTACAAACTCTCAGCTGTGTCTGTAATCAAACCTCTGTAACTTTGCTTCACTTCAGCAGCATCAGGTCATGTTCACATGTTGATTCATGGTTTGCTTCAGTTTTTGATCGACTGCAGAATATTTTGAAGGTTATCTGCTATAAAAAGCCAGAACAGGAAAATCTGCTTCATGTGTTTCTGTTTGATCCTCAGTGACTTTGACACAAAGGCCTCTGCTGTGATGATCACACCTCTGATCAAGTCTCACAGTGTCAGCTTTGTTTTTATACATATGGATATGTGCTGATAAATGATCAGAATTATAATATTTCCCACTGTCTGCTGTGTGCCGTGACCTTTGACCTGCTAAAGACAGTCAGCTGTGGATTATTCATTGTTGTGTCTGATACTTAGAACTGTGAGGAAGAACACTACACAGTTAATCAGGGTCCCCTCTCTCTGAATCAGGGAAGGTGGGCAGGCCGCGTGTGGGCCGCGGGCCATACGTTGAGTCTCACTGTTTGAAATGTGAACATTGTTCTGCTGCAGTCAATGGACTAAACCACAGAAGAAGAAAACAGACTTTACCATGAAGATCCTCAGTGTGGATCAGTATAATATCAGCCTGATGTCTGCAGTTTAGTGTCAGCACAACTTTCACATCATATTCATCTCAGCACAACTAAAACATGCTGACTGACCTCAGAGTTTCAAGTCCACATCCTGGACTCTCCAGGAAACCACACAGATGCTTCACTCCTGAATCCTGCAGCTTGTTGTTGTAGCTCAGGTGCAGCTCTCTCAGATGGGAGGGGTTGGACTTCAGAGCTGCTGCCAGATAATCACAGCTGATCTCTGACAAACCACAGTCCGTCAATCTGTATAAAGAATGAAAGATGTAAGTTTATTAGACAAAGTGCTTGAAATCATTCAGTGTTTCATCATCTGTTCAGAGCTGAAGAAGGTTCAGAATGTAGAAGTTTAGAAAATGGAAACTCCAAACAGCTGAAGCCAACAGGAAGCAGCTTCAAACAAACACAACAAGAGAAAAAACTCTGAACGTTTCACATTAAAGTCGTACATTTATCATAAAAACAGGACAAAGACTTGAAAAAGTCGTGTTTTTCCTTCCAGGAACCACAAGGCTTCACTTTTAAAGGTGAAGTGTGAAAGAAATGGACATATTTGAAGTCCAACACCTTTTTCCAGTCACATTATTAAAGCAGACAAACTACAAGCTCATTTCCATTCCAACAAGTCATCTTCTGACCTGGACTAACAACACTGGTCTCTATGTGCAGCTGGCTGTGAGACCAGTGCTCAGGGAGCGTCTACAAAGTGCAACACTGAAAGAACATCACACACTAATTTGCTTCCAGCACTTCCACACAAACATCTACTGTCATTATTGTCACCAAACTCTGTGGATCCTTTATTGCAAATTCAAATGGGATCAAATGGTCAGACAAAAGAGGGTTATGAGGAAATATGATGAAATGTTGTGTATTAGCAGCAAGTTATTGAATCATTTTCCTCAGAAACCAAACAAAATGATTGACAAACATGTTTTTAAAAACTCAGTGTTGGACTTGGATCAGCAGGATAAGCTGATGTTTAAAGGCATTTGCGTCTCGCTGTATGAGAGTCCAGTTATTACTCAATATTTATGGATAATGTTCTTTCAGTGTTGCACTTTGTAGACGCTCCCTGAGCCTCACAGCCAGCTGCACATGGACCAGCTGACATTACCCAGCATTAGAGGCGGCTGTAAAAAAATGGATTTTCCTATTTAAATGGTTTTAATTTGAATAAAGCGATGTTGATTCATTCAATCCTGAATCGATGTTTAATATAAATGTATTTTGCCAGAATCTCAGGTTAAAGCTCCCAAAAGTATTTCAACAACAAGCAAACAGATAAAACAGTAAATGAGAGCAGCTAAACACACAAAGATGGAAACACAGAGCGTGGATCGTTCACTCGACGGCACGTACACGGACACGCCGTCGGGGCTGAAAGTGGACAGCTCACAGATCCTGAAGCTGCAGGTTTCATCTGTCTCCAACCAAAACTGAGTGAACCAGCAGCACAAGAAGATCCAAACTACGCTTTACGTTTGATGAACATCGTCACGAATTCTCTCTGACTTTGACGTTTACTTCCTGCACAGCTCTCTCTCTCTCAGTGTACTTCAAGAACAGTTTACCTTCAAAAATCTGTTTTCTGCATTCTTCACTGCTTATTACGCACCAGTCTGCTGTTGTGTTCACTGCTGTCGGCCTCCCAAAACAAAGCCTCATTTCTGCTGTTCAATACTGAAGAAATTGAAACCTTTTAAAATGATGACAGATTACAAACTCTCAGCTGTGTCTGTAATCAAACCTCTGTAACTTTGCTTCACTTCAGCAGCATCAGCTCATGTTCACATGTTGATTCATGGTTTGCTTCAGTTTTTGATCGACTGCAGAATATTTTGAAGGTTATCTGCTATAAAAAGCCAGAACAGGAAAATCTGCTTCATGTGTTTCTGTTTGATCCTCAGTGACTTTGACACAAAGGCCTCTGCTGTGATGATCACACCTCTGATCAAGTCTCACAGTGTCAGCTTTGTTTTTATACATATGGATATGTGCTGATAAATGATCAGAATTATAATATTTCCCACTGTCTGCTGTGTGCCGTGACCTTTGACCTGCTAAAGACAGTCAGCTGTGGATTATTCATTGTTGTGTCTGATACTTAGAACTGTGAGGAAGAACACTACACAGTTAATCAGGGTCCCCTCTCTCTGAATCAGGGAAGGTGGGCAGGCCGCGTGTGGGCCGCGGGCCATACGTTGAGTCTCACTGTTTGAAATGTGAACATTGTTCTGCTGCAGTCAATGGACTAAACCAGAGAAGAAGAAAACAGACTTTACCATGAAGATCCTCAGTGTGGATCAGTATAATATCAGCCTGATGTCTGCAGTTTAGTGTCAGCACAACTTTCACATCATATTCATCTCAGCACAACTAAAACATGCTGACTGACCTCAGAGTTTCAAGTCCACATCCTGGACTCTCCAGGAAACCACACAGATGCTTCACTCCTGAATCCTGCAGGTTGTAGTTGGAGCTCAGGTCCAGCTCTCTCAGATGGGAGGGGTTGGACTTCAGAGCTGCTGCCAGATAATCACAGCTGATCTCTGACAAACCACAGTCCCACAATCTGTATAAAGAATGAAAGATGTAAGTTTATTAGACAAAGTGTGAGCTTGAAATCATTCAGTGTTTCATCATCTGTTCAGAGCTGAAGAAGGTTCAGAATGTAGAAGTTTAGAAAATGGAAACTCCAAACAGCTGAAGCCAACAGGAAGCAGCTTCAAACAAACACAACAAGAGAAAAAACTCTGAATGTTTCACATTAAAGTCGTACATTTATCATAAAAACAGGACAAAGACTTGAAAAAGTCGTGTTTTTCCTTCCAGGAACCACAAGGCTTCACTTTTAAAGGTGAAGTGTGAAAGAAATGGACATATTTGAAGTCCAACACCTTTTTCCAGTCACATTATTAAAGCAGACAAACTACAAGCTCATTTCCATTCCAACAAGTCATCTTCTGACCTGGACTAACAACACTGGTCTCTATGTGCAGCTGGCTGTGAGACCAGTGCTCAGGGAGCGTCTACAAAGTGCAACACTGAAAGAACACCACACACTAATTTGCTTCCAGCACTTTCACACAAACATCTACTGTCATTATTGTCACCAAACTCTGTGGATCCTTTATTGCAAATTCAAATGGGATCAAATGGTCAGACAAAAGAGGGTTATGAGGAAATATGATGAAATGTTGTGTATTAGCAGCAAGTTATTGAATCATTTTCCTCAGAAACCAAACAAAATGATTGACAAACATGTTTTTAAAAAACTCAGTGTTGGACTTGGATCAGCAGGATAAGCTGATGTTTAAAGGCATTTGAGTCTCGCTGTATGAGAGTCCAGTTATTACTCAATATTTATGGATGATGTTCTTTCAGTGTTGCACTTTGTAGACGCTCCCTGAGCCTCACAGCCAGCTGCACATGGACCAGCTGACATTACCCAGCATTAGAGGCGGCTGTAAAAAAATGGATTTTCCTATTTAAATGGTTTTAATTTGAATAAAGCGATGTTGATTCATTCAATCCTGAATCGATGTTTAATATAAATGTATTTTGCCAGAATCTCAGGTTAAAGCTCCCAAAAGTATTTCAACAACAAGCAAACAGATAAAACAGTAAATGAGAGCAGCTAAACACACAAAGATGGAAACACAGAGCGTGGATCGTTCACTCGACGGCACGTACACGGACACGCCGTCGGGGCTGAAAGTGGACAGCTCACAGATCCTGAAGCTGCAGGTTTCATCTGTCTCCAACCAAAACTGACTGAACCAGCAGCAAAAGAAGATCCAAACTACGCTTTACGTTTGATGAACATCGTCATGAATTCTCTCTGACTTTGACGTTTACTTCCTGCACAGCTCTCTCTCTCTCAGTGTACTTCAAGAACAGTTTACCTTCAAAAATCTGTTTCCTGCATTATTCACTGCTTATTACGCACCAGTCTGCTGTTGTGTTCACTGCTGTCGGCCTCCCAAAACAAAGCCTCATTTCTGCTGTTCAATACTGAAGAAATTGAAACCTTTTAAAATGATGACAGATTACAAACTCTCAGCTGTGTCTGTAATCAAACCTCTGTAACTTTGCTTCACTTCAGCAGCATCAGGTCATGTTCACATGTTGATTCATGGTTTGCTTCAGTTTTTGATCGACTGCAGAATATTTTGAAGGTTATCTGCTATAAAAAGCCAGAACAGGAAAATCTGCTTCATGTGTTTCTGTTTGATCCTCAGTGACTTTGACACAAAGGCCTCTGCTGTGATGATCACACCTCTGATCAAGTCTCACAGTGTCAGCTTTGTTTTTATACATATGGATATGTGCTGATAAATGATCAGAATTATAATATTTCCCACTGTCTGCTGTGTGCCGTGACCTTTGACCTGCTAAAGACAGTCAGCTGTGGATTATTCATTGTTGTGTCTGATACTTAGAACTGTGAGGAAGAACACTACACAGTTAATCAGGGTCCCCTCTCTCTGAATCAGGAAAGGTGGGCAGGCCGCGTGTGGGCCACGGGCCATACGTTGAGTCTCACTGTTTGAAATGTGAACATTGTTCTGCTGCAGTCAATGGACTAAACCACAGAAGAAGAAAACAGACTTTACCATGAAGATCCTCAGTGTGGATCAGTATAATATCAGCCTGATGTCTGCAGTTTAGTGTCAGCACAACTTTCACATCATATTCATCTCAGCACAACTAAAACATGCTGACTGACCTCAGAGTTTCAAGTCCACATCCTGGACTCTCCAGGAAACCACACAGATGCTTCACTCCTGAATCCTGCAGCTTGTTGTTGGAGCTCAGGTGCAGCTCTCTCAGATGGGAGGGGTTGGACTTCAGTGCTGCTGCCAGATAATCACAGCTGATCTCTGACAAACCACAGTCCCTCAATCTGTATAAAGAATGAAAGATGTAAGTTTATTAGACAAAGTGTGAGCTTGAAATCATTCAGTGTTTCATCATCTGTTCAGAGCTGAAGAAGGTTCAGAATGTAGAAGTTTAGAAAATGGAAACTCCAAACAGCTGAAGCCAACAGGAAGCAGCTTCAAACAAACACAACAAGAGAAAAAACTCTGAATGTTTCACATTAAAGTCGTACATTTATCATAAAAACAGGACAAAGACTTGAAAAAGTCGTGTTTTTCCTTCCAGGAACCACAAGGCTTCACTTTTAAAGGTGAAGTGTGAAAGAAATGGACATATTTGAAGTCCAACACCTTTTTCCAGTCACATTATTAAAGCAGACAAACTACAAGCTCATTTTCATTCCAACAAGTCATCTTCTGACCTGGACTAACAACACTGGTCTCTATGTGCAGCTGGCTGTGAGACCAGTGCTCAGGGAGCGTCTACAAAGTGCAACACTGAAAGAACATCACACACTAATTTGCTTCCATCATCCAACCTGAAGAGGAAACAGAGACGCCTCCCCTTCAAAGTAAAAGCTGCTCCTTTTGGACACAGTATCAAAGAAAGTCTACAGTATAACATAGAAAAGACAGAAAAAAAGTTTTGGTTGTTTTTAAATTGTGCAGAAATGAAACTACACTAAGCTCAATTATGTGACAGACATTTCATCCCATGTCAGTTTGGCCTCATCCTGGGCCGGATTATCCAGCACACACTCTGACCACAGGCCCAGGGGCCACGCACAGCTGGGCTCCATCCAAGAGACAGGAAACAAACCAACACAATAATAAAAAGCACCATGTGATCTTCTTACATTCAAGACAAACATAGTAAAAACATGAGCATATTTGTTTCCTGATAAAATGATGTGACAGGTAGAACAGAGTAAAGTGGTGGTGTTACAGCCTTTCTCCCCTCTGCTGCCGAGGCTGTTAGTCTCTCCCAAACTCAGCTACAGGACTTCCAAATGAATGAAAGCAGCAGAAGTGGCTTTACAAAGGAAAGAGGAAGAGGAGAAGAAGAGGAGAGGGAGGCCACCCTGACCATCACTCCAGCTGAAAACATCACACTTCCATTAAAGTTGGTGAGGAAATGTTGAGCAGGATGAGCTGCTGGCTAATCTGGAGGCTGTAGCAGCAGCTCACAGTCACAGTGGATTTCCACTCATGAAAAAGCTCTGGCTGCTTCATTTCTCATCTCATATCAGAGACTTTAATGCTTCACTGAAGCTGTACTGTGATGCTTCCATATTCCAGTGAGGCCTCCATAACGATTTCAGCTGTTCTGTACACACACTGTGTGCCCTGTATGGCTCAAAGTCTCTGCAGCCTGTTTTTATCTGCTATCATCAGATCTTCATCATCCTCATTCACATCCCTCACACACTCTACAGCCTCATCAGCACTGACTTCATCTTCACTGACTGATGGAGCACAACATGAACCTGTGGAGGCTGAAACACTGTCCTGTCAAACATCTCCCCGTCACCACTCCACTTCTGTCAGCCTTTAAATGAAACGTGAATTAAATAAATACATCATTAAATAATTCATTAAATGTGTCAGTAAAATAATTAAGATAGAAAACAAACCAATAATTGATTAAATTTGTATTTAACTAATTAGAATTGTACATAAATAAATAATGAATTATTTTAAATGAAATTAACTGATAATTCATTATCAATATTTTTTTAATTAATTATGTACATTTTTAATTAATTACTGAAATAAATAATTCATTAGTGATGTATTTATTTAATAAACCATAAAATTATTGCTAGTTTACTCAAAATAATTTTAAGACATCAATATTAAAGGTTAAATTATGATAATGAATACATGCAACTATAACTGATGACATAAGAATTTGGATTTTTTAAGCTAAAGCGAAGGTGCTGACTCACTTGGCAAGTTACTCTCAAATCCTCCCTAATAACAAGAACATAATTACACTTTAGCCACAAGAGGGCAGCAGCATTAATACAAGTCACGTGTATATAAAGGTACAGTGATTATATTACAGTGATTTCGACAAAAACAAAACAGAAGTTGATGGCAGTGTGTTTTTATAACTTACAGAGCTTTTTTAGAGGCTTTGACCACTGGCAGCAGCCTCAGAAGAGCCTCCTCTGAAGCAAAGTATTTCTTCAGGTCAAACACATCCAGATCTTTTTCTGATGACAGTAAGATGAAGACCAGAGCTGACCACTGAGCAGGAGACAGTTTATCTGTGGAGAGACGTCCTGATCTCAGGGACTGTTGGATCTCCTCCAGTAGAGAACGATCATTCAGTTCATTCAGACAGTGAAACAGATTGATGCTTTTCTCTGCAGACAGATTCTCACTGAGCTTCTCCTTGATGTACTGAACTGCTTCTTGATTGGTCTTTGAGCTACTTCCTGTCTGTGTCAGCAGACCTCGTAGGAGAGTCTGATTGGTCTGCATTGAAAGACCCAGGAGGAAGCGGAGGAACAAGTCCAGGTGTCCATTGGGACTCTGTAAGGCCTTGTTCACAGCACTCTGGTGGAGAGATTGGAGTTTTGGTTTATCAAATAATTTAGACCACATGGACGTTGTTTGTTGTTCTTCCAGCAGATTGAGTCCAGAGTTGATGAAGGTCAGGTGGACATGAAGAGCAGCCAGAAACTCCTGAACACTGAGATGAACAAAGCAGAACACCTTGTTCTGGTACAGTTGTTTCTCCTCTTTAAAGATCTGTGTGAACACTCCTGAGTACACTGAGGCTGCTCTGATATCGATGCCACACTCTGTCAGGTCTGATTCATAGAAGATCAGGTTTCCTTTCTGCAGCTGATCAAAAGCCAGTTTTCCCAGTGACTCAATCATCTTCCTGCTCTCTGGACTCCAGTGTGGATCTGTCTCAGCTCCTCCATCATATTTGATCCTCTTGACTTTGGCCTGAACCACCAGGAAGTGGATGTACATCTCAGTCAGGGTCTTGGGCAGCTGTCCTCCCTCTCTGGTTTCCAGCACATCCTCCAGAACTGTAGCAGTGATCCAGCAGAAGACTGGGATGTGGCACATGATGTGGAGGCTTCGAGCTTTCTTGATGTGGGAGATGATCCTGCTGGCCTGCTCCTCATCTCTGAATCTCTTCCTGAAGTACTCCTCCTTCTGTGGGTCAGTGAACCCTCTGACCTCTGTCACCATGTCGACACACTGAGGAGGGATCTGATTGGCTGCTGCAGGTCGTGTTGTTATCCAAAGGCGAGCAGAAGGGAGCAGGTTCCCTCTGATGAGGTTTGTCAGCAGCTCATCCAATGAGGTGGACTTTCTTGTTTCAGTCAGGATTTTAGTTTTCTTGAAGTCCAAATTAAGTCGACACTCATCCAGACCATCAAGTATGAACACAACCTGGAAGTCTTCAAGCCTGCAGATTCCTGATTCCTTAGTTTGATTAAAGAAGTGATGAACAAGCTCCACCAAGCTGAACTTTTCCTCTTTCAGCACATTCAGCTCTCTGAAAGTGAATGGAAATATGAACTGGATGTCCTGGTTGGCTTTGTCTTCAGCCCAGTCCAGGCTGTATTTCTGTGTTAAGACTGTTTTCCCAATGCCAGCCACTCCCTTTGTCAGCACTGTTCTGATTGGTTCGTCTCTTCCAGGTGAGGCTTTAAAGATGTCTTCTTGTCTGATTGTTGTTTCTGGTCTGTCTGGTTTCCTGGATGCTGTTTCAATCTGTCTGACCTCATGTTCATCATTGACCTCTGCAGTCCCTCCCTCTGTGATGTAGAGCTCTGTGTAGATCTGATTCAGGAGGGTTGGGCTTCCTGCTTTAGCGATGCCCTCAAACACACACTGGAACTTCTTCTTCAGTTGGACTTTAAGTTCTCGTTTACGGAGTGAAGCAAATATTTCTGAAAATAAGAAATTCAGAAAAAAATATTATATAATAAATATCATAGCCTTTCAGTACCCTGAAAGGATGAATGTCTATTGGTCCATTTCTTGAGCTATTAGGAAAGATCAATATTCAGTCTTTAGAGAAATTCTCTTACTGCTCTGCAGATGGTCAGCCATCTCATGCTGCTTAAGTTTCCTCAAGAAGTGGAGTGTGATCTTCAGAAATGCTTCTCTGCAGCTCTTTCTTTCATCTTCATCCTCACCTTCAAACATCTCCTCATCCTCCATCCGGCTCTTTAAAGTTTCTGGGTGATCTGGACTCAGAACCTTCTGGATCTTCCTCAGCTCGTTCTTCACAAACATGGTGATGTTGTCCTCCAGCCGCTGGAAAAGAAGACTATATGAATTACCCAGTGGTAAATGGACTGGTTCTTATATAGCTCTCTTTGATACTCTGTGCACACAAAGCATTTTATACAACATGCCTCATTCAACCAAGCACATTGTTCTATGCTTAAATTAGGGCTGCTCGATTATGGCAAAAATTATAATCACGATTATTTTCGCTGAAATTGAGATCTCGATTATTTGACGATATTTATTTAACCCTTTAAGACCTACCATAGAACCAAGTCCGCCAGAGCTTATATTATTTTTTTTACATGCTGTAGAGCCATTTGTGGGAGCATTTCAAGTTGCTATACATCAATACAACTGTTATAGACCATATTTTAATAATATGTATGCATTAAGTCCATAGTAACTACATTAATTGCAAAAAAGTGCAACTAAAAAAAAAATTGAAAATCGTTTTTGTTTTGTTTTTTTTACATATATTTCTACTTGGAGAAATTTAAGAGGCTTATCCCTCAAAACTTTAAATACAAAAAAATTGCAAAAAATAGTTTACAACAACAGAAAATTTATTTTGAGTGTCTTCATAGTTTTATTTTGGAGATACACCAATTTTTATATACTGCAGGAAAAACAAAAAACAATCCTATGATGCAAATTTGCAAAGAAAACAGCAGGTGCATCAAAATAAACTATTTCCAGCAGTGCAATTCGAGTTCTAAGCATCCCAGAAACTATTCAGAAAAGTCAAACATGTCTTATAAAAACACCAGTATAGGCTTTTAAGGCCTACAAGTAAAAAACTACATTTTCCACGAAATGACATCACTTCCGGTTTCGGTCAGGAAATGGCGGACGTCTTTTTCAATGTGGGAAGTGTTACGAACAGCTGATCGGATCGCAAAGCGTGTTTCTGGAATATTATGTTTTTGTTCCTGCAAGCGCTTTTTATGCAGTTTTTGCAAAGCTATATGTGGAAGGAAACCGTGACCTATGACAAGCTGATGGCATAAGATGTAAGTACAACTCCTCCGGTTTCATATGCAAAAATAATTATTGCGCTAGCTTACGCGGTTCCGGTTCTACAGGGATTTAAAAATAGTTATGCAAAACGGAGCTTGCCGCTCTGACCGCCTTTAAAGGGTTAACAATAACAATGTATTGAATAATGACTTTTAAAAATAATATAAACTAGTGTGCAAATACTGATAATAGTGCAAATGTTTGCAATATAAAAAGTAAATGAAAAATGTAAACATCTATGTTTAGTGAACTTTGCAGTGTTGCTCTGTGGTGCAGCTACGACACCGTAGCAAAGTTTACACACTATGTCTACTTGATCCACGTCTGACTCCGTGAACCCATAATGTTTCCACCCCACTGAAGTTTTTTTTACCTCTCTTTTCAACCAACGGCAGTCACTCTCCTCTCCAAATAACTTCTGCTTAGCTTTCCGAGCTTAATTGTTGTGACGCGTGTTCGAAATGCAGAGAGGTGCGCTCGATTTGCCACACGGAGCAGCGCGAGAGTAAAGCACGAGGGAGGGGCTAATAATCGGCTTAGTCATTTTTAATGATCGTTGAAAGCCCAGATCGTAATCGTGATTAAAATTCGATCAATTGAGCAGCCCTAGCTTAAATACTTTCTTTCACACTCTGATGGATGCATCAGAGGGCAGCTTGGGTTTAGTACGTTACCCAGTACATTTGCCAGCCAGGGTTTGATTCACAAACCTTCTGACTAGTAGCTGACCTGCTCCCCTCCTGAGCTACAGTCACCCCAATCTGACTGAAATCATGGAGCCCAAACTCTGATTTATGTTGGACACACTGACAATCCTCTGGTCCACAAAGTGCAGCATAGAGGTGACTGAAAAGAACAAATGTAAACGTAGTACTACAAACCATAACCACAGAGTCCAGGTGTGTTTGATGTTGCTGTGCAGACTGACCAGTGGAAACCTCTGCTCTCTGCTGGTCCACTCTGTGGAGGAGTAATGTATAATTAGCTCATGTTATGTCTGTCCACACACAGACACAAGCTAAAGGTCCATGAAGTGATGTTTGGATGGGTTCAGTCAATCAGATGACTGTCATGGTGAAGCTTTGCTAGTCCTGGTGATCCCACTGAGAATTAACAACTCAGTTTCCAGATGTCTGTAGTTTTCTGCTCAGTTTCTTTAGTCCCAACAGCTCTTACCATCTCCTGCGTAAAGCTTTCCCTCCATGCTCAGATGCCCTGGAACAAGGTGCTCTCTTTATATCAGTGACTGGTTTAAAGTGACAACTTGCAGTGCTCGCCAAACTTTGTGTCAGCAAAAGTAGTTCTAATGTTTCTTACATTTATTACATTTTTTACATTTTTACACACACAAATCAATGAACGCAAAAACATAAACTTTTCAGATATTTTGTTTTACAATGTTACAAAACTCAGTTCACAACTACACAGTCTGATTTACAAGTGCAAAATATTTATGACCACAGTTTGAGCCGATGTATGTCCCGAGTCTGTGGACTCAGTAGTTTTGTTTTGATTGTTATTGTCTTTTGTTACAATTTCATTCTGATTAAGATTTTCTAGTTCTGAGGTTTTGGTTTCTGTGTTCCCTCTGTACTGTGTTAGTATTGTGTCTCTGTGTTCACTTCCTGTTTTATTTTGACAGTGCCATGTCCTATGTTAGTGTGTCTACTTTTGCTTCCCCTTGTCTGGTTATGTCCAATGAATCCTGCTGTGTCTCCCTTTTCTCATTCCCTGATTGCTCTTTTGTGTATATGAGCCCTTTGTTTTCTCCTGCTTGTTGCTGGTTCGTCTGTGTTGTCTCCCCGTGTCTCCGTTTAAGGTTTCAGGTTAGTTTTTTAGTTTTTTCAGTAGAGGTTATCTTAGCTTCTGCACAGGCCATCTCCACTGCACTTCACCGTTTCAATACAGCTCACTCACGTCACAGCAATGTCGGCATCTTGGGTCCTTTATTAAATTCAACATGGCTCGCCCCGCTAGCCGTGACATAAGATGTGAAAACAATATCCAAAAAACATGAGGGACAAACAGGGAATAGTTTTAAGGTGCAGGGCCAACAAACTGAGTCTAGCCATAAACTCAGAGTTGATTGAATTAGCATTTTGAATTGGCTGATCTGAGTTACTTCAATCAAGTCTATGTTCACTTTGAGTTAAGATTATACGTGATTGATGTAAAAGAAAAAAGCCATCATCAGCAACTGATTCTGATTTAGCAGGTTTTCTAAACAGTACCCATCCCTAGCTGGCTGTAGTTAAACCTTTACTTAAAAAGCATCCCTAGACCCAGCTGTCTTAGCTAATTATATCTCCAACCTGACAATCCTTGAAAGAGTAGTTGGGGGGAGACAATCAGAGGGGCAGTGTGATGATCTTAGGTTACAAACTACCGCAGTCAAGTCCAGAGGTGGGTAGTAACGAGTTACATTTACTCCGTTGCGTTTACTTGAGTAAGTTTTTGAAAAAAAATGTTAATGTTAATGTTAGCCATTTAAATATTAGCAGTTAGCTGAGGCCACAAGAAGAAGAGGCCCTAGAAGAACAATGGATGATAAGATTGGATTTTCAAGACTAGGCAGAGACGTGTTTTCCTTTACTGTCTCTTACAGAGGAGGGAGCAGATACCAGACGAGGTCACGGAGGTACGGGGAGGATTCGCAGCAGACAGCAAGACTGCCACGTCCATGCGAGAGAGCGATGGCTACGATAATCTCTGTTTTTGTCTCCCTATATAATGTTGTACAGCCCATTTGAGGGTTATCCTCTCTGTGAACCAGATGCTTGATTTCACACAGAGGTCCACCAACTCAATTTGATCAGTTATGGAACGATTTACCTCGACAGGCTCCTTCACTCGCTGCTTTTAAACCTCCTTTAAAACACACTTTTACTCCCTGACCTTTGACCCAGTGTGACATGTTGACTCACTACCTCAGACAGCTTAAAATAGTCTTTTTGTTTTTTGGTGCTGCCTAAAAGAACCGTAAAATATCTGTCCTATATACAGTTATGTTCATATATTTTTGTACTACATCAGGAAACTCAAAAACATAGTTTGTAATATTTTAATCCTAATTTTTAAAACAGTTTTTGTCATTTTTCTTCTCCCATTGCATCAAAAATCATTATTTACACTGAATAAATGAGTCAGCAGCTCTCTTACATTGTTGCTGCAGGTTCATTACTGAAGTCTGGAGGTTGATCTTTGGACCAGTCACTCCTCACAGACACACAGCTGGATGCTGCAGATCCTGCTCCATCCTCTTCCTCCATCTTCTTGATGTCAGGGTGGAGTTAGTCTGAGAGGTAAACACACACACTCAGAGGTGCTGTTGTACTGGAAGCATCACACTGACGGGTTTCTAAAGTTCTCATTGATCATTTCATGGAGTTTCTGTGGTAAACACTGTCCTGTGACGTATGTGTTGTGGTGAGGGTCATGAGGGCTAACCAGCCCCACTCCTTACTCCTCATATTTCAGCCTGAAGCACAATAACAGCCTAAACCTAACCAGGAGGCTGTAACCTCAAAGGGACTTCATGGTTAGAAATAAAGGTTCAATGAAATGAAGAAGATCATAAAGACATGAGTTCCAGCTTTAAAAGAAGCATCCACACGATGACGGCACAGCAGAGGAGCACTTTCTCTAACACACTGATTCAGTTCCACTGACACAAGGACACACACAGGAAGGCACACACACACAAGCCTTTATAAGAAACAACACAATCATCTGCGCTTGACTTGTCAATCCAAGTCCTTAGCCCATGAGCCCGCGGTATCAGACCACAGATATTCCCTTACTTTGAAAAAATAAAGCCAGTTTTCAGAGCAGACCTGATGTTTATGCTACAGCCTGTTTACCAATATAATCAATATCAGATATCAGAGCAACAGAAACCTCGGTGATCAGGACGCTGGGACTGAGAACAGGAAGTGGCTCAAACGTCACAGTCTCATAACGTCACCCTGAACTCCACTCACCAAGGGCGTAGATTTGGCATGGACGGAAGGGACGTGTCCCCACCAATATCCAGCGATTATTGAATTGTCCCCACCAATAATTTGATCTCTTCGAGTAAAGAAAAACAAACCCGATAGTAAGAAAAAACGATCTGTCAGCGTCTCATTCAGCGAGCGGAGCAGAAAAAGTTAAATTACGTTCTCTACTGGAGTCCTACGTCATGTGACAAATATGGCCAATGTGATTGGCTGAGCCTTTCAGGGAGCTCTGTTTAGTTTCAGCAGCGGCAAACCTGCGCTGCGAGGAGGAGAGGAGGACGGCAGCGCAAAGGAAGAACCTGGATATAAGAAATTGTTTTTCAAAGAAACCTGTAAGTCACTTAAAGTCAAGTTCACTCATATAATGTGTCCGTCACAATAACGTTACAGGCTATGCCGGGTTCTCACACAGCTGAATAAACTGCTGTGTGAAAACAGCAGTTTATTCGACCATCTACGCCAGCGTCCGGTTATATTTTAGACAGCAAGGAACAGACGGCGGGTGACGTAATTCTGAAGGCTAGACCGTCCAATTTCACAGTCGCTCATTTCCGGTCTACCCGGCTTTCGGAGGACCCGGCCCACTTAGACCACTAAGGCCGCGTCCTCAGGTGGACGCAGCCTCTGAAGTTGGACACCCCCGGCCTGTTTCCGGCTGGACAATAATAACAGTGACATTTAACTTATTTTATCCGATAAATAAACACTGTAAGTTTCAAGTTTTTTGTATATATATGTACATGTATTCCCCCCCCAGCCCCTTTCTCCCTAATTCTGAGGTCTCAAGGTTGGCAAGTAGGTGCTAGGCTTGGTCCACATCAGTCTAAAATTGTATGTAACCACGAATAATGTGATTCCATGTCCACCAGGAGAGACTGGACAGTATAGATGTAAAACAAATATGCCAGCAGTTCATTTCAGCTAACGAGAGGAGCAGGCATGTGTTTGTTGTGTGGGCATGTAGTCCATATCTGTTGCTGTAACAGTAGTTCATGTTTAGAATTAAACATCCCAGCTCACTGATCTGATAGAGGGCAGTAGTGCCTAAAATGTTGCATAATGTTGCTGAGAGATCATTTACTTTGTGGTAATCTTAGATGAGTAGTTTTATGGACAAAACCCACCAGATCATTCAGTGTTCCCTTAGTGCTAATGTATCAGAGATGTTGGTGTACTATAGCTGAAGTAATGTTGTTAAGTCCTTAAAGTCATATTCTTTTATTGTCTTGACTGTATTTGAAGCTATTTTTACTTTTGTATGATACCTGATTTATATGGAATATGGCTGAAGTAAACTAAAGCCTGAAATACTTAGTCAGTCATTTGTTTAATAGTAATTTAACATTATATAATTCACATATAAAACTATGAATTGTAATTTTAAACGGTTTAAAAGCATGTAGAATAGCACATGTAGGCAAGTATATTTCTCCTCTTTTTATCAAGAAGCAAAAACAAAAAGGAAAAAATAAGAAACGGGGCAGGGGTCGATGGTTGAATCATCCGTCCCCACCAATGCCACAACCAAATCTACACCCTTGCCACTCACGGAGTTTCTGTCGCTATTGTAGTTTTTAAAGTCCCGTGATGAAGGCGGGTCTTTCTGTGAATCCGCACGCTCATTGGCTAATAGCTCGAGATTGACACATCGTTATCCAATGAGCGTGCGGGAACTTCCGACATAAAGTTGTTTCCTTTGAAAAACCAAAGTCTGATTATTTTTGCCTCCACTGACGGAGCCTGTTGTTCCCGCCACAGAGACACAGTAATGTCAGAGCGGTGTTAACACTCACCCTGCCTCAGCACAGCTCTCACTCTCCTCCTGCTCTCTCACACTAAACGGAGGCTCAGCTAAACTCACTTCCTCTCTACTTACAGGAAACCAGCGCTCAGAGGAGCCGACCGGCCTCACATTTCACCCACAGACACGAACAGCGTGGAATTATTTTATGTCATAAGAAGAAACATATTCATGTTAACACTCACCTGCCTCAGCTCCACCTTCCTCCTCCTGCTGCTCTGAACGGAGGCTCAATACTTTCACTTTCACTGCTGCTCCCTAAACACAGAGGATGCTGGGACTTGTAGTTGTTTCCTTCCGGTGCGGTCTTCCTCTTTGTTTGTTTGTGTTTGTGTTCAAGTTATTTCGATCATGTAAACATCAACAGAACACGTGAAGCCACACAGAGTTTGTAGGTCGAGGTGGGTAGGAGGGTTTGAGGGTTTGGGGAGGGGTCAGAGGGAAGAGGTCTCTCAGTCTTGACAATCCACATTGATGGCATTGCATCTTTCAACGTGTTTGTGGGTCGATTTGGATGCTCCAGGTGTGAGAGCAGCCACTCAGCCTCTACTGCAGATGTGTGTCACAAGTTCATCTAGTAGTAGGCTATGGCACTTGGCCACAGGTGGCAGCAGTGGACTGGCCTCCATTTGAGACTGCTCCAGCTGCTATGTGATAGTCCAGCTGCAAACTGAAGATCATATGCAAGTTTTGGAAATTAAACTGTACAATATAAAGCGCCTTGAGGCGACTGTTGTGATTTGGTGCTATATAAATAAAATTGAATTGAAATTCAGAATATTCTTAACTTAGCTTTAAAACCAACCCAATCTAACTCTCCTCCACACTCAAAAACAAAGACAAACCAACTGACACATCTGAGTCCCTCACTTTCTTCAATCCACTCACTCTCACAAGCTCCACTTAGTCACACTGGCTGTTTATTACTAATTACTATTGTATCCCTAAAAACACTTCAGTTTTCTTTTTTCCTACTTGTGTTTTCTTTTTTCCTATTTCAGTTGTGTTTTTTGTGCTTTTGCAGCGTTTTTTTTATTGCTGGTGTTTTCTTAAGTTGCAGTCCGTGTGGCCTCTCAGGGCCACCGTAGATATAGGCCAAAAATAAATACATAACATCATTTCAGTCAGTTTAAAGGTTTATTTGCAAGACACAAAAACAGAAAAAATTAAAAGTTACAAATGTATTGTGCATGAAACAGGAATTCAAACGTGGCTCAGATGTGTGTCACAAGTTTATCTGGCTGTAGGCTATGGCACTTGACCACAGGTGGCGCTAATTGACTTGACTCCATTTGAGTGCACACAAAGTAAACTGCACACTTTAGTTGTGAAGCGAAAACGCTGAAATCGCAGTAATAACACGTACGAGGGGAACGATAACGAAGACAAGATGCTCCTGATCGTTACTCTTGCTGTCCTGTGAACAGCATCGGCGTGGTGTTAATTGTTTGCTTTTGTTTTGGCGATCGCCCCGTGAATGAGAATATGACCAGGTAAACCCGCGACATTTTTAAATAGTTTGTCGTTCAACAGCAACAAGACTGACGGAGTGTGTTTGAGGAAACCTCACAAATGTCACAGATGAAATATTTGGTGTTTATTTGCTGGTTTGTCGGTAGCAGCTCCTTCAAAGTAAGTCTACCACACATCTGTTTGACCAACACCAGTTGATTTGGATCACCGGTCCAAACAATTTGAACCATTGTTATGTTACCTTTTGTGTTGAGTTTGACTGATATTTGCTGGATAGCAAATGTTTTAAAGCTTTGCAACCTTTATCTGCACATAGCAGTTAAACTGTTTAGATCAATCTTTATTGATAATATACATTATTTATTTATGAATTACTGTGTACACAAGAATAAGTTAATGTATTAAGATAAACTGGCTGAAATTTTTGTATTATTCTTGTGATTTTTTTTTTTATTGGCCCTGTTTAGTTACAGGCCAGGTGACCCTTTAGGGGTTTAAAATGCCGAGCCAATGAACGGCAGGGAGCAGGAATCTTTCTTCACTGAAGCTTCCACTTCCACGGGTCTGGTAGGAAGTTGTCCAAGCCAACAAAACAAACAGACAAAAAATCCATCTATCAATCACCTGGATCACCTGTTGAGAAAGAAAAAAGAGAAAACAAGCAAACAAAAGAGAGCAATATAATAAACAACATCATCGCGATGATCTATGTGAATATAACTGTAAATACTAAATATTGAATATTATTGTGCAGCACGTAAGATCGACAGCGCACAGTGTGCTTTGAGGTAGCAGCCAAAATGCAAGGCAAGTTTATTTATATCGCACAATTCAACAACAAGGTGATCCCAAGTTCTTTACAGAACATTAAAAAACAAAAACAGATAAAAAGCATGATTTAAACGTGACGTGCCCGTGAGCTCCGCCGGCAGCCAGCTGTGCCAGAGTGACCGAGCCCCAGGCTGAGAGGCCAAAGGCACCCCACCCCCGAAGGAGCCCGAGCGAGCCCCAGGCTCCAGGCCCCGACAAGCAGTACCTGGACGCCCATCCCCGGACACAAAGAACCACCAATGCACCGATGTCTGAGGGCGTCTGCCACTGGCAGGGGGAGTGGTGGGGGGAGATAGGCCTCCATACCTTGGAGGGCCTGAGATGTCCCCAGAGAGGTGGTGTCTGATACCCGACCTGACATATGGACACAGACAAACAGGCACACACAGATACAAACATCCATTCCCACCCTCATGCTCTCATATGCAATTACTCAGCAGCAGGTAAGCGCATAGCCCCTCCTGGTAGCCCTCAAAGTCTACGTGTATTTAAAATTGAGAGGTGGGCAACGGCGCCAGGGGTGAGGTTGTACACCCTGATGTGATTCTGATCTGGGAAACATTAAAGACATTCATAGCCAGACTGCTGACTTTGTGTTTTTATTCAGTCGCCTAACAGAAGTGCAGTGAGAAACGATTTACCCCATCCTGATTTCTTAGCTATTTGCATATTTGCCACACTTACGTGTTTCAGATCGTGAAGCAAATTTTTATGATAGATAAAGATGACCAGAGTCAGTATAAAATAAAGCTTTTACATGTATTGCTGGGAGGTCGGCAGCTCCCTCCACTGCTTGGCCCTCTGTGAAAAACAACTGGGATCCAGCTTCCCTGTGATGCTGAATTATATAAGCGGAAGAAAATAGATAGAAGGATGGATGATTGTATTTTGTGTACAATCATTGAAGTGTAAAAAGGGTTGGCCCTCCGTGGTGCCCTAAGCAAAGTTTGATTTTTGGGGCCCTTTAATAGTGCCAATAATAGTGATTAATGATCACCTACTATAAATGTATTTCATTTTCTAATGTTGATGTTGTTGTAATCCACAGTGAAAAATGTCATAAAAACAGATAACAGATTTGCAACTTTCATGAAAAATGTTTTCATTAATATTTAAAAAAAAAAACTAAGCAAAACACCTCCCCCTGCTGGCCACACAGAGAAACAATAGATAAAACCTGAGAGCTGCACAGTTGCAGCAGTGTGGTTTACGTCATTCTGTTGTCAGCCTGTTTTACACATCGGTGGTTTCTTATTGACGTGTAAAAAGATCTGAAATCGTAGTAAATTCAGCTGCTATTGTGGGCTGGGGATGATTTACACTTAACATTTTAATAACTGGGTATTGAATGTCAGAGGCCCAATGTTCCCTCTAAATTTTCACGTGTCTGAGCGAACACACAAACTCCCTGAGCGGTTCCTTGGACCACTGTGAGCGACATCAGACGTGTGCACTGTGGTCACGCCGGCATCGAATCCATCCAAGTTTCATGGTTTATTAAAATAATCAAATTACAGCGTTTACATTTATGTTAGACGACTTTTAATTAACTGCTTCAGCCCATTTACAATGAAAATGTAAAAGAAATCTTGTTCATGACCTGTGTAGTATGTTAACACTGTTGGAAGTAAAAATAACTTGAACTCCAATTTCGAAAACACAACTTTCTTTTCTTTTTTTTATAAGGCTCTGACTTGTATTATGAGTCTGTGGTCTGGGAGAGAGTCTGTAACTCTCTGTCTCCAAAATACAGTATATAATGACCAAAGCTGGGCAATTAATCAATCAATCAATCAATCAATCAATCAATCAATCAATCTTTATTTATAAAGCACTTTTCATACAAAAAAAGTAGCACAAAGTGCTTTACATGGTTAAAAGCAGCCCACCCCACCCCACACTCTCATTAACATAAACGATCATGAATACACACATCCCCCCCCCTCCCACACACACGCACACGCACACTTAAAGAGTAAAATTGGGCTGGGTACGCATGAGCCAAGTGAGGAAACACTATCACAGGGAGCCGTCTGCACCGGGAGCCTCCAGGCTGGGCACACAGCAGGAGGGAGGCAAAGAAGCCCCCCAGCCAGGCTGAGAGGACCCCCAGAGCCCCAGCAGCCACGGTCGATCACAGCCCCGGTGCAGAGAGCCCCCTCCGAGGAAACACTGGAGATATGACACAATAGGATATATACAGGGTAAAAAGATAAAGTAAATAAGAACGGGATACAATAGAAATAGAAATAGAAATAGAGTAAGAAGATAAAAAATGAATAAGAATAAAATCAATAAATATTAGGTAAAACCTAAATTAATAAATAGAATAACAGGATAGAATACATAAGCATAAAATAAATAAACGTTAGGTGAAAGCTAAATTAAAAAGGTGGGTCTTGAGCCTGTTCTTACAAACATGTACGTTCTCTGCGGCCCTGAGCTCCTCCGGCAGGCTGTTCCACAGACGAGGACCATACCACTGAAAAGCTGCCTCTCCGTGAGTATGTGTCCTGACTTTGGGAACAGTCAAAAGGCCAGTGCCAGAGGACCTCAAGGTCCGCGAGGGTTCATATGGTAAAAGCAGATCTGAGAGATAAGCCCAAGACCATTAAGACATTTAAAAACCAACAAAAGAACTTTAAAATCGATCCTGAAACACACGGGGAGACAATGCAGCGATTCTAAAACCGGTGTAATGTGGGCCCGCCCTCTGGTCTTCGTCAGCACACGAGCTGCAGTTTTGTAAAAGTTGTAAGGGTGATATATTCTTTTTGGGGAGACCAGAGAGCAGGGCGTTACAGTAATCAATGCGACTGCTAATAAAAGCATGCATCAACATCTCCGTGTTGGCCCGAGAGAGAATAGGGCGGACTCTGGCTATATTCTTTAAATGATAAAATCCCATTTTGGTTACATGTTTAATATGTGGGATAAAACCAAGCTCAGAGATAAAAATAACACCCAGGTTTTTCACTTGTAGTGAAGGACATAGTGAAAATGCCTGTAATTTAGACAAGAGTTTCTCTCTCTGAGCCTCAGGACCGATGATTAAAACTTCAGTTTTGTCCTGGTTAAGCTGTAAAAAGTTTTCTGCCATCCAAGATCTTATATCTAAAATACAGTTAAAAAGGGCATCCATTGGTCTGGTGTCACCGGGAGACACGGAGATGTACAGCTGAGTGTCATCCGCGTAACTGTGGAAGTTCACTCCATGCCTCCTGATGACACCGCCAAGAGGGAGCATATACAAATTAAAAAGTACAGGGCCTAAAACCGACCCTTGGGGCACACCACATGTCATTTTATGGATCTGAGAGGAGCAATTAATTATATAGTTACTTCTTCAAAAAAGTTACTCAGTTTGGCAAACAAAGTTTTTTGCAGCTATTTTTTTAAATGCAGCCAAGGCATTTTTAAATAAACATTTCAAACTATTTACAGAACAATCAGCTGTTCTGCATCAAATCTGATGCCACACAAATTATTTGTGTCACTCCAAAAATTTATTTCTGTCCACTATGAGATGAAGGAGAACAACAGCCTGATACCTGCAGGCCTGACAACAGGAGATGTATCACTCCTGTAACACCTGTAGCATTCAGCAGTCGCCTCATTGTTCTGACACACACAACAAAACTATTGACTACACTACACACTAACTACACACTAACTACACAAGATTTCGTTTCTTAACAACTAGATGCCACGTTGCCATATCATTTTTTGATTGGTCGACATGGTACTTTTTTGGACGAATAGGAAAGGCAGAGGGGGAGGGGTTTGTTTTTGCTCACAGGTGGAGAGCGCTTTCGAGACTTTTTTCTTATAAAACGCCGATTTAACCGTTTCTTCCTGCAGTAAATATAAACAACCAGTATTCAGGAAGAAAACCAAACATTGCATATTTTTTTTATCACAACTCTGGTTTTACGTGGCCGATCAACACAATTTAAAAACTGGTATAAAGTCCCCAATTTTTCAGTCAATTGTTCCGTCTGTCCTGCTCACATCTCCAATGGTTGTACACGTTGTCAGTAACGTGGCTTCACTCCACATCAGCCACGCCGCTTTGCCAGCTAAAACACCGGTGTCGGCACATAAGGACGCTGTCATAGTCTGTCAACAAGGTTGATTGGCTGCGCATATACGCATCATTGGCTGGACTATGTGATAAGGTGGCATCGTTCCCATATGGGAGCAGCCAGTCACTTACTGACTAACACTGCAAAACAGAATTGTTAAAGTATTAATTTTAATTTCAATTCAGGTTAGATTTTTTTTGTGCGCAACGCAGAATTTCTGTGCGCAGAGACTGTGCCAGCAGTGCGCAATTGAGCACGTGCCCAGCTTAGAGGGAACATTGCATAGGCCCACTAAAAGTTACAAAATAAGCTAATGTCAAATACATTTACTGTAAACACATCAGAAGGTTATTCATGTGGCAAAAAGTTAGATGTATACAAAATGTTGCAGGGAAACAGAGAAGGAGCTCATATAGGTTTGAGTTTTATTCACATCTATTGTGCAGGTACAAATAACAGAGTGGAAAACTTTATATTTTGTGTTTGCAAACATTAATTTATGAAGATTCATTAACATGAGTGTAGCACAAAGTAAAGGTGAAAGCAGTATTCTGACACGACAGTGCAATCAAAACACATTTTGCCACTACAATCTGTGAATAATTGTGACAAACAACTGTCATTTTAATATTGGACAAAATAGGTTCCAGAGTGTGGGGGTGCCTACTGGGGTCAGCGGGGGAGCTCGCCCCAGGGAGGGGCCGCTTGCCCCTCCCTTTCTTCCCTCCCCATCCTCAGCTGCCTCCCTATTCCCACTCTACCACACCCACCCACACACGCAGGGCTTGGGGTGCAGGTATGTCACCAAGGTGCAGGGGAGGCACTCCCCCTCTGTCCCCTTCTGGCCGCCTGTGCCTCAATTTTATTCTGCAACCCAGACATCCACATTACTCACACTCTCACATAACACATACATATAGGGCCTTGGGGGTGTGCACGTTTTACAGCATCCAGAGGATGGTCGGTGTATTCCAACCCACCCCTGGCGCTGGTGCCCTACCTTCAATTTTAAATGCATATAGACACTGAGGGTTTTCGGGAAGAGCCGTGCTTCTCTCTGAGAGGAAGCAGGAACCATGAGCAGGCGTAGGGAGGTTTGAGGTCTTCACTCACCCCGGTTCTGTTAGCCGTCAGGGCTGGGGGGCTGGGAGGAGGTGCTGGCCGTCAGACTGGGGTCTGGGATGCGGGGCCTCCCTGCTACTGCAGATAAGGAGGTGGTCCGCTTGACTCCACCCCAGAGAGAAGGGTTACATCTCCTGGGTCTAGGTGCGGCTTGCCCCTCTGGGGGCGGGGGTACCTGGACCTGGGATATAGAGTATGTTTGGGGAGTGCGACTGTCTGTGCAGTGTCTATTTGTGTCTGTCTACATGTTGGGTGAGTGCCGAGTATTTGGTTGTGCATATGGGGTGGGAATGCACGTTTGTGTCCGCGTGCGCCTGTTCGTCTGTGTCTATATGTCAGGTTGGGTCTTAGACTCAACCTCTCTGGGTACATCTCAGGCCCTCCAAAGTACGGAGGCCTATCTCCCCTCACCACACTCCCTGCCGGTGGCTGATGCCCTCAGTTGGTGTGTTGGTGGTCCTTGTCGTCTGGGGCTGGGCGCTCATGTATGTACCGGCTCACTCCTGGTGGCCAATTGGCGGGGCCTGGCGCCTGTGGCCCGGCTGGGCCCCTTCCGGGGGTTGGGATGCCCTCAGGCCTCTGGCCTCTGGGCCTGAAGCTCGGTCCTCTCTGGCACAACTGGCTGCTGGCAGAGCCCGCGGGCACGCCACTGCAACCCCCTCTGGCCTCTGCTCCGTAGCTGCTGGGTGACCTCTCGTTTGGGGCTCTACTCAGCTCTTCCCAGGAGGGTGGCACGGTTCCCCCCCCCCTTTTTGGTGGTCCTCCTCGGGTCCTTGTACACTGGGGCCTCTGGATATCTGCGGCCTGGATCTCCTCCATACCTGCTTCATACCCTGGGGGACGGGGCTATGGCTCCCCACACTCCCTAGCAGATCGTTACATGGAGAAACCTTTGGAATACAAGCATGCTGATCCACACAGGTGTGCACACAGGTGTACACACGGGTGTTCACAGACGTGGACTACACCTTTCTTGGCTGCTGCCTCAAAGCACATTGTGCGCTGTCTATCTTGCGTGCTGCACAATATCGTTTAATATTTAGTATCTACTGTTATCTACTGCTAGCTAGTTTATTGTGATGGTGCTGTTTTTATTATGTTGCTCTTTTTTTGTTTGCTTTCTCTTCTGTTTTTTTTCTCCATACAGGTGATCCAGGTGTTTTGTTAGTTTTTCTTTCTTTCTTCCCCCTTTCTCACCGTCTCTTCTCCCCTCTGGTTTTCTTTCTCTCCCTCTCTTTCTTTCATTCTTTCTCCCTGTCCTATCCCCCAGTCATGTCTGTCCCGTTTGTAGCAACCGAAAATAAAATAAATTCATAATTATAATAAAGGTCAATCAAATGGACCAATATGGCAAGGCCATGATGATCCACTTGGTAAAATAAATCCGCTTGGCATCTTTCTTGGCCTTAAGACAACAATTCTGATGGCTAAAGATCCAAACGGGACACAAAAAAAAAAATATTGGACAAAATAGTTGTGCAGCCCTAACCTGAAATATGCTGTTTGTTCTGAATGAAAAACGTTAGTCTTTGGTAAACATTTTAATCACATTTATAGATGCAATATGTTATTTCAGTTCAGACTAAATGTTACCACACGTTCCCATCATTAGAGCGCATTTAAAGTGTGGAGAAGTCTGTGAAGGTTCTCAGTCATCCAGGTCATCGTAGTCTAAGGAGCTTGGAAAGAAAAGCGTCTGGACTTCTTTGAGTTACTTGAAGACGTTTCACCTCTCATCCGAGAAGCTTCTTCAGTTCTAAGGGTCAAATGGTGGAGAGTCCAAGCTGTATTGAAGAATTTCTAACTTCATGTAGGCTAAACAGCGGCCTAGAATTAGACTCAAAACCCTGCAGTTGCCCAAAATAAAGGGGGCATTAATGTACCAGATTCTACAGAACACCAGAAATAACTGCTAAGATGGGTCCAACACATCTGAGTTCATGCTGGAGGAACTGTGGGACACACTCTGCCAACCATACTTACATATTGTGGCTCTGCCCTAAACTCTGTGTATTCTGGAGGCAGATATTTGATGCTCTCAAAGACATTTTCCAAGGTAAATATTCCACTAAGTCCTACAGTAGCAGTGTTGGGAAGGATTGCAGAACATATTGACTGCAAAGCCAAAACTTGCCTGCTAAATATATGACTCACTGCAGCCCTAAAATGCATAACTATCAGATGGTTAAAACCAGAAACTCCCACATATGGATATATGGATCCAGAGAGTGTATGATGTCTGTCTGATGGAACAAATTACACACTACATACTACCTTTACTGTTACAATGAAGAACACCACCTAATTTTGTGAGCTCACTCTCTCTCTACACACACACACACCTACACACACACACACACACACACACACACACACACACACACACACACACACACACGCACACACACACACACACACACACACACACACACGTGTGCTGGACATTCATGGCTGCTTTGTGTAGTTACAGTTGAATAGAGGAAGTGTAGGATGTATCACTGCTGATTCAAAATAAATAAAAATTTAGTTAAAAAAGAGTAACAATTAAAAAGATGCAACACTGTTGTAATCTTGTTGAAATTTGGACAGCAGGAGGTGTAGTTTCCCTGAGTTTGTTTTCCTGAATTTCTCTGTATTTTTTGTCACTAAGAAGTCAGGAGGCAGCATGAAACATGAAGTAGATTCACAACTTTTTTTAAAATTTGATTAATTATCCTTTACATTTGAGAGTAACAGATAGTTAAGTAAACTAGTTATCATACACTCTTTAAAAAAATGGAAATATAAATATTTAACATCAGATTTCTCACAGAAACACAGAATTTATATCAATAACCCTAAAACATAAAAAGCAACTTGTCCACCCAAGTTGTGAATGCAATAACATGAGAACGAAGGGACGTAGGAGTTTCAAACTGATACCACAGGTGTATCTATAATTGGTTTAAAATCAGTAACCTTGACCTTGAGGTCAAATTTTTATGAAAATCTTGTAAATTGATAACTTGAGAACATGGCGACATAGGATATAGAAATTCATTACATAGGTACATCTGCTGGGAGGCTGAGGGGCACTACTGGCTGTTGCTAGTAGTTTTTCTTTGAAATTTTCTGTTTGATTAAAACAATGCAGACTGAGTCATCTACAACAAAGATATGATTACCTGACAAAAGGAATCTCATATACATGTCTATTCAGTAAAAGAAATTAATTGTGTTTAAAGCAAACAGATAAAGGGATCAGTGATGGCAATTATTTGTCATTGTCTTACTTGTCTTAGCCCAGTTAGGTAAACATTAACAATTGTGGTGGCAGATTTATTTTGTCATGTATTAACTGAGAGCCATGCTAGGCTCAGGGAGAGTCTGCTGACCGTCTGTCCCGCGGTCATGCAGGGACTTCATCAAGCTTGCTCGTCTGTTCTTTGTGTGTTTTGATTAAAGAATGTTACCTACCGCTCACCGCTCGTCTGCAGGCTTTATTTAAATGGAAAACTTCCACAACAGGCAAAAAAAAAAGCTTTTTGCTAAAAAAAAAAAAAGATTTAGAGCAGAAGTTTTTTGCACTGCATTTTAAAATGAAGATATATTGCATTTATTTACAATTAAAGACACAGAGCAGAAAGTGTGTTACTGTTTTACATCCACAGACACACAAGAAAAGAAGCAGGCAACATGAGGTCAAGTTATGGAGATTTTATTTGTGTATTTCAGTACATGTATTTAGATTAGAGTTTTTAAAAAACAAACAAACGTCCCAAGAAGAAGGATGGGGTGAAAGAAAGGTGGAGAGAGGGGGAAGGAGGAAGAAACTATTGCTCTCCTCAAACTTGATGCTGCTGGATCAGTTCTTTCTCAGCAGTCTGCTCCAGAATCCCCTCCTGTCCTCGGCTTTCTTTTCTTTTGCCTTCAGCTCTTTTAAGGTTTTGTTGAGCTGCTCCTCGGCATCTTTAAATGTTTCTTTCAGCTGCTGTTTGGCCAGTTTCACTTTCTGTTTGAGGAGCTCTTTAGCTTCCTTTTTGTGCTTTCGTATTTCTTTAAGTGCGTCTTTGCAGTCTTTCTTGGTCACCGCAGAGCCGCTCATTTCTTTCTTGAATGCCTTCACCTCAATTTTCTCTTCTGCAAGTTCCTCTTGCACTTTCATCGGTTCCTTCTTCATGTTTTGAGTGTAACTCTTTGTATCTTCCATTTCTTTCTTTGCTTCCTGTATTTTAATTTTCTCTTCCTCCAACACTTTTTGAGCTTCCAACAATTCTTTCTTCATATTTTCAATCTCATTTTCTGCCTCGTGTTTACATTTTTTCTCCTCTTCAAGTTGTTGCTTCACATGCAGTAATTCCTTCCTTAGTGTTTCAGCTTCAGCCATTACATTTGCAGCTTCTTGTGTTTCCAACTGCATTTTCCTTTTTTCCTCTTCAAAAGCTTCCTGCACCTCCTGTAATTCCTGCATCACATTTCCTGCCTCCTTCTTTGCAGTTTGATATTTATTTTTGGCTTCTTGTGCTGTGCTTTTCTCTTCCTCCAATGCTTTTTGAGCTTCCAACAGTTCTTTCTTCATGTTTTCATTCTCGTTTTCTGCCTGTTGTTTTCCCATTTTCTCTCCTTTAAGTTTGAGACCCACATGCAGTAATTCCTGCAATACTACTTCAGTTTCAAACTTTGAATTTTTAGCTTCTCCTCTTGATTTTTCTGCCTCTTCTTTTAATTTGACATTTTCAGCCTGTATCATTTGAAATTTAAAATGAATCAGCTGTACTGTATTGTGAGGTGAAGCACTCGCCGATCCTCTTCTCCATCTCCCTTCATTCATTTTGGCCTTTTAAACAAAGGAACCAACGTTTTGTAGAGGAGTGAAGTGAAGTTTTCGATGTTTCTTCGTCAACTGTCGTTTGTCCTGCACAGAGATGCTGCTGTAGATGTGTCTCTAGCTGTGTCTGGATACAATGAAACATGCTGTAACTAAGTGCTTGTGTTGCACAGTTCTACTGAACATTCCATTTCATGCATGCTCCGCCCACATGGTCAGGAATGTCAGGTGCTGCATCTCCAAATGCTGCTCCCGTTGCCTAGCAATAACAGCTGTTTACTTTTTGGGGTCTGGTTCATTGTTTAATAAAGAAAACATGTCCGAGTATTGGGTGCTGAGGCTCAGCGCATATTCTAGCCTGCTGTGTGGGTGGGCAGCTAGAAATCACTGGTGGGCAACATGAGTGAGGAGAAAACTGGAGCAGCCAAGCAGGGAGCTGCAGGTTGCTGGTTTGAGTCTCTGTTCAGATGCTGGTGTCTCCTCTCTCTGAGATGTCTGCAAACAGTCCCAGATAAAACAATAAGGATAATAAACAAACACGTGACTAAAATAACAATTATGACTCTGATGTGTTTCATGTGTAGCAGGATGGCCTCTATACAGCAGTCGCTGCAAGCATCCACATCGCCACACTTACGTTTCTTTAAGCAGGCGTGCTGGGCTCCTCCTAAGGAAAGTTTGAAACTTCATTTCCTTCATGCTGGTGAACTTTTTACCAAATATGTTCATCAAAGCTTCTCCATCACTGACAGGGATTGTTTGGATCTTCACACTCATCTCCACCAACCCTAAAAAATGAGTCTCACTTTGCTCATATAATGCCAGGAGTGTCTCCATATTCCACAAAAGTCTATGCAAACATGTAACAGTATCCCATATTCATAGAAATATTATTGATATTATAACAAAAGCTGTCACCAACACAATTATTTTGTACACAGTAATAGAATAATTTCAGAAAAACACAAAATGACTGGTGTCAATATTATTTGCCCCACAAAAAAGGTCGAATATAAAACAATATTGCAAATATTGCACAGTTGAAAAAAAAAGCACTACAGCTCAGTTGTTCCCGCCCTCCTTTGTCCTCCTGTCTCCCCTCCCTCTCCCCTCCAATGAGGAGTTTGATGGCGTGTGGGACAAAGGAGTTTTTAAGCCTGTTGGTTCTTGTCTTTGGGAGAAGCAACCTGTCGCTGAACAGGCTCCTCTGATTATTTACCACCGTGTGCAGAGGATGCCCAGCATTGTCCATAATTTCCATCAGTTTCTTTAATGTCCTTTTCTCTGCCACTGTCACCAAAGTGTCCAGCTTCATGCCGACCACAGAGCCAGCCTTCCTGATTCGTTTTTCCAGCCTGGATGAGTCCTTTGCTGTGCTGCTCCTGAGGAAGTACAGTCTGCTTTGGCCTTTTTTATACAGGTGCTGCATGTTGCATGACCAAACAGACAGAGACAGTGGGATTACACAGGACAAAGCTGAAGACAACTGACTGCAATGGACTGCTGCAAGGGGGGAGACGAGACTACAGTGGAAGGAGGGGGAGGAGACATGGAAGAACGCTGTTGTTTAGTGTGGGAGATCAAATTGGGCTAAGGAACCTGGGGAGGAAAAGCGACTGCCTTTGAGTGGAGAATTGAAAAGTGTCTGAAACACTGCAAGGAGGAGAGGCACACAAAAATCACACACACAAACAGAAAATGCATTAATCCTACTAACACATATACACATTGTTGTGGAAATGTTAACAATAACCTGCAACACACCCAGTGAGCTTGATTTGAAGTGGGTTTAATAAACACATTGCAATGTGGAGAGAGCATCCCAGTGAAACACCAGGACCATCCCTGAATTGTGGCCACCGCCCTTACATCTTATGTACAGAGTTTGTCTGTGTCTATATGTCAGGTCGGGTCTTACAGTCCACCTCTCTGGGAACTCCCAGGCCCTCCAAAGGCCTATCTCCCCTCACCACACTCCCTGCCGGTAACTGATGCCCTCAGGGGTCGGTGGGTTGGTGGTTCTTGGTGTCCGGGGCTGGGCGCTCAGGTATGTACCAGCTCACTCCCGGTGACTACTTGGCAGGGCCTGGTGCCTGTTGCCCGGTCAGGCCTCTTCCGGGGCAAAGGGGGCCCTCGGGCCTCCGGCCTCTGGGCCTGCGGCTCGGTTCACTCTGGCACAGCTGGCTGCCAGCAGAGCCGGCGGGCACGCCACTGCAGCCCCCTCTGGCTTCTGCTCCGTGGCTACTGGGTGACCCCTCATCTGGGGCTCTCCTCAGCTCTTCCCAGGAGGGTGGCACGGATGCCCCTCCGGTGGTCCTCCTTGGGCTCTTGCACTCTGGGGCCTCCTCCATGCCTGCTTCATGCCCTGGGAGACGGGGCTATGGCTCTCTACATCCTCTAGCAGATCATTACATGGGGAAACCTTTTGAATACAAGCGCGCTGATCCACACAGGTGTGCACACAGGTGTTCACTGTTCATAGACATAAACTACACCTTTATTGGTGCTATTTCCAAGCACATTGTGCGCTGTCGGTCCTCCTTGCTACACAACAACATTCAATATTTAGTATTTACTGCTGTTTACACTTAGCTAGATTAACGTGATGGTCAGTGGCGGTCCTAGCCTGTTTGGCGCCCCGGGCGAACACTCTCTCTGGCGCCGTCCCCCCCCCCCCACACACACACATAAAACATATTAAGGATTGTACGTTAACATAAAACTGTTGTCGAAATTCACCAGAGAAACACACACACACACACACACATGAAGAGAGAGAGAGCGTGCATTTTATGCAGACGGCTACCAAGCAGCCATCATAATTCGTCACACAATGAGAACAGGACAAATCAACAACTGACAATGACTAATTAATATTAAAATCTGTAACATAATGTATTGTTTGGAGTTTAGTCTGTTACTGTTGCTATTTTTACCATTTCTTCTTGGAGCATCTGTAATTCACATTATTTCCTCAGGGATTAATAAAGTATTCTGATTCTGATTGTTTCAGGATGACCTGCCATTATCCAATCACACATCTGCTTACCTGCATCTTTTGCTCGTTTCTCCTCCTCTTCTTTTCTCTTTTTTCTAAACTGAGGACCTGATGGCTTTGAACTTTTCTTGTCCATCTTCCATTGGTTTTAATTTTGCACTCCAGTATGAGCACCCATTCCCCAACCCGAGGATCACCACAACATAACCTAATAGACCAACACCTTAGTTCACAGATTCACTTTGTCTAAGGTGTATTTCTGGGATTTCACACAACCCAGGATTCAAATCATGAATACATAATTTACAACATTATGAATGAAATGTGCTCTACTTGGAAGCAGCCGGCCCCCCTCCCCTTTCGACGGGTTGTGTGTGAGACTTTAAATCATCAAACTGTAAATTATACATTTTAAATTGTTATTGATCCTTTACCACGAGTCCTAAAGTGAATATTTATTTTCTTACTCTTCTTATATTTATTGTTTGTTTACTTGCACTGCTGTAACTGGAGCCTCTGTTTTCGTGTTTGTTGGTTTGTTTTATTTTTTATTTTATTTTATAGAAAACCGATCGGTGCCTGTACCATTCCCAATATGCGCTGGCTGACGTCGGGGCAGCATGAGTACAAGCAGTTTATTTATTTATTTTTTTGCCGATGCCCATGATGCCGCCCCGGGCAACCGCCCGTGACGCCCGTATCAAAAACCGCTACTGGTGATGGTGTTGTGTTTAGTATGTTGCTCTCTTCTTTTTCTCTCAACAGGTGATCCAGGACGTTTTTTTTCTCTTCTTTCTCTTTTTAAGTGCCCTTTCTCACTGTCCCTCTTCCCTTCTGTTTTTCTTTTCCTTCATCGTTCTTTCTCCCTTTCCTATCCCTCAGTCGTGTCTATCCTGTCTGTAACAACTGAAAATAAAATAAAATAAAATAAATAATAACAACAAAGGTCGATCAAATGGACCAATACGGCAAGGCCGTGATGATCCATTTGGGAAAGTTAATCCATTGGGTCTCCTTGTTGGTCTTCAGACAACAATTCTGAGGGCTAAAGAACCAAATGGGACAGGCAAAAACAAAGTGAAGTTGACTAAAAGATCTCAGAAAGCAACATTGTGGACATCTAAAGAAACAGCTAAGAAACACTGAACTCTATCAGTCTGGAAAGGGTTACAAAGGCATTTCAAGCGCTTTGGGAATCGAACCACGATGAGGGCCTTAATCCAGAAAATGTGGAAAACCTGAAGGCCTCACTTGTCTCATTTAATGTGCCCTGAAGCTGAAGTGCACCAGGACAATAATGCAAAACACAGCAGCAAGATCATCTCTGAATGGCTCAAAAAACAACATGGAGGTTTTGACCTGGTCAAAGTGCAGACTGCAATCAGATTGAGATGGTTTAGCATGACCTTAAAAACTCAGCCTATGCTGGAAAACCCTCCAAAGTGGACGAATGAAAACAATTCTGCAAAGAAGAGAGGACCAAATTTCCTCCACAGCGCTGTAACACACTCATCACCAGTTATTGCAAATGCTTGATTGCAGTTCTTGCTAGATGACAAAACCACTTATTAGGTTTAGAAGGAAATGACTTTTTCTACATGAGGTAAAGTTGGAGAGCTGTTTCCCCAAACTAAATGAAATCATCATTTAAAAAACTACAATCTGTATTTACTCTGAACATCTGTGTTAACATTTGAAATTGGAAACATGTAAGTGTAACAAACATGTTAAAACATAAGAAATCAGGAAGGGGCATGTATAGGAATTTCTTTTACTTGTGTATTAATCACATTACTTTATTGTATGATACCTTGGTGCCACTGCATTTTAACATGTCTCACACTCATACAGTAAGACAAATGCTGGGGGTCTAGTAAGGAAGTTGGGGGAAGCAGGCAACTCCACAGGAAGAGTCTTTTGTCTCTTTGAGGACTCTGGTAGGTAGCAAGGCAGTGTGAACCTTAAGGTGTGAAACAGCTGTGTACTGCCTTTTGTTCCTGGAGAAGGTATTTAACTGAGAGCCATGCTAGGCTCAGGGAGACTCTGCTGACCGTCTGTCCCGCGGTCATGCAGGGACTTCATCAAGCTTGCTCGTCTGTTCTTTGTGTGTTTTGATTAAAGAATGTTAGCTACCGCTCACCGCTCGTCTGCAGGCTTTATTTAAATGGAAAACTTCCACAACAGGCAAAAGAAAAAGCTTTTTGCTAAAAAAAGAAAAGATTTAGAGCAGAAGTTTTTTGCACTGCATTTTAAAATGAAGATATATTGCATTTATTTACAATTAAAGACACAGAGCAGAAAGTGTGTTACTGTTTTACATCCACAGACACACAAGAAAAGAAGCAGGCAACATGAGGTCAAGTTATGGCAATTTTATTTTTGTATGTCAGTACATGTATTCAGAATAGAGTTTTTAAAAAACAAACAAACGTCCCAAGTAAAGTTTGGGGGGATTTTTGTGAAAGAAAGGTTGAGAGAGGGGGAAGGAGGAAGATGCTGCTGGGTCAGTTCTTTCTCAGCAGTCTGCTCCAGAATCCCCTCCTGTCCTCGGCTTGCTTTTCTTTTGCCTTCAGCTCTTTTAAGGTTTTGTTGAGCTGCTCCTCGGCATCTTTAAATGTTTCTTTCAGCTGCTGTTTGGCCAGTTTCCCTTTGTGTTTGAGGAGCTCTTTAGCTTCCTTTTTGTGCTTTTGTATTTCTTTAAGTTCATCTTTGCAGCCTTTCTTGCTCACCGTCGTTTCTTTCTTGAATACCTTCAACTCAATTTTCTCTTCTGCAAGTTCCTCTTGCACTTTCATCAGTTCCTTCTTCATGTTTTGAGTGTAACTCTTTGTATCTTCCATTTCTTTCTTTGCTTCCTGTATTTTAATTTTCTCTTCCTCCAACACTTTTTGAGCTTCCAACAATTCTTTCTTCATATTTGCAATCTCATTTTCTGCCTCGTGTTTACATTTTTTCTCCTCTTCAAGTTGTTGCTTCACATGCAGTAATTCCTTCCTTAGTGTTTCAGCTTCAGCCATTACATTTGCAGCTTCTTGTGTTTCCAACTGCATTTTCCTTTTTTCCTCTTCAAAAGCTTCCTGCACCTCCTGTAATTCCTGCATCACATTTCCTGCCTCCTTCTTTGCAGTTTGATATTTATTTTTGGCTTCTTGTGCTGTGCTTTTCTCTTCCTCCAATGCTTTTTGAGCTTCCAACAGTTCTTTCTTCATGTTTTCATTCTCGTTTTCTGCCTGTTGTTTTCTCATCTTCTCTCCTTTAAGTTTGAGACCCACATGCAGTAATTCCTGCAATACTACTTCAGTTTCAAACTTTGAATTTTTAGCTTCTCCTCTTGATTTTTCTGCCTCTTCTTTTAATTTGACATTTTCAGCCTGTATCATTTGAAATTTAAAATGAATCAGCTGTACTGTATTGTGAGGTGAAGCACTCGCCGATCCTCTTCTCCATCTCCCTTCATTCATTTTGGCCTTTTAAACAAAGGAACCAACGTTTTGTAGACGAGTGAAGTGAAGTTTTCGATGTTTCTTCGTCAACTGTCGTTTGTCCTGCACAGAGATGCTGCTGTAGATGTGTCTCTAGCTGTCTCTGGATACAATGAAACATGCTGTAACTAAGTGCTTGTGTTGCACAGTTCTACTGAACATTCCATTTCATGCATGCTCCGCCCACATGGTCAGGAATGTCAGGTGCTGCATCTCCAAATGCTGCTCCCGTTGCCTAGCAATAACAGCTGTTTACTTTTTGGGGTCTGGTTCATTGTTTAATAAAGAAAACATGTCCAAGTATTGGGTGCTGAGGCTCAGCGCATATTCTAGCCTGCTGTGTGGGTGGGCAGCTAGAAATCACTGGTGGGCAACATGAGTGAGGAGAAAACTGGAGCAGCCAAGCAGGGAGCTGCAGGTTGCTGGTTTGAGTCTCTGTTCAGATGCTGGTGTCTCCTCTCTCTGAGATGTCTGCAAACAGTCCCAGATAAAACAATAAGGATAATAAACAAACACGTGACTAAAATAACAATTATGACTCTGATGTGTTTCATGTGTAGCAGGATGGCCTCTATACAGCAGTCGCTGCAAGCATCCACATCGCCACACTTACGTTTCTTTAAGCAGGCGTGCTGGGCTCCTCCTAAGGAAAGTTTGAAACTTCATTTCCTTCATGCTGGTGAACTTTTTACCAAATATTTTCATCAAAGCTTCTCCATCACTGACAGGGATTGTTTGGATCTTCACACTCATCTCCACCAACCCTAAAAAATGAGTCTCACTTTGCTCATATAATGCCAGGAGTGTCTCCATATTCCACAAAAGTCTATGCAAACATGTAACAGTATCCCATATTCATAGAAATATTATTGATATTATAACAAAAGCTGTCACCAACACAATTGTCCCAAGTGCTTTTTTAAACAGGATTTTCAACCAGAGGATTTCCCTATAGCTTAATTTGTTTAATATTTTGTACACAACAACAGAATCATTTCAGAAAAACACAAAATGACTGGTGTCAATATTATTTGCCCCACAAAAAAGGTCGAATATAAAACAATATTGCAAATATTGCATAGTTGAAAAAAAAAGCACTACAGCTCAGTTGTTCCCGCCCTCCTTTGTCCTCCTGTTTCCCCTCCCTCTCCCTTCCAACGAGGAGTTTGATGGTGTTACGGATTCAAATATTGGGGATGGATACAAGAGGAAAAACCACAATAACAACACTGGTCCGGCCGGGTTGAGTCAAACGATGATTTTAATGATCACACATGTGGGAGATGGACACCGTACGCAGACAGCATCAGATCTCAAAATGGTGGAGCATTGATCAAACTCTTATAGCCTCTAGTGGCCCCCACCTAATCATAAAAGCGTAAAAATTCACATTCTTTCTCTCACACGGCGCCTAAGCTACGACCTTGGCTCCCTGTTTATCTGCTCCTGCTGAGATGGGGCAGAAAACCTCTCCAGTATGTTCTGTTCTCTTCTAATCAGACAAATAAGGCGATGACTTTCTGCGAACAGTATTTCTTATAACTCAGCAGTATAATGCATCATAAAACAATATCATTCATTCACAATAAATCAGCAGTCTAATGTAATGTAATGCAAATCAGTTTAACAAATGCAATAGTTATCACCTTCTTCTAATTCAGGAGAATAATGCAAACTAAAACTACATAATAATTCACAATCTTTAATTAAGGGTCTAACATGGCATAAAATAATATTATAATCCCACACTCCCCCTTGTTGAGCAATCCAGTGTTGCCGGGTTCATTTCTTCTTACCCCTGAGGCCCTCTGTCCCCCTTTAGGTGAACCATATGTGAGATGACCTCTGTGTTGGCGCAGTTCAGACGCAAGAAAAACTATCATTACAACAACAATAGTAGGTACAGATGACACTCCCATCACTCCCCAGTTCTCCCACAGCTTTATTTTGGTGCTACCTCACACCCTTCAGACGTACTCAGACTAGAACCTCTGTCCGAGGAGCTTTTAGCCTTTATTTTATTGCTGCAGCCACCAGTGTCTTCCAGTCGGGTGATCCTCTGCTCTTCTTTCTTCAACCTCAGGGGTTACACAACCCTTCAGTCGTTGCACAGATCAGGGGAGTATTCTGCCTCGATTTCAAACAATGATCTGTGTATTCTCAGGTCACAGCTGTGTCCCCCAGAAAAAGGAACAGGGACGTGTCCCCCTTTTGACCAAGAGCTTCTCGAACCTCGTTGGTCTGGTGTTCCTGGATTTTCGTCAACCCCTTCATGGTTATTGCTGTGTTTATGGGATCCATCCTTTTGAGGTGACTAGCTGGAGCCCAAAACGCCACGACACTTGAGCCCAGTTGGTGTCTCGGCAGTCTCTGTGCCTGTCTCTGCTGCGAAGGATTCCCATATCTCCGTGACCACGTCTGGTGTCTGTTCCTGTCTCTGTAAGAGACAGAAAACCAAAACACCTCTCTGCCTAGCCCTAATAATCTAATGTTGTTATCCAATGTTCCTCTAGTGATTCAAAATCGGTTTAGCACATCATGTTCAGGACCTCCTGACCAGTAACTTATTCTAATCACAATTTATGTGTGTGTAAGCGTGTTTGCATTTAGCCCTCTGCACTCAAAGTCAATACCTGCAATATATCAGTCCGGACCATCACGCCGAACGAAGCTTATGACCTTCAAAAGACCGAGTGCCAACTCATTATAAGCACATTTGCAAGGTGTGTAAGAAAATTATTAAAACCACTCATTTTAATAAAAGACATCAAAAACAAATTAGCCATTCTTAATTCTAACCTTTGCTCCCCCTTTTCACAAAAATCACGTGTTTCCTTCCGCCTACCGTCCCACGGTTTCCTCTCCAGTGTGGTACTCAGCTTCTCATGAACACAGGCATTTTATCTTCTAAACGCTATTCAGTTCATTTCAATGATTAATGCTTAAACATGGAAATTATTAATGTCATTATTAGCTTAAGTTTTACCATACCTAAGTTATTAAAACACAAATGAAGTCATAAAAATGTTCATATAACCCTTGTTTGATGTTAAAACTCAACTTCCCCCCTTTTTTGACACATTCCCATGTGTCAATCCAACGGAGCTAGAAAATTAAAGGAAAGGTTAGTGACCTCATATCTTAGAAAGTATGAGACTTTCTCCTATCCAGTGTCGTTGCTCCAGTCCTGTCATCCTGTGTTAGGGAATGAAATCAATTTAATTGTCATGTTAGATCTGTTCAACTCCTGGCTCCGCCCAGAGCCTGCGTCCGCAGAATTGCCAAGAAACAAAACCTGTATTAATATGAACTTCACTTGAATATGAACTTGTTGACTACTTTTGACACAGCAAAGGAACATTCTCTCCTTCTCAAGGACAGTCACTGACTCCCACTTATCTCCTGGAGCCAACTGTCCCTTATGGAGACACAACATTGCAGCTACAGGGTTTTGCAGATTGTTAAGTTATCTGTGTGTAATGCTCTGAATCAGGTATGTAATATTAAATGAATGTTGTTTAATAAACTGCCACTACTTAAAACTTAGCAAAAGATATAACTGAATAAAAGATTACAAAGAATAACATGGTATCAGTGTTATGTAAGCGCGTGCGGCCTTCTATGCTCGAAGTCACTCCACTCCATAGATCAGCCAAACATCGCGCTGACCGTAGCTTTTAACTCTTATCAACTTGAGCACAACTCTATAATGAGCAACAAACTGCAATATGTATAAAGATTATCATGGTTACACCTGCAATGAAAGATCATATGATTATCCTGACACCTGTAAATAGAAGATTAACCTGAGGTTAAAACAATCACTGGAACACAAATGTTAATGTAATGTCAATAGCTTCAATAAATGATTAACGCAATGCTTGTTATATGATTCTGATGTAACAATAATGCTGATGCTAAAATAACAGTAAAACACCCCCTTTTATCCCGTTTATAAACTTCACACTTTTAAATTTTATTCCCCCTGTTTTTCCCTCACTGACCACAGCAGGGGAATCTGTGTTTTGATTCAGCCATGAATCCAGCTCACCTGATTCATCACTGAGCCCCCTCGTCACTGGCATCTGACAGGGAGGCGCTGCATACTCGTCCTTTAATGTCTCTATGTTCAATCAGTTAATTAGAGTGCTTAAACATGAAGTAGACTGCGTCCACAACAAGTCAATACAGCTGTAAATGTGGCCAATTATCAATCTATTACCAATCAATAACAAAAAATAGCTTTTATTTTATGCATGCTTTTAGTCAACCACTCACCCAGAGGATCTTCAATCCCAGAAAATTCCTTCTCCTCATTTAATGTGTCTGTCCTCCTTCCATGCCCTGGTAACTGGTCCATCCAGAGCCATATCATCTTGAAATATACATACAACAAGCCAAACCACACCTTGGTCACACCAACCCTTTTCCGCCCTGAAGATGTCCAACGCCATCTTAGTCTGGACTGTCAAAGGTGACTTTAACGCTGACTGTTCCGACAATCCATTTTATAACATTTCCTGGTCAGATTAGCCAATCTCTGCACACTGGAATAAACATGATCAACATGATCAACATTTTTCAAGTTTGGGGTCAAATTTTGAGAATTTGACCATAAGTGAAAGTTATGGTGTTATCACCCCCTTCGGGGCTTACCTTTCCCAGTTTTGATGATATTCCTCCCTATTCTTTGCAAGTACCCCCTTTTGGTGGCGAGAAACTGTTGGTGTGAACAAGTGGGTGCTGTAAAAACAAAAGCTCAGGACAGAACAGTTATCAGTCATGTACTTCATACAAAATTAGCATATATTTGATTTCATATTGATCCTCTGAGTGTAATGGTACATTTTAATTTGAATTTATCAAAGCTAAACACAATAATTTTTCCTTGTTTATTTTGCTCTTGTTCTTGTGCAGCACCACATCTCAGCACCTGCCCCTGTCGGTTCTATCCTACTTTTAAATTGCTGACTATTTCAAGAAAGCACCTAAAAGACGGGGACCAGTGTTTGTTATTACATATCTCCATTTTGAATGTGACAAGTCTTCCATTCCCTGTTATTCATAGAAATTAATAAAGTTTTTGGCTTTTTCTTTCCTCTATAAAAGTTAATTGACTTTTTACAGTGGCCTGCTATGGTTAATAATAACATGTTCAGTCATGAGTGAAATCAAACCTTTTCTTCACTTTAGCATTTAACATTCCCAACAATATAATGTGATACATTAATCGAAACACAGCTATTAAAACATAATTTTCTTAATGCAAACATCAGTAACTCAAAATTAGCAACTAAAGGGTTCAGTCTGCAGTTCACACTCATGTGAAGCTACAGCCTCCCCCTTTAGTCTCTGTCATCCTTCTGTTCCTGCAAAAACAAATCAAAGCAAGACAAAACATCCACCCTTCTTTTACAGGCTGGGTGAATTGTTTGTGGACATTTACTAATCCTAAAGTCGGTACTGTTTTTGTCTCAGTATCAAGTCAGTTAAAACTTTTAGTCGTCAGTCCATCACAGTCCAGTCACATGCATACATCCACACACATTCATACCAGATATCGCTGATAATGGAGTCTCATGCGCAACCTATTCGAGCCTCCATCACCAGCAAGATGACGTCATCATTTTAAAGGAAAACAGTTCCTTGTTTTTTGGACTGGATTGACTCGCTGCAATCCTTTTAGGCTCAGGACTTCTCATGTGATCAATGTCCCATATAAGTGAATTTCTCCCAAACCCATTATAATCATGGAGAAAAATACTTTGCGACTGTCGTCAGTAAGAATATTTTATAGCGCTTTAAAGTTCAATCTCTCAGGCCTGGATTAAAGAGCTGATTTGTTAAATCAGGAACTCACAAAATACCAAAATATCACCACCGGTGGATCACACCTCTCAGATGTTCTTATTTCAGTGCACTGTAACAAAAGCAAAAACAAACGTAACCAATAAAATACTCATATAATAACAAATACTGGGGCCCGTTGCAAACATGTCCAAGCATAAAACCATCTTTCTGTCTCTTAGAGAAAGAGAACAATCCAAACCTCACTGATAAAATCAACCTAGTGTCAAGCAAAACCCAAAAATCAACCAAAACTTCACCACAAAGTTTTTCTCGCTCCCGGGACAATATTGTGTAGGAATACAGGGACCGTAACTCCTTTTTGCACTGAAAAAAAACGTGTTGGATTTACTCGATTCAATAGTGGACACTGGTTGCACACAAATGTTTTGCTTTGGCAGAAACTTAAACAACTGAGTTAAATCAACACAACCTTTTCATATTCAGTAAACCTGCATTTTGTGTTCATAAAACACGATTGAAACATCTTCAGATGGAGTAAGTTGAGCTCCTGGAATATTTTAATCCTTCACACTTCTGTCAGTTTATTTCAACACTATTCAGTAACTTTTATCCAAATACTACTTGGTCACTTAAATACTACATGTTGTCTTCATATTGCCTACGGTTCAACAAAGTCTAGATCCTGGTTACCATAAAAATTGAATGGGTCTACAACAACTACCATCCTCCTATCTTTATCCTGGTTGCAGCAGGGCTGGGAAATAACCCTGAAGTGATAGGTTACCAGGCAGGGTACACCCCGGACAGCCGACCAGTCTATCAGATAGAAACAAACAGCCATTCACACTCACATTCATGGATAATTTAGAATCATCAATTAACCTAGCTCTAATAACTGCATGACTTTTCCTCTCACACTAGAAACCAGAATTTCGTACAGATCTTTAAAGCCTGAGGCAATTGTGTTAAACACACGTGAGATGCTTACGTAAATCCAAGAACTGGCCCCTTTTTTTCTCTATTTTTTTCCTTTTTTTTCAGTGTGTTCCTCCTTCAATTAAATCTCAATCACAAAAATGTGGGGCTCCGAAATAAAACTCACACCGTTAATTCATCATTTTCACTCTGTACCACTGCTCCTTATCAGGCTGTGTGAAGCACAGTAAACAATTCAGTCGAGGCCTTGAGCCATAAACAGACATCACGCACAGACATTGTTTTCATAACCAAACTGCTTTAGACCCTGTCCCCTAAATCTACACAAATGCCCTCTGGGTGACATGAAATGCATTTAACCAATAAACAATCAATGGCTTCTTGTTGTTGTAACAGATTCTGTATTTGGATGTTTGTGTGCAGCATTTTGCGTGTCAGCATAAGCATTTGTTAGTAAAGCATTCTTCATTGCATCAGCGTGTGTATGTGTATCACTCTTCATTGCACAAGCGTGTGCATGTGTGTGTGTGTGGATCACTTCTCAGTGAATTGAATCAGCATTTTGATTTGTGTGCGTGTGTGTGTCATTTCTCACTCAATCAACGAGTGCATATGTGTTCATATGTGTGTTTCTCTTCATTCTGAGTCAGTGTATGTAGATGTGTGTGTGTTTGTGTGTGTTTGTGTTCATCACTTTCCTGTTCTGGTGTTCTGGGTAAACCACGGCCTGAAGCGTGCCCTGGGGTCCTGCCCTCCTCCTTTTCAGTCTGTTTGCATCCATTGGTGCTGCTGCTCAAAGTTCTGTCCATACTGGTTCTGGCCCCAATTGAGGCAGTCCTTTTCTCCAGTGTCCTGCATCTTCTCCTTGTCCAGCTCCTCCTTAACTTGACCCTTTTGCTTCTGTAGCTCCTTTAGGGTTTGCTCCTGCTGTTGGAGCTTCTTGTCAGGTTTGGCGACCTCCTGCTCCAGCAAGCTCCGGCCTGGTTTCAAGTCCTGTGTCTGGGACTCCAAGCCTGACTGATGGGTTCGATTAGCAGCCAGCTCCTCCTGAGCCATGCTCAGTTTCTGCTCTGATGCCTTGAGCTCTTACTGAGGGCAGAAACCTCAGAGTCTTTTCCGTACATGTCAGATTAAAGTTTATTGATGTTTTCCTTGCTTTGCTCCACGGCCTTCTGCAGCTCTGCTGTCCGGCTCTTCTCAGAGGTCAGCTCCTGGCCGAGCCCCGACACCTGTGCCTTCAGCTTATTTTCTTCTTGTGCTTTTGTCCATTCTAAGGTGCCTCCTGACCTCAGTTACTCCTCCTGTCTCTGGCACGCCCTTTTTGCTGCCCGATCATCCGTGTTGGTCTGTCACTGTCCTGCACAGTTTTAATTGTAATTTAGCATTATATAACTCACATATAAAACTATCAATTGTAATTTTAAATGGTTTAAAAGCATGTAGAAGAGCATATTTAGGCAAGTACATTTCTCCTTTTGTTATCAAGAAGCACAGACAAAAAGGAAAAAAAAACTGAATCATTGGTCATTGGTCCCCACCAATGCCAAAACGAAATCTACGCCCACTGTCTCTTCCATTGCCGTTTCACTCCAAACGTAACAAGTGTCCAACTCAGACACTGTTCTCAATTTGCATTCACACACAGTGAAGTTGCAGCTTGTTGGAAACGCATCTCCATCCATCCAGTCATGATGATGGTGTTTTCTCCTTGCTGATGCCTTTTGCACATACTGCTGTTGCTGCTGGACCCCTCGCTGCTCAGGATACTGCTGTTGTCTCTTGACCTGCCATGTTGTTGCTTTTGGATCTGCATTTCGCGACAGTCAAGTGGAGGGTGCGTCTGTCCTCTCAGTAAGTGAGTGAGACAGTAGACAGTGGTGAGGAGGGCTGTGCGAAAGCAAAAACACATAAATATGCCTGACACCCGTAAACGAAGCAGCATCTGGCTGCAGTTTAAAGACTTTTTTGTCTGTCTTGGTCTTGGTCTTGGTCTCATCTCGACTTCGTCTCATCTTGGTCTTGGTCTTGGTCTCGGTCTTGGTCTCGTCTCGACTTTGTCTCGACTTGTTCTTAGTCTTGTCTTGGTCTCGATACCCTCTGGTCTTGGTCTTGGTTTAGGCGGTCTTGACTGCAAGTCTAGTTGCACCAGTGGTGCCATGAGCAGTATCTATCTGCTGCTCATCAGCTGCTATGCCGTGGTTATTGTCACAATGTGGTGTATTTGGATCACTCAATCCTAAGTGGATATGGATATGATCCAGGATTGGATGTTTTGTCTAAAATTTGAAAGGAACAATTGTTCCTTTCCCCTTTGCTGTGTACTCTGCTGATGCTGTTTTCAAAACCTACCACACTCATGTACAGTATCAGTGTCACACTGAGATATTTCAAAGATAATAATAATACATTTTATTTGAAAGCGCCTTTCAAAACACTCAAGGTCACTGTACACATTAGAATAAAAAGCAACATAAAAGCAAGCAGTTCACACAATGGTAAAAGCATAAGACATAAACTAATAAAAGAGCAGAGTGGAGAGGTTATGTGGGATAAGCTATTTTGAACAAGTGAGTTTTGAGTTGGGACTTAAAGAGAGAGAAGGAAGAGATGTTTCTTAAATCAGGAGGTCGGGAATTCCAGAGTCGTGGAGCAGAGCAGCTGAAAGCCCTGCTCCCCATGGTGGCAAGACGGGGGGAGGGGACGGAGAGTGAAAGGGAAGAAGTAGATCTGAGACAACCAGATGGGGCGGTGATCTTAACCAGATCAGAGAGATATGGAGGGGAGAGATGATGAATAGCCTTAAATGTGTGCAAGAGTATTTTGAAATTGATGCGATATTTGACCGGGAGCCAGTGAAGCTGCTGCAGGACAGGAGTGATGTGGTGGATAGAAGGGGTCCTGGTGATGATACAGGCAGCAGAGTTCTGGACGCGTTGGAGCTTGTGGATGGATTTTTGAATATAAAAATAACCTGAATAAATACAAATAAAGGGAAAGAGCTGTCCAAACCTCTGTCTCTGACCATCTGTGTTAACACTTGAAATGGGAAACATGTAAATGTAACAAACATGTTAAAACATAAGAAATCAGGAAGGGGCAAAAAAAGCATTTTGCTAAAAAAAGATTTAGAGCAGAAGTTTTTAAAATGAAGATATATTGCATTTATTTACAATTAAAAACACACAGAGCAGAAAGTGTGTTACTGTTTTACATCCACAGACACACAAGAAAAGAAGCAGGCAACATGAGGTCAAGTTATGGCAATTTTATTTTTGTATGTCAGTACATGTATTCAGAATAGAGTTTTTAAAAAACAAACAAACGTCCCAAGTAAAGTTTGGGGGGATTTTTGTGAAAGAAAGGTTGAGAGAGGGGGAAGGAGGAAGATGCTGCTGGGTCAGTTCTTTCTCAGCAGTCTGCTCCAGAATCCCCTCCTGTCCTCGGCTTGCTTTTCTTTTGCCTTCAGCTCTTTTAAGGTTTTGTTGAGCTGCTCCTCGGCATCTTTAAATGTTTCTTTCAGCTGCTGTTTGGCCAGTTTCCCTTTGTGTTTGAGGAGCTCTTTAGCTTCCTTTTTGTGCTTTTGTATTTCTTTAAGTTCATCTTTGCAGCCTTTCTTGCTCACCGTCGTTTCTTTCTTGAATACCTTCAACTCAATTTTCTCTTCTGCAAGTTCCTCTTGCACTTTCATCAGTTCCTTCTTCATGTTTTGAGTGTAACTCTTTGTATCTTCCATTTCTTTCTTTGCTTCCTGTATTTGAATTTTCTCTTCCTCCAACACTTTTTGAGCTTCCAACAATTCTTTCTTCATATTTTCAATCTCATTTTCTGCCTCGTGTTTACATTTTTTCTCCTCTTCAAGTTGTTGCTTCACATGCAGTAATTCCTTCCTTAGTGTTTCAGCTTCAGCCATTACATTTGCAGCTTCTTGTGTTTCCAACTGCATTTTCCTTTTTTCCTCTTCAAAAGCTTCCTGCACCTCCTGTAATTCCTGCATCACATTTCCTGCCTCCTTCTTTGCAGTTTGATATTTATTTTTGGCTTCTTGTGCTGTGCTTTTCTCTTCCTCCAATGCTTTTTGAGCTTCCAACAGTTCTTTCTTCATGTTTTCATTCTCGTTTTCTGCCTGTTGTTTTCTCATCTTCTCTCCTTTAAGTTTGAGACCCACATGCAGTAATTCCTGCAATACTACTTCAGTTTCAAACTTTGAATTTTTAGCTTCTCCTCTTGATTTTTCTGCCTCTTCTTTTAATTTGACATTTTCAGCCTGTATCATTTGAAATTTAAAATGAATCAGCTGTACTGTATTGTGAGGTGAAGCACTCGCCGATCCTCTTCTCGATCTCCCTTCATTCATTTTGGCCTTTTAAACAAAGGAACCAACGTTTTGTAGAGGAGTGAAGTGAAGTTTTCGATGTTTCTTCGTCAACTGTCGTTTGTCCTGCACAGAGATGCTGCTGTAGATGTGTCTCTAGCTGTGTCTGGATACAATGAAACATGCTGTAACTAAGTGCTTGTGTTGCACAGTTCTACTGAACATTCCATTTCATGCATGCTCCGCCCACATGGTCAGGAATGTCAGGTGCTGCATCTCCAAATGCTGCTCCCGTTGCCTAGCAATGACAGCTGTTTACTTTTTGGGGTCTGGTTCGTTGTTTAATAAAGAAAACATGTCCAAGTATTGGGTGCTGAGGCTCAGCGCATATTCTAGCCTGCTGTGTGGGTGGGCAGCTAGAAATCACTGGTGGGCAACATGAGTGAGGAGAAAACTGGAGCAGCCAAGCAGGGAGCTGCAGGTTGCTGGTTTGAGTCTCTGTTCAGATGCTGGTGTCTCCTCTCTCTGAGATGTCTGCAAACAGTCCCAGATAAAACAATAAGGATAATAAACAAACACGTGACTAAAATAACAATTATGACTCTGATGTGTTTCATGTGTAGCAGGATGGCCTCTATACAGCAGTCGCTGCAAGCATCCACATCGCCACACTTACGTTTCTTTAAGCAGGCGTGCTGGGCTCCTCCTAAGGAAAGTTTGAAACTTCATTTCCTTCATGCTGGTGAACTTTTTACCAAATATGTTCATCAAAGCTTCTCCATCACTGACAGGGATTGTTTGGATCTTCACACTCATCTCCACCAACCCTAAAAAATGAGTCTCACTTTGCTCATATAATGCCAGGAGTGTCTCCATATTCCACAAAAGTCTATGCAAACATGTAACAGTATCCCATATTCATAGAAATATTATTGATATTATAACAAAAGCTGTCACCAACACAATTGTCCCAAGTGCTTTTTTAAACAGGATTTTCAACCAGAGGATTTCCCTATAGCTTAATTTTTTTTCAATATTTTGTACACAACAACAGAATCATTTCAGAAAAACTCAAAATGACTGGTGTCAATATTATTTGCCCCACAAAAAAGGTCAAATATAAAAACATATTGCAAATATTGCACAGTGAAAAGGCACTACAGCTCAGTTGTTGCCACTCGCCTTTGTCCTCCTGTCTCCCCTCCCTCTCCCCTCCAACGAGGAGTTAAACAGTTTGATGGCGTGTGGGACAAAGGAGTTTTTAAGCCTGTTGGTTCTTGACTTTGAGAGAAGCAACCTGTCGCTGAATAGGCACCTCTGATTATTTACGAGCACGTGCAGAGGATGCCCAGCATTTTCCATAATGTCCATCAGTTTCTTTAATGTCCTTTTCTCTGCCACTGTCACCAAAGTGTCCAGCTTCATGCCGACCACAGAGCCAGCCTTCCTGATTGGTTTTTCCAGCCTGGATGAGTCCTTTGCTGTGCTGCTCCCCCAGCACACCACAGCATAGAACAGTACTCCTGCAACCACCGACTGATAAAACATCCTCAGGAGCTTCCTGCAGATGTTGAAGGACCTCAGCCTTCTGAGGAAGTACAGTCTGCTTTGGCCTTTTATGTACAGGTGCTGCGTGTTGCATGACCAAACAAAACTTTCAGTGCACTGTGAAAGTAAAAAAACAAACAGACAGGAAGGCCTAGTTAGGACATATCTAAGCATGCTCTTCATCTTGGAAGGGTAATTCAAACCAAAACTAATTGGCAGGTTCAACTTGGTAACAAAAGAAAATGCCTCAGCCAGATAAATCCCCAAAACATTCATCCATCAGCCACACACACCACATAACACTGCTGTTCTATTAGATAATGAGTTTCTTCCCATGTAAGCAGGTGTGTGTCATGGTAAAACCTCCCCCACACATCAGAACCCAGAATCTATTAGTGCCACCCATTTTAAACCCTCTCTACAGCATTCTGTTTACACCTGCTATCATTCAATCATCTTTCCTAACATAATACTAGTCCACTAGTTTACATATCACCTCTCATCCCACTAAGTGAACTGGACAAGATGATAAAACAGAAAGGCATGCTTAAGATGTTATCTGGTCTTCATTGCATGTGTATATGTCTTAATAGGATTAATGCATTTTCTGTTTGTGTGTGTGATTTTTGTGTGCCTCTCCTCCTTGCAGTGTTTCAGACACTTTTCAATTCTCCACTCAAAGGCAGTCGCTTTTCCTCCCCAGGTTCCTTAGCCCAATTTGATCTCCCACACTAAACAACAGCGTTCTTCCATGTCTCCTCCCCCTCCTTCCACTGAAGTCTCGTCTCCCCCCTTGCAGCAGTCCATTGCATCTCCATCCATCCAGTCATGATGATGGTGTTTTCTCCTTGCTGATGCCTTTTGCACATACTGCTGTTGCTGCTGGACCCCTCGCTGCTCAGGATACTGCTGTTGTCTCTTGACCTGCCATGTTGTTGCTTTTGGATCTGCATTTCGCGACAGTCAAGTGGAGGGTGCGTCTGTCCTCTCAGTAAGTGAGTGAGACAGTAGACAGTGGTGAGGAGGGCTGTGCGAAAGCAAAAGCACATAAATATGCCTGACACCCGTAAACGAAGCAGCATCTGGCTGCACTTTAAAGACTTTTTTGTCTGTCTTGGTCTTGGTCTTGGTCTCGTCTCGACTTCGTCTCGACTTGTTCTTAGTCTTGTCTTGGTCTCGATACCCTCTGGTCTTGGTCTTGGTTTAGGCGGTCTTGACTGCAAGTCTAGTTGCACCAGTGGTGCCATGAGCAGTATCTATCTGCTGCTCATCAGCTGCTATGCCGTGGTTATTGTCACAATGTGGTGTATTTGGATCACTCAATCCTAAGTGGATATGGATATGATCCAGGATTGGATGTTTTGTATAAAATTTGAAAGGAACAATTGTTCCTTTCCCCTTTGCTGTGTACTCTGCTGATGCTGTTTTCAAAACCTACCACACTCATGTACAGTATCAGTGTCACACTGAGATATTTCAAAGATAATAATAATACATTTTATTTGAAAGCGCCTTTCAAAACACTCAAGGTCACTGTACACATTAGAATAAAAAGCAACATAAAAGCAAGCAGTTCACACAATGGTAAAAGCATAAGACATAAACTAATAAAAGAGCAGAGTGGAGAGGTTATGTGGGATAAGCTATTTTGAACAAGTGAGTTTTGAGTTGGGACTTAAAGAGAGAGAAGGAAGAGATGTTTCTTAAATCAGGAGGTCGGGAATTCCAGAGTCGTGGAGCAGAGCAGCTGAAAGCCCTGCTCCCCATGGTGGCAAGACGGGGGGAGGGGACGGAGAGTGAAAGGGAAGAAGTAGATCTGAGACAACCAGATGGGGCGGTGATCTTAACCAGATCAGAGAGATATGGAGGGGAGAGATGATGAATAGCCTTAAATGTGTGCAAGAGTATTTTGAAATTGATGCGATATTTGACCGGGAGCCAGTGAAGCTGCTGCAGGACAGGAGTGATGTGGTGGATAGAAGGGGTCCTGGTGATGATACAGGCAGCAGAGTTCTGGACGCGTTGGAGCTTGTGGATGGATTTTTGAGTATAAAAAGAACCTGAATAAATACAAATAAAGGGAAAGAGCTGTCCAAACCTCTGTCTCTGACCATCTGTGTTAACACTTGAAATGGGAAACATGTAAATGTAACAAACATGTTAAAACATAAGAAATCAGGAAGGGGCAAAAAAAGCATTTTGCTAAAAAAAGATTTAGAGCAGAAGTTTTTAAAATGAAGATATATTGCATTTATTTACAATTAAAAACACACAGAGCAGAAAGTGTGTTACTGTTTTACATCCACAGACACACAAGAAAAGAAGCAGGCAACATGAGGTCAAGTTATGGCAATTTTATTTTTGTATGTCAGTACATGTATTCAGAATAGAGTTTTTAAAAAACAAACAAACGTCCCAAGTAAAGTTTGGGGGGATTTTTGTGAAAGAAAGGTTGAGAGAGGGGGAAGGAGGAAGATGCTGCTGGGTCAGTTCTTTCTCAGCAGTCTGCTCCAGAATCCCCTCCTGTCCTCGGCTTGCTTTTCTTTTGCCTTCAGCTCTTTTAAGGTTTTGTTGAGCTGCTCCTCGGCATCTTTAAATGTTTCTTTCTGTCATGTATTGATATGGCTATGTCTTAAGGTGATGACCTTTGAACCGGATGTTGTTGTCCGGAGGAAGCCCCGTTAAGTGGCTAGTTGTAAGATGGACAGTGTTCAATAAAGCAACATAAAGACCGTGCTTTATGTCCTGATTCAATTCAGAGTGCTCTGCCTAATTTAGTAATAAGGTGGGCACACAACAATGGCGACGAGGACGACACGGACCTGAATTTGTTTTTGTGAGAAGTAGACCCAGCGGTGGCACGGTGTTAGCGAAAACTTGTGGGCTAACATGGAAAAGTCGGGTATTCAACCGTTCGCCTGCTACACTGATCCAGCTACGCGAGATGGACGCGCTGGTTAACATCCTTCGAGTTGTTTGCTTATGGGAAAGGTCTTATTTTGACGGATGATGCTACAGCCGCGATCAGACAGCGGAGACGCGCTCTTCTACTGCACATGGCCGGACAGGACGTGCAGGACGTCTTCTCCACTCTACCACAGACGGGAGAGGCGATGGATTACACCGCTGCGGTGACTGCACTCAACACTTATTTTGTTCCTCAAGTGAATGCAGCATACGCACGCCAAACTTTCCACAAATTGTCCCAAACACCAGGTGAGACTGTGCAACAATTTTGTACACGTTTGAGGCGAGCTGCAAAAGACTGTGACTTTCAAGCTGACAATGATAACCAGATACGGGACGCTATCCTGAGTAAATGCACTTCTGAATATGTCTGTGAAGGTTCTCAGTCATCCAGGTCATCGTAGTCAAAGGAGCTTGCAAAGAAAAGCGTCTGGACTTCTTTAAGTTTACTTGAAGACGTTTCACCTCTCATCCGAGAAGCTTCTTCAGTTCTGAGGTCAAATGGTGGAGAGTCCCAGATATAAACCTAGTGGGAGTATCCCCCCACAGAGGGACAAAAGGACCCCCTGATGATCTTCTAATCGCCTGAGCCAAGGTGTGAAACTGGGTGTGGGTCCCAATCAGCCAGAGTTTCGGGTGTGTTCATTGTGAAACCTGGCCCCACCTTATCATGCGAATTCCTGAGGTCAGATGGCCCAGGATGTGAGTGGGCGTTAAGGCGTCTGGGAAGGGATCTCAAAACTGGATTATAGATGGCAGAGAGTTGGTGTCGTAAACCCCCGCCTCTGTTCAAAGATGGTCGCTCACAGTGGACATAGATGGCTTCTTTCACTCCTCTTTTAAACCATCTGTCCTCTCTGTCCAAAATGTGAACATTGGCATCCTCGAAAGAGTGTCCTTTATCCTTAAGATGCAGATGGACTGCTGAGTCTTGTCCTGTGGAGGTGGCTCTTCTGTGTTGTGCCATGCGCTTGTGAAGTGGCTGTTTGGTCTCTCCAATGTAGAGGTCTGGGCATTCCTCGCTGCACTGTACAGCATACACCACATTGTTAAGTCTGTGTTTTGGCGTTTTGTCTTTCGGGTGAACCAGTTTTTGTCTGAGCGTGTTGCTGGGTCTAAAATGCACCGGGATGTCTTCACCACTTCTGAATATGTACGGAGAAAGCTGCTTGAGGAGGGTCCAGGCTTAACTCTAACTCGCACGTTGGAGGTGGCTTCACACTGTGAACGCGTGGAGGAGCAGATGGCGGCGATGAGCGTCGCCGGGGAAAAGAAAGGAGAGGACACGGTCAGCCGGATTTTTACAGCAAAGAAAGAGAAGAACAACAGACCAAAAGGAAAAATGAAAGATGATAATAAAACAGACAGACAGTGTTACAGGTGTGGATATACTGACCACATGGGCAAAGATCCCAAATGCCCAGCACGAGGACAAACATGTCACAAGTGTAATGGTAAGGACCACTTTTCAAAAATGTGTCGTACAAAAAGACAAAAGAAACAAAATGTGAATGCTGTTGAACAAGATGATTATGCATTTACTGTGAATGATGATAATGTACCTGAGAAACTTACCTTTTCTGTTGGGGGAATAGAGTTGAAAATGTTAGTTGACTCTGGAGCTACAAGTAATGTGATGGGAGAAAACATATGGGAAAAGCTAAAAGCTGAAAAGATAAAATGTCACTCATATGTACCCAAAGAGCAGAGGAATTTATATGCATATTCCTCAGCACAGGCACTCACGGTTAAAGGTGCATTCAGATGTGAAATCAAGATTGGTGACAGGACTGAAGAGGCTGAATTTATTGTGAACCACTCCTGGGGAAAAAGACTGCCATAAAGTTAGGAGTGTTGAAAATAGGTGAAAATGTGGCGGCTGTCACAGATTTAAAGCACACTCTTAAAGAAAAGTATCCAAAAGTGTTCAAAGGAGTAGGAAAGCTAAACACCAAACAGATCAGCCTGTACATTGATCCAAATGTGAAACCAGTAGCACAGCCACTGAGGCGCATACCTTATCATTTGAGGGATGCAGTGGAGAAAAAGATCAATGAACTAATCGACATGGACATTATAGAACGCGTAGAAGGACCTACACCTTGGGTAAATCCTGTAGTGGTACTCCCAAAGAAATGTGACAAAGATATCAGAATGTGCTTAGACATGAGAAAAGCAAATGAGGCAATAATCAGGGAAAGATACCCCATACCCACTGTGGATGAAATTTTGCAAGGACTAAACGGCTCTGCAATCTTCACCAAACTCGATCTCAAGTGGGGATACCATCAGCTAGAGCTTACCCCGGAGTCAAGAGAGATAACTACATTTGCAGTGCACAACGGAGTATACCGGTACAAAAGGCTAATATTTGGAGTCTCATCAGCTAGTGAGCAATATCAGCATGAGATTGCCAATGCACTAGCTGGCATTGAAGGAGTTGAGAACATTTCAGATGACGTAATCATACACGCGCCAGACCAGGAAACCCATGATAAACGCCTGCATGCTGTGATGAAGAGACTCTCTGACTGTGGCCTGACACTAAACTCAGAGAAGTGTCAGTTCAACATGGACAGACTCGTGTTCATGGGAATACTGCTGACACAGAAAGGCATAGGCCCAACTGAAGAAAGAGTGAGAGCTGTGGTGGAAGCCCGAGAACCGAAGAATGCTACTGAGGTGAGAAGCTTTCTTGGACTGGTAGGCTTCAGTAGCAGGTTCATACCACAGTTTGCTACACTCTCTGAACCACTTAGACGTTTAACTCGAAAAGAAACTATGTTTACATTCGGGCCAGAACAAAAGCAAGCATTTGAAAGACTAAAGACTGAGTTAGCCAGAGCAGGTACCCTAGCCTATTTTGACAAAGAAGCCCCAACCAGAGTCATAGCAGATGCAAGCCCTGTAGGCTTGGGCGCAGTGCTAATACAAATACAGAACGGAGAAGAGGTACCAGTGTGCTACGTAAGTCGGAGTTTAACAGACTGTGAGCGAAGATATTCTCAAACAGAAAGAGAAGCCCTAGCACTGGTATGGGCATGTGAGAGACTACATCCATATGTGTATGGCAGGAAGTTTGACCTAATCACAGACCACAAGCCGTTAGAGGTCATATACAGCCAGAAATCTAAACCTTGTGCACGCATAGAAAGATGGGTTCTCAGACTGCAACCATATGACTTTAAAGTAGTGCACATCGCGGGAAAACAAAACATTGCGGATTCACTGTCAAGACTGCTGTCTGACACCACGTCAAAAGAGATACATAAGCATGAATCTGAAGAATATGTGAGATTTGTTGCAGTGAATGCTACTCCAAAAGCACTCACAACAAGAGAGGTTGAAGAAGCCTCTGCTACAGACTCAGAATTAACAGAAGTGCGAAGAGCTATTGAAAATGGACACTTTGAAAAATGCAAAACATATGCACCCATTGCAAATGAACTGTGTGTCATCGGCTACATAGTTTTGCGGGGAACTCGCATTGTATTGCCAGAAAACCTCAGAGCTCAAGCACTGTCACTAGCTCATGAAGGACATTTAGGAATTGTTGGAACCAAACAGCATCTCAGAACAAAAGTTTGGTGGCCAGGGATGGACAAAGCTGCAGAAAAGTTTTGTAAAGCTTGTCACGGATGTCAAATAGTAGCCAGACCAGATCCACCTGAACCACTGAGAAGCACACTTTTATCGGATGGACCATGGCGAGATGTGGCGGTAGACTTACTGGGACCGCTACCTTCGAACCACTCAATACTTGTACTGATAGATTACTACAGTCGGTACTATGAGTATGATGTACTGTCATCTACAACTGCTGAAAAAGTCATTGACTCTATTGACTGTATATTTAGCAGACATGGGCTATCAGTTACCATCAAATCTGATAACGGCCCACAGTTCAAATCTGAGATGTTCAGAGAATATTGTGAAACTAATGGAATCAAACATATAAGAACTACACCAAAATGGGCTCAAGCAAATGGAGAAGTGGAACGTCAAAATGCATCATTGATGAAAAGAATCAGGATCGCACAAGCCGAAGGACTTGACTGGAAGCGAGAGCTAAGAAAATATGTAACAGTGTATCGCAGCATTGAACATCCAACCACGGGCAAAAGTCCAGCAGAACTCCTGTTCAACCGCAAAATGAGAGGAAAGTTACCGAGCATCAGTGAGGCAAAAACAACGGAGTTGGACGTGCGTGACAGAGACGCTGAACAGAAAGGAAAATCAAAGATTTATGCTGATGAACGAAGGGGAGCTGAGTATTCAAAAGTTGACTCGGGAGACACAGTGCTGGTTCAACAAGACAAAGTGGACAAGTTTACAACACCATTCAACGCAACACCACACAAAATTGTAAGCAGAACTGGAAACCAAGTCATTATTGAATCACCAACAGGAGCTCGCTATCACCGGAATACCACACATGTGAAGAAATACGAGACAAATGAGACCAGAGAAGGACACTATGACACAATACCTGAAAGGGAGGAAGGTGAAACACCCACAAAGACTGACACCTTCACTCCAACACCACAAGAGGGCTCCCAGGGGCCAGAGAGACCAAGTAGATCACAGAGGGCTAAAAAGATACCCGAGAGGTTTCGTGATTTTGTGGTGAAATGAACTATAATATGTTAAGGTGGAGAGGTACCTTAAATTTGGCAAGTTTCAAGTTCATATGTGTATGTCGACATGTATATATTGAAAAAAGAAAGATACATGTGTGGTGAGACAGTTAGATAATATAATTGTTAGAAAGTAAGACAAGAGAGAATGTTCAATGTTGGAAAAAAAAAAAAGACATCAAAGTTATTACAACTAAAGTTTGAGTCTAAGGAAAAGGGGGATGTCATGTATTGATATGGCTATGTCTTAAGGTGATGACCTTTGAACCGGATGTTGTTGTCCGGAGGAAGCCCCGTTAAGTGGCTAGTTGTAAGATGGACAGTGTTCAATAAAGCAACATAAAGACCGTGCTTTATGTCCTGATTCAATTCAGAGTGCTCTGCCTAATTTAGTAATAAGGTGGGCACACAACACTTTCAGCTGCTGTTTGGCCAGTTTCCCTTTGTGTTTGAGGAGCTCTTTAGCTTCCTTTTTGTGCTTTTGTATTTCTTTAAGTTCATCTTTGCAGCCTTTCTTGCTCACCGTCGTTTCTTTCTTGAATACCTTCAACTCAATTTTCTCTTCTGCAAGTTCCTCTTGCACTTTCATCAGTTCCTTCTTCATGTTTTGAGTGTAACTCTTTGTATCTTCCATTTCTTTCTTTGCTTCCTGTATTTTAATTTTCTCTTCCTCCAACACTTTTTGAGCTTCCAACAATTCTTTCTTCATATTTTCAATCTCATTTTCTGCCTCGTGTTTACATTTTTTCTCCTCTTCAAGTTGTTGCTTCACATGCAGTAATTCCTTCCTTAGTGTTTCAGCTTCAGCCATTACATTTGCAGCTTCTTGTGTTTCCAACTGCATTTTCCTTTTTTCCTCTTCAAAAGCTTCCTGCACCTCCTGTAATTCCTGCATCACATTTCCTGCCTCCTTCTTTGCAGTTTGATATTTATTTTTGGCTTCTTGTGCTGTGCTTTTCTCTTCCTCCAATGCTTTTTGAGCTTCCAACAGTTCTTTCTTCATGTTTTCATTCTCGTTTTCTGCCTGTTGTTTTCTCATCTTCTCTCCTTTAAGTTTGAGACCCACATGCAGTAATTCCTGCAATACTACTTCAGTTTCAAACTTTGAATTTTTAGCTTCTCCTCTTGATTTTTCTGCCTCTTCTTTTAATTTGACATTTTCAGCCTGTATCATTTGAAATTTAAAATGAATCAGCTGTACTGTATTGTGAGGTGAAGCACTCGCCGATCCTCTTCTCGATCTCCCTTCATTCATTTTGGCCTTTTAAACAAAGGAACCAACGTTTTGTAGAGGAGTGAAGTGAAGTTTTCGATGTTTCTTCGTCAACTGTCGTTTGTCCTGCACAGAGATGCTGCTGTAGATGTGTCTCTAGCTGTGTCTGGATACAATGAAACATGCTGTAACTAAGTGCTTGTGTTGCACAGTTCTACTGAACATTCCATTTCATGCATGCTCCGCCCACATGGTCAGGAATGTCAGGTGCTGCATCTCCAAATGCTGCTCCCGTTGCCTAGCAATAACAGCTGTTTACTTTTTGGGGTCTGGTTCATTGTTTAATAAAGAAAACATGTCCAAGTATTGGGTGCTGAGGCTCAGCGCATATTCTAGCCTGCTGTGTGGGTGGGCAGCTATAAATCACTGGTGGGCAACATGAGTGAGGAGAAAACTGGAGCAGCCAAGCAGGGAGCTGCAGGTTGCTGGTTTGAGTCTCTGTTCAGATGCTGGTGTCTCCTCTCTCTGAGATGTCTGCAAACAGTCCCAGATAAAACAATAAGGATAATAAACAAACACGTGACTAAAATAACAATTATGACTCTGATGTGTTTCATGTGTAGCAGGATGGCCTCTATACAGCAGTCGCTGCAAGCATCCACATCGCCACACTTACGTTTCTTTAAGCAGGCGTGCTGGGCTCCTCCTAAGGAAAGTTTGAAACTTCATTTCCTTCATGCTGGTGAACTTTTTACCAAATATTTTCATCAAAGCTTCTCCATCACTGACAGGGATTGTTTGGATCTTCACACTCATCTCCACCAACCCTAAAAAATGAGTCTCACTTTGCTCATATAATGCCAGGAGTGTCTCCATATTCCACAAAAGTCTATGCAAACATGTAACAGTATCCCATATTCATAGAAATATTATTGATATTATAACAAAAGCTGTCACCAACACAATTGTCCCAAGTGCTGTTTTTATTAGTTATTGCAAATGCTTGATTGCAGTTCTTGCTAGATGACAAAACCACTTATTAGGTTTAGAAGGAAATTACTTTTTCTACATGAGGTAAAGTTGGAGAGCTGTTTCCCCAAACTAAATGAAATCATCATTTAAAAAACTACAATCTGTATTTACTCTGAACATCTGTGTTAACATTTGAAATTGGAAACATGTAAGTGTAACAAACATGTTAAAACATAAGAAATCAGGAAGGGGCATGCATAGGAATTTCTTTTACTTGTGTATTAATCACATTATTTTATTGTATGATGCCTTGGTGCCACTGCATTTTAACATGTCTCACACTCATACAGTAAGACAAATGCTGGGGGTCTAGTAAGGAAGGTGGGGGAAGCAGGCAACTCCACAGGAAGAGTCTTTTGTCTCTTTGAGGACTCTGGTAGGTAGCAAGGCAGTGTGAACCTTAAGGTGTGAAACAGCTGTGTACTGCCTTTTGTTCCTGGAGAAGGTATTTAACTGAGAGCCATGCTAGGCTCAGGGAGACTCTGCTGACCGTCTGTCCCGCGGTCATGCAGGGACTTCATCAAGCTTGCTCGTCTGTTCTTTGTGTGTTTTGATTAAAGAATGTTAGCTACCGCTCACCGCTCGTCTGCAGGCTTTATTTAAATGGAAAACTTCCACAACAGGCAAAAAAAAAAGCTTTTTGCTAAAAAAAAAAAAAGATTTAGAGCAGAAGTTTTTTGCACTGCATTTTAAAATGAAGACATATTGCATTTATTTACAATTAAAGACACAGAGCAGAAAGTGTGTTACTGTTTTACATCCACAGACACACAAGAAAAGAAGCAGGCAACATGAGGTCAAGTTATGGCAATTTTATTTGTGTATTTCAGTACATGTATTTAGATTAGAGTTTTTAAAAAACAAACAAACGCCCCAAGAAGAAGGATGGGGTGAAAGAAAGGTGGAGAGAGGGGGAAGGAGGAAGAAACTATTGATCTCCTCAAACTTGATGCTGCTGGGTCAGTTCTTTCTCAGCAGTCTGCTCCAGAATCCCCTCCTGTCCTCGGCTTGCTTTTCTTTTGCCTTCAGTTCTTTTAAGGTTTTGTTGAGCTGCTCCTCGGCATCTTTAAATGTTTCTTTCAGCTGCTGTTTGGCCAGTTTCCCTTTGTGTTTGAGGAGCTCTTTAGCTTCCTTTTTGTGCTTTCGTATTTCTTTTTTTTTTTTTTTTTTTTTTTATTGAAAGTTTTGTAATTATGACAGTCATCCACATGGAAAAAAACAAACAAATACAGTAAAAAAACCAAACAAACAACTCATAATCATCGCTTCACTCTCATGGTGTGTTTAGGCCAAACACAAATCCCTCTTTTCCCATGATTACATATAGAGATACAAAATTTGAGCCTCAGTCATCTTTATGGACCGCCAGCCCTGTATCATTCAGCTTTGATATGAAAACAAAAAAAAAATAGGTAGGGAAAAGTTTGTAAAATCAAAATTCATTATATATCTCACAAATGTTCATTTCTGTGCAGATTGTACCTTCTTATTTTCCTTTGGCTTTGCTAAAAAATAACGTCTTATTGCAGATTATATTCTGCCACTGAGAACCTCATAAGCTCTTTTATAAAAAGGCACTTTAATTTAGCAATACACACAAACAAACAAAAACACAACCCCCCCCCCCCCCCCCCCCAAAAAAACAAAAAACAAAACAAAAAACAAAAACAAAGATACTACGCACTAACAATAACATAATGGCACAGTGAAACCCGCAGATCTGCTCGGTCTGGGGGAGCTCCCCTCCACCTCTTTACAGGTCCCATGTCGTTAGGTTTTTACTACTGTCCACTCAGCACTTTACAGTCCATCCCTGATCATATTCGGAAGGGTATTTCCAGTCTCTTTTATAAATTACCTTAAAAAAAAAAAAAAAAACGTCCTTAGCAGACCTTCCTTCTTCCAGTAGTTGCGTGAATATCTCATCCCACGTTACTACCTTCAACAAATCTCTCCCACTTCCTCCAGTTTTTATAAAATTGGTCCATTTTGAGGTTCAAAAAAGAAGTAAGTTTTTCCATTCTATATATTTCCTCCATTATTCCTATCCAATCTTTCTTTGTTGGGGGCTCTTTCTCCAGCCACCTCCTGGTAAGCGCTTTTTTGCCAGCTCCCAACAGGATGTTTATCAAATATTTGTCCTTTAAGGAGGCTGCTGATGGGATATCGCCCAAGTACACAGTACAAAAATTCAAATTTAGTTTGTGACCAGTCACCAAGTAAATTGATTCGACCACTTCACTCCAGTATGACAGGATTATTGGGCATTTCCAAAATATATGAAAATGATCTGCCAAGTTTTCCCCACAGTTTCTCCAGCAGTATCCATCTGTCAGTTGACCTTTTTGTTTGTATTTTATTTTGGGTGTTATAAAAAACCTAATAAAATTTTTCCACGTGAATTCCCTCCAATAACCCGAGCTAGTAGTTTCAATCTGCGTCCTGCATATATTTAACCAACTGTCCTCTGATATGTTGATTTTAGCCTCCGTCTCCCATTTAATTTTGATATAATTGGTTGATTGATCCTTAAGTGATTGTAAGTTCCGATAAAGTTTAGCAATCAATTTATTTTTAATCTGACCTTTATAAGCTTCTTTTATAACGGGGACTAGGCCTTCATTACGTTCTTCTGTAGTTTTTATATTACTATTGAAATAGAACCTAAACTTGGAGATATCTGAAAAAATCTTGGTTTTCCAAACCATAGGTGTCTCTTAATTTTTCGAAACTTTGTAATCCTTCTTTTCCTAACAATGAGCAAAATGGTCCGATCCCCCTTGTTAACCAAGTTGTATAACGTCTATCTATTTGTGCAGGGATAAATTCCTTATCATGTGTGACCCATCTGAGTTGTTTGAGACCAGCTCCTGATTTAAGACTTTCACATTCATCAAACCATATCTTTAAAGGAGTTTTAGTCCATTCATTTAAATCATTTTTCTGTTCCAAATATAATTTTTTATCTCCTAATATTGTCTGTAATGGTAATTTTAATTGTGTCACATCTAAATATTTCCATTTTGCTTCGTACGATGGATCACACCAATAAATTAAGTATCTTAATTGTGCTGCTTTAAAATAGCTTTCTAAGTTTGGGAGGGAAAGTCCACCCCTTTCCTTAGGTAGTTGCAGTGTTATATATCTAACTCTTGGTTTGCGGCCCTTCCATATAAATCCCGAAATCATTCTGTTCCATAACGCAAATTGTTTGGCTGGTACGTGTACCGGTATAGATTGAAAAAGGAAAAGCAGTAGCGGAAGTATATTCATTTTGATCAGGTCAATCCTATTATACAGATCAAGTGGCAGTAGGCTCCACCTTTGAATGTTTTCTTTCAATTCCCTTGTAATTGGTGAATAGTTTATTTCATAGATTTCTGTCAGTGTTTTGGGAATCTTAATACCTAAATATTTAATTATTTTATTATTCCAATTAAATTTAGACATACTTTTGATCTTTGTTGTGGGTACATAATTGTATGTGATCACCTGTGTTTTTTGTATGTTTATTTTATATCCAGAAAGTTCTCCAAACATTTCCATCTTTAACCATAACTTAGGTAAGCTTCTTTCTGGGTCTGTGAGGGTCAGCAAAACATCATCTGCATATAATCCCATTTTATATTCCGTATTCCGTATCCATATCCCTTTAATTTGTTCATCCTCCTTAATAGCTTGCGCCAGTGGTTCAATAAATAAAGCAAACAAGGCTGGGCTAAGCGGACATCCCTGCCGACATCCCCTCTGCAAGTCCACTACTCCAGTTAAGCTCCCATTTATTTTTATTCTTGCTGAAGGTAAATAATATAAATTTTTAATCAGTTGAATAAAAGGGTCTCCGAAACCAAACCGCTCCATAACCAAAAATAAATAATCCCACTGGACGGAGTCAAACGCCTTTTCTGCATCAAGGCTTAATGCAATTGATTCCCTTTGGGATTTATTCATATAATCCATTAAATGTAAGGCACGTCTTATACTGTCTTGTATCTGTCTGTTTTTGGGAAATCCTGTCTGATCTTCGTCAATAATTTCTGGTATTGTATTTTTAAGCCTTTCTGCTATTATTGAGGTGAATAATCTATAATCCATATTCAGAATTGAAATTGGTCGATATGAACTGCATTCCCTTTTGTCCTTGCCCACCTTTGGAATTACTGAAATGATTGCCTGTCTCCAGGATGCTGGTGACTCCCCTCCCTCCAACACATAGTTAAAACATTTTAATAATAGCGGTGATAATAACGCTCTAAAAGTTTTATAATATTCTGATGTAAATCCCTCCATACCCGGCATCTTATTTGTTTTTGTTTTCGCAATGGCTTTATCCAGTTCTTGTTTAGTAATTTGTTGCATTAGTCTTTTGTTTTCTTCCCGTCCAATATTAGGTAAATCCAGGGAATGCAAAAATTTCTGAATGTTTAGAGGGTCAGCCTTTTGTGTCTCTGAATATAAGTTTTTATAATAGTTTTCAAATGAGTTTTGTATTTCTTTAGCAGTGTAACACATTTTTTGAGTCTCATCATCTTTTATACTGTAAATTCCTCTTTCTTCTTGTTGTTTTTTAATTCTCCGGGCCAATAGTTTCTTTGCCCTAGGGCCGTAATCATAATACTTTTGCTTAACAAATCTGGCTTTTAGTTCTTCTTGTCTGTCATATATATCATTTAATTTCCGTTTTGTTAAATTTATCTCTTCCAATGTTTGAGAGTCTTCAACAGTGGTGTGTTTAGTCTCTAAATTCTTTAATGTAAGTAGTAACTCATTAATTTGCCTTTGTTTCTCTTTCTTTTTATACGAGGACCACATGATCAATTTTCCTCTCATTGCCGCTTTGGATGCATCCCATGTAACACTTGGGGACACCTCTTGATTATCATTTTGTTCACAGTAGTTTCTATACTCATTTCTTACAAATTGTATACACTTGGTATCATTTAACAAACTCGTATTCAGCTTCCAGCTAGTCTGCTTTATTTCAGTCTCCAAATGTATAGACAAGTAAACACCTGCATGGTCTGATACATCTTTTACCCCTAGGTTACATCTGAGAATTCTATGTCTATCAGTGTTAAACATAAAAAAATAATCCAACCTGGAGTGTACTTTATGGGGGTATGAGAAAAACGTATAGGCTCTTTCCTTGGGATGTAGCTCCCTCCAAACGTCTATCATATTTCCTTCTACAAGAAGCTTTTTAACTGTTTTTGTCTCCTGAGTCGTACTTTTAGTTTTGTTGTTGGAATCTAAGTGGGGCTGTAATTGTATATTCCAATCCCCACCACAGATAAGGGTTCCCTTGGTGTGTTCCGCGATCAGATTAAATAGTTTCTTAATAAATTCCTGATCATTATCTGGCGGCCTGTAAACATTTAACAGAGTCACCAGTTTATGATCAATTTGACCCACTACCATAACGTATCGTCCTTTTCTATCCCTTGTTTGTTGAATTAATTGAAAATTTATTTTATTAGCAATCAATATTGTAACCCCCCTTGCACACTTTTGTCTATATGATGAGTAGTATACATGTTTGAACCCCAGGCATTTTAACTGCTCATGTTCCATATTGTTTAAATGGGTCTCCTGCCAAAATACTATATCATGCCTTTCCCTTCTCATTTTATTTGCAATCTTTTTCCTCTTAATGGGGTTTTGAAGACCATTAACATTCAATGATATTATCCTATATTCCTGGAATGACATGGTTTTCTCCTAAGATACCATCTATAAGATAAACTCTCCCCGCCCCGAGCATTCAGTCCTGAAAAAAACGACCTGTGCCTTGAAAAACAACAATTGGACTTACAAACTACATATGACTTCCAAATAAGAAGTAAGAAACTAACTTCTAAATCAGCGAGGGGGATTCTCCGTGCGGAGGGCCCCTCGTGGGAGTATGATGTCCGTTCCGGTTCCGTCACAACTCCCAATAGGTGGCGAGAGCGCGCTTCACTCATCTCAGTTCGGTGGTCCTTTACTAAAACTCTATCAAACCACAGTTGTCTACTAATAAATTAACAGGATAACTATCCTAATATTCTTGTTAGGATAGTTATCCTAACAAGAATCCTAAAAGAAAGACGCACTTTCTTTAAGTGCGTCTTTGCAGCCTTTCTTGGTCACCGCAGAGCCACTCATTTCTTTCTTGAATGCCTTCACCTCAATTTTCTCTTCTGCAAGTTCCTCTTGCACTTTCATCAGTTCCTTCTTCATGTTTTGAGTGTAACTCTTTGTATCTTCCATTTCTTTCTTTGCTTCCTGTATTTTAATTTTCTCTTCCTCCAACACTTTTTGAGCTTCCAACAATTCTTTCTTCATATTTTCAATCTCATTTTCTGCCTCGTGTTTACATTTTTTCTCCTCTTCAAGTTGTTGCTTCACATGCAGTAATTCCTTCCTTAGTGTTTCAGCTTCAGCCATTACATTTGCAGCTTCTTGTGTTTCCAACTGCATTTTCCTTTTTTCCCTCTTCAAAAGCTTCCTGCACCTCCTGTAATTCCTGCATCACATTTCCTGCCTCCTTCTTTGCAGTTTGATATTTATTTTTGGCTTCTTGTGCTGTGCTTTTCTCTTCCTCCAATGCTTTTTGAGCTTCCAACAGTTCTTTCTTCATGTTTTCATTCTCGTTTTCTGCCTGTTGTTTTCTCATCTTCTCTCCTTTAAGTTTGAGACCCACAACCAATAATTCCTGCAATACTACTTCAGTTTCAAACTTTGAATTTTTAGCTTCTCCTCTTGATTTTTCTGCCTCTTCTTTTAATTTGACATTTTCAGCCTGTATCATTTGAAATTTCAAATGAATCAGCTGTACTGTATTGTGAGGTGAAGCACTCGCCGATCCTCTTCTCGATCTCCCTTCATTCATTTTGGCCTTTTAAACAAAGGAACCAACGTTTTGTAGAGGAGTGAAGTGAAGTTTTCGATGTTTCTTCGTCAACTGTCGTTTGTCCTGCACAGAGATGCTGCTGTAGATGTGTCTCTAGCTGTGTCTGGATACAATGAAACATGCTGTAACTAAGTGCTTGTGTTGCACAGTTCTACTGAACATTCCATTTCATGCATGCTCCGCCCACATGGTCAGGAATGTCAGGTGCTGCATCTCCAAATGCTGCTCCCGTTGCCTAGCAATAACAGCTGTTTACTTTTTGGGGTCTGGTTCATTGTTTAATAAAGAAAACATGTCCAAGTATTGGGTGCTGAGGCTCAGCGCATATTCTAGCCTGCTGTGTGGGTGGGCAGCTAGAAATCACTGGTGGGCAACATGAGTGAGGAGAAAACTGGAGCAGCCAAGCAGGGAGCTGCAGGTTGCTGGTTTGAGTCTCTGTTCAGATGCTGGTGTCTCCTCTCTCTGAGATGTCTGCAAACAGTCCCAGATAAAACAATAAGGATAATAAACAGACACGTGACTAAAATAACAATTATGACTCTGATGTGTTTCATGTGTAGCAGGATGGCCTCTATACAGCAGTCGCTGCAAGCATCCACATCGCCACACTTACGTTTCTTTAAGCAGGCGTGCTGGGCTCCTCCTAAGGAAAGTTTGAAACTTCATTTCCTTCATGCTGGTGAACTTTTTACCAAATATTTTCATCAAAGCTTCTCCATCACTGACAGGGATTGTTTGGATCTTCACACTCATCTCCACCAACCCTAAAAAATGAGTCTCACTTTGCTCATATAATGCCAGGAGTGTCTCCATATTCCACAAAAGTCTATGCAAACATGTAACAGTATCCCATATTCATAGAAATATTATTGATATTATAACAAAAGCTGTCACCAACACAATTGTCCCAAGTGCTTTTTTAAACAGGATTTTCAACCAGAGGATTTCCCTATAGCTTAATTTTTTTTCAATATTTTGTACACAACAACAGAATCATTTCAGAAAAACTCAAAATGACTGGTGTCAATATTATTTGCCCCACAAAAAAGGTCAAATATAAAAAAATATTGCAAATATTGCACAGTGAAAAGGCACTACAGCTCAGTTGTTCCCACTCACCTTTGTCCTCCTGTCTCCCCTCCCTCTCCCCTCCAACGAGGAGTTAAACAGTTTGATGGCGTGTGGGACAAAGGAGTTTTTAAGCCTGTTGGTTCTTGACTTTGAGAGAAGCAACCTGTCGCTGAATAGGCTCCTCTGATTATTTACGAGCACGTGCAGAGGATGCCCAGCATTTTCCATAATGTCCATCAGTTTCTTTAATGTCCTTTTCTCTGCCACTGTCACCAAAGTGTCCAGCTTCATGCCGACCACAGAGCCAGCCTTCCTGATTGGTTTTTCCAGCCTGGATGAGTCCTTTGCTGTGCTGCTCCCCCAGCACACCACAGCATAGAACAGTACTCCTGCAACCACCGACTGATAAAACATCCTCAGGAGCTTCCTGCAGATGTTGAAGGACCTCAGCCTTCTGAGGAAGTACAGTCTGCTTTGGCCTTTTATGTACAGGTGCTGCGTGTTGCATGACCAAACAAAACTTTCAGTGCACTGTGAAAGTAAACAAACAAACAGACAGGAAGGCCTAGTTAGGACATATCTAAGCATGCTCTTCATCTTGGAAGGGTAATTCAAACCAAAACTAATTGGCAGGTTCAACTTGGTAACAAAAGAAAATGCCTCAGCCAGATAAATCCCCAAAACATTCATCCATCAGCCATACACACCACATAACACTGCTGTTCTATTAGATAATGAGTTTCTTCCCATGTAAGCAGGTGTGTGTCATGGTAAAACCTCCCCCACACATCAGAACCCAGAATCTATTAGTGCCACCCATTTTAAACCCTCTCTACAGCATTCTGTTTACACCTGCTATCATTCAATCATCTTTCCTAACATAATACTAGTCCACTAGTTTACATATCACCTCTCATCCCACTAAGTGAACTGGACAAGATGATAAAACAGAAAGGCATGCTTAAGATGTTATCTGGTCTTCATTGCATGTGTATATGTCTTAATAGGATTAATGCATTTTCTGTTTGTGTGTGTGATTTTTGTGTGCCTCTCCTCCTTGCAGTGTTTCAGACACTTTTCAATTCTCCACTCAAAGGCAGTCGCTTTTCCTCCCCAGGTTCCTTAGCCCAATTTGATCTCCCACACTAAACAACAGCGTTCTTCCATGTCTCCTCCCCCTCCTTCCACTGAAGTCTCGTCTCCCCCCTTGCAGCAGTCCATTGCATCTCCATCCATCCAGTCATGATGATGGTGTTTTCTCCTTGCTGATGCCTTTTGCACATACTGCTGTTGCTGCTGGACCCCTCGCTGCTCAGGATACTGCTGTTGTCTCTTGACCTGCCATGTTGTTGCTTTTGGATCTGCATTTCTTGTTTTCAGGGAGACGTTAACATCCTTGGATCTTGCTTTTCGGGATGAGGAACACATGGAAGTGAAGCTGTAAAACAATTCAGCCAAAACTCGTCCTGGGTGTTTCTAATGATGTTAACCTATTATTTTACTCCGACCGCCGCCTGTGGAGATTGATCCAGGTCTGCTTCCCACCTGCAACTGACACACTGAGACATTTTGATCATTCTCATCACTACTTAAATCACACATCTCCCCTCACTTTTGTTTTTGAGCCAACAGAACCACGTCATCTGCGAAAAGCAGAGATACGATTCGGAGATTCGGAGGCCCTGGGGCAGACCCAGGACACACTGGAGAGATTATATCTCTTAGCTGGCCTGGGAACGCCTTGGTGTTCCCCCAGACAAGCTGGAGGGGGTGGCAGGGGAGAGGGAAGTCTGGGCTTCTCTGCTTGGGCTGCTGCCCCCATGGTCCTGGATAAGCGGGAGAAGTTGGATGGATGTATGTATGGATGTATGTTATATTTGAAGTGCTTACAACTCATAAACAATGATGTCTGGAGACCAGAGCTCCCTCACAGGTAGAGAAGTCTTAGTGACACCATCACACTCCTTGGGGTCCCAGACCAGGAACTAATTGTGCCAGTACTGCCACAGAAGTAATTGTAATTGTTTTTAAATCTCCAGTGTAACATTTAAATATGTGAGCAGCTTTTTACAGTGTCCATGGTTATTCCTGTTATACATTTTACATTTAGTGAGTACTTACCAGTCTCAGCCACAAGAAAGTAGTGAGTATCTGTGTTTTGTCATTCTGAAATACAGTGAATATTAGTAATCCTGTTACAGATTGAATTGAGCCTGGTTTGATGGAGATAAATGAGTAGGAAGCAGCCTCTCTGTTGCCAGAGAGCTCTAGCTTTACTATTATATTAGAATTTCTTTAATTTCATCCATCTCTTTGAGGGGACTCCTGCAGATGGGTGAGCTGTAGCTAACCTGTATACAGTCATGGGGAGTTTTTTGTCTGGCCGAGGAGGGGAACGCCTGCCGACACCGGAGGCAAAGTCCTGGGTGTTTGATTCCCCAGGCCTGTGTTCGAGTCCACTGTCTGGAACCATTTCTGCGTACCACAATGTTCGTGGAGTGGCGGTGTTCAAGCAAGGAACCTCACGGGGGACGCCTCGTGTAGCAAAATGGGATCTAGATCCAGTAAAGCGGCGGACGTTCCACTGGGCAGCCGGATGACAAACTCCTGTGTGACTGTATGGCAAGAACTGTGGGTAAAAGTATGTTGTGTTAGATGGCAGAGAATGGTTGTGTGGGAAAGGGTTCACTCAGCATGAGTCAGTTGAAAGTTAGAAGAGCAGTTGGAGAGAAAGGAAAAGAGATGTTGAAGAAGTGAGTTAATAGGTTGACGTGTGGTAGAGTTGGATGTCTCGAGACCACTTTTACGTGGTCTTGGTCTCGACAGACTTTGGTCTCGGTCTTGCTTTCTCAGATCGACATAGTGTTCGGGAGATTTGGAGTCAACCATCGGCGGAGCGGATTTGATGTTACAATTTGATGTTACACTGTTAGCCTTTGCAGTAATTTCCATAGCTTAGTACTGCAAAATCAACAGTAAAAAACTCTAAAGGATGTTTGCAGTTTGGTACTGTAATTTGCATGTAATTGTGGGAAAATTCCATGAGATTACATTATTTTTACGGTAACTCACCGTACTCATGGAAACAGCTGTAAAATACAGCAAATGTAACAATTGGTGATGTTACTGAGATTATACTATTACACCATCCGGATTTCTGTTGTTTTCTACTGTAGATCTAAGAGTAATTACTTAAATCCTCATTCAGAGTGTATTATTATTAGAGTAGTATCACATGTAAACTACAATATGCAGCATCATTTTTAACTTAAGGAGTAAGTTGCAGCTACACTATTTGAAGTATTTGAAGTATACCTGAAGTATACTAAGAAGTACAACGAAATACCCAGCAAGCATTGCAGTGCTTTAACTGTAAAATTAAAACAACTATGAAACAAATAATTGATGTTTTAAACAAGAATTTGTCACAAATTCTTGTGTAATGTCTTTTACCTTTTGAACAGAGTAACAGAGTGGCAAAAAATGTTTAAACCGTGAGTGAAAAGGGTTAATAGTTAATACACCTCAACTCTCAAATCATTTTCTCACCTGTTTGCAATATAATTCTGGTACGTGAACTATGAGTGTAGTTCTCTGCAAAGGAAGCCTTCTTGACAGGGACTAGAAAGGGAGAGCAGATTTCTCCTGTTTTGGCTTCCTGTTAAATCCAGAATTCAAAATCCTGCTCCTCACATACAAGGTCTTAAATAATCAGGCCCCATCTTATCTTAATGACCTTGTAGTACCATATCACCCTATTAGAGCACTTCGCTCTCGCTCTGCAGGCCTACTTGTTGTTCCTAGAGTATTTAAAAGTAGAATGGGAGGCAGAGCCTTCAGTTTTCAGGCCCCTCTTCTGTGGAACCAGCTTCCAGTTTGGATTCAGGAGACAGACACTATCTCTACTTTTAAGATTAGGCTTCAAACTTTCCTTTTTGCTAAAGCATATAGTTAGGGCTGGACCAGGTGACCCTGAATCCTCCCTTAGTTATGCTGCAATAGACGTAGGCTGCCGGGGATTCCCATGATGCATTGAGTTTTTCCTTTCCAGTCACCTTTCTCACTCACTATGTATTAATAGACCTCTCTGCATTGAATCATATCTGTTATTAACCTCTGTCTCTCTTCCACAGCATGTCTTTTGTCCTGTCTTCCTTCTCTCACCCCAACCGGTCGCAGCAGATGGCCCCGCCCCTCCCTGAGCCTGGTTCTGCCGGAGGTTTCTTCCTGTTAAAAGGGAGTTTTTCCTTCCCACTGTCGCCAAAGTGCTTGTTCATAGGGGGTCATATGATTGTTGGGTTTTTCTCTGTATCTATGGAGCGCCTTGAGGGGACTTTTGTTGTGATTTGGCGCTATATAAATAAAATTGAATTGAATTGAAATTGAATTGATAGTTGGAACTATTATCTGACTGTCTGGGGAATGGAGTGATTTGTTACATGTGAAAAATATGTTTCAACTGGATTTTAATTACTATGTGTTAATCAGAAGTAAGCCAAATATAAACTAAAAAGTAAATCAATAGTATACTTGTAAGTTTAGTATTGTGTTAGAGTAGAGTATATTTTAAGTATACTCTTATAGACTGGAAAGGACATTATGCTAGTACAGTTATAGTGAACAAAAAGTACATCTAAAAGTTAATTTCAAGTATACTTCTATATACTAAAACGGGGGCCAATGTAGTCCCAAGAAGCATTTGTAGTATACTTACTAGGTAAAGTATACTTAGACTGATTTCCTTTCTATATGTTACATTTAGAGTAATGTTTAAAAGTTACTGCATTTAGCAGGGTGTAGCTTTTTCTCTTCTTATTCTTTTTTATACTGGAACTTCATTTTATTTTTTATAAGGTGGTACTTTTAAGACACCTCTGCTTAACTCCAGTGAACTAACCAGAAATCCCGGAATATGCTCTGGTTGTCATTTTACACAAGTTCAGGTGTCACATCCATGAAACCTACACCACTAACCAGCATCAGTCCTACAACTTCACTCTCAAATTTAATAAATTCTGGGACAAGCAGAAACTGTATTTTTAGCGGTGCATTTTGTGGCAGGACAGACTGCTATTAAATGCTCTCCTATAGAAATAATTCCCTTGTAGCACCACTTCGTCTCGGTTCAGAAGAGATGTCCTGGATATACATGATAATGTAACACGGGTGTTTTTGTTTGTTCATGTTTAGCGCGTTGGGTTGTGTTTTTAAAGCAAATGTTACGTTTTTAAAGCGTTTTATGCGACAGGTGTGTGTAGCACTTGTTACACATCTCAATGGGAGAGCCATAGTCGACACCACACCTTTACCTGACGTACAACGTGACGTATGGCGCACACTTTCAAAACAACAATGGCAGATAGAAGATATTGATCGAGGCGGTTAATGCTCCTTTCGCTGGTTGCCAACCACCATTAAATAACAACAAGAAGAAAAATATTGATCTGCTTTTCTTAGTTGTGCGTGTTTAAGACGCGATTCAGACTCAAACAAAGCTGCAAAGCAGGAGAACAACATGGCCATCAACTATTCTGTGCCACAGTCCCAGTTTGCTGCAGCACATAGAGATGATGAGATGGTGGAAGAACAACAGAGACAATTTACGGACCGTTAAGATGTGCAACTTAGAAGCAGTCAGAGGTAACTGGATGGAGTTCAATCAGGTCAAATGCACAGTTGGTTGGATTATATCTGAAGATCGTATGCTATTCGTGCTAACTCTGCTAGACTCCAAATTTCTCATCCAATTAATGCGGGAGTATCTCAAAGTAAATGAAACATCTAAACTTAACACTTTTTCCCTAAGACTGACTGACATGGGAAACATTGAAGTTGAATTGGAATCAGCGAATCAGTCTGAAGGTAAGTGTTTTTTCACTTATTCGAGAGAAGTCAGAAATGTGTTCTCATTACTGTTTGGTTTGATTTTTCAGCTACCGTGCCAGGTTATTTTCCAATCAAATGCTAAGACAAAATGTCAATAGATGATAGAAACATGGATGCTTGCAACAGGTAAATCGGCGAACTAACGAGGTTACGCCCATTTACCATGCTTAAAGGTGGTAAATGGTCGGTGTTTTCAGGTGTACTTGTACTACCTGTACAGTGCGGGGTGCTGACTAAGTCAGGCTAAACTCATTCAAGCGTCGAGCTCAAATATTTTTTCATTTTTGTGGACTGCTCACTTGTCTTTACTGTGCTTTTTGTCGGCACACATTTTGTGTTCATTGAAGCCTTTTGTGAATCATTTTGATCATGTCAAAACTGGGAATTGGTCCCTATTGACAATACTCTTATTTTGTTTCGGGTTGTTTTTTTTTGCATTGCATATGTCTTTTGGATAGGTAATTTGTCATTGAAGTTTTTGCAACTATGTTTAATTGTAAATTTTGTGGCTTCCGTGCACGGAAATTTATATTGTTCAGTTTGCATGTTAAAAGCCACAAACATGTAGCTAACTATAGGTTTTCCTGTGGAACTGAGAACTGCCCTGCCACTTTCAGAACATTTCCTGCCTTTCGTTCACATATGCATAGGAATCACAGAACCAGAAGGGAGGCCACTGAGGAGGAGTCCTGTAAGTTCACTGGTGACCTCAGCTGTCAAGTTCCTGGATGTGGGTATGCTGCACAAAACTTCACAACTCTTTGTGCCCATCTCAGATTTCACATGAAAGATGGGAAAAAAGTATTATGTCCATTTGAAGGTTGCTCTAAATACTTCAGTGTCCGAACATCATTTTCCAGCCATATTTCTCGAAAACATAAGCAAACAGTTCAGCAGTCAAGGCAACAAGAAATTGGTGAAATTGCCATAATACAAGGACAGGACACAGTTAATCTATTAGAAGACAGGGATTCACAACACAATACTACTGATGAAGATTGATTTCTAGATCGATTGGCTTTATTTTATTTAAAAATGCAGGCTAAAATGCTCTTGCCAACCAGCACTATACAGTGCATCATAGAGGAATTTCAGGATCTTCACAGCTGTGCAATGCACGATGTTGTGGCAAAACTGTCTGACAAACTGTCTGCATTTAATATTCCACAGGCAGAAGTGGATAACATCATTCAAGAACTTTCACAGAATGATCTCTTAACACTGTACAATAAAGGTGTGTTGAGATCTGACAAAACAAGGAAGACATTTTTCAAAGAAAATTTCAGTTATGTGGAACCCACTCAATTTTTTTTAGGATCTGACAGTACAGGCAAACAGCGTTATTTTCAGTATGTGCCAATTAAAGAAACACTGAAGTCTCTCTTGAGACAACCCACAATACGGGAACAGTACAAACAGTCAAAACTACGCCGATCACCAGACATGGTTTTAGAGGATGTCTCAGATGGTCAAAATGTCAAGGATAATGCACTTTTACAGCACTATCCATCATCTCTTTCACTCATTCTCTACCAAGATGCATTTGAAGTGGTTAATCCATTAGGGTCTGGCAAAAAGAAACATAAAATCCTGGCAGTGTACATGACTCTAGGTGAGATCTTGCCACACAACCGGTCCTCTGTTGATGCAATGCAACTTGTTCTGCTTTGCAGGAACACTGACTTCAAAACTTTTGGCCATAACAAAGTTTTTTCCAGTCTTATTGCAGACCTTAAAGATATGGAAGAGACAGGTGTTCTGGTAGAGGATGGAACCATAATGAAGGCAGCTTTGATAGCCATCTTAGGAGACAATCTGGGCTCCCACTGCATAGGTGGTTTCACTGAGAATTTCAGCTGCAGCAAACATTTTTGCAGATACTGCTTAATTGACAGGGAAAGCTTTATCAATGATCCACTATCACTTGGACAAAAAAGAACAGCTGATAACTATAAAGACAGTGTTGAGGTCCTCTCTACAAGTGACCACTCGGTTGTGAATGGCATTAAATTTGACTCTGTGTTTAATTCACTGAAGTATTTCCATGTGTGCTCTGGGTTACCTCCATGTTTGGGCCATGATTTATTTGAAGGAGTGGTTTCCAGTGACTTGTCGCTATATATTGATACCCTTGTGCAAGTGGAAGGGCATTTCACATACAACCAGTTAAACAGAGCAATTGTACAGTTCAAACACGTAGGAAGTGGCAGCACAGAACTGGTGTCTTCTACGACTTCTGCCTCTGTACATTGGTGAAAAGATAAAACATCCTGTGGATAGTGAGGTTTGGCAGTTATGCCTTAAACTTAGAGACATTGTTGATATTGTATGTGCCCCCAAAATAAGTCACAATGACATTGCCTACCTAAAGATACTGATAGAGGACTATATACATCTGAGACACAGTAGGTTTCCTGACAAAGCTTTAAAAGCTAAACATCACTATTTGTTACATTATGCAGAGCTTATCCTTCACTTTGGACCACTCATTCGTTTGTGGACCCTTAGGTTTGAGAGCAAGCACTCGTATTTCAAAGCATGTACAAGAACAGTGCACAAGTTCGTCAACTTATGCAAGACTCTGACAGGACGGCATCAGTTACTGCAGTCCTACCTCTCAGTGGGCCAATTGTTTCCACCTACAGTTCAAATCATTGGAGAAGCAAGTGATTACAATCATCATCTTTACAACGCTGTCATTCAAGAAGCTGTGGCAAAAGCCGGCTGCACTAATCAGACCACTTTGGATGTGTCAGCAGTTGTCCACAAAGGTACCAAGTATGTGAAAGGCTATGTTTCCATTGTAGATGACACTGATGATGGCTTGGTTTTTTGGGAAGATAGCTGTTATACTTGTTAACGATTCTGGATTGTACTTTGTGCTCGAGTTGCATCACTCAGTACTTCTCATTGACCTTGGACTTCACTGCTTGCGTTGCCCTACAGAAAGAAGTGTGTGTGTAAATGCTGACAGTCTGATGGATTATTACCCACTACCACTTTATAACATGGCAGGCCTTTTTCTTGTCTCCCTACACCATTCAGTTTCCTCTTAATTCTTTTTCAGGGATGGAAATTGAAGAGGAACTCACAAGGCTCCTGCCGGCACTAGACAGAGAGAAAATAATCTGCATTGTAGAACATCTGACGGACGTTATTGGTGTACAACAAAAAAGTGATCTTTTGTTTGTGGAGGCAGAAGATCTCAAACCCTTTCTCACACCAATTCAAATACTACTTCTTGCATTTAAAGGAGGTTTGTGTAGGTTCTGTATAAATCATAGACTTGAGTCTATGATTTGAAGGTCACTCATAGACTCATATGTCACTGATTAGCTTGATTAGCTTTTTTTTTTCTCTTCACCATACTACACATGTACTTTGACAGTATAATAGTGAAGAGCGTTTTGGGGCTCACATTGTCCGGTAGATAATTAACACGGAAAACATAAACAAAAGTAGACACTAAATCTAACACCATTAACCTTTCATTGGTAGTGGTACAACTAAGGGTTTGAAATTGTGACATACTGTAAAATATATTGACTCAAGGTCTTTTCAATGCAAGACCTTGAGTTTGTAGTTCTTTTGCAGTCCTGGGATTGCTTCTTTTCATCTTCAGACAAGGTCCCCAAAACTGACTTGCCGTTACTACTCAATCCTAATTGAAGGGTTCATCTTTTAGTGAGGACATATTTGTTGACATAGTAGCTTTTTAAGGTAGCTTTTCCAATGATCTTTATTTATTTATTTTTTTAGATGGCAACAGACCAGAGAACCTGAATGACACCATTACACTGGAGCCTTGCCCTGCTGCATCAGCTGAAACATCAAGCCATCCACCTCACCCCTCCTCCTCCACGTCCACCACTATGTACAACCATTACTCCAGCTCTTGGGTCTCACACTTACAGATTCCTTGGGAAAGATTTCCACTCCGACTGTCGCATGCAATCACAAGAGGAGACAGAGCTCATCCAGAGGACAGGAGAAGTATGGTCAGAATTGTTGTGGAGGCCATGCAAGTTCACTGCAGAAACCCTAAACGTGCATCATGTGAAGAAGTTGCTAAAATCATTGTAAGCAGATACCCTCAAACATCTGCAGATCTTACTGAAAAGGGAGAAAGACTGGGTTGTGGACATTATTCACTACTAAGAAGCATCAAATCGTCTTCGTCAAACAAAGAGAACCAGGAATGAGGAAGACTGCAGTCCCAACAGTAGTGCAACCCCACCTAAAAAAGTTAGATGCCTTGTTGATAGCTGACCCACACTGATCACAGAGATGCTTTTTGACCCCACTGTGAAAGAGTTCATGTCGTTTTAACCCTTTAGAGCCGGTCGGAGCGGGCACGCTCTGTTTTGCGTAACTATTTTTAAATCCCGGTAGCTCTGCAACCACGTAAGCTAGAGCAATAATTTTTTTTGCATATGAAACCGGAGGAGTTGTACTTACATCTTATGCCATCATCTTGTCCTTCCACATATAGCTTTGCAAAAACTGCATAAAAAGCACTTGCAGCAACAAAAACATAATATTCCAGAAACACGCTTTGCCGATCCGATCAGCTGTTCATAACACTTCCTACGTTGGAATAGACGTCAGCGCGAACTTTTGCATGTCCGCCATTACCTGCCCGAAACCGGAAGTGACGTCATTTTCGCGGAAATGTAGTTTTTTTTTATCATCAGGGCCTCAGGGTCTATACTGGTGTTTTTATAAGTTATCTTTGACTTTATGACTTTCTGTGTCTTTTCTGGGATGCTTAGGACTCATATTGCACTGCTGGAAATAGTTTATTTTGATGCATATGCTGCTTTTTTGCAAATTTGCAGTATAATATTTATTTTCGTTTTTCCTGCAGTGTATAAAAATTGGTGTATTTCAAAAATAAAACTATGAAGACACTCAAAATAAATTTCCTGTGGTAGGAAACTATTTTGTGCAACTTTTTTGTATTTACAGTTTTGAGGGATAAGCCTCTTAAATTTCTCTAACTAGAAATATATGTTAAAAAAGCAAAAACGATTTTCAATTTTTTTGTAGTTTATTGCACTTTTTTGCAGTTTATGTAATTACTATGCACTTAATGAATACATATTATTAAAATCTGGGCTATAATGGTTGTATTGATGTAAAGCAACTTGAAATGCTCCCAAAAATGGCTCTACAGCATGTAAACATATAATATAAGCTCTGGCGGACTTGGTTCTATGGTAGGTCTTAAAGGGTTAAGTCACCTGACATGGGGAAGCTTCTCCCACATTCTTTGCAGTATTTCAGTTTGTCGCCAGTGTGTTTACGTTGATGTATTTTTAGGCCGGCTTGCTGACTGAAAGTCTAAAATACTTAGTCATTTGTTTAATTGTAATTTAGCATTATATAACTGACATATAAAACTATCAATTGTAATTTTAAATGGTTTAAAAGCATGTAGAAGAGCATATTTAGGCAAGTACATTTCTCCTTTTGTTATCAAGAAGCACAGACAAAAAGGAAAAAAAAACTGAATCATTGGTCATTGGTCCCCACCAATGCCAAAATGAAATCTACGCCCACTGTCTCTTCCATTGCCGTTTCACTCCAAACGTAACAAATGTCCAACTCAGACACTGTTCTCAATTTGCATTCACACACAGTGAAGTTGCAGCTTGTTGGAAACGCATCTCCATCCATCCAGTCATGATGATGGTGTTTTCTCCTTGCTGATGCCTTTTGCACATACTGCTGTTGCTGCTGGACCCCTCGCTGCTCAGGATACTGCTGTTGTCTCTTGACCTGCCATGTTGTTGCTTTTGGATCTGCATTTCGCGACAGTCAAGTGGAGGGTGCGTCTGTCCTCTCAGTAAGTGAGTGAGACAGTAGACAGTGGTGAGGAGGGCTGTGCGAAAGCAAAAACACATAAATATGCCTGACACCCGTAAACGAAGCAGCATCTGGCTGCAGTTTAAAGACTTTTTTGTCTGTCTTGGTCTTGGTCTCGTCTCGACTTCGTCTCATCTCGGTCTCGGTCTTGGTCTCGTCTCGACTTCGTCTCGACTTATTCTTAGTCTTGTCTTGGTCTCGATACCCTCCGGTCTTGGTCTTGGTTTAGGCGGTCTTGACTGCAAGTCTAGTTGCACCAATGGTGCCATGAGCAGTATCTATCTGCTGCTCATCAGCTGCTATGCCGTGGTTATTGTCACAATGTGGTGTATTTGGATCACTCAATCCTAAGTGGATATGGATATGATCCAGGATTGGATGTTTTGTCTAAAATTTGAAAGGAACAATTGTTCCTTTCCCCTTTGCTGTGTACTCTGCTGATGCTGTTTTCAAAACCTACCACACTCATGTACAGTATCAGTGTCACACTGAGATATTTCAAAGATAATAATAATACATTTTATTTGAAAGCGCCTTTCAAAACACTCAAGGTCACTGTACACATTAGAAGAAAAAGCAACATAAAAGCAAGCAGTTCACACAATGGTAAAAGCATAAGACATAAACTAATAAAAGAGCAGAGTGGAGAGGTTATGTGGGATAAGCTATTTTGAACAAGTGAGTTTTGAGTTGGGACTTAAAGAGAGAGAAGGAAGAGATGTTTCTTAAATCAGGAGGTCGGGAATTCCAGAGTCGTGGAGCAGAGCAGCTGAAAGCCCTGCTCCCCATGGTGGCAAGACGGGGGGAGGGGACGGAGAGTGAAAGGGAAGAAGTAGATCTGAGACAACCAGATGGGGCGGTGATCTTAACCAGATCAGAGAGATATGGAGGGGAGAGATGATGAATAGCCTTAAATGTGTGCAAGAGTATTTTGAAATTGATGCGATATTTGACCGGGAGCCAGTGAAGCTGCTGCAGGACAGGAGTGATGTGGTGGATAGAAGGGGTCCTGGTGATGATACAGGCAGCAGAGTTCTGGACGCGTTGGAGCTTGTGGATGGATTTTTGAGTATAAAAAGAACCTGAATAAATACAAATAAAGGGAAAGAGCTGTCCAAACCTCTGTCTCTGACCATCTGTGTTAACACTTGAAATGGGAAACATGTAAATGTAACAAACATGTTAAAACATAAGAAGGTCAAGTTATGGCAATTTTATTTTTGTATGTCAGTACATGTATTCAGAATAGAGTTTTTAAAAAACAAACAAACGTCCCAAGTAAAGTTTGGGGGGATTTTTGTGAAAGAAAGGTTGAGAGAGGGGGAAGGAGGAAGATGCTGCTGGGTCAGTTCTTTCTCAGCAGTCTGCTCCAGAATCCCCTCCTGTCCTCGGCTTGCTTTTCTTTTGCCTTCAGCTCTTTTAAGGTTTTGTTGAGCTGCTCCTCGGCATCTTTAAATGTTTCTTTCAGCTGCTGTTTGGCCAGTTTCCCTTTGTGTTTGAGGAGCTCTTTAGCTTCCTTTTTGTGCTTTTGTATTTCTTTAAGTTCATCTTTGCAGCCTTTCTTGCTCACCGTCGTTTCTTTCTTGAATACCTTCAACTCAATTTTCTCTTCTGCAAGTTCCTCTTGCACTTTCATCAGTTCCTTCTTCATGTTTTGAGTGTAACTCTTTGTATCTTCCATTTCTTTCTTTGCTTCCTGTATTTTAATTTTCTCTTCCTCCAACACTTTTTGAGCTTCCAACAATTCTTTCTTCATATTTTCAATCTCATTTTCTGCCTCGTGTTTACATTTTTTCTCCTCTTCAAGTTGTTGCTTCACATGCAGTAATTCCTTCCTTAGTGTTTCAGCTTCAGCCATTACATTTGCAGCTTCTTGTGTTTCCAACTGCATTTTCCTTTTTTCCTCTTCAAAAGCTTCCTGCACCTCCTGTAATTCCTGCATCACATTTCCTGCCTCCTTCTTTGCAGTTTGATATTTATTTTTGGCTTCTTGTGCTGTGCTTTTCTCTTCCTCCAATGCTTTTTGAGCTTCCAACAGTTCTTTCTTCATGTTTTCATTCTCGTTTTCTGCCTGTTGTTTTCTCATCTTCTCTCCTTTAAGTTTGAGACCCACATCCAGTAATTCCTGCAATACTACTTCAGTTTCAAACTTTGAATTTTTAGCTTCTCCTCTTGATTTTTCTGCCTCTTCTTTTAATTTGACATTTTCAGCCTGTATCATTTGAAATTTAAAATGAATCAGCTGTACTGTATTGTGAGGTGAAGCACTCGCCGATCCTCTTCTCCATCTCCCTTCATTCATTTTGGCCTTTTAAACAAAGGAACCAACGTTTTGTAGAGGAGTGAAGTGAATCAGCTGTACTGTACAGGGAGTGCAGAATTATTAGGCAAGTTGTATTTTTGAGCAATAATTTTATTAATGAACAACAACCATGTTCTCAATGAACCCAAAAAACTCATTAATATCAAAGCTGAATGTTTTTGGAAGTAGTTTTTAGTTTGTTTTTAGTTTTAGCTATTTTAGGGGGATATCTGTGTGTGCAGGTGACTATTACTGTGCATAATTATTAGGCAACTTAACAAAAAACAAATATATACCCATTTCAATTATTTATTTTTACCAGTGAAACCAATATAACATCTCCACATTCACAAGTATACATTTCTGACATTCAAAAACAAAACAAAAACAAATCAGCGAACAATATAGCCACCTTTCAGATTGTGCGCATGCGCCAACCAGCGTGCAGCCTGTTACAGTTGCTCCTGCTTTTTCTCTTAGTTTAGCTCTTTTTTCTTACGTATTCTTTTTTTTCTGACTTGTATTTTCATCCGTTTATTATCTTTTACTCAATCATGTGGATTGAGAGAGTTTTTGTTCTTCTGGTGGCCGTGGAACTGTTACTTTTATCAAGGAACGGGACCGCGGCACATCTCCTACACTCACGGACTGTTTACTCCAGAGATCAGCTGATCGCCCTGATGCCGGCCGGCTCGCTGGCCAGGCCCGCAGAAGTACCAGCTGAAATTTGGAGGAAAACACATCGGGGATGCAGAGGTCAAAGACAGAAGAGAAGAAAGAAGGAGACGGTGAGACAGCGGAGGCTCGAAGCGAGGAGGACGTATAAACCGTGTCTGCCGTCTATCGTAATGGGAAATGTGCGATCGTTGGCAAATAAAATCGACGAGCTCTCAGCACTGGTACGGAGTCAGAGGGAATACCGAGAGTGTAGCCTGATGTGTTTCACTGAATCATGGATGCACCAGGACATTCCCGATGAGAATGCTTCCGTGGAAGGCTTCCACACTGTTCGGGCGGACAGGGACAGCATCGCTAGCGGTAAGCGGAAAGGAGGTGGGCTTGCTGTTTTAGTTAACAACCGGTGGTGTAACCCTGCCAACATAACAATCAAAGAAAAGATTTGTTGCCCGGACATTGAACTGTGTGCTGTTGGACTCAGGCCGTATTATTTACCCAGGGAATTCTGTCACGTCGTCTTGGTGGCTGTTTATGTTCCTCCCTCTGCTAACCCCACAGCTGCATGTGACACTATCCACTCTGCCATAGCCCGGTTACAGACTCAGCACCCGAGTGCCTTTATTGTGATCTCGGGTGACTTCAACCATGTATCACTGGACAATACACTAACAACATTCAGACAATATGTGGACTGTCCCACCAGGGGAGAGAAAATTTTAGACTTACTGTATGCTAACGTCAAGGATGCATACAGCTCCTCCTCCCTCCCCCCACTTGGTAGGTCAGATCATAACCTGATTCACCTCACCCCCCGCTATGTGCCAATTGTGAGGAGGGAACCTGTGACCACCAGGACTATTAGGAGGTGGTCAGAGGAGGCCTTAGCGGAACTACAGGGCTGTTTCGAGGTGACCAACTGGGAAACACTCTGTGAGCCTCACGAAGAGGACATCAATGGGCTTACTGAGTGTATCACAGACTACATAACTTTCTGCACCGACTCCATTGTTCCAGCTCAGACTGTTCATTGTTACCCAAATAACAAGCCGTGGGTGACTAAGGACATCAAAGCCCTCCTCAACAACAAGAAGAGGGCTTTCAGAGGGGGCAATAAAGAGGAGGTGAGGAAGGTCCAGGTGTTACTAAAGGACAAGATCAGAGAGGCTAAGGACAATTACAGGAGGAAGCTGGAGTGGAAACTCCAGCAGAACAGCATGAGAGAGGTGTGGAGGGGCATGAAGACCATCACTGGATTCAGGCCAACCAACAGCAGGGGAGCTGAGGGAGGTGAGAATAGAGCTAACGAGTTGAATCTGTTTTTCAATAGATTCGACACCACAGTGTCTGCTCCCACCCCCACAACCTCACCTGTAGTCAGCCTGGAATCCAGAGCCACACCACTGTGCCAGCCTCTCTCTTCACATGGCGCTGTTGCCTCCTGTGAGATTCCTGACACCCCTCCCCCACCCATCACCTTCACTCAATACCAGGTTGAGATGCAAATGAGGAGACTTCACTCAGGCAAGTCTGCTGGACCAGACGGAGTGAGTCCCCTCGTCCTCAAGACCTGTGCCCCCCAGCTGTGTGGAGTCTTTCATAAACTGTTTATGCTGAGTCTGAGTCTGCAGAGGGTCCCAGTGATGTGGAAGACATCATGCCTCGTCCCTGTACCAAAGACGCCACGTCCCAGTGGCCCCCAGGATTACAGGCCCGTGGCACTGACCTCCCACATCATGAAGACCCTGGAAAGGCTCATCCTGGACCAGCTGCGACCCATAGTAAGACCACACCTGGATCCCCTTCAGTTCGCTTATCAGCCTCGTCTTGGAACTGAGGACGCCATCATCTACCTGCTCAATCGTGTCTACACCCATCTGGACCAGCCGGCGAGCACTGTGAGGGTCATGTTTTTTGACTTTTCTAGTGCTTTCAATACCATCAGGCCGACCATCCTGGGTAATAAGTTAGCAGCGATGCAGGTGGATGCTTCTCTGGTGTCCTGGATTGTTAATTACCTGACAGGAAGACCACAATATGTACGTCTCCCACAGTGTGTGTCTGACAAGGTGATCAGCAACACAGGGGCACCACAGGGGACTGTCCTCTCCCCCTTCCTCTTCACCCTCTAGACCACAGACTTCAGCCACTGCACAGAGACCTGCCATCTTCAGAAGTTTTCTGATGACTCTGCGGTGGTTGGATGCATCAGCAGGGATGATGAGACAGAGTACCGGGCTGTGGTCGACTCCTTTGTCACGTGGTGTGAGCAGAATCATCTGCAGCTCAACGTGGCAAAGACCAAGGAACTGATCGTGGACTTCAGGAAGACCAGGAAACACTTGACCCCTGTTTCAATCCAGGGGGTCAGTGTTGACATTGTGGAGGACTATAAATACCTTGGAGTACACATTGACAATAAACTGGACTGGGCTAAAAACACCACAGCACTTTACAGGAGTCAGAGTCGTCTCTATTTTTTGAGGCGACTGAGGTCCTTCAACATCTGCCAGAAAATGCTCAGGATTTTCTATGAGTCTGTTGTGGCCAGTGCGATCCTCTATGCTGTTGTATGCTGGGGGAGCAGGCTGAGGGTCGCAGATGCCAACAGACTTAATAAACTAATCCGTAAGGCCAGTAATGTTGTGGGGATGGAGCTGGACTCTCTCAAGGTGGTGTCGGAGAGGCGGATGCTGTCCAAGATAAAGACAATGTTGGATAACACCTCCCACCCACTCCATGACATGCTGGTCAGTCACAGGAGCACGTTCAGTGAGAGACTGAGATTACCGAAAAGCACCACTGAACGACACAGGAAATCTTTCCTGCCTGTGGCCATCTCCCTGTACAACGCATCCACTTAACACACTGGTTACTGCTACAACTACACGTTTCTTTTCCAGCTATTTATTTATGAGTGACTTATGTATGTATATATATATGTATATATTGTACTATTCTTAGTTAGCGTATTGTCTGTCTTGTCTTAATGTTGGTTTATAATGGAGCACTGTAACAAAAAATAATTTCCCCCAGGGATTAATAAAGTATTCTGATTCTGATTCTGATTTCTTTGCAAGGACACTCAAAAGCCTGCCATCCATGGATTCTGTCAGTGTTTTGATCTGTTCACCATCAACATTGCGTGCAGCAGCAACCACAGCCTCCCAGACACCGTTCAGAGAGGTGTACTGTTTTCCCTCCTTGTAAATCTCACATTTTATGATGGACCACAGGTTCTCAATGGGGTTCAGATCAGGTGAACAAGGAGGTCATGTCATTAGTTTTTCTTCTTTTATACCCTTTCTTGCCAGCCACGCTGTGGAGTACTTGGACGCGTGTGATGGAGCATTGTCCTGCATGAAAATCATGTTTTTCTTGAAGGATGCAGACTTCTTCCTGTACCACTGCTTGAAGAAGGTGTCTTCCAGAAACTGGCAGTAGGACTGGGAGTTGAGCTTGACTCCATCCTCAACCCGAAAAGGCCCCACAAGCTCATCTTTGATGATACCAGCCCAAACCAGTACTCCACCTCCACCTTGCTGGCGTCTGAGTCGGACTGGAGCTCTCTGCCCTTTACCAATCCAGCCACGGGCCCATCCATCTGGCCCATCAAGACTCACTCTCATTTCATCAGTCCATAAAACCTTAGAAAAATCAGTCTTGAGATATTTCTTGGCCCAGTCTTGACGTTTCAGCTTGTGTGTCTTGTTCAGTGGTGGTCGTCTTTCAGCCTTTCTTACCTTGGCCATGTCTCTGAGTATTGCACACCTTGTGCTTTTGGGCACTCCAGTGATGTTGCAGCTCTGAAATATGGCCAAACTGGTGGCAAGTGGCATCTTGGCAGCTGCACGCTTGACTTTTCTCAGTTCATGGGCAGTTATTTTGCACCTTGGTTTTTCCACACGCTTCTTGCGACCCTGTTGACTATTTTGAATGAAACGCTTGATTGTTCGATGATCACGCTTCAGAAGCTTTGCAATTTTGAGACTGCTGCATCCCTCTGCAAGATATCTCACTATTTTTGACTTTTCTGAGCCCGTCAAGTCCTTCTTTTGACCCATTTTGCCAAAGCAAAGGAAGTTGCCTAATAATTATGCACACCTGATATAGGGTGTTGATTCAATTCAATTCAATTCAATTTTATTTATATAGCGCCAAATCACAACAAAAGTCGCCTCAAGGCGCTTCATAGATACAGAGAAAAACCCAACAATCATATGACCCCCTATGAGCAAGCACTTTGGCGACAGTGGGAAGGAAAAACTCCCTTTTAACAGGAAGAAACCTCCGGCAGAACCAGGCTCAGGGAGGGGCGGCCATCTGCTGCGACCGGTTGGGGTGAGAGAAGGAAGACAGGATAAAAGACATGCTGTGGAAGAGAGACAGAGGTTAATAACAGATATGATTCAATGCAGAGAGGTCTATTAATACATAGTGAGTGAGAAAGGTGACTGGAAAGGAAAAACTCAATGCATCTTGGGAATCCCCCGGCAGCCTACGTCTATTGCAGCATAACTAAGGGAGGATTCAGGGTCACCTGGTCCAGCCCTAACTATATGCTTTAGCAAAAAGGAAAGTTTTAAGCCTAATCTTAAAAGTAGAGATAGTTTCTGTCTCCCGAATCCAAACTGGAAGCTGGTTCCACAGAAGAGGGGCCTGAAAACTGAAGGCTCTGCCTCCCATTCTACTTTTAAATACTCTAGGAACAACAAGTAGGCCTGCAGAGCGAGAGCGAAGTGCTCTAATAGGGTGATATGGTACTACAAGGTCATTAAGATAAGATGGGGCCTGATTATTTAAGACCTTGTATGTGAGGAGCAGGATTTTGAATTCAATTCTGGATTTAACAGGAAGCCAATGAAGGGAAGCCAAAACAGGAGAAATATGCTCTCTCCTTCTAGTCCCTGTCAGTACTCTTGCTGCAGCATTTTGGATTAGCTGAAGGCTTTTCAGTGAGTTTTTTGGACATCCTAATAATAATGAATTACAGTAGTCCAGCCTGGAAGTAATAAATGCATGAACTAGTTTTTCAGCGTCACTCTGAGACAGGATATTTCTAATTTTAGAGATGTTGCGCAAATGGAAGAAAGCAGTTTTACATATTTGTTTAATATGTGCGTTGAAGGACATGTCCTGGTCAAAAATGACTCCAAGGTTCCTCACAACGTTACTGGAGGCCAAGGTAATGCCATCCAGAGTATGAATCTGGTTAGATACCATATTTCTAAGATTTTCAGGGCCGAGTACAATAACCTCAGTTTTATCTGAATTAAGAAGCAGAAAGTTAGCGGCCATCCAGGTCTTTATGTCTTTAAGACATTCCTGCAGTTTAACTAATTGGTGTGTGTTATCTGGCTTCATGGACAGATAGAGCTGGGTGTCATCTGCATAGCAGTGAAAATGTATGCTATGTCTTCTAATGATGCTGCCTAAGGGAAGCATGTATAATGTAAACAGAATTGGTCCTAGCACTGAACCCTGTGGAACTCCATAATTAACCTCAGTGTGTGAAGAGGACTCTCCATTTACATGCACAAATTGGAGTCTATTAGATAGATATGATACAAACCACTGCAGTGCAGTACCTGTAATACCTACAGCATGTTCTAATCGCTCTAATAGGATATTATGGTCAACAGTATCGAACGCTGCACTGAGGTCTAGCAGGACAAGCACAGAGATGAGTCCACTGTCAGAGGCCATAAGAAGATCATTTGTAACCTTCACTAAAGCTGTTTCTGTGCTGTGATGAGCTCCGAAACCTGACTGAAACTCTTCAAATAAACCATTCCTCTGCAGATGATCTGTTAGCTGTTTGACAACTACTCTTTCAAGGATTTTTGATATGAAAGGAAGGTTGGAGATTGGCCTATAATTAGCTAAGACTGCTGGGTCTAGAGATGGCTTTTTGAGTAAAGGTTTAACTACAGCCAGCTTGAAGGCCTGTGGTACATAGCCGATTATTAGAGATAGGTTGATCATATTTAAGATCGAAGAATTAATCAATGGCAGGACTTCTTTGAGCAGTTTTGTAGGAATGGGGTCTAAAAGACACGTTGATGGTTTGGAGGAAGTAATTATTGAAGTTAACTCAGAAAGATCAATTGGAGAAAAAGAGTCTAACTTAACATCAATGGTACTAAGAATAGCTGTAGATAATATTACATCTGTGGGATGATTACTGGTAATTTTTTCTCTAATGATAAAAATTTTATTTGTGAAGAAGTTCATGAAGTCATTACTAGTTAACGTTAAAGGGATGGTTGGCTCAACAGAGCTCTGACTCTTTGTCAGCCTGGCTACAGTGCTGAAGAGAAACCTGGGGTTGTTCTTATTTTCTTCAATCAGTGATGAATAGTAAGATGTTCTGGCTTTGCGGAGGGCTTTCTTATAAAGCAGCAAACTATTTCTCCAGGCTAAATGATGATCCTCTAAATTTGTGACACGCCATTTCCTCTCCAGATTACGAGTCATCTGCTTTAGGGTACGTGTTTGAGAATTATACCACGGAGTCAGGTACTTCTGATTAGAGACCTTAGTTTTCACTGGAGCTACAGTATCCAGAGTCGTACGTAGTGAGGAGGTGAAATTATTAACAAGATAATCGACCTCTGTTGGGGTAGCGTTCAGATAGCTGCTCTGCTCTGTGTTGGTACAGGGCATTGAAGATGATAACAGTGGGTGGATTATATTCTTAAACTTAGTTACAGCGCTTTCAGAAAGACATCTACTTTGATAAAATCTACTCTCCACCGCTGTGTAATCAATTATTGTAAATGTAAATGTTATCAGGAAATGATCAGACAGGAGAGGGTTTTCAGGAAACACTGTTAAATGTTCAGTTTCTATGCCATATGTTAAAACAAGATCTAGAGTGTGACTAAAGTGGTGGGTGGGTTCTTTTACATTTTGAGAGAAGCCAATTGAGTCTAATAACAGACTAAATGCCATGTTGAGGCTGTCATTTTTAGCATCTACATGGATGTTAAAATCACCCACAATAATTATTTTATTTGAGCTCAGAACTAAATTAGATATAAAGTCTGAGAAATCAGACAGAAACTCTGTGTAAGGCCCAGGTGGACGATAGATGATAACAAGTAAGACTGGTTTCTGAGTTTCACAGCTGGGGTGGACAATGTTAAGCATCAGGCTTTCAAATGAATTAAAAGTCTGTCTTGGTCTTTCATTAATTAATAGGCTGGTGTGAAAAATTGCTGCCACACCGCCCCCTCGGCCTGTGCTTCGAGGTTTCTGGTAGTTAGAATGACTCGGGGGTGTTGATTCATTTAAACTAACATAATCATCCTGCTGCAACCAGGTTTCTGTAAGGCAGAGTAAATCAATTTGTTGATCAATTATTAAGTCATGTACTAACAGAGACTTGGAGGAGAGAGACCTAATATTTAATAATCCACATTTCACTGTTTTACTCTTTGGTTCAGATGTGGATACTGTATTGTTCTTTCTTTTTGATTGTTTATGTTTAAGTTGTTTGTTGCTGGTTTTTAGTTTGTTTTTTGTCTTTTTGGAAGCTGACACAGTCTCTATGGAGATGGGTTTTTGGGGGGGTAGCAGGAGGAGAGAAGCTGCAGAGAGGCGTGTAAGACTGCAACTCTGCTTCCTGGTCCCAACTCTGGATAGTCATATTTTGGGGGGTTTAATAAATTTGTCCATATTTCTAGAAATGAGAGCTGCTCCATCCAAAGTGGGATGGATGCCGTCTCTCCTAACAAGACCAGGTTTCCTCCAGAAGGTTTGCCAATTATCTATGAAGCCCACATCGTTTCTGGGACACCACTCAGACAGCCAGCAATTTAAGGAGAACATGCGGCTAAACATGTCACTCCTGGTCTGATTGGGGAGGGGACCAGAGAAAACTACAGAGTCCGACATTGTTTTAGCAAAGTTGCACATCGATTCAATATTGATTTTAGTGACCTCCGATTGGCGTAACCGGGTGTCATTACTGCCGACGTGAATTATGATTTTACTGAATTTACGTTTACCCTTAGCCAGCAGTTTTAAATTTCCTTCAATGTCGCCTGCTCTGGCCCCTGGAAGACAATTGACTGTGGTTGCCGGTGTCTCTAGCTTCACATGTCTGAGAACAGAATCACCAATTACCAGAGTTTGACCCCCGGCGGGTGTGTCACCAAGTGGGGAAAAACGGTTAGACACATGAACGGGTTGGTGGTGTACCTGGGGCTTCTGTTTAGGACTATGCTTCCTCCTCACCGTGACCCAGCCGCCCTCTTTCCCCAGCTGCTTGGGGTCTGCCGGGGAACAGCTAGCGGGGCCTACGCTATCTTCGGCTGCACCAGCTACAGGGGCCTGGCTAGCTACGGGTGAATGAAGGGTGCGAAGCCGAGTCTCCAATTCAGTAATCCTGGCCTCCAGAGCTGCAAATATGCTACATTTGTTACAGATATCATTACTGCTAAAGGAGGCCGAGGAGTAACTAAACATCTGACACAATGAGCAAGAAAGTGCAAGAGGGAGAGGTGAAGTAGCCATGGTGCTAACGAGTCGGCTACGAGCTAAGCTAAGCTAGCGAAACAGTACAGAGACAGTGAGTGAATACTTTGGCTATAAATTAGGTAGTGAGTACACAGAAAGTGTGCTTCGGATGAAGCACGTGAAGATTATACTATGAAAGAAGAATGTATTTAAAAGTTGTTAATTAAATTGCTAAGCAAATAAGCTACTCAGAAACACCACTGTGTTTGAGCAGGAACAGGAAGTGATACTCTACCGCAGAGCGAGCGAACACCAATTGATGTCATTAGACCACACCCCTTCTCATTACAGAGATGCACATCACCTAATATGCTTAATTGGTAGTAGGCTTTCGAGCCTATACAGCTTGGAGTAAGACAACATGCATGCAGAGGATGATGTGGACAAAATACTCATTTGCCTAATAATTCTGCACTCCCTGTATTGTGAGGTGAAGCACTCGCCGATCCTCTTCTCCATCTCCCTTCATTCATTTTGGCCTTTTAAACAAAGGAACCAACGTTTTGTAGAGGAGTGAAGTGAAGTTTTCGATGTTTCTTCGTCAACTGTCGTTTGTCCTGCACAGAGATGCTGCTGTAGATGTGTCTCTAGCTGTGTCTGGATACAATGAAACATGCTGTAACTAAGTGCTTGTGTTGCACAGTTCTACTGAACATTCCATTTCATGCATGCTCCGCCCACATGGTCAGGAATGTCAGGTGCTGCATCTCCAAATGCTGCTCCCGTTGCCTAGCAATAACAGCTGTTTACTTTTTGGGGTCTGGTTCATTGTTTAATAAAGAAAACATGTCCAAGTATTGGGTGCTGAGGCTCAGCGCATATTCTAGCCTGCTGTGTGGGTGGGCAGCTAGAAATCACTGGTGGGCAACATGAGTGAGGAGAAAACTGGAGCAGCCAAGCAGGGAGCTGCAGGTTGCTGGTTTGAGTCTCTGTTCAGATGCTGGTGTCTCCTCTCTCTGAGATGTCTGCAAACAGTCCCAGATAAAACAATAAGGATAATAAACAAACACGTGACTAAAATAACAATTATGACTCTGATGTGTTTCATGTGTAGCAGGATGGCCTCTATACAGCAGTCGCTGCAAGCATCCACATCGCCACACTTACGTTTCTTTAAGCAGGCGTGCTGGGCTCCTCCTAAGGAAAGTTTGAAACTTCATTTCCTTCATGCTGGTGAACTTTTTACCAAATATTTTCATCAAAGCTTCTCCATCACTGACAGGGATTGTTTGGATCTTCACACTCATCTCCACCAACCCTAAAAAATGAGTCTCACTTTGCTCATATAATGCCAGGAGTGTCTCCATATTCCACAAAAGTCTATGCAAATATGTAACAGTATCCCATATTCATAGAAATATTATTGATATTATAACAAAAGCTGTCACCAGCAAAATTGTCCCAAGTGCTTTTTTAAACAGGATTTTCAACCAGAGGATTTCCCTATAGCTTAATTTTTTTTCAATATTTTGTACACAACAACAGAATCATTTCAGAAAAACTCAAAATGACTGGTGTCAATATTATTTGCCCCACAAAAAAGGTCAAATATAAAAAAAATATTGCAAATATTGCACAGTGAAAAGGCACTACAGCTCAGTTGTTCCCACTCGCCTTTGTCCTCCTGTCTCCCCTCCCTCTCCCCTCCAACGAGGAGTTAAACAGTTTGATGGCGTGTGGGACAAAGGAGTTTTTAAGCCTGTTGGTTCTTGACTTTGAGAGAAGCAACCTGTCGCTGAATAGGCTCCTCTGATTATTTACGAGCACGTGCAGAGGATGCCCAGCATTTTCCATAATGTCCATCAGTTTCTTTAATGTCCTTTTCTCTGCCACTGTCACCAAAGTGTCCAGCTTCATGCCGACCACAGAGCCAGCCTTCCTGATTGGTTTTTCCAGCCTGGATGAGTCCTTTGCTGTGCTGCTCCCCCAGCACACCACAGCATAGAACAGTACTCCTGCAACCACCGACTGATAAAACATCCTCAGGAGCTTCCTGCAGATGTTGAAGGACCTCAGCCTTCTGAGGAAGTACAGTCTGCTTTGGCCTTTTATGTACAGGTGCTGCGTGTTGCATGACCAAACAAAACTTTCAGTGCACTGTGAAAGTAAACAAACAAACAGACAGGAAGGCCTAGTTAGGACATATCTAAGCATGCTCTTCATCTTGGAAGGGTAATTCAAACCAAAACTAATTGGCAGGTTCAACTTGGTAACAAAAGAAAATGCCTCAGCCAGATAAATCCCCAAAACATTCATCCATCAGCCACACACACCACATAACACTGCTGTTCTATTAGATAATGAGTTTCTTCCCATGTAAGCAGGTGTGTGTCATGGTAAAACCTCCCCCACACATCAGAACCCAGAATCTATTAGTGCCACCCATTTTAAACCCTCTCTACAGCATTCTGTTTACACCTGCTATCATTCAATCATCTTTCCTAACATAATACTAGTCCACTAGTTTACATATCACCTCTCATCCCACTAAGTGAACTGGACAAGATGATAAAACAGAAAGGCATGCTTAAGATGTTATCTGGTCTTCATTGCATGTGTATATGTCTTAATAGGATTAATGCATTTTCTGTTTGTGTGTGTGATTTTTGTGTGCCTCTCCTCCTTGCAGTGTTTCAGACACTTTTCAATTCTCCACTCAAAGGCAGTCGCTTTTCCTCCCCAGGTTCCTTAGCCCAATTTGATCTCCCACACTAAACAACAGCGTTCTTCCATGTCTCCTCCCCCTCCTTCCACTGAAGTCTCGTCTCCCCCCTTGCAGCAGTCCATTGCATCTCCATCCATCCAGTCATGATGATGGTGTTTTCTCCTTGCTGATGCCTTTTGCACATACTGCTGTTGCTGCTGGACCCCTCGCTGCTCAGGATACTGCTGTTGTCTCTTGACCTGCCATGTTGTTGCTTTTGGATCTGCATTTCGCGACAGTCAAGTGGAGGGTGCGTCTGTCCTCTCAGTAAGTGAGTGAGACAGTAGACAGTGGTGAGGAGGGCTGTGCGAAAGCAAAAACACATAAATATGCCTGACACCCGTAAACGAAGCAGCATCTGGCTGCAGTTTAAAGACTTTTTTGTCTGTCTTGGTCTTGGTCTCGTCTCGACTTCGTCTCATCTTGGTCTTGGTCTCGGTCTCGGTCTTGGTCTCGTCTCGACTTCGTCTCGACTTGTTCTTAGTCTTGTCTTGGTCTCGATACCCTCTGGTCTTGGTCTTGGTTTAGGCGGTCTTGACTGCAAGTCTAGTTGCACCAGTGGTGCCATGAGCAGTATCTATCTTTTATTTTTTTATTATTTATTATTAATCCTTTATTTATCCAGGTAAAAAATCTCATTGAGATTAAAAATCTCATTTCCAAGAGAGACCTGGCATCATGGCAACAAAAGTCACATACCACATAGGTATATAACATTTAAAACAAATACAATATCCCATACAAACATGTGTAAAATATACAATAACAGATCAAATTAAGAGTACATTAAAAACAATCACACTGAGTAAAAGAGCTGTTCTCTCGTTCCTTTAAGACAGACTTAAACTCTCCCAAGGTAACCAATTCTGATAATTTCAGTTCCTTCTGCAGATTATTCCAGGAAGCAGGGGCAGCGTATTTAAAAGCCCTTTTCCCCAATTCTGTTCTGATTTTTGGGACAATCAATTGTATGATTTTGTTCGAACGAAGGTTGTATTGGTTGTGGTTTTTACACATATAAACACATAAATAAGATGGAACCAGCCCAAGGAGAGATTTATAGATAAAGATCAACCAATGGGAGAGTCTGCGAATATGCAAAGATGGACATTTAGCAGCAGCATACAAAGAACAATGATGTACATAATTTCCATAGCCAGTAATAAAACGTAAAGCACAATGGTACACAGTATCCAACCTCTTTAGGCAGTGGGCAGGTGCATTCATAAAAAGCAGGTCACCATAATCCAATAAAGGTAAAAAGGTTGCATGAATCAAATGTTTTCTCACTTGGAGGGAGAAACAGGATTGGTTTCTAAAAAAGTAACCTAGTTTTAGTTTTAACTTCGACACAAGCCTTTGAATGTGAGTCTTAAATGACAAATTCTGATCTATAATGATCCCTAGATACTTGTAAGATGTGACCATTTCAATTTCAGATCCTTGAATTGTTTTAATCTTAGGAGATGTAGCTAACAACTCTTTGCCATTTGAGAATAACATGAGCTTGGATTTCTCTGGATTTAACACCAACTTAAGTTGAGTTAAATGGGACTGAACGACATCAAAGGCAGACTGCAGAAATTGCAGGGTTTGTGCTATTGAAGGGGATGAACAATAAATTGGTCTTGGTTTAGGCGGTCTTGACTGCAAGTCTAGTTGCACCAGTGGTGCCATGAGCAGTATCTATCTTTTATTTTTTTATTATTTATTATTAATCCTTTATTTATCCAGGTAAATAATAGTCGCCTTGAGGCGACTTTTGTTGTGATTTGGCGCTATATAAATAAAATTGAATTGAATTGAATTGAATTAAATAATTGTATCATCTGCATAAAGATGAAATGCTGCATTTGACAAATTATCACAAAGGTTGTTTATGTAAAGAGAAAATAGCAATGGCCCTAATATGGAGCCCTGCAGAACTCCTTTGGATACTGGGAGAAAAGAGGAAGAAGACCCAGCAGCATGGACACACTGTTTTCTTGCTGACAAGTAATTTGAAAACCAACTTACAGCATTTACAGATAGACCAATATTGTTTAGTCTATTTAATAAAATAGCATGGTCAACTGTATCAAAAGCCTTTGACAAGTCAAGAAAAAGAGCAGCACAGTATTTTTTGCAGTCCATCGAATCAACAATGTCATTAACCACTTTAATAGCAGCAGTTATTGTGCTGTGTTGTTTTCTGAATCCTGACTGATGTTGGGAAAGAACTGAATTTTTGTCCAAAAAGTCTTTCAGTTGTTCACTAATGAACTTTTCTAGAACTTTTGCTAGAACACACAATTTAGATATGGGCCTGTAATTATTAACATCTGAAGGATCACCTCCTTTCAGCAAAGGGAGAACATAGGCAGATTTCCATATTACAGGGATCTCACTGTTCGAGAGGCTAAGATTAAAAATGTAAGTTATTGGTTCTGCTATAAAATCTGCAGCCAACTTAAGAAAATAGGGATCAAGTTGATCTGGTCCTGCAGATTTATTTAGATCCAACAGATTTAAAGCCCTGTGGACCTCAAAAACATTTAGCGGAGAAAAACTGAAGGGTTTGACCACAGATTCAGTTTGAGCGGTTGCAGAGAGAGCCTCTTGTTGATTAAGCTGTTTTAAATCTGGATATAAAGATTCAAATAGAGATCCTGAAGAAACAAAATGCTCATTAAAGCAGTTTAGAATGTCGCATTTCTCTGTTAAAGTGCAGGAGTCTTTTACAACAAAAGTTGGCATCTCATTTGTAGTTATGTCCCCATAAGAAGATTTTATTATTTTCCAGAATTTTTTAGGATCGTTCAAATGTTTAGTAGTATTTGAAAGATAGAATTCTGATTTGGCCTTTTTAATTAAGGAAGTTGAACGGTTTCTGAGCTGTCTAAAAATCAGCCAATCCGCTTCGGATTTAGTTTTTCTGGCCTTAGCCCAGGCAGCATCCCTTTTTTTGAGTAGACTGGAGAGCTGAGGAGAAAACCAAGGGTTGTTTCTGCATTTTACTCTAAATTTGCGGATAGGGGCATGTTTATTTATAATTTTGATAAAAGTATCATAAAAATAATTCCATGCCAGCTCAAGATCAGTTATCAGGTAGATTCTACTCCAGTTATAGTCCCATAAGTCATGAAAGAAAGCTTGCTCACAGAAATGCTTAAAATCTCGTTTAAAAGCTATCTGTGGCCTTGATTTTGGGAGCTTCGATTGTCTGACTACAGCTACCACACAGTGGTCACTGATATCATTTGCGAAAACCCCAGTGTGAGAATATTTATACGGCATATTAGTTAAAAATAAATCAATAAGTGATGACTTTTCTGGGCATTTAAGATTTGGACGAGTTGTGCTGTAAATTAGTTGTGTGAGATTATATGAATCACACATGGATTTAAAACTGTTTGAGGCAGAGGACAACCAGTCCCAGTTGAAATCTCCGGCCAGCACAATTTCATTAAAATCTAAAGTAGATAGTTTTTCACTAAGTGAAACTAAAGCCTCACTACTAGCTGAGGGGGGTCTATAACAGCCCACAATGGTAATAAAATAGCCCTTGAAAAGTTGGAGCTTGAGGGCAAGAAGTTCAAACTGTTTACAAACAGATACCGATGAATCGACAGTAACATGGAATTTGCTTTTTACATAAATTGCAACACCGCCACCCTTTCTGGGGCGGTCGCAACGGAAAAGATTATAGCCCGTTATTGCAATGTCTTTGTCAGTAATTGATTTAGTAAGCCAGGTTTCTGATAATATAAGAATATCAGTATCTAACTCTTTCATCCAAATTTTCACAAAATCAAGTTTGGGAAGAAGACTTCTGACATTTAAATGAGTGATACCAAGACCTGTTCGAGTTTTGAAATCACAAGGAGTACTTAAGCATTTGCAATCTGGACCGGGATTAGGTTGCACATTTCCAGATAAAAGAAGCAGAAGAACAATAAAACATTTTCTTTTCACAGATTTTTTCTGTAGGATTACAGACTGATTTCTCTTAGTGCCCGATCTCTTTGGGGGGTGAGAGGATTGGGAAATAAACCAGTAATATGGAATGAATAAATCAGTTAAATCAGTTGAAATGAGATCTCTGCTGATGATCACATTTGAGAAACTTCTAAAAGATGTAAAATCCCACCTTGTTCCCTTTGAGAGGAGTAAGAAGTATGGTGTCTCTTGCTCCACAGACTGTTCCTGCACCTCATGTAGACAAAAAGCGGTCTTCATTACAGGGTGGTTCTGGGAATGTACCAGGGCCAGGTGGCGAAGCAGACCATCGTCCGCCGACGGGCTGTCGTGACCTTCTTGCTCGTGGGAGGCTGAGTCATCAAAAGGGTAACTGGCGACCACAGTGCCACCATGCAGGCCCCCTGACAGCACAAATCCCCTCTCCTGGATCCATCTCATCACCTCCATCACCTCAGGGATATCAGCTGGATCCACGGTGGCCAGATTATAGCCAAGGGCTAATTTCCATCTGTTGTCCGGAGACTGTAGTTTGGGTACAGCAGGTGGAGGCCCAGGCAGCCGAGGTGGAGGCCCAGGCAGCCAAGATGGGGGCCCAGGCAGCCGCGTTGGTGGCCAAGGCCGCCGAGGTGGAGGCCCAGGCAGCCGAGGTGGAGGTCCGAGCAGCTGGGGTGGAAGCCCAGGCAGCTGAGGTGTAGGCCCAGGTAGCCAAGATTGAAAACCAGGCAGCAGAGGTGGAGACCCAGGCAGCCGAGGTGGAGGACTGAGCAGTTGAGGTGGAAGCCCAGCTAGCTGAAATGAAGGCCCAGGCAGCCAAGATTGAAACCCAGGCAGCCGAGGTGGAGGCCCAGGCAGCCGAGGTGGAGGCCCAGGCAGCTGAGGTGGAGGCCCAGGCAGCTGAGGTGGAGGACTGAGCAGTTGAGGTGGAAGCCCAGCTAGCTGAAATGAAGGCCCAGGCAGCCAAGATTGAAACCCAGGCAGCCGAGGTGGAGGCCCAGGCAGCCGAGGTGGAGGCCCAGGCAGCCGAGGTGGAGGCCCAGGCAGCTGAGGTGGAGGCCCAGGCAGCTGAGGTGGAAGCCCAAGCAGCTGAAATGGAGGCCCAGGCAGCTGAAATGGAGGCCCAGGCAGCTGAAATGGAGGCCCAGGCAGCTGAAATGGAGGCCCAGGCAGCTGAAATGGAGGCCCAGGCAGCTGAAATGGAGGCCCAGGCAGCTGAGGCAGAAACCCAGGCAACTGAGGTGGTAACCCAAACAGCAGAAGTGGAGGCCCGGACAACAGGGGCGTAAACACTATTAGCTGAAGATGTAGCCTTACTAACTGGGACGGTGGTTGTAGCACAGTTAGTTGAGGTGGAAAGCAATGCAGAGATAGCTGTGCCCATAGGCTAACTAGGCTAATTAGTTCTAGCCAGTCCAAATCACTGATGTTTAAATTAGGTCCAGGATTTAGTTCTATATCACCTGGGGGTGGTCTAGCATGACCAAAATCCAAGAATCTTGTGAACAAAAGATGTGTACTCCATTTGGCTGGGAAAGTGGTATAATTATCCAGCTTTCTTGGACATGTCGAACTCCACAGAATATAAAAATGTATAAAAACAAAAAGACAAGTTGATGTCAAGATCCAGGGGTTTTTAGGTGGGTTTTTTGGCAAAAGCACAGGACCTGCCAAGCTGTGTGTCTGCACCCTAGCAGCCATCTTGAAAAAGTGTCCTCCAAAAAACACACACAGCTCTCATCAGCTGCTATGCCGTGGTTATTGTCACAATGTGGTGTATTTGGATCACTCAATCCTAAGTGGATATGGATATGATCCAGGATTGGATGTTTTGTCTAAAATTTGAAAGGAACAATTGTTCCTTTCCCCTTTGCTGTGTACTCTGCTGATGCTGTTTTCAAAACCTACCACACTCATGTACAGTATCAGTGTCACACTGAGATATTTCAAAGATAATAATAATACATTTTATTTGAAAGCGCCTTTCAAAACACTCAAGGTCACTGTACACATTAGAATAAAAAGCAACATAAAAGCAAGCAGTTCACACAATGGTAAAAGCATAAGACATAAACTAATAAAAGAGCAGAGTGGAGAGGTTATGTGGGATAAGCTATTTTGAACAAGTGAGTTTTGAGTTGGGACTTAAAGAGAGAGAAGGAAGAGATGTTTCTTAAATCAGGAGGTCGGGAATTCCAGAGTCGTGGAGCAGAGCAGCTGAAAGCCCTGCTCCCCATGGTGGCAAGACGGGGGGAGGGGACGGAGAGTGAAAGGGAAGAAGTAGATCTGAGACAACCAGATGGGGCGGTGATCTTAACCAGATCAGAGAGATATGGAGGGGAGAGATGATGAATAGCCTTAAATGTGTCATGGTCCTGGGTCATTTTGCCCCAGCGTTTTGTGTTTCATGATTATGTCCCTCTGTTCTAGTTATTCGGTGTCCTCCCCTCTTGTGTCCGGTTCGGGTTCTAGATTTCCTGTTTTGTTCTGAAGGTCTGTGTCTGTTGTCATTGTGTTCAGCTTGTGTCCTCCAGTCATCATGGTTATTCAGATCAGCTGTTCTCCCTCCTGTGTGCGATTACCCGATTACCTTGTGTGTGTGTATATATAGTGGGTGTCGGTCTGTGTTCGTTGTCGGCTCGTCTGCGTTCATCTGTGTATCTCTGCGTTCTATGGTGTTCCGTTCCTGTCTCTGCGTCTCTCTGCCCCGCACCCCTTTTGTATGGTCTCAGGTTTGTCATTTAGTTCTCCCAGTTTAGGTTTCTTCACTTGTTTTGTCATGCCTCACTGCCTGTTTTTGCCACTGCCACCTTGTAAATAAACCCTCACTCATATCATCAGTCGGCTGCCTGCATTTTGGGTCCTCCTTTTCCTCCACACCACACGGCTCACTCCGCCAGCCGTGACAATATGTGTGCAAGAGTATTTTGAAATTGATGCGATATTTGACCGGGAGCCAGTGAAGCTGCTGCAGGACAGGAGTGATGTGGTGGATAGAAGGGGTCCTGGTGATGATACAGGCAGCAGAGTTCTGGACGCGTTGGAGCTTGTGGATGGATTTTTGAGTATAAAAAGAACCTGAATAAATACAAATAAAGGGAAAGAGCTGTCCAAACCTCTGTCTCTGACCATCTGTGTTAACACTTGAAATGGGAAACATGTAAATGTAACAAACATGTTAAAACATAAGAAATCAGGAAGGGGCAAAAAAAGCATTTTGCTCAAAAAAGATTTAGAGCAGAAGTTTTTAAAATGAAGATATATTGCATTTATTTACAATTAAAAACACACAGAGCAGAAAGTGTGTTACTGTTTTACATCCACAGACACACAAGAAAAGAAGCAGGCAACATGAGGTCAAGTTATGGCAATTTTATTTTTGTATGTCAGTACATGTATTCAGAATAGAGTTTTTAAAAAACAAACAAACGTCCCAAGTAAAGTTTGGGGGGATTTTTGTGAAAGAAAGGTTGAGAGAGGGGGAAGGAGGAAGATGCTGCTGGGTCAGTTCTTTCTCAGCAGTCTGCTCCAGAATCCCCTCCTGTCCTCGGCTTGCTTTTCTTTTGCCTTCAGCTCTTTTAAGGTTTTGTTGAGCTGCTCCTCGGCATCTTTAAATGTTTCTTTCTGTCATGTATTGATATGGCTATGTCTTAAGGTGATGACCTTTGAACCGGATGTTGTTGTCCGGAGGAAGCCCCGTTAAGTGGCTAGTTGTAAGATGGACAGTGTTCAATAAAGCAACATAAAGACCGTGCTTTATGTCCTGATTCAATTCAGAGTGCTCTGCCTAATTTAGTAATAAGGTGGGCACACAACAATGGCGACGAGGACGACACGGACCTGAATTTGTTTTTGTGAGAAGTAGACCCAGCGGTGGCACGGTGTTAGCGAAAACTTGTCGGCTAACATGGAAAAGTCGGGTATTCAACCGTTCGCCTGCTACACTGATCCAGCTACGCGAGATGGACGCGCTGGTTAACATCCTTCGAGTTGTTTGCTTATGGGAAAGGTCTTATTTTGACGGATGATGCTACAGCCGCGATCAGACAGCGGAGACGCGCTCTTCTACTGCACATGGCCGGACAGGACGTGCAGGACGTCTTCTCCACTCTACCACAGACGGGAGAGGCGATGGATTACACCGCTGCGGTGACTGCACTCAACACTTATTTTGTTCCTCAAGTGAATGCAGCATACGCACGCCAAACTTTCCACAAATTGTCCCAAACACCAGGTGAGACTGTGCAACAATTTTGTACACGTTTGAGGCGAGCTGCAAAAGACTGTGACTTTCAAGCTGACAATGATAACCAGATACGGGACGCTATCCTGAGTAAATGCACTTCTGAATATGTACGGAGAAAGCTGCTTGAGGAGGGTCCAGGCTTAACTCTAACTCGCACGTTGGAGGTGGCTTCACACTGTGAACGCGTGGAGGAGCAGATGGCGGCGATGAGCGTCGCCGGGGAAAAGAAAGGAGAGGACACGGTCAGCCGGATTTTTACAGCAAAGAAAGAGAAGAACAACAGACCAAAAGGAAAAATGAAAGATGATAATAAAACAGACAGACAGTGTTACAGGTGTGGATATACTGACCACATGGGCAAAGATCCCAAATGCCCAGCACGAGGACAAACATGTCACAAGTGTAATGGTAAGGACCACTTTTCAAAAATGTGTCGTACAAAAAGACAAAAGAAACAAAATGTGAATGCTGTTGAACAAGATGATTATGCATTTACTGTGAATGATGATAATGTACCTGAGAAACTTACCTTTTCTGTTGGGGGAATAGAGTTGAAAATGTTAGTTGACTCTGGAGCTACAAGTAATGTGATGGGAGAAAACATATGGGAAAAGCTAAAAGCTGAAAAGATAAAATGTCACTCATATGTACCCAAAGAGCAGAGGAATTTATATGCATATTCCTCAGCACAGGCACTCACGGTTAAAGGTGCATTCAGATGTGAAATCAAGATTGGTGACAGGACTGAAGAGGCTGAATTTATTGTGAACCACTCCTGGGGAAAAAGACTGCCATAAAGTTAGGAGTGTTGAAAATAGGTGAAAATGTGGCGGCTGTCACAGATTTAAAGCACACTCTTAAAGAAAAGTATCCAAAAGTGTTCAAAGGAGTAGGAAAGCTAAACACCAAACAGATCAGCCTGTACATTGATCCAAATGTGAAACCAGTAGCACAGCCACTGAGGCGCATACCTTATCATTTGAGGGATGCAGTGGAGAAAAAGATCAATGAACTAATCGACATGGACATTATAGAACGCGTAGAAGGACCTACACCTTGGGTAAATCCTGTAGTGGTACTCCCAAAGAAATGTGACAAAGATATCAGAATGTGCTTAGACATGAGAAAAGCAAATGAGGCAATAATCAGGGAAAGATACCCCATACCCACTGTGGATGAAATTTTGCAAGGACTAAACGGCTCTGCAATCTTCACCAAACTCGATCTCAAGTGGGGATACCATCAGCTAGAGCTTACCCCGGAGTCAAGAGAGATAACTACATTTGCAGTGCACAACGGAGTATACCGGTACAAAAGGCTAATATTTGGAGTCTCATCAGCTAGTGAGCAATATCAGCATGAGATTGCCAATGCACTAGCTGGCATTGAAGGAGTTGAGAACATTTCAGATGACGTAATCATACACGCGCCAGACCAGGAAACCCATGATAAACGCCTGCATGCTGTGATGAAGAGACTCTCTGACTGTGGCCTGACACTAAACTCAGAGAAGTGTCAGTTCAACATGGACAGACTCGTGTTCATGGGAATACTGCTGACACAGAAAGGCATAGGCCCAACTGAAGAAAGAGTGAGAGCTGTGGTGGAAGCCCGAGAACCGAAGAATGCTACTGAGGTGAGAAGCTTTCTTGGACTGGTAGGCTTCAGTAGCAGGTTCATACCACAGTTTGCTACACTCTCTGAACCACTTAGACGTTTAACTCGAAAAGAAACTATGTTTACATTCGGGCCAGAACAAAAGCAAGCATTTGAAAGACTAAAGACTGAGTTAGCCAGAGCAGGTACCCTAGCCTATTTTGACAAAGAAGCCCCAACCAGAGTCATAGCAGATGCAAGCCCTGTAGGCTTGGGCGCAGTGCTAATACAAATACAGAACGGAGAAGAGGTACCAGTGTGCTACGTAAGTCGGAGTTTAACAGACTGTGAGCGAAGATATTCTCAAACAGAAAGAGAAGCCCTAGCACTGGTATGGGCATGTGAGAGACTACATCCATATGTGTATGGCAGGAAGTTTGACCTAATCACAGACCACAAGCCGTTAGAGGTCATATACAGCCAGAAATCTAAACCTTGTGCACGCATAGAAAGATGGGTTCTCAGACTGCAACCATATGACTTTAAAGTAGTGCACATCGCGGGAAAACAAAACATTGCGGATTCACTGTCAAGACTGCTGTCTGACACCACGTCAAAAGAGATACATAAGCATGAATCTGAAGAATATGTGAGATTTGTTGCAGTGAATGCTACTCCAAAAGCACTCACAACAAGAGAGGTTGAAGAAGCCTCTGCTACAGACTCAGAATTAACAGAAGTGCGAAGAGCTATTGAAAATGGACACTTTGAAAAATGCAAAACATATGCACCCATTGCAAATGAACTGTGTGTCATCGGCTACATAGTTTTGCGGGGAACTCGCATTGTATTGCCAGAAAACCTCAGAGCTCAAGCACTGTCACTAGCTCATGAAGGACATTTAGGAATTGTTGGAACCAAACAGCATCTCAGAACAAAAGTTTGGTGGCCAGGGATGGACAAAGCTGCAGAAAAGTTTTGTAAAGCTTGTCACGGATGTCAAATAGTAGCCAGACCAGATCCACCTGAACCACTGAGAAGCACACTTTTATCGGATGGACCATGGCGAGATGTGGCGGTAGACTTACTGGGACCGCTACCTTCGAACCACTCAATACTTGTACTGATAGATTACTACAGTCGGTACTATGAGTATGATGTACTGTCATCTACAACTGCTGAAAAAGTCATTGACTCTATTGACTGTATATTTAGCAGACATGGGCTATCAGTTACCATCAAATCTGATAACGGCCCACAGTTCAAATCTGAGATGTTCAGAGAATATTGTGAAACTAATGGAATCAAACATATAAGAACTACACCAAAATGGGCTCAAGCAAATGGAGAAGTGGAACGTCAAAATGCATCATTGATGAAAAGAATCAGGATCGCACAAGCCGAAGGACTTGACTGGAAGCGAGAGCTAAGAAAATATGTAACAGTGTATCGCAGCATTGAACATCCAACCACGGGCAAAAGTCCAGCAGAACTCCTGTTCAACCGCAAAATGAGAGGAAAGTTACCGAGCATCAGTGAGGCAAAAACAACGGAGTTGGACGTGCGTGACAGAGACGCTGAACAGAAAGGAAAATCGAAGATTTATGCTGATGAACGAAGGGGAGCTGAGTATTCAAAAGTTGACTCGGGAGACACAGTGCTGGTTCAACAAGACAAAGTGGACAAGTTTACAACACCATTCAACGCAACACCACACAAAATTGTAAGCAGAACTGGAAACCAAGTCATTATTGAATCACCAACAGGAGCTCGCTATCACCGGAATACCACACATGTGAAGAAATACGAGACAAATGAGACCAGAGAAGGACACTATGACACAATACCTGAAAGGGAGGAAGGTGAAACACCCACAAAGACTGACACCTTCACTCCAACACCACAAGAGGGCTCCCAGGGGCCAGAGAGACCAAGTAGATCACAGAGGGCTAAAAAGATACCCGAGAGGTTTCGTGATTTTGTGGTGAAATGAACTATAATATGTTAAGGTGGAGAGGTACCTTAAATTTGGCAAGTTTCAAGTTCATATGTGTATGTCGACATGTATATATTGAAAAAAGAAAGATACATGTGTGGTGAGACAGTTAGATAATATAATTGTTAGAAAGTAAGACAAGAGAGAATGTTCAATGTTGGAAAAAAAAAAAAAGACATCAAAGTTATTACAACTAAAGTTTGAGTCTAAGGAAAAGGGGGATGTCATGTATTGATATGGCTATGTCTTAAGGTGATGACCTTTGAACCGGATGTTGTTGTCCGGAGGAAGCCCCGTTAAGTGGCTAGTTGTAAGATGGACAGTGTTCAATAAAGCAACATAAAGACCGTGCTTTATGTCCTGATTCAATTCAGAGTGCTCTGCCTAATTTAGTAATAAGGTGGGCACACAACACTTTCAGCTGCTGTTTGGCCAGTTTCCCTTTGTGTTTGAGGAGCTCTTTAGCTTCCTTTTTGTGCTTTTGTATTTCTTTAAGTTCATCTTTGCAGCCTTTCTTGCTCACCGTCGTTTCTTTCTTGAATACCTTCAACTCAATTTTCTCTTCTGCAAGTTCCTCTTGCACTTTCATCAGTTCCTTCTTCATGTTTTGAGTGTAACTCTTTGTATCTTCCATTTCTTTCTTTGCTTCCTGTATTTGAATTTTCTCTTCCTCCAACACTTTTTGAGCTTCCAACAATTCTTTCTTCATATTTTCAATCTCATTTTCTGCCTCGTGTTTACATTTTTTCTCCTCTTCAAGTTGTTGCTTCACATGCAGTAATTCCTTCCTTAGTGTTTCAGCTTCAGCCATTACATTTGCAGCTTCTTGTGTTTCCAACTGCATTTTCCTTTTTTCCTCTTCAAAAGCTTCCTGCACCTCCTGTAATTCCTGCATCACATTTCCTGCCTCCTTCTTTGCAGTTTGATATTTATTTTTGGCTTCTTGTGCTGTGCTTTTCTCTTCCTCCAATGCTTTTTGAGCTTCCAACAGTTCTTTCTTCATGTTTTCATTCTCGTTTTCTGCCTGTTGTTTTCTCATCTTCTCTCCTTTAAGTTTGAGACCCACATGCAGTAATTCCTGCAATACTACTTCAGTTTCAAACTTTGAATTTTTAGCTTCTCCTCTTGATTTTTCTGCCTCTTCTTTTAATTTGACATTTTCAGCCTGTATCATTTGAAATTTAAAATGAATCAGCTGTACTGTATTGTGAGGTGAAGCACTCGCCGATCCTCTTCTCGATCTCCCTTCATTCATTTTGGCCTTTTAAACAAAGGAACCAACGTTTTGTAGAGGAGTGAAGTGAAGTTTTCGATGTTTCTTCGTCAACTGTCGTTTGTCCTGCACAGAGATGCTGCTGTAGATGTGTCTCTAGCTGTGTCTGGATACAATGAAACATGCTGTAACTAAGTGCTTGTGTTGCACAGTTCTACTGAACATTCCATTTCATGCATGCTCCGCCCACATGGTCAGGAATGTCAGGTGCTGCATCTCCAAATGCTGCTCCCGTTGCCTAGCAATAACAGCTGTTTACTTTTTGGGGTCTGGTTCATTGTTTAATAAAGAAAACATGTCCAAGTATTGGGTGCTGAGGCTCAGCGCATATTCTAGCCTGCTGTGTGGGTGGGCAGCTAGAAATCACTGGTGGGCAACATGAGTGAGGAGAAAACTGGGGCAGCCAAGCAGGGAGCTGCAGGTTGCTGGTTTGAGTCTCTGTTCAGATGCTGGTGTCTCCTCTCTCTGAGATGTCTGCAAACAGTCCCAGATAAAACAATAAGGATAATAAACAAACACGTGACTAAAATAACAATTATGACTCTGATGTGTTTCATGTGTAGCAGGATGGCCTCTATACAGCAGTCGCTGCAAGCATCCACATCGCCACACTTACGTTTCTTTAAGCAGGCGTGCTGGGCTCCTCCTAAGGAAAGTTTGAAACTTCATTTCCTTCATGCTGGTGAACTTTTTACCAAACATGTTCATCAAAGCTTCTCCATCACTGACAGGGATTGTTTGGATCTTCACACTCATCTCCACCAACCCTAAAAAATGAGTCTCACTTTGCTCATATAATGCCAGGAGTGTCTCCATATTCCACAAAAGTCTATGCAAACATGTAACAGTATCCCATATTCATAGAAATATTATTGATATTATAACAAAAGCTGTCACCAACACAATTGTCCCAAGTGCTTTTTTCAACAGGATTTTCAACCAGAGGATTTCCCTATAGCTTAATTTTTTTTCAATATTTTGTACACAACAACAGAATCATTTCAGAAAAACTCAAAATGACTGGTGTCAATATTATTTGCCCCACAAAAAAGGTCAAATATAAAAAAATATTGCAAATATTGCACAGTGAAAAGGCACTACAGCTCAGTTGTTGCCACTCGCCTTTGTCCTCCTGTCTCCCCTCCCTCTCCCCTCCAACGAGGAGTTAAACAGTTTGATGGCGTGTGGGACAAAGGAGTTTTTAAGCCTGTTGGTTCTTGACTTTGAGAGAAGCAACCTGTCGCTGAATAGGCACCTCTGATTATTTACGAGCACGTGCAGAGGATGCCCAGCATTTTCCATAATGTCCATCAGTTTCTTTAATGTCCTTTTCTCTGCCACTGTCACCAAAGTGTCCAGCTTCATGCCGACCACAGAGCCAGCCTTCCTGATTGGTTTTTCCAGCCTGGATGAGTCCTTTGCTGTGCTGCTCCCCCAGCACACCACAGCATAGAACAGTACTCCTGCAACCACCGACTGATAAAACATCCTCAGGAGCTTCCTGCAGATGTTGAAGGACCTCAGCCTTCTGAGGAAGTACAGTCTGCTTTGGCCTTTTATGTACAGGTGCTGCGTGTTGCATGACCAAACAAAACTTTCAGTGCACTGTGAAAGTAAAAAAACAAACAGACAGGAAGGCCTAGTTAGGACATATCTAAGCATGCTCTTCATCTTGGAAGGGTAATTCAAACCAAAACTAATTGGCAGGTTCAACTTGGTAACAAAAGAAAATGCCTCAGCCAGATAAATCCCCAAAACATTCATCCATCAGCCACACACACCACATAACACTGCTGTTCTATTAGATAATGAGTTTCTTCCCATGTAAGCAGGTGTGTGTCATGGTAAAACCTCCCCCACACATCAGAACCCAGAATCTATTAGTGCCACCCATTTTAAACCCTCTCTACAGCATTCTGTTTACACCTGCTATCATTCAATCATCTTTCCTAACATAATACTAGTCCACTAGTTTACATATCACCTCTCATCCCACTAAGTGAACTGGACAAGATGATAAAACAGAAAGGCATGCTTAAGATGTTATCTGGTCTTCATTGCATGTGTATATGTCTTAATAGGATTAATGCATTTTCTGTTTGTGTGTGTGATTTTTGTGTGCCTCTCCTCCTTGCAGTGTTTCAGACACTTTTCAATTCTCCACTCAAAGGCAGTCGCTTTTCCTCCCCAGGTTCCTTAGCCCAATTTGATCTCCCACACTAAACAACAGCGTTCTTCCATGTCTCCTCCCCCTCCTTCCACTGAAGTCTCGTCTCCCCCCTTGCAGCAGTCCATTGCATCTCCATCCATCCAGTCATGATGATGGTGTTTTCTCCTTGCTGATGCCTTTTGCACATACTGCTGTTGCTGCTGGACCCCTCGCTGCTCAGGATACTGCTGTTGTCTCTTGACCTGCCATGTTGTTGCTTTTGGATCTGCATTTCGCGACAGTCAAGTGGAGGGTGCGTCTGTCCTCTCAGTAAGTGAGTGAGACAGTAGACAGTGGTGAGGAGGGCTGTGCGAAAGCAAAAGCACATAAATATGCCTGACACCCGTAAACGAAGCAGCATCTGGCTGCACTTTAAAGACTTTTTTGTCTGTCTTGGTCTTGGTCTTGGTCTCGTCTCGACTTCGTCTCATCTTGGTCTCGGTCTCGGTCTTGGTCTCGTCTCGACTTCGTCTCGACTTGTTCTTAGTCTTGTCTTGGTCTCGATACCCTCTGGTCTTGGTCTTGGTTTAGGCGGTCTTGACTGCAAGTCTAGTTGCACCAGTGGTGCCATGAGCAGTATCTATCTGCTGCTCATCAGCTGCTATGCCGTGGTTATTGTCACAATGTGGTGTATTTGGATCACTCAATCCTAAGTGGATATGGATATGATCCAGGATTGGATGTTTTGTATAAAATTTGAAAGGAACAATTGTTCCTTTCCCCTTTGCTGTGTACTCTGCTGATGCTGTTTTCAAAACCTACCACACTCATGTACAGTATCAGTGTCACACTGAGATATTTCAAAGATAATAATAACACATTTTATTTGAAAGCGCCTTTCAAAACACTCAAGGTCACTGTACACATTAGAAGAAAAAGCAACATAAAAGCAAGCAGTTCACACAATGGTAAAAGCATAAGACATAAACTAATAAAAGAGCAGAGTGGAGAGGTTATGTGGGATAAGCTATTTTGAACAAGTGAGTTTTGAGTTGGGACTTAAAGAGAGAGAAGGAAGAGATGTTTCTTAAATCAGGAGGTCGGGAATTCCAGAGTCGTGGAGCAGAGCAGCTGAAAGCCCTGCTCCCCATGGTGGCAAGACGGGGGGAGGGGACGGAGAGTGAAAGGGAAGAAGTAGATCTGAGACAACCAGATGGGGCGGTGATCTTAACCAGATCAGAGAGATATGGAGGGGAGAGATGATGAATAGCCTTAAATGTGTGCAAGAGTATTTTGAAATTGATGCGATATTTGACCGGGAGCCAGTGAAGCTGCTGCAGGACAGGAGTGATGTGGTGGATAGAAGGGGTCCTGGTGATGATACAGGCAGCAGAGTTCTGGACGCGTTGGAGCTTGTGGATGGATTTTTGAGTATAAAAAGAACCTGAATAAATACAAATAAAGGGAAAGAGCTGTCCAAACCTCTGTCTCTGACCATCTGTGTTAACACTTGAAATGGGAAACATGTAAATGTAACAAACATGTTAAAACATAAGAAATCAGGAAGGGGCAAAAAAAGCATTTTGCTAAAAAAAGATTTAGAGCAGAAGTTTTTAAAATGAAGATATATTGCATTTATTTACAATTAAAAACACACAGAGCAGAAAGTGTGTTACTGTTTTACATCCACAGACACACAAGAAAAGAAGCAGGCAACATGAGGTCAAGTTATGGCAATTTTATTTTTGTATGTCAGTACATGTATTCAGAATAGAGTTTTTAAAAAACAAACAAACGTCCCAAGTAAAGTTTGGGGGGATTTTTGTGAAAGAAAGGTTGAGAGAGGGGGAAGGAGGAAGATGCTGCTGGGTCAGTTCTTTCTCAGCAGTCTGCTCCAGAATCCCCTCCTGTCCTCGGCTTGCTTTTCTTTTGCCTTCAGCTCTTTTAAGGTTTTGTTGAGCTGCTCCTCGGCATCTTTAAATGTTTCTTTCTGTCATGTATTGATATGGCTATGTCTTAAGGTGATGACCTTTGAACCGGATGTTGTTGTCCGGAGGAAGCCCCGTTAAGTGGCTAGTTGTAAGATGGACAGTGTTCAATAAAGCAACATAAAGACCGTGCTTTATGTCCTGATTCAATTCAGAGTGCTCTGCCTAATTTAGTAATAAGGTGGGCACACAACAATGGCGACGAGGACGACACGGACCTGAATTTGTTTTTGTGAGAAGTAGACCCAGCGGTGGCACGGTGTTAGCGAAAACTTGTGGGCTAACATGGAAAAGTCGGGTATTCAACCGTTCGCCTGCTACACTGATCCAGCTACGCGAGATGGACGCGCTGGTTAACATCCTTCGAGTTGTTTGCTTATGGGAAAGGTCTTATTTTGACGGATGATGCTACAGCCGCGATCAGACAGCGGAGACGCGCTCTTCTACTGCACATGGCCGGACAGGACGTGCAGGACGTCTTCTCCACTCTACCACAGACGGGAGAGGCGATGGATTACACCGCTGCGGTGACTGCACTCAACACTTATTTTGTTCCTCAAGTGAATGCAGCATACGCACGCCAAACTTTCCACAAATTGTCCCAAACACCAGGTGAGACTGTGCAACAATTTTGTACACGTTTGAGGCGAGCTGCAAAAGACTGTGACTTTCAAGCTGACAATGATAACCAGATACGGGACGCTATCCTGAGTAAATGCACTTCTGAATATGTCTGTGAAGGTTCTCAGTCATCCAGGTCATCGTAGTCAAAGGAGCTTGCAAAGAAAAGCGTCTGGACTTCTTTAAGTTTACTTGAAGACGTTTCACCTCTCATCCGAGAAGCTTCTTCAGTTCTGAGGTCAAATGGTGGAGAGTCCCAGATATAAACCTAGTGGGAGTATCCCCCCACAGAGGGACAAAAGGACCCCCTGATGATCTTCTAATCGCCTGAGCCAAGGTGTGAAACTGGGTGTGGGTCCCAATCAGCCAGAGTTTCGGGTGTGTTCATTGTGAAACCTGGCCCCACCTTATCATGCGAATTCCTGAGGTCAGATGGCCCAGGATGTGAGTGGGCGTTAAGGCGTCTGGGAAGGGATCTCAAAACTGGATTATAGATGGCAGAGAGTTGGTGTCGTAAACCCCCGCCTCTGTTCAAAGATGGTCGCTCACAGTGGACATAGATGGCTTCTTTCACTCCTCTTTTAAACCATCTGTCCTCTCTGTCCAAAATGTGAACATTGGCATCCTCGAAAGAGTGTCCTTTATCCTTAAGATGCAGATGGACTGCTGAGTCTTGTCCTGTGGAGGTGGCTCTTCTGTGTTGTGCCATGCGCTTGTGAAGTGGCTGTTTGGTCTCTCCAATGTAGAGGTCTGGGCATTCCTCGCTGCACTGTACAGCATACACCACATTGTTAAGTCTGTGTTTTGGCGTTTTGTCTTTCGGGTGAACCAGTTTTTGTCTGAGCGTGTTGCTGGGTCTAAAATGCACCGGGATGTCTTCACCACTTCTGAATATGTACGGAGAAAGCTGCTTGAGGAGGGTCCAGGCTTAACTCTAACTCGCACGTTGGAGGTGGCTTCACACTGTGAACGCGTGGAGGAGCAGATGGCGGCGATGAGCGTCGCCGGGGAAAAGAAAGGAGAGGACACGGTCAGCCGGATTTTTACAGCAAAGAAAGAGAAGAACAACAGACCAAAAGGAAAAATGAAAGATGATAATAAAACAGACAGACAGTGTTACAGGTGTGGATATACTGACCACATGGGCAAAGATCCCAAATGCCCAGCACGAGGACAAACATGTCACAAGTGTAATGGTAAGGACCACTTTTCAAAAATGTGTCGTACAAAAAGACAAAAGAAACAAAATGTGAATGCTGTTGAACAAGATGATTATGCATTTACTGTGAATGATGATAATGTACCTGAGAAACTTACCTTTTCTGTTGGGGGAATAGAGTTGAAAATGTTAGTTGACTCTGGAGCTACAAGTAATGTGATGGGAGAAAACATATGGGAAAAGCTAAAAGCTGAAAAGATAAAATGTCACTCATATGTACCCAAAGAGCAGAGGAATTTATATGCATATTCCTCAGCACAGGCACTCACGGTTAAAGGTGCATTCAGATGTGAAATCAAGATTGGTGACAGGACTGAAGAGGCTGAATTTATTGTGAACCACTCCTGGGGAAAAAGACTGCCATAAAGTTAGGAGTGTTGAAAATAGGTGAAAATGTGGCGGCTGTCACAGATTTAAAGCACACTCTTAAAGAAAAGTATCCAAAAGTGTTCAAAGGAGTAGGAAAGCTAAACACCAAACAGATCAGCCTGTACATTGATCCAAATGTGAAACCAGTAGCACAGCCACTGAGGCGCATACCTTATCATTTGAGGGATGCAGTGGAGAAAAAGATCAATGAACTAATCGACATGGACATTATAGAACGCGTAGAAGGACCTACACCTTGGGTAAATCCTGTAGTGGTACTCCCAAAGAAATGTGACAAAGATATCAGAATGTGCTTAGACATGAGAAAAGCAAATGAGGCAATAATCAGGGAAAGATACCCCATACCCACTGTGGATGAAATTTTGCAAGGACTAAACGGCTCTGCAATCTTCACCAAACTCGATCTCAAGTGGGGATACCATCAGCTAGAGCTTACCCCGGAGTCAAGAGAGATAACTACATTTGCAGTGCACAACGGAGTATACCGGTACAAAAGGCTAATATTTGGAGTCTCATCAGCTAGTGAGCAATATCAGCATGAGATTGCCAATGCACTAGCTGGCATTGAAGGAGTTGAGAACATTTCAGATGACGTAATCATACACGCGCCAGACCAGGAAACCCATGATAAACGCCTGCATGCTGTGATGAAGAGACTCTCTGACTGTGGCCTGACACTAAACTCAGAGAAGTGTCAGTTCAACATGGACAGACTCGTGTTCATGGGAATACTGCTGACACAGAAAGGCATAGGCCCAACTGAAGAAAGAGTGAGAGCTGTGGTGGAAGCCCGAGAACCGAAGAATGCTACTGAGGTGAGAAGCTTTCTTGGACTGGTAGGCTTCAGTAGCAGGTTCATACCACAGTTTGCTACACTCTCTGAACCACTTAGACGTTTAACTCGAAAAGAAACTATGTTTACATTCGGGCCAGAACAAAAGCAAGCATTTGAAAGACTAAAGACTGAGTTAGCCAGAGCAGGTACCCTAGCCTATTTTGACAAAGAAGCCCCAACCAGAGTCATAGCAGATGCAAGCCCTGTAGGCTTGGGCGCAGTGCTAATACAAATACAGAACGGAGAAGAGGTACCAGTGTGCTACGTAAGTCGGAGTTTAACAGACTGTGAGCGAAGATATTCTCAAACAGAAAGAGAAGCCCTAGCACTGGTATGGGCATGTGAGAGACTACATCCATATGTGTATGGCAGGAAGTTTGACCTAATCACAGACCACAAGCCGTTAGAGGTCATATACAGCCAGAAATCTAAACCTTGTGCACGCATAGAAAGATGGGTTCTCAGACTGCAACCATATGACTTTAAAGTAGTGCACATCGCGGGAAAACAAAACATTGCGGATTCACTGTCAAGACTGCTGTCTGACACCACGTCAAAAGAGATACATAAGCATGAATCTGAAGAATATGTGAGATTTGTTGCAGTGAATGCTACTCCAAAAGCACTCACAACAAGAGAGGTTGAAGAAGCCTCTGCTACAGACTCAGAATTAACACAAGTGCGAAGAGCTATTGAAAATGGACACTTTGAAAAATGCAAAACATATGCACCCATTGCAAATGAACTGTGTGTCATCGGCTACATAGTTTTGCGGGGAACTCGCATTGTATTGCCAGAAAACCTCAGAGCTCAAGCACTGTCACTAGCTCATGAAGGACATTTAGGAATTGTTGGAACCAAACAGCATCTCAGAACAAAAGTTTGGTGGCCAGGGATGGACAAAGCTGCAGAAAAGTTTTGTAAAGCTTGTCACGGATGTCAAATAGTAGCCAGACCAGATCCACCTGAACCACTGAGAAGCACACTTTTATCGGATGGACCATGGCGAGATGTGGCGGTAGACTTACTGGGACCGCTACCTTCGAACCACTCAATACTTGTACTGATAGATTACTACAGTCGGTACTATGAGTATGATGTACTGTCATCTACAACTGCTGAAAAAGTCATTGACTCTATTGACTGTATATTTAGCAGACATGGGCTATCAGTTACCATCAAATCTGATAACGGCCCACAGTTCAAATCTGAGATGTTCAGAGAATATTGTGAAACTAATGGAATCAAACATATAAGAACTACACCAAAATGGGCTCAAGCAAATGGAGAAGTGGAACGTCAAAATGCATCATTGATGAAAAGAATCAGGATCGCACAAGCCGAAGGACTTGACTGGAAGCGAGAGCTAAGAAAATATGTAACAGTGTATCGCAGCATTGAACATCCAACCACGGGCAAAAGTCCAGCAGAACTCCTGTTCAACCGCAAAATGAGAGGAAAGTTACCGAGCATCAGTGAGGCAAAAACAACGGAGTTGGACGTGCGTGACAGAGACGCTGAACAGAAAGGAAAATCAAAGATTTATGCTGATGAACGAAGGGGAGCTGAGTATTCAAAAGTTGACTCGGGAGACACAGTGCTGGTTCAACAAGACAAAGTGGACAAGTTTACAACACCATTCAACGCAACACCACACAAAATTGTAAGCAGAACTGGAAACCAAGTCATTATTGAATCACCAACAGGAGCTCGCTATCACCGGAATACCACACATGTGAAGAAATACGAGACAAATGAGACCAGAGAAGGACACTATGACACAATACCTGAAAGGGAGGAAGGTGAAACACCCACAAAGACTGACACCTTCACTCCAACACCACAAGAGGGCTCCCAGGGGCCAGAGAGACCAAGTAGATCACAGAGGGCTAAAAAGATACCCGAGAGGTTTCGTGATTTTGTGGTGAAATGAACTATAATATGTTAAGGTGGAGAGGTACCTTAAATTTGGCAAGTTTCAAGTTCATATGTGTATGTCGACATGTATATATTGAAAAAAGAAAGATACATGTGTGGTGAGACAGTTAGATAATATAATTGTTAGAAAGTAAGACAAGAGAGAATGTTCAATGTTGGAAAAAAAAAAAAGACATCAAAGTTATTACAACTAAAGTTTGAGTCTAAGGAAAAGGGGGATGTCATGTATTGATATGGCTATGTCTTAAGGTGATGACCTTTGAACCGGATGTTGTTGTCCGGAGGAAGCCCCGTTAAGTGGCTAGTTGTAAGATGGACAGTGTTCAATAAAGCAACATAAAGACCGTGCTTTATGTCCTGATTCAATTCAGAGTGCTCTGCCTAATTTAGTAATAAGGTGGGCACACAACACTTTCAGCTGCTGTTTGGCCAGTTTCCCTTTGTGTTTGAGGAGCTCTTTAGCTTCCTTTTTGTGCTTTTGTATTTCTTTAAGTTCATCTTTGCAGCCTTTCTTGCTCACCGTCGTTTCTTTCTTGAATACCTTCACCTCAATTTTCTCTTCTGCAAGTTCCTCTTGCACTTTCATCAGTTCCTTCTTCATGTTTTGAGTGTAACTCTTTGTATCTTCCATTTCTTTCTTTGCTTCCTGTATTTTAATTTTCTCTTCCTCCAACACTTTTTGAGCTTCCAACAATTCTTTCTTCATATTTTCAATCTCATTTTCTGCCTCGTGTTTACATTTTTTCTCCTCTTCAAGTTGTTGCTTCACATGCAGTAATTCCTTCCTTAGTGTTTCAGCTTCAGCCATTACATTTGCAGCTTCTTGTGTTTCCAACTGCATTTTCCTTTTTTCCTCTTCAAAAGCTTCCTGCACCTCCTGTAATTCCTGCATCACATTTCCTGCCTCCTTCTTTGCAGTTTGATATTTATTTTTGGCTTCTTGTGCTGTGCTTTTCTCTTCCTCCAATGCTTTTTGAGCTTCCAACAGTTCTTTCTTCATGTTTTCATTCTCGTTTTCTGCCTGTTGTTTTCTCATCTTCTCTCCTTTAAGTTTGAGACCCACATGCAGTAATTCCTGCAATACTACTTCAGTTTCAAACTTTGAATTTTTAGCTTCTCCTCTTGATTTTTCTGCCTCTTCTTTTAATTTGACATTTTCAGCCTGTATCATTTGAAATTTAAAATGAATCAGCTGTACTGTATTGTGAGGTGAAGCACTCGCTGATCCTCTTCTCGATCTCCCTTCATTCATTTTGGCCTTTTAAACAAAGGAACCAACGTTTTGTAGAGGAGTGAAGCTTTTCCGGCTTGAGTGAACGCTGGCGCGTCTGGCTGCCGCTACTCACCGGTTCATTTTTCGATTATTTGGATTTATTTGGATTAATTGGATTCAGATTTGAATGAACAGGGACATTCACACTCAGGACCAGATCGATCTCTGCCAGGGATTGATTTGCAACGCTTGTCCTCAACTTCTGTTATTTCAGCCGAATGTGTTCTCACGTCTTCTTCTCAGTGAGCTGCACTAGCTTAACTGTTTGAGCTATTTTAGCCCACCTGTTCGTTGCTCCGGCCGGCTCGGCTCCTTTTCCTCCACACAATCGAAGATGCGGACCAAGATGTTCCTGAGCTGGTCGGCACTATTTTGGATTCTCCTGACGCTCGTCTACCATCCTACGGCTGGACTGCTCCGCTATACAGCCGCTGAGCTCCTGCGCCTTCGCGGGCAGCTATCGCTCCCGTCGCCGGCGGAGCTCCACTACCACCCGGGCATCACTTTCCAGCCTCGCCGGAGATACATCCATCGCGGGTCCCGCAGGATTTTCCATAACTCCAATGGAACTAAATCGTTCTGCTCTGCTACTCGCCGCCCTCGCAGGAACCCTGATCGGGCTGTCAACCATCGATCTCTAGCCCACCTGCCTAGGGCGCCCACCGCGATTAGCAAAAAAGAAGATACTCCACTCAACTTCGGTCTTCTAAACATTCGTTCATTGACAAGTAAGGGACCTCTCATCCAAGACCTCCTATCTGACCGTAAGTTTGACTTTTTCTGCTTAACTGAAACCTGGCAACAACCTGATGACTTTTCTCAGCTAAACGAATCTGCTCCTCTGGGGTTTGTTTACTTTTCTAAACCCCGCTGCTCAGGTCGTGGGGGTGGTCTCGCGATCCTTTTTCGCCAGCACTTGAAAGTCCTGCCAGTTAATGTTGATACCTTTAGTTCTCTAGAGGTCCTTGCATGTGAGCTGACTGGACCCATTCCCACCATCATAGCTACTGTATACCGCCCCCCAAACCTAACCCTGTCTTCCTCAGTGACTTTGCTAATCTACTAACCCATCTTTCATCTCTCTCCCCAAATGTGATCTTGGTGGGAGATTTCAACATTCACATGGACAATAATGACCTTCTGCTCACCAGAGACTTTTCCTCCTGTCTCGAAGGCTCTGAATTTAAACAATTTATCGACTTTCCCACTCACTCTAAAGGACACACCCTGGACTTGGTCTGCTGTTCTGGTCTTACTCCCTCGAATCATACTGCTACTGAAATCCCCATAACTGACCACTTCCTCCTTTCATTTAACCTCACTCTCTGCTGCTCTTCTACCAAGCCAACCCGTCTCATCTCGTTCCGCAACATCAAGAACATTGATATGGACATTCTCACTACCAGTTTGGACAATGTTCAGATTCCGGACTTCTATTCTACTCCTGATGATTTGTTGTTATATTATAATAATTGTCTACGCACTGTCCTTGATTCTCTGGCTCCTGTAAAAACCCACTCTGTTTCCTTCGCTCACTCTGCTCCCTGGTTTACCTCTGACCTCCGAGCTCTGAAGGCCAAAGCTCGGCAGCTAGAGCGTAAATATAAGAAATCTGGTTTAACTGTTGATTCAGAAATCTATAAATACCACGTACTTCAGTATAAAGACTCCATTAACAAGGCCAAACAAAGCTTCTACTCTGGTATTATCAGTTCTTATGAGGGTAATGCAAGGACTCTGTTTTCAGTTTTCAACAAACTAATTCAACCCCCCAACGCTTTACCACCGCACTTCTATTCCTCTGAAACATGCAACTCCTTGATGCTGTTCTGGACTACGAAAATCAATAACATCCACCAGCAACTCAGATCAAATGTTGTGTCTACGCCCTCTCCAGAACCTTTTCTCCTTTTTGAGCCGTTTTCCACTTTTCATCTTCCTGATTTATCTGATATTTCCGAGTTAATATGTAAATCAAAGCCTGCCACATGTCATCTTGACCCCATGCCCACGGGGCTTGTGAAATCCTGCCTCTCTTCTTTACTCCCACTCATTTCTGCTATCATTCACTCTTCTCTCACCACCGGTATCGTTCCCTCCTTATTGAAGACTGCTCTAGTCACTCCTATACTGAAAAAACCTTCTTTAGATCCTAACAACTTTAACAACCTCCGTCCGATTTCCAATCTACCCTTCATTTCTAAGATACTCGAAGAAGTGGTTGCAGCTCAACTTCATTTACACCTGGTTAATAATAACATCTACGAGAGATTTCAATCTGGTTTTCGCTCATGTCACAGTACCGAAACTGCTCTACTTAAAGTCACTAACGATCTTCTAATCGGAGCTGACTCTGGTCTTCTCACCATTCTCGTCCTTTTAGATCTGAGTTCAGCCTTTGACACCATTTCTCACTCTGTCCTTCTAAGCAGACTTTCCTCTCTCGGCATCTCTGACACACCCCTCGCCTGGTTTCAATCATATCTCCTCGACCGCTCCCAGTTTATTCAACTAAGATCATTCCGCTCTCGTCTATTCCCCGTCACCTCTGGTGTACCCCAAGGCTCAGTTTTAGGCCCTCTTCTCTTTATAATATACATCCTCCCTCTAGGTACCATCTTCCGCAAATTTGATCTTCAGTTTCACTGTTTTGCTGATGACACCCAGTTATACCTCTCTTGCAAACCTGATTCCTCCCTCCCACCTTCTTCCCTTACAGAATGTCTATCCGAGTTAAAATCCTGGTTTACCTCTAATTTTCTAAAGCTCAATGAGGATAAAACTGAGATCCTCCTTATTGGCACCAAATCCAACCTTTTGAAGGCAAACCATTTCCCACTCACCATCGATAACTCCACAGTTTTCCCTTCTCCTCAGGTTAAGAGCCTTGGTGTCATCCTAGACAGTTCACTTTCCTATAAATCTCACATCAATAATCTCACCCGTTCTGCCTACTTCCATCTACGTAACATTAACAGATTGCTTCCTTCTCTTTCCACCCAGTCTACGTCCATTCTTGTACATAGTCTTGTTACCTCCCGTATTGACTACTGCAATTCTCTTCTGCATGGTCTCCCCCAAAAATCCCTCCATAAGCTTCAACTGGTTCAGAACTCTGCTGCTCGCATTATCACCAGAACCCCCTCCTACCAGCACATCACCCCTGTTCTTCAGGAACTTCACTGGCTTCCTGTGAAATTCCGGATAATTTTCAAACTTCTTCTGCTCACTTTCAAGGCCATTCATAACCTCGCTCCTTCTTACCTTTCTGACCTGTTAACCACCACTTGTTCTGCCCGTTCACTTCGTTCTTCTTCTTCTATCCAGCTTACTGTACCTTCCTTCCGCCTCACCACCATGGGAAGCAGAGCTTTCAGCTGCTCTGCTCCCAGGCTGTGGAACTCTCTGCCCCCTGAAATAAGAAATATTGGTTCTCTCCCCCAGTTTAAATCCCAACTCAAAACTCATCTGTTCAAATCTGCATATTCACTGTGAATCCACTGTTTGTTCATTTTATCTTGTGCTTTTATTTTATTGTTCTTATTCTGCCATTGTTTTACTAAGTGTTTTATCCTATTGTAAAGTGTCCTTGGGTGACTTGAAAGGCGCTCATAAATAAAATTTATTATTATTATTATTATTATTATTATTATTATTATTATTATTATTATTATTATTATGATGTTCCTTCTTTTTTCCTGTTTGCCTTTCCTGGACTGCGCTGTGCACATTGAATAGAACGGCAAACTCAACATCGAAGTTTACCGGAAGCCCACACACACGGACCAGTACCTCCTCTTTGACTCCCATCACCCTTTGGAACACAAACTTGGAGTAATTAGGACCCTACACCACCGGGCAGAACATGTTCCCTCTAAGCCTGAAGGAAAAAAGAAGGAGCACACACATGTAAAGGAAGCACTCAAAACGTGCGGCTATCCTAAATGGGCGTTCTTAAAGTCAGCAAAGAGGCACAGAAAAGAAGACCAGACACCAGCGAGGGAGGATAAGAAGGACAGACGCAACAACATTGTCATCCCCTATGTAGCCGGTGTATCAGAAAAACTTAGGAGAGTTTTCTCCAAGCATGACATCCCGGTGCATTTCAGACCCAGCAACACGCTCAGACAAAAACTGGTTCACCCGAAAGACAAAACGCCAAAACACAGACTTAACAATGTGGTGTATGCTGTACAGTGCAGCGAGGAATGCCCAGACCTCTACATTGGAGAGACCAAACAGCCACTTCACAAGCGCATGGCACAACACAGAAGAGCCACCTCCACAGGACAAGACTCAGCAGTCCATCTGCATCTTAAGGATAAAGGACACTCTTTCAAGGATGCCAATGTTCACATTTTGGACAGAGAGGACAGATGGTTTGAAAGAGGAGTGAAAGAAGCCATCTATGTCCACTGTGAGCGACCATCTTTGAACTGAGGCGGGGGTTTACGACACCAACTCTCTGCCATCTATAATCCAGTTTTGAGATCCCTTCTCAGACGCCTTAACGCCCACTCACATCCTGGGCCATCTGACCTCAGGAATTCGCATGATAAGGTGGGGCCAGGTTTCACAATGAACACACCCGAAACCCTGGCTGATTGGGACCCACACCCAGTTTCACACCTTGGCTCAGGCGATTAGAGGTTCATCAGGAGGTCCTTTTGTCCCTCTGTGGGGGGGATACTCCCACTAGGTTTATATCTGGGACTCTCCACCATTTGACCTTAGAACTGAAGAAGCTTCTCGGATGAGAGGTGAAACGTCTTCAAGTAACTTAAAGAAGTCCAGACGCTTTTCTTTGCAAGCTCCTTTGAATAGCCTTAAATGTGTGCAAGAGTATTTTTGAAATTGATGCGATATTTGACCGGGAGCCAGTGAAGCTACTGCAGGACAGGAGCGATGTGGTGGATAGAAGGGGTCCTGGTGATGATACAGGCAGCAGAGTTCTGGACGCGTTGGAGCTTGTGGATGGATTTTTGAGTATAAAAAGAACCTGAATAAATACAAATAAAGGGAAAGAGCTGTCCAAACCTCTGTCTCTGACCATCTGTGTTAACACTTGAAATGGGAAACATGTAAATGTAACAAACATGTTAAAACATAAGAAATCAGGAAGGGGCAAAAAAAGCATTTTGCTAAAAAAAGATTTAGAGCAGAAGTTTTTAAAATGAAGATATATTGCATTTATTTACAATTAAAAACACACAGAGCAGAAAGTGTGTTACTGTTTTACATCCACAGACACACAAGAAAAGAAGCAGGCAACATGAGGTCAAGTTATGGCAATTTTATTTTTGTATGTCAGTACATGTATTCAGAATAGAGTTTTTAAAAAACAAACAAACGTCCCAAGTAAAGTTTGGGGGGATTTTTGTGAAAGAAAGGTTGAGAGAGGGGGAAGGAGGAAGATGCTGCTGGGTCAGTTCTTTCTCAGCAGTCTGCTCCAGAATCCCCTCCTGTCCTCGGCTTGCTTTTCTTTTGCCTTCAGCTCTTTTAAGGTTTTGTTGAGCTGCTCCTCGGCATCTTTAAATGTTTCTTTCAGCTGCTGTTTGGCCAGTTTCCCTTTGTGTTTGAGGAGCTCTTTAGCTTCCTTTTTGTGCTTTTGTATTTCTTTAAGTTCATCTTTGCAGCCTTTCTTGCTCACCGTCGTTTCTTTCTTGAATACCTTCAACTCAATTTTCTCTTCTGCAAGTTCCTCTTGCACTTTCATCAGTTCCTTCTTCATGTTTTGAGTGTAACTCTTTGTATCTTCCATTTCTTTCTTTGCTTCCTGTATTTTAATTTTCTCTTCCTCCAACACTTTTTGAGCTTCCAACAATTCTTTCTTCATATTTTCAATCTCATTTTCTGCCTCGTGTTTACATTTTTTCTCCTCTTCAAGTTGTTGCTTCACATGCAGTAATTCCTTCCTTAGTGTTTCAGCTTCAGCCATTACATTTGCAGCTTCTTGTGTTTCCAACTGCATTTTCCTTTTTTCCTCTTCAAAAGCTTCCTGCACCTCCTGTAATTCCTGCATCACATTTCCTGCCTCCTTCTTTGCAGTTTGATATTTATTTTTGGCTTCTTGTGCTGTGCTTTTCTCTCCCTCCAATGCTTTTTGAGCTTCCAACAGTTCTTTCTTCATGTTTTCATTCTCGTTTTCTGCCTGTTGTTTTCTCATCTTCTCTCCTTTAAGTTTGAGACCCACATGCAGTAATTCCTGCAATACTACTTCAGTTTCAAACTTTGAATTTTTAGCTTCTCCTCTTGATTTTTCTGCCTCTTCTTTTAATTTGACATTTTCAGCCTGTATCATTTGAAATTTAAAATGAATCAGCTGTACTGTATTGTGAGGTGAAGCACTCGCCGATCCTCTTCTCCATCTCCCTTCATTCATTTTGGCCTTTTAAACAAAGGAACCAACGTTTTGTAGAGGAGTGAAGTGAAGTTTTCGATGTTTCTTCGTCAACTGTCGTTTGTCCTGCACAGAGATGCTGCTGTAGATGTGTCTCTAGCTGTGTCTGGATACAATGAAACATGCTGTAACTAAGTGCTTGTGTTGCACAGTTCTACTGAACATTCCATTTCATGCATGCTCCGCCCACATGGTCAGGAATGTCAGGTGCTGCATCTCCAAATGCTGCTCCCGTTGCCTAGCAATAACAGCTGTTTACTTTTTGGGGTCTGGTTCATTGTTTAATAAAGAAAACATGTCCAAGTATTGGGTGCTGAGGCTCAGCGCATATTCTAGCCTGCTGTGTGGGTGGGCAGCTAGAAATCACTGGTGGGCAACATGAGTGAGGAGAAAACTGGAGCAGCCAAGCAGGGAGCTGCAGGTTGCTGGTTTGAGTCTCTGTTCAGATGCTGGTGTCTCCTCTCTCTGAGATGTCTGCAAACAGTCCCAGATAAAACAATAAGGATAATAAACAAACACGTGACTAAAATAACAATTATGACTCTGATGTGTTTCATGTGTAGCAGGATGGCCTCTATACAGCAGTCGCTGCAAGCATCCCCATCGCCACACTTACGTTTCTTTAAGCAGGCGTGCTGGGCTCCTCCTAAGGAAAGTTTGAAACTTCATTTCCTTCATGCTGGTGAACTTTTTACCAAATATTTTCATCAAAGCTTCTCCATCACTGACAGGGATTGTTTGGATCTTCACACTCATCTCCACCAACCCTAAAAAATGAGTCTCACTTTGCTCATATAATGCCAGGAGTGTCTCCATATTCCACAAAAGTCTATGCAAACATGTAACAGTATCCCATATTCATAGAAATATTATTGATATTATAACAAAAGCTGTCACCAACACAATTGTCCCAAGTGCTTTTTTAAACAGGATTTTCAACCAGAGGATTTCCCTATAGCTTAATTTTTTTTCAATATTTTGTACACAACAACAGAATCATTTCAGAAAAACTCAAAATGACTGGTGTCAATATTATTTGCCCCACAAAAAAGGTCAAATATAAAAAAATATTGCAAATATTGCACAGTGAAAAGGCACTACAGCTCAGTTGTTCCCACTCGCCTTTGTCCTCCTGTCTCCCCTCCCTCTCCCCTCCAACGAGGAGTTAAACAGTTTGATGGCGTGTGGGACAAAGGAGTTTTTAAGCCTGTTGGTTCTTGACTTTGAGAGAAGCAACCTGTCGCTGAATAGGCTCCTCTGATTATTTACGAGCACGTGCAGAGGATGCCCAGCATTTTCCATAATGTCCATCAGTTTCTTTAATGTCCTTTTCTCTGCCACTGTCACCAAAGTGTCCAGCTTCATGCCGACCACAGAGCCAGCCTTCCTGATTGGTTTTTCCAGCCTGGATGAGTCCTTTGCTGTGCTGCTCCCCCAGCACACCACAGCATAGAACAGTACTCCTGCAACCACCGACTGATAAAACATCCTCAGGAGCTTCCTGCAGATGTTGAAGGACCTCAGCCTTCTGAGGAAGTACAGTCTGCTTTGGCCTTTTATGTACAGGTGCTGCGTGTTGCATGACCAAACAAAACTTTCAGTGCACTGTGAAAGTAAAAAAACAAACAGACAGGAAGGCCTAGTTAGGACATATCTAAGCATGCTCTTCATCTTGGAAGGGTAATTCAAACCAAAACTAATTGGCAGGTTCAACTTGGTAACAAAAGAAAATGCCTCAGCCAGATAAATCCCCAAAACATTCATCCATCAGCCACACACACCACATAACACTGCTGTTCTATTAGATAATGAGTTTCTTCCCATGTAAGCAGGTGTGTGTCATGGTAAAACCTCCCCCACACATCAGAACCCAGAATCTATTAGTGCCACCCATTTTAAACCCTCTCTACAGCATTCTGTTTACACCTGCTATCATTCAATCATCTTTCCTAACATAATACTAGTCCACTAGTTTACATATCACCTCTCATCCCACTAAGTGAACTGGACAAGATGATAAAACAGAAAGGCATGCTTAAGATGTTATCTGGTCTTCATTGCATGTGTATATGTCTTAATAGGATTAATGCATTTTCTGTTTGTGTGTGTGATTTTTGTGTGCCTCTCCTCCTTGCAGTGTTTCAGACACTTTTCAATTCTCCACTCAAAGGCAGTCGCTTTTCCTCCCCAGGTTCCTTAGCCCAATTTGATCTCCCACACTAAACAACAGCGTTCTTCCATGTCTCCTCCCCCTCCTTCCACTGAAGTCTCGTCTCCCCCCTTGCAGCAGTCCATTGCATCTCCATCCATCCAGTCATGATGATGGTGTTTTCTCCTTGCTGATGCCTTTTGCACATACTGCTGTTGCTGCTGGACCCCTCGCTGCTCAGGATACTGCTGTTGTCTCTTGACCTGCCATGTTGTTGCTTTTGGATCTGCATTTCTTGTTTTCAGGGAGACGTTAACATCCTTGGAGCTTGCTTTTCGGGATGAGGAACACATGGAAGTGAAGCTGTAAAACAATTCAGCCAAAACTCGTCCTGGGTGTTTCTAATGATGTTAACCTATTATTTTACTCCGACCGCCGCCTGTGGAGATTGATCCAGGTCTGCTTCCCACCTGCAACTGACACACTGAGACATTTTGATCATTCTCATCACTACTTAAATCACACATCTCCCCTCACTTTTGTTTTTGAGCCAACAGAACCACGTCATCTGCGAAAAGCAGAGATACGATTCGGAGATTCGGAGGCCCTGGGGCAGACCCAGGACACACTGGAGAGATTATATCTCTTAGCTGGCCTGGGAACGCCTTGGTGTTCCCCCAGACAAGCTGGAGGAGGTGGCAGGGGAGAGGGAAGTCTGGGCTTCTCTGCTTGGGCTGCTGCCCCCATGGTCCTGGATAAGCGGGAGAAGTTGGATGGATGTATGTATGGATGTATGTTATATTTGAAGTGCTTACAACTCATAAACAATGATGTCTGGAGACCAGAGCTCCCTCACAGGTAGAGAAGTCTTAGTGACACCATCACACTCCTTGGGGTCCCAGACCAGGAACTAATTGTGCCAGTACTGCCACAGAAGTAATTGTAGTTGTTTTTAAATCTCCAGTGTAACATTTAAATATGTGAGCAGCTTTTTACAGTGTCCATGGTTATTCCTGTTATAAATTTTACATTTAGTGAGTACTTACCAGTCTCAGCCACAAGAAAGTAGTGAGTATCTGTGTTTTGTCATTCTGAAATACAGTGAATATTAGTAATCCTGTTACAGATTGAATTGAGCCTGGTTTGATGGAGATAAATGAGTAGGAAGCAGCCTCTCTGTTGCCAGAGAGCTCTAGCTTTAGTATTATATTAGAATTTCTTTAATTTCATCCATCTCTTTGAGGGGACTCCTGCAGATGGGTGAGCTGTAGCTAACCTGTATACAGTCATGGGGAGTTTTTTGTCTGGCCGAGGAGGGGAACGCCTGCCGACACCGGAGGCAAAATCCTGGGTGTTTGATTCCCCAGGCCTGTGTTCGAGTCCACTGTCTGGAACCATTTCTGCGTACCACAATGTTCGTGGAGTGGCGGTGTTCAAGCAAGGAACCTCACGGGGGACGCCTCGTGTAGCAAAATGGGATCTAGATCCAGTAAAGCGGCGGACATTCCACTGGGCAGCCGGATGACAAACTCCTGTGTGACTGTATGGCAAGAACTGTGGGTAAAAGTATGTTGTGTTAGATGGCAGAGAATGGTTGTGTGGGAAAGGGTTCACTCAGCATGAGTCAGTTGAAAGTTAGAAGAGCAGTTGGAGAGAAAGGAAAAGAGATGTTGAAGAAGTGAGTTAATAGGTTGACGTGTGGTAGAGTTGGATGTCTCGAGACCACTTTTACGTGGTCTTGGTCTCGACAGACTTTGGTCTCGGTCTTGCTTTCTCAGATCGACATAGTGTTCGGGAGATTTGGAGTCAACCATCGGCGGAGCGGATTTGATGTTACAATTTGATGTTACACTGTTAGCCTTTGCAGTAATTTCCATAGCTTAGTACTGCAAAATCAACAGTAAAAAACTCTAAAGGATGTTTGCAGTTTGGTACTGTAATTTGCATGTAATTGTGGGAAAATTCCATGAGATTACATTATTTTTACGGTAACTCACCGTACTCATGGAAACAGCTGTAAAATACAGCAAATGTAACAATTGGTGATGTTACTGAGATTATACTATTACACCATCCGGATTTCTGTTGTTTTCTACTGTAGATCTAAGAGTAATTACTTAAATCCTCATTCAGAGTGTATTACCATAAAATGCAATTCATTGTGAGAGTAGTATCACATGTAAACTACAATATGCAGCATCATTTTTAACTTAAGGAGTAAGTTGCAGCTACACTATTTGAAGTATTTGAAGTATACCTGAAGTATACTAAGAAGTACAACGAAATACCCAGCAAGCATTGCAGTGCTTTAACTGTAAAATTAAAACAACTATGAAACAAATAATTGATGTTTTAAACAAGAATTTGTCACAAATTCTTGTGTAATGTCTTTTACCTTTTGAACAGAGTAACAGGGTGGCAAAAAATGTTTAAACCGTGAGTGAAAAGGGTTAATAGTTAATACACCTCAACTCTCAAATCATTTTCTCACCTGTTTGCAATATAATTCTGGTACGTGAACTATGAGTGTAGTTCTCTGCAAAGGAAGCCTTCTTGACAGGGACTAGAAAGAGAGAGCAGATTTCTCCTGTTTTGGCTTCCCTTCATTGGCTTCCTGTTAAATCCAGAATTCAAAATCCTGCTCCTCACATACAAGGTCTTAAATAATCAGGCCCCATCTTATCTTAATGACCTTGTAGTACCATATCACCCTATTAGAGCACTTCGCTCTCGCTCTGCAGGCCTACTTGTTGTTCCTAGAGTATTTAAAAGTAGAATGGGAGGCAGAGCCTTCAGTTTTCAGGCCCCTCTTCTGTGGAACCAGCTTCCAGTTTGGATTCAGGAGACAGACACTATCTCTACTTTTAAGATTAGGCTTCAAACTTTCCTTTTTGCTAAAGCATATAGTTAGGGCTGGACCAGGTGACCCTGAATCCTCCCTTAGTTATGCTGCAATAGACGTAGGCTGCCGGGGATTCCCATGATGCATTGAGTTTTTCCTTTCCAGTCACCTTTCTCACTCACTATGTATTAATAGACCTCTCTGCATTGAATCATATCTGTTATTAACCTCTGTCTCTCTTCCACAGCATGTCTTTTGTCCTGTCTTCCTTCTCTCACCCCAACCGGTCGCAGCAGATGGCCCCGCCCCTCCCTGAGCCTGGTTCTGCCGGAGGTTTCTTCCTGTTAAAAGGGAGTTTTTCCTTCCCACTGTCGCCAAAGTGCTTGCTCATAGGGGGTCATATGATTGTTGGGTTTTTCTCTGTATCTATGGAGCGCCTTGAGGCGACTTTTGTTGTGATTTGGCGCTATATAAATAAAATTGAATTGAATTGAAATTGAATTGATAGTTGGAACTATTATCTGACTGTCTGGGGAATGGAGTGATTTGTTACATGTGAAAAATATGTTTCAACTGGATTTTAATTACTATGTGTTAATCAGAAGTAAGCCAAATATAAACTAAAAAGTAAATCAATAGTATACTTGTAAGTTTAGTATTGTGTTAGAGTAGAGTATATTTTAAGTATACTCTTATAGACTGGAAAGGACATTATGCTAGTACAGTTATAGTGAACAAAAAGTACATCTAAAAGTTAATTTCAAGTATACTTCTATATACTAAAACGGGGGCCAATGTAGTCCCAAGAAGCATTTGTAGTATACTTACTAGGTAAAGTATACTTAGACTGATTTCCTTTCTATATGTTACATTTAGAGTAATGTTTAAAAGTTACTGCATTTAGCAGGGTGTAGCTTTTTCTCTTCTTATTCTTTTTTATACTGGAACTTCATTTTATTTTTTATAAGGTGGTACTTTTAAGACACCTCTGCTTAACTCCAGTGAACTAACCAGAAATCCCGGAATATGCTCTGGTGGTCATTTTACACAAGTTCAGGTGTCACATCCATGAAACCTACACCACTAACCAGCATCAGTCCTACAACTTCACTCTCAAATTTAATAAATTCTGGGACAAGCAGAAACTGTATTTTTAGCGGTGCATTTTGTGGCAGGACAGACTGCTATTAAATGCTCTCCTATAGAAATAATTCCCTTGTAGCACCACTTCGTCTCGGTTCAGAAGAGATGTCCTGGATATACATGATAATGTAACACGGGTGTTTTTGTTTGTTCATGTTTAGCGCGTTGGGTTGTGTTTTTAAAGCGAATGTTACGTTTTTAAAGCGTTTTATGCGACAGGTGTGTGTAGCACTTGTTACACATCTCAATGGGAGAGCCATAGTCGACACCACACCTTTACCTGACGTACAACGTGACGTATGGCGCACACTTTCAAAACAACAATGGCAGATAGAAGATATTGATCGAGGCGGTTAATGCTCCTTTCGCTGGTTGCCAACCACCATTAAATAACAACAAGAAGAAAATATTGATCTGCTTTTCTTAGTTGTGCGTGTTTAAGACGCGATTCAGACTCAAACAAAGCTGCAAAGCAGGAGAACAACATGACCATCAACTATTCTGTGCCACAGTCCCAGTTTGCTGCAGCACATAGAGATGATGAGATTGTGGAAGAACAACAGAGACAATTTACGGACCGTTAAGATGTGCAACTTAGAAGCAGTCAGAGGTAACTGGATGGAGTTCAATCAGGTCAAATGCACAGTTGGTTGGATTATATCTGAAGATCGTATGCTATTCGTGCTAACTCTGCTAGACTCCAAATTTCTCATCCAATTAATGCGGGAGTATCTCAAAGTAAATGAAACATCTAAACTTAACACTTTTTCCCTAAGACTGACTGACATGGGAAACATTGAAGTTGAATTGGAATCAGGGAATCAGTCTGAAGGTAAGTGTTTTTTCACTTATTCGAGAGAAGTCAGAAATGTGTTCTCATTACTGTTTGGTTTGATTTTTCAGCTACCGTGCCAGGTTATTTTCCAATCAAATGCTAAGACAAAATGTCAATAGATGATAGAAACATGGATGCTTGCAACAGGTAAATCGGCGAACTAACGAGGTTACGCCCATTTACCATGCTTAAAGGTGGTAAATGGTCGGTGTTTTCAGGTGTACTTGTACTACCTGTACAGTGCGGGGTGCTGACTAAGTCAGGCTAAACTCATTCAAGCGTCGAGCTCAAATATTTTTTCATTTTTGTGGACTGCTCACTTGTCTTTACTGTGCTTTTTGTCGGCACACATTTTGTGTTCATTGAAGCCTTTTGTGAATCATTTTGATCATGTCAAAACTGGGAATTGGTCCCTATTGACAATACTCTTATTTTGTTTCGGGTTGTTTTTTTTTGCATTGCATATGTCTTTTGGATAGGTAATTTGTCATTGAAGTTTTTGCAACTATGTTTATTTGTAAATTTTGTGGCTTCCGTGCACGGAAATTTATATTGTTCAGTTTGCATGTTAAAAGCCACAAACATGTAGCTAACTATAGGTTTTCCTGTGGAACTGAGAACTGCCCTGCCACTTTCAGAACATTTCCTGCCTTTCGTTCACATATGCATAGGAATCACAGAACCAGAAGGGAGGCCACTGAGGAGGAGTCCTGTAAGTTCACTGGTGACCTCAGCTGTCAAGTTCCTGGATGTGGGTATGCTGCACAAAACCTCACAACTCTTTGTGCCCATCTCAGATTTCACATGAAAGATGGGAAAAAAGTATTATGTCCATTTGAAGGTTGCTCTAAATACTTCAGTGTCCGAACATCATTTTCCAGCCATATTTCTCGAAAACATAAGCAGACAGTTCAGCAGTCAAGGCAACAAGAAATTGGTGAAATTGCCATAATACAAGGACAGGACACAGTTAATCTATTAGAAGACAGGGATTCACAACACAATACTACTGATGAAGATTGATTTCTAGATCGATTGGCTTTATTTTATTTAAAAATGCAGGCTAAAATGCTCTTGCCAACCAGCACTATACAGTGCATCATAGAGGAATTTCAGGATCTTCACAGCTGTGCAATGCACGATGTTGTGGCAAAACTGTCTGACAAACTGTCTGTATTTAATATTCCACAGGCAGAAGTGGATAACATCATTCAAGAACTTTCACAGAATGATCTCTTAACACTGTACAATAAAGGTGTGTTGAGATCTGACAAAACAAGGAAGACATTTTTCAAAGAAAATTTCAGTTATGTGGAACCCACTCAATTTTTTTTAGGATCTGACAGTACAGGCAAACAGCGTTATTTTCAGTATGTGCCAATTAAAGAAACACTGAAGTCTCTCTTGAGACAACCCACAATACGGGAACAGTACAAACAGTCAAAACTACGCCGATCACCAGACATGGTTTTAGAGGATGTCTCAGATGGTCAAAATGTCAAGGATAATGCACTTTTACAGCACTATCCATCATCTCTTTCACTCATTCTCTACCAAGATGCATTTGAAGTGGTTAATCCATTAGGGTCTGGCAAAAAGAAACATAAAATCCTGGCAGTGTACATGACTCTAGGTGAGATCTTGCCACACAACCGGTCCTCTGTTGATGCAATGCAACTTGTTCTGCTTTGCAGGAACACTGACTTCAAAACTTTTGGCCATAACAAAGTTTTTTCCAGTCTTATTGCAGACCTTAAAGATATGGAAGAGACAGGTGTTCTGGTAGAGGATGGAACCATAATGAAGGCAGCTTTGATAGCCATCTTAGGAGACAATCTGGGCTCCCACTGCATAGGTGGTTTCACTGAGAATTTCAGCTGCAGCAAACATTTTTGCAGATACTGCTTAATTGACAGGGAAAACTTTATCAATGATCCACTATCACTTGGACAAAAAAGAACAGCTGATAACTATAAAGACAGTGTTGAGGTCCTCTCTACAAGTGACCACTCGGTTGTGAATGGCATTAAATTTGACTCTGTGTTTAATTCACTGAAGTATTTCCATGTGTGCTCTGGGTTACCTCCATGTTTGGGCCATGATTTATTTGAAGGAGTGGTTTCCAGTGACTTGTCGCTATATATTGATACCCTTGTGCAAGTGGAAGGGCATTTCACATACAACCAGTTAAACAGAGCAATTGTACAGTTCAAACACGTAGGAAGTGGCAGCACAGAACTGGTGTCTTCTACGACTTCTGCATCTGTACATTGGTGAAAAGATAAAACATCCTGTGGATAGTGAGGTTTGGCAGTTATGCCTTAAACTTAGAGACATTGTTGATATTGTATGTGCCCCCAAAATAAGTCACAATGACATTGCCTACCTAAAGATACTGATAGAGGACTATATACATCTGAGACACAGTAGGTTTCCTGACAAAGCTTTAAAAGCTAAACATCACTATTTGTTACATTATGCAGAGCTTATCCTTCACTTTGGACCACTCATTCGTTTGTGGACCCTTAGGTTTGAGAGCAAGCACTCGTATTTCAAAGCATGTACAAGAACAGTGCACAACTTCGTCAACTTATGCAAGACTCTGACAGAAGGAGAAGCAAGTGATTACAATCATCATCTTTACAACGCTGTCATTCAAGAAGCTGTGGCAAAAGCCGGCTGCACTAATCAGACCACTTTGGATGTGTCAGCAGTTGTCCACAAAGGTACCAAGTATGTGAAAGGCTATGTTTCCATTGTAGATGACACTGATGATGGCTTGGTTTTTTGGGAAGATAGCTGTTATACTTGTTAACGATTCTGGATTGTACTTTGTGCTCGAGTTGCATCACTCAGTACTTCTCATTGACCTTGGACTTCACTGCTTGCGTTGCCCTACAGAAAGAAGTGTGTGTGTAAATGCTGACAGTCTGATGGATTATTACCCACTACCACTTTATAACATGGCAGGCCTTTTTGTTGTCTCCCTACACCATTCAGTTCCCTCTTAATTCTTTTTCAGGGATGGAAATTGAAGAGGAACTCACAAGGCTCCTGCCGGCACTAGACAGAGAGAAAATAATCTGCATTGTAGAACATCTGACGGACGTTATTGGTGTACAACAAAAAAGTGATCTTTTGTTTGTGGAGGCAGAAGATCTCAAACCCTTTCTCACACCAATTCAAATACTACTTCTTGCATTTAAAGGAGGTTTGTGTAGGTTCTGTATAAATCATAGACTTGAGTCTATGATTTGAAGGTCACTCATAGACTCATATGTCACTGATTAGCTTGATTAGCTTTTTTTTTTCTCTTCACCATACTACACATGTACTTTGACAGTATAATAGTGAAGAGCGTTTTGGGGCTCACATTGTCCGGTAGATAATTAACACGGAAAACATAAACAAAAGTAGACACTAAATCTAACACCATTAACCTTTCATTGGTAGTGGTACAACTAAGGGTTTGAAATTGTGACATACTGTAAAATATATTGACTCAAGGTCTTTTAAATGCAAGACCTTGAGTTTGTAGTTCTTTTGCAGTCCTGGGATTGCTTCTTTTCATCTTCAGACAAGGTCCCCAAAACTGCCTTGCCGTTACTACTCAATCCTAATTGAAGGGTTCATCTTTTAGTGAGGACATATTTGTTGACATAGTAGCTTTTTAAGGTAGCTTTTCCAATGATCTTTATTTATTTATTTTTTTAGATGGCAACAGACCAGAGAACCTGAATGACACCATTACTCTGGAGCCTTGCCCTGCTGCATCAGCTGAAACATCAAGCCATCCACCTCACCCCTCCTCCTCCACGTCCACCACTATGTACAACCATTACTCCAGCTCTTGGGTCTCACACTTACAGATTCCTTGGGAAAGATTTCCACTCCGACTGTCGCATGCAATCAGAAGAGGAGACAGAGCTCATCCAGAGGACAGGAGAAGTATGGTCAGAATTGTTGTGGAGGCCATGCAAGTTCACTGCAGAAACCCTAAACGTGCATCATGTGAAGAAGTTGCTAAAATCATTGTAAACAGATACCCTCAAACATCTGCAGATCTTACTGAAAAGGGAGAAAGACTGGGTTGTGGACATTATTCACTACTAAGAAGCATCAAATCGTCTTCGTCAAACAAAGAGAACCAGGAATGAGGAAGACTGCAGTCCCAACAGTAGTGCAACCCCACCTAAAAAAGTTAGATGCCTTGTTGATAGCTGACCCACACTGATCACAGAGATGCTTTTTGACCCCACTGTGAAAGAGTTCATGTCGTTTTAAGTCACCTGACGTGGGGAAGCTTCTCCCACATTCTTTGCAGTATTTCAGTTTGTCGCCAGTGTGTTTACGTTGATGTATTTTTAGGCCGGCTTGCTGACTGAAAGTCTAAAATACTTAGTCATTTGTTTAATTGTAATTTAGCATTATATAACTCACATATAAAACTATCAATTGTAATTTTAAATGGTTTAAAAGCATGTAGAAGAGCATATTTAGGCAAGTACATTTCTCCTTTTGTTATCAAGAAACACAGACAAAAAGGAAAAAAAACTGAATCATTGGTCATTGGTCCCCACCAATGCCAAAACGAAATCTACGCCCACTGTCTCTTCCATTGCCGTTTCACTCCAAACGTAACAAATGTCCAACTCAGACACTGTTCTCAATTTGCATTCACACACAGTGAAGTTGCAGCTTGTTGGAAACGCATCTCCATCCATCCAGTCATGATGATGGTGTTTTCTCCTTGCTGATGCCTTTTGCACATACTGCTGTTGCTGCTGGACCCCTCGCTGCTCAGGATACTGCTGTTGTCTCTTGACCTGCCATGTTGTTGCTTTTGGATCTGCATTTCGCGACAGTCAAGTGGAGGGTGCGTCTGTCCTCTCAGTAAGTGAGTGAGACAGTAGACAGTGGTGAGGAGGGCTGTGCGAAAGCAAAAACACATAAATATGCCTGACACCCGTAAACGAAGCAGCATCTGGCTGCAGTTTAAAGACTTTTTTGTCTGTCTTGGTCTTGGTCTCGACTTCGTCTCATCTTGGTCTCGGTCTCGGTCTTGGTCTCGTCTCGACTTCGTCTCGACTTGTTCTTAGTCTTGTCTTGGTCTCGATACCCTCTGGTCTTGGTCTTGGTTTAGGCGGTCTTGACTGCAAGTCTAGTTGCACCAGTGGTGCCATGAGCAGTATCTATCTGCTGCTCATCAGCTGCTATGCCGTGGTTATTGTCACAATGTGGTGTATTTGGATCACTCAATCCTAAGTGGATATGGATATGATCCAGGATTGGATGTTTTGTCTAAAATTTGAAAGGAACAATTGTTCCTTTCCCCTTTGCTGTGTACTCTGCTGATGCTGTTTTCAAAACCTACCACACTCATGTACAGTATCAGTGTCACACTGAGATATTTCAAAGATAATAATAATACATTTTATTTGAAAGCGCCTTTCAAAACACTCAAGGTCACTGTACACATTAGAATAAAAAGCAACATAAAAGCAAGCAGTTCACACAATGGTAAAAGCATAAGACAGAAACTAATAAAAGAGCAGAGTGGAGAGGTTATGTGGGATAAGCTATTTTGAACAAGTGAGTTTTGAGTTGGGACTTAAAGAGAGAGAAGGAAGAGATGTTTCTTAAATCAGGAGGTCGGGAATTCCAGAGTCGTGGAGCAGAGCAGCTGAAAGCCCTGCTCCCCATGGTGGCAAGACGGGGGGAGGGGACGGAGAGTGAAAGGGAAGAAGTAGATCTGAGACAACCAGATGGGGCGGTGATCTTAACCAGATCAGAGAGATATGGAGGGGAGAGATGATGAATAGCCTTAAATGTGTGCAAGAGTATTTTGAAATTGATGCGATATTTGACCGGGAGCCAGTGAAGCTGCTGCAGGACAGGAGTGATGTGGTGGATAGAAGGGGTCCTGGTGATGATACAGGCAGCAGAGTTCTGGACGCGTTGGAGCTTGTGGATGGATTTTTGAGTATAAAAAGAACCTGAATAAATACAAATAAAGGGAAAGAGCTGTCCAAACCTCTGTCTCTGACCATCTGTGTTAACACTTGAAATGGGAAACATGTAAATGTAACAAACATGTTAAAACATAAGAAATCAGGAAGGGGCAAAAAAAGCATTTTGCTCAAAAAAGATTTAGAGCAGAAGTTTTTAAAATGAAGATATATTGCATTTATTTACAATTAAAAACACACAGAGCAGAAAGTGTGTTACTGTTTTACATCCACAGACACACAAGAAAAGAAGCAGGCAACATGAGGTCAAGTTATGGCAATTTTATTTTTGTATGTCAGTACATGTATTCAGAATAGAGTTTTTAAAAAACAAACAAACGTCCCAAGTAAAGTTTGGGGGGATTTTTGTGAAAGAAAGGTTGAGAGAGGGGGAAGGAGGAAGATGCTGCTGGGTCAGTTCTTTCTCAGCAGTCTGCTCCAGAATCCCCTCCTGTCCTCGGCTTGCTTTTCTTTTGCCTTCAGCTCTTTTAAGGTTTTGTTGAGCTGCTCCTCGGCATCTTTAAATGTTTCTTTCTGTCATGTTTTGATATGGCTATGTCTTAAGGTGATGACCTTTGAACCGGATGTTGTTGTCCGGAGGAAGCCCCGTTAAGTGGCTAGTTGTAAGATGGACAGTGTTCAATAAAGCAACATAAAGACCGTGCTTTATGTCGTGATTCCATTCAGAGTGCTCTGCCTAATTTAGTAATAAGGTGGGCACACAACAATGGCGACGAGGACGACACGGACCTGAATTTGTTTTTGTGAGAAGTAGACCCAGCGGTGGCACGGTGTTAGCGAAAACTTGTGGGCTAACATGGAAAAGTCGGGTATTCAACCGTTCGCCTGCTACACTGATCCAGCTACGCGAGATGGACGCGCTGGTTAACATCCTTCGAGTTGTTTGCTTATGGGAAAGGTCTTATTTTGACGGATGATGCTACAGCCGCGATCAGACAGCGGAGACGCGCTCTTCTACTGCACATGGCCGGACAGGACGTCTTCTCCACTCTACCACAGACGGGAGAGGCGATGGATTACACCGCTGCGGTGACTGCACTCAACACTTATTTTGTTCCTCAAGTGAATGCAGCATACGCACGCCAAACTTTCCACAAATTGTCCCAAACACCAGGTGAGACTGTGCAACAATTTTGTACACGTTTGAGGCGAGCTGCAAAAGACTGTGACTTTCAAGCTGACAATGATAACCAGATACGGGACGCTATCCTGAGTAAATGCACTTCTGAATATGTACGGAGAAAGCTGCTTGAGGAGGGTCCAGGCTTAACTCTAACTCGCACGTTGGAGGTGGCTTCACACTGTGAACGTGTGGAGGAGCAGATGGCGGCGATGAGCGTCGCCGGGGAAAAGAAAGGAGAGGACACGGTCAGCCGGATTTTTACAGCAAAGAAAGAGAAGAACAACAGACCAAAAGGAAAAATGAAAGATGATAATAAAACAGACAGACAGTGTTACAGGTGTGGATATACTGACCACATGGGCAAAGATCCCAAATGCCCAGCACGAGGACAAACATGTCACAAGTGTAATGGTAAGGACCACTTTTCAAAAATGTGTCGTACAAAAAGACAAAAGAAACAAAATGTGAATGCTGTTGAACAAGATGATTATGCATTTACTGTGAATGATGATAATGTACCTGAGAAACTTACCTTTTCTGTTGGGGGAATAGAGTTGAAAATGTTAGTTGACTCTGGAGCTACAAGTAATGTGATGGGAGAAAACATATGGGAAAAGCTAAAAGCTGAAAAGATAAAATGTCACTCATATGTACCCAAAGAGCAGAGGAATTTATATGCATATTCCTCAGCACAGGCACTCACGGTTAAAGGTGCATTCAGATGTGAAATCAAGATTGGTGACAGGACTGAAGAGGCTGAATTTATTGTGAACCACTCCTGGGGAAAAAGACTGCCATAAAGTTAGGAGTGTTGAAAATAGGTGAAAATGTGGCGGCTGTCACAGATTTAAAGCACACTCTTAAAGAAAAGTATCCAAAAGTGTTCAAAGGAGTAGGAAAGCTAAACACCAAACAGATCAGCCTGTACATTGATCCAAATGTGAAACCAGTAGCACAGCCACTGAGGCGCATACCTTATCATTTGAGGGATGCAGTGGAGAAAAAGATCAATGAACTAATCGACATGGACATTATAGAACGCGTAGAAGGACCTACACCTTGGGTAAATCCTGTAGTGGTACTCCCAAAGAAATGTGACAAAGATATCAGAATGTGCTTAGACATGAGAAAAGCAAATGAGGCAATAATCAGGGAAAGATACCCCATACCCACTGTGGATGAAATTTTGCAAGGACTAAACGGCTCTGCAATCTTCACCAAACTCGATCTCAAGTGGGGATACCATCAGCTAGAGCTTACCCCGGAGTCAAGAGAGATAACTACATTTGCAGTGCACAACGGAGTATACCGGTACAAAAGGCTAATATTTGGAGTCTCATCAGCTAGTGAGCAATATGAGCATGAGATTGCCAATGCACTAGCTGGCATTGAAGGAGTTGAGAACATTTCAGATGACGTAATCATACACGCGCCAGACCAGGAAACCCATGATAAACGCCTGCATGCTGTGATGAAGAGACTCTCTGACTGTGGCCTGACACTAAACTCAGAGAAGTGTCAGTTCAACATGGACAGACTCGTGTTCATGGGAATACTGCTGACACAGAAAGGCATAGGCCCAACTGAAGAAAGAGTGAGAGCTGTGGTGGAAGCCCGAGAACCGAAGAATGCTACTGAGGTGAGAAGCTTTCTTGGACTGGTAGGCTTCAGTAGCAGGTTCATACCACAGTTTGCTACACTCTCTGAACCACTTAGACGTTTAACTCGAAAAGAAACTATGTTTACATTCGGGCCAGAACAAAAGCAAGCATTTGAAAGACTAAAGACTGAGTTAGCCAGAGCAGGTACCCTAGCCTATTTTGACAAAGAAGCCCCAACCAGAGTCATAGCAGATGCAAGCCCTGTAGGCTTGGGCGCAGTGCTAATACAAATACAGAACGGAGAAGAGGTACCAGTGTGCTACGTAAGTCGGAGTTTAACAGACTGTGAGCGAAGATATTCTCAAACAGAAAGAGAAGCCCTAGCACTGGTATGGGCATGTGAGAGACTACATCCATATGTGTATGGCAGGAAGTTTGACCTAATCACAGACCACAAGCCGTTAGAGGTCATATACAGCCAGAAATCTAAACCTTGTGCACGCATAGAAAGATGGGTTCTCAGACTGCAACCATATGACTTTAAAGTAGTGCACATCGCGGGAAAACAAAACATTGCGGATTCACTGTCAAGACTGCTGTCTGACACCACATCAAAAGAGATACATAAGCATGAATCTGAAGAATATGTGAGATTTGTTGCAGTGAATGCTACTCCAAAAGCACTCACAACAAGAGAGGTTGAAGAAGCCTCTGCTACAGACTCAGAATTAACAGAAGTGCGAAGAGCTATTGAAAATGGACACTTTGAAAAATGCAAAACATATGCACACATTGCAAATGAACTGTGTGTCATCGGCTACATAGTTTTGCGGGGAACTCGCATTGTATTGCCAGAAAACCTCAGAGCTCAAGCACTGTCACTAGCTCATGAAGGACATTTAGGAATTGTTGGAACCAAACAGCATCTCAGAACAAAAGTTTGGTGGCCAGGGATGGACAAAGCTGCAGAAAAGTTTTGTAAAGCTTGTCACGGATGTCAAATAGTAGCCAGACCAGATCCACCTGAACCACTGAGAAGCACACTTTTATCGGATGGACCATGGCGAGATGTGGCGGTAGACTTACTGGGACCGCTACCTTCGAACCACTCAATACTTGTACTGATAGATTACTACAGTCGGTACTATGAGTATGATGTACTGTCATCTACAACTGCTGAAAAAGTCATTGACTCTATTGACTGTATATTTAGCAGACATGGGCTATCAGTTACCATCAAATCTGATAACGGCCCACAGTTCAAATCTGAGATGTTCAGAGAATATTGTGAAACTAATGGAATCAAACATATAAGAACTACACCAAAATGGGCTCAAGCAAATGGAGAAGTGGAACGTCAAAATGCATCATTGATGAAAAGAATCAGGATCGCACAAGCCGAAGGACTTGACTGGAAGCGAGAGCTAAGAAAATATGTAACAGTGTATCGCAGCATTGAACATCCAACCACGGGCAAAAGTCCAGCAGAACTCCTGTTCAACCGCAAAATGAGAGGAAAGTTACCGAGCATCAGTGAGGCAAAAACAACGGAGTTGGACGTGCGTGACAGAGACGCTGAACAGAAAGGAAAATCAAAGATTTATGCTGATGAACGAAGGGGAGCTGAGTATTCAAAAGTTGACTCGGGAGACACAGTGCTGGTTCAACAAGACAAAGTGGACAAGTTTACAACACCATTCAACGCAACACCACACAAAATTGTAAGCAGAACTGGAAACCAAGTCATTATTGAATCACCAACAGGAGCTCGCTATCACCGGAATACCACACATGTGAAGAAATACGAGACAAATGAGACCAGAGAAGGACACTATGACACAATACCTGAAAGGGAGGAAGGTGAAACACCCACAAAGACTGACACCTTCACTCCAACACCACAAGAGGGCTCCCAGGGGCCAGAGAGACCAAATAGATCACAGAGGGCAAAAAAGATACCCGAGAGGTTTCGTGATTTTGTGGTGAAATGAACTATAATATGTTAAGGTGGAGAGGTACCTTAAATTTGGCAAGTTTCAAGTTCATATGTGTATGTCGACATGTATATATTGAAAAAAGAAAGATACATGTGTGGTGAGACAGTTAGATAATATAATTGTTAGAAAGTAAGACAAGAGAGAATGTTCAATGTTGGAAAAAAAAAAAGACATCAAAGTTATTACAACTAAAGTTTGAGTCTAAGGAAAAGGGGGATGTCATGTATTGATATGGCTATGTCTTAAGGTGATGACCTTTGAACCGGATGTTGTTGTCTGGAGGAAGCCCCGTTAAGTGGCTAGTTGTAAGATGGACAGTGTTCAATAAAGCAACATAAAGACCGTGCTTTATGTCCTGATTCAATTCAGAGTGCTCTGCCTAATTTAGTAATAAGGTGGGCACACAACACTTTCAGCTGCTGTTTGGCCAGTTTCCCTTTGTGTTTGAGGAGCTCTTTAGCTTCCTTTTTGTGCTTTTGTATTTCTTTAAGTTCATCTTTGCAGCCTTTCTTGCTCACCGTCGTTTCTTTCTTGAATACCTTCAACTCAATTTTCTCTTCTGCAAGTTCCTCTTGCACTTTCATCAGTTCCTTCTTCATGTTTTGAGTGTAACTCTTTGTATCTTCCATTTCTTTCTTTGCTTCCTGTATTTTAATTTTCTCTTCCTCCAACACTTTTTGAGCTTCCAACAATTCTTTCTTCATATTTTCAATCTCATTTTCTGCCTCGTGTTTACGTTTTTTCTCCTCTTCAAGTTGTTGCTTCACATGCAGTAATTCCTTCCTTAGTGTTTCAGCTTCAGCCATTACATTTGCAGCTTCTTGTGTTTCCAACTGCATTTTCCTTTTTTCCTCTTCAAAAGCTTCCTGCACCTCCTGTAATTCCTGTATCACATTTCCTGCCTCCTTCTTTGCAGTTTGATATTTATTTTTGGCTTCTTGTGCTGTGCTTTTCTCTTCCTCCAATGCTTTTTGAGCTTCCAACAGTTCTTTCTTCATGTTTTCATTCTCGTTTTCTGCCTGTTGTTTTCTCATCTTCTCTCCTTTAAGTTTGAGACCCACATGCAGTAATTCCTGCAATACTACTTCAGTTTCAAACTTTGAATTTTTAGCTTCTCCTCTTGATTTTTCTGCCTCTTCTTTTAATTTGACATTTTCAGCCTGTATCATTTGAAATTTAAAATGAATCAGCTGTACTGTATTGTGAGGTGAAGCACTCGCCGATCCTCTTCTCCATCTCCCTTGATTCATTTTGGCCTTTTAAACAAAGGAACCAACGTTTTGTAGAGGAGTGAAGTGAAGTTTTCGATGTTTCTTCGTCAACTGTCGTTTGTCCTGCACAGAGATGCTGCTGTAGATGTGTCTCTAGCTGTGTCTGGATACAATGAAACATGCTGTAACTAAGTGCTTGTGTTGCACAGTTCTACTGAACATTCCATTTCATGCATGCTCCGCCCACATGGTCAGGAATGTCAGGTGCTGCATCTCCAAATGCTGCTCCCGTTGCCTAGCAATAACAGCTGTTTACTTTTTGGGGTCTGGTTCATTGTTTAATAAAGAAAACATGTCCAAGTATTGGGTGCTGAGGCTCAGCGCATATTCTAGCCTGCTGTGTGGGTGGGCAGCTAGAAATCACTGGTGGGCAACATGAGTGAGGAGAAAACTGGAGCAGCCAAGCAGGGAGCTGCAGGTTGCTGGTTTGAGTCTCTGTTCAGATGCTGGTGTCTCCTCTCTCTGAGATGTCTGCAAACAGTCCCAGATAAAACAATAAGGATAATAAACAAACACGTGACTAAAATAACAATTATGACTCTGATGTGTTTCATGTGTAGCAGGATGGCCTCTATACAGCAGTCGCTGCAAGCATCCACATCGCCACACTTACGTTTCTTTAAGCAGGCGTGCTGGGCTCCTCCTAAGGAAAGTTTGAAACTTCATTTCCTTCATGCTGGTGAACTTTTTACCAAATATTTTCATCAAAGCTTCTCCATCACTGACAGGGATTGTTTGGATCTTCACACTCATCTCCACCAACCCTAAAAAATGAGTCTCACTTTGCTCATATAATGCCAGGAGTGTCTCCATATTCCACAAAAGTCTATGCAAACATGTAACAGTATCCCATATTCATAGAAATATTATTGATATTATAACAAAAGCTGTCACCAACACAATTGTCCCAAGTGCTTTTTTAAACAGGATTTTCAACCAGAGGATTTCCCTATAGCTTAATTTTTTTTCAATATTTTGTACACAACAACAGAATCATTTCAGAAAAACTCAAAATGACTGCTGTCAATATTATTTGCCCCACAAAAAAGGTCAAATATAAAAAAATATTGCAAATATTGCACAGTGAAAAGGCACTACAGCTCAGTTGTTCCCACTCGCCTTTGTCCTCCTGTCTCCCCTCCCTCTCCCCTCCAACGAGGAGTTAAACAGTTTGATGGCGTGTGGGACAAAGGAGTTTTTAAGCCTGTTGGTTCTTGACTTTGAGAGAAGCAACCTGTCGCTGAATAGGCTCCTCTGATTATTTACGAGCACGTGCAGAGGATGCCCAGCATTTTCCATAATGTCCATCAGTTTCTTTAATGTCCTTTTCTCTGCCACTGTCACCAAAGTGTCCAGCTTCATGCCGACCACAGAGCCAGCCTTCCTGATTGGTTTTTCCAGCCTGGATGAGTCCTTTGCTGTGCTGCTCCCCCAGCACACCACAGCATAGAACAGTACTCCTGCAACCACCGACTGATAAAACATCCTCAGGAGCTTCCTGCAGATGTTGAAGGACCTCAGCCTTCTGAGGAAGTACAGTCTGCTTTGGCCTTTTATGTACAGGTGCTGCGTGTTGCATGACCAAACAAAACTTTCAGTGCACTGTGAAAGTAAACAAACAAACAGACAGGAAGGCCTAGTTAGGACATATCTAAGCATGCTCTTCATCTTGGAAGGGTAATTCAAACCAAAACTAATTGGCAGGTTCAACTTGGTAACAAAAGAAAATGCCTCAGCCAGATAAATCCCCAAAACATTCATCCATCAGCCACACACACCACATAACACTGCTGTTCTATTAGATAATGAGTTTCTTCCCATGTAAGCAGGTGTGTGTCATGGTAAAACCTCCCCCACACATCAGAACCCAGAATCTATTAGTGCCACCCATTTTAAACCCTCTCTACAGCATTCTGTTTACACCTGCTATCATTCAATCATCTTTCCTAACATAATACTAGTCCACTAGTTTACATATCACCTCTCATCCCACTAAGTGAACTGGACAAGATGATAAAACAGAAAGGCATGCTTAAGATGTTATCTGGTCTTCATTGCATGTGTATATGTCTTAATAGGATTAATGCATTTTCTGTTTGTGTGTGTGATTTTTGTGTGCCTCTCCTCCTTGCAGTGTTTCAGACACTTTTCAATTCTCCACTCAAAGGCAGTCGCTTTTCCTCCCCAGGTTCCTTAGCCCAATTTGATCTCCCACACTAAACAACAGCGTTCTTCCATGTCTCCTCCCCCTCCTTCCACTGAAGTCTCGTCTCCCCCCTTGCAGCAGTCCATTGCATCTCCATCCATCCAGTCATGATGATGGTGTTTTCTCCTTGCTGATGCCTTTTGCACATACTGCTGTTGCTGCTGGACCCCTCGCTGCTCAGGATACTGCTGTTGTCTCTTGACCTGCCATGTTGTTGCTTTTGGATCTGCATTTCGCGACAGTCAAGTGGAGGGTGCGTCTGTCCTCTCAGTAAGTGAGTGAGACAGTAGACAGTGGTGAGGAGGGCTGTGCGAAAGCAAAAACACATAAATATGCCTGACACCCGTAAACGAAGCAGCATCTGGCTGCAGTTTAAAGACTTTTTTGTCTGTCTTGGTCTTGGTCTCGTCTCGACTTCGTCTCATCTTGGTCTTGGTCTCGTCTCGACTTCGTCTCATCTTGGTCTCGGTCTCGGTCTTGGTCTCGTCTCGACTTCGTCTCGACTTGTTCTTAGTCTTGTCTTGGTCTCGATACCCTCTGGTCTTGGTCTTGGTTTAGGCGGTCTTGACTGCAAGTCTAGTTGCACCAGTGGTGCCATGAGCAGTATCTATCTGCTGCTCATCAGCTGCTATGCCGTGGTTATTGTCACAATGTGGTGTATTTGGATCACTCAATCCTAAGTGGATATGGATATGATCCAGGATTGGATGTTTTGTATAAAATTTGAAAGGAACAATTGTTCCTTTCCCCTTTGCTGTGTACTCTGCTGATGCTGTTTTCAAAACCTACCACACTCATGTACAGTATCAGTGTCACACTGAGATATTTCAAAGATAATAATAATACATTTTATTTGAAAGCGCCTTTCAAAACACTCAAGGTCACTGTACACATTAGAAGAAAAAGCAACATAAAAGCAAGCAGTTCACACAATGGTAAAAGCATAAGACATAAACTAATAAAAGAGCAGAGTGGAGAGGTTATGTGGGATAAGCTATTTTGAACAAGTGAGTTTTGAGTTGGGACTTAAAGAGAGAGAAGGAAGAGATGTTTCTTAAATCAGGAGGTCGGGAATTCCAGAGTCGTGGAGCAGAGCAGCTGAAAGCCCTGCTCCCCATGGTGGCAAGACGGGGGGAGGGGACGGAGAGTGAAAGGGAAGAAGTAGATCTGAGACAACCAGATGGGGCGGTGATCTTAACCAGATCAGAGAGATATGGAGGGGAGAGATGATGAATAGCCTTAAATGTGTGCAAGAGTATTTTGAAATTGATGCGATATTTGACCGGGAGCCAGTGAAGCTACTGCAGGACAGGAGTGATGTGGTGGATAGAAGGGGTCCTGGTGATGATACAGGCAGCAGAGTTCTGGACGCGTTGGAGCTTGTGGATGGATTTTTGAGTATAAAAAGAACCTGAATAAATACAAATAAAGGGAAAGAGCTGTCCAAACCTCTGTCTCTGACCATCTGTGTTAACACTTGAAATGGGAAACATGTAAATGTAACAAACATGTTAAAACATAAGAAATCAGGAAGGGGCAAAAAAAGCATTTTGCTCAAAAAAGATTTAGAGCAGAAGTTTTTAAAATGAAGATATATTGCATTTATTTACAATTAAAAACACACAGAGCAGAAAGTGTGTTACTGTTTTACATCCACAGACACACAAGAAAAGAAGCAGGCAACATGAGGTCAAGTTATGGCAATTTTATTTTTGTATGTCAGTACATGTATTCAGAATAGAGTTTTTAAAAAACAAACAAACGTCCCAAGTAAAGTTTGGGGGGATTTTTGTGAAAGAAAGGTTGAGAGAGGGGGAAGGAGGAAGATGCTGCTGGGTCAGTTCTTTCTCAGCAGTCTGCTCCAGAATCCCCTCCTGTCCTCGGACTGCTTTTCTTTTGCCTTCAGCTCTTTTAAGGTTTTGTTGAGCTGCTCCTCGGCATCTTTAACTGTTTCTTTCAGCTGCTGTTTGGCCAGTTTCCCTTTGTGTTTGAGGAGCTCTTTAGCTTCCTTTTTGTGCTTTTGTATTTCTTTAAGTTCATCTTTGCAGCCTTTCTTGCTCACCGTCGTTTCTTTCTTGAATACCTTCAACTCAATTTTCTCTTTTGCAAGTTCCTCTTGCACTTTCATCAGTTCCTTCTTCATGTTTTGAGTGTAACTCTTTGTATCTTCCATTTCTTTCTTTGCTTCCTGTATTTTAATTTTCTCTTCCTCCAACACTTTTTGAGCTTCCAACAATTCTTTCTTCATATTTTCAATCTCATTTTCTGCCTCGTGTTTACATTTTTTCTCCTCTTCAAGTTGTTGCTTCACATGCAGTAATTCCTTCCTTAGTGTTTCAGCTTCAGCCATTACATTTGCAGCTTCTTGTGTTGCCAACTGCATTTTCCTTTTTTCCGCTTCAAAAGCTTCCTGCACCTCCTGTAATTCCTGCATCACATTTCCTGCCTCCTTCTTTGCAGTTTGATATTTATTTTTGGCTTCTTGTGCTGTGCTTTTCTCTTCCTCCAATGCTTTTTGAGCTTCCAACAGTTCTTTCTTCATGTTTTCATTCTCGTTTTCTGCCTGTTGTTTTCTCATCTTCTCTCCTTTAAGTTTGAGACCCACATGCAGTAATTCCTGCAATACTACTTCAGTTTCAAACTTTGAATTTTTAGCTTCTCCTCTTGATTTTTCTGCCTCTTCTTTTAATTTGACATTTTCAGCCTGTATCATTTGAAATTTAAAATGAATCAGCTGTACTGTATTGTGAGGTGAAGCACTCGCCGATCCTCTTCTCCATCTCCCTTCATTCATTTTGGCCTTTTAAACAAAGGAACCAACGTTTTGTAGAGGAGTGAAGTGAAGTTTTCGATGTTTCTTCGTCAACTGTCGTTTGTCCTGCACAGAGATGCTGCTGTAGATGTGTCTCTAGCTGTGTCTGGATACAATGAAACATGCTGTAACTAAGTGCTTGTGTTGCACAGTTCTACTGAACATTCCATTTCATGCATGCTCCGCCCACATGGTCAGGAATGTCAGGTGCTGCATCTCCAAATGCTGCTCCCGTTGCCTAGCAATAACAGCTGTTTACTTTTTGGGGTCTGGTTCATTGTTTAATAAAGAAAACATGTCCAAGTATTGGGTGCTGAGGCTCAGCGCATATTCTAGCCTGCTGTGTGGGTGGGCAGCTAGAAATCACTGGTGGGCAACATGAGTGAGGAGAAAACTGGAGCAGCCAAGCAGGGAGCTGCAGGTTGCTGGTTTGAGTCTCTGTTCAGATGCTGGTGTCTCCTCTCTCTGAGATGTCTGCAAACAGTCCCAGATAAAACAATAAGGATAATAAACAAACACGTGACTAAAATAACAATTATGACTCTGATGTGTTTCATGTGTAGCAGGATGGCCTCTATACAGCAGTCGCTGCAAGCATCCACATCGCCACACTTACGTTTCTTTAAGCAGGCGTGCTGGGCTCCTCCTAAGGAAAGTTTGAAACTTCATTTCCTTCATGCTGGTGAACTTTTTACCAAATATTTTCATCAAAGCTTCTCCATCACTGACAGGGATTGTTTGGATCTTCACACTCATCTCCACCAACCCTAAAAAATGAGTCTCACTTTGCTCATATAATGCCAGGAGTGTCTCCATATTCCACAAAAGTCTATGCAAACATGTAACAGTATCCCATATTCATAGAAATATTATTGATATTATAACAAAAGCTGTCACCAACACAATTGTCCCAAGTGCTTTTTTAAACAGGATTTTCAACCAGAGGATTTCCCTATAGCTTAATTTTTTTTCAATATTTTGTACACAACAACAGAATCATTTCAGAAAAACTCAAAATGACTGCTGTCAATATTATTTGCCCCACAAAAAAGGTCAAATATAAAAAAATATTGCAAATATTGCACAGTGAAAAGGCACTACAGCTCAGTTGTTCCCACTCGCCTTTGTCCTCCTGTCTCCCCTCCCTCTCCCCTCCAACGAGGAGTTAAACAGTTTGATGGCGTGTGGGACAAAGGAGTTTTTAAGCCTGTTGGTTCTTGACTTTGAGAGAAGCAACCTGTCGCTGAATAGGCTCCTCTGATTATTTACGAGCACGTGCAGAGGATGCCCAGCATTTTCCATAATGTCCATCAGTTTCTTTAATGTCCTTTTCTCTGCCACTGTCACCAAAGTGTCCAGCTTCATGCCGACCACAGAGCCAGCCTTCCTGATTGGTTTTTCCAGCCTGGATGAGTCCTTTGCTGTGCTGCTCCCCCAGCACACCACAGCATAGAACAGTACTCCTGCAACCACCGACTGATAAAACATCCTCAGGAGCTTCCTGCAGATGTTGAAGGACCTCAGCCTTCTGAGGAAGTACAGTCTGCTTTGGCCTTTTATGTACAGGTGCTGCGTGTTGCATGACCAAACAAAACTTTCAGTGCACTGTGAAAGTAAACAAACAAACAGATAGGAAGGCCTAGTTAGGACATATCTAAGCATGCTCTTCATCTTGGAAGGGTAATTCAAACCAAAACTAATTGGCAGGTTCAACTTGGTAACAAAAGAAAATGCCTCAGCCAGATAAATCCCCAAAACATTCATCCATCAGCCACACACACCACATAACACTGCTGTTCTATTAGATAATGAGTTTCTTCCCATGTAAGCAGGTGTGTGTCATGGTAAAACCTCCCCCACACATCAGAACCCAGAATCTATTAGTGCCACCCATTTTAAACCCTCTCTACAGCATTCTGTTTACACCTGCTATCATTCAATCATCTTTCCTAACATAATACTAGTCCACTAGTTTACATATCACCTCTCATCCCACTAAGTGAACTGGACAAGATGATAAAACAGAAAGGCATGCTTAAGATGTTATCTGGTCTTCATTGCATGTGTATATGTCTTAATAGGATTAATGCATTTTCTGTTTGTGTGTGTGATTTTTGTGTGCCTCTCCTCCTTGCAGTGTTTCAGACACTTTTCAATTCTCCACTCAAAGGCAGTCGCTTTTCCTCCCCAGGTTCCTTAGCCCAATTTGATCTCACACACTAAACAACAGCGTTCTTCCATGTCTCCTCCCCCTCCTTCCACTGAAGTCTCGTCTCCCCCCTTGCAGCAGTCCATTGCATCTCCATCCATCCAGTCATGATGATGGTGTTTTCTCCTTGCTGATGCCTTTTGCACATACTGCTGTTGCTGCTGGACCCCTCGCTGCTCAGGATACTGCTGTTGTCTCTTGACCTGCCATGTTGTTGCTTTTGGATCTGCATTTCGCGACAGTCAAGTGGAGGGTGCGTCTGTCCTCTCAGTAAGTGAGTGAGACAGTAGACAGTGGTGAGGAGGGCTGTGCGAAAGCAAAAACACATAAATATGCCTGACACCCGTAAACGAAGCAGCATCTGGCTGCAGTTTAAAGACTTTTTTGTCTGTCTTGGTCTTGGTCTCGTCTCGACTTCGTCTCATCTTGGTCTTGGTCTCGTCTCGACTTCGTCTCATCTTGGTCTCGGTCTCGGTCTTGGTCTCGTCTCGACTTCGTCTCGACTTGTTCTTAGTCTTGTCTTGGTCTCGATACCCTCTGGTCTTGGTCTTGGTTTAGGCGGTCTTGACTGCAAGTCTAGTTGCACCAGTGGTGCCATGAGCAGTATCTATCTGCTGCTCATCAGCTGCTATGCCGTGGTTATTGTCACAATGTGGTGTATTTGGATCACTCAATCCTAAGTGGATATGGATATGATCCAGGATTGGATGTTTTGTATAAAATTTGAAAGGAACAATTGTTCCTTTCCCCTTTGCTGTGTACTCTGCTGATGCTGTTTTCAAAACCTACCACACTCATGTACAGTATCAGTGTCACACTGAGATATTTCAAAGATAATAATAATACATTTTATTTGAAAGCGCCTTTCAAAACACTCAAGGTCACTGTACACATTAGAAGAAAAAGCAACATAAAAGCAAGCAGTTCACACAATGGTAAAAGCATAAGACATAAACTAATAAAAGAGCAGAGTGGAGAGGTTATGTGGGATAAGCTATTTTGAACAAGTGAGTTTCGAGTTGGGACTTAAAGAGAGAGAAGGAAGAGATGTTTCTTAAATCAGGAGGTCGGGAATTCCAGAGTCGTGGAGCAGAGCAGCTGAAAGCCCTGCTCCCCATGGTGGCAAGACGGGGGGAGGGGACGGAGAGTGAAAGGGAAGAAGTAGATCTGAGACAACCAGATGGGGCGGTGATCTTAACCAGATCAGAGAGATATGGAGGGGAGAGATGATGAATAGCCTTAAATGTGTGCAAGAGTATTTTGAAATTGATGCGATATTTGACCGGGAGCCAGTGAAGCTGCTGCAGGACAGGAGTGATGTGGTGGATAGAAGGGGTCCTGGTGATGATACAGGCAGCAGAGTTCTGGACGCGTTGGAGCTTGTGGATGGATTTTTGAGTATAAAAAGAACCTGAATAAATACAAATAAAGGGAAAGAGCTGTCCAAACCTCTGTCTCTGACCATCTGTGTTAACACTTGAAATGGGAAACATGTAAATGTAACAAACATGTTAAAACATAAGAAATCAGGAAGGGGCAAAAAAAGCATTTTGCTCAAAAAAGATTTAGAGCAGAAGTTTTTAAAATGAAGATATATTGCATTTATTTACAATTAAAAACACACAGAGCAGAAAGTGTGTTACTGTTTTACATCCACAGACACACAAGAAAAGAAGCAGGCAACATGAGGTCAAGTTATGGCAATTTTATTTTTGTATGTCAGTACATGTATTCAGAATAGAGTTTTTAAAAAACAAACAAACGTCCCAAGTAAAGTTTGGGGGGATTTTTGTGAAAGAAAGGTTGAGAGAGGGGGAAGGAGGAAGATGCTGCTGGGTCAGTTCTTTCTCAGCAGTCTGCTCCAGAATCCCCTCCTGTCCTCGGCTTGCTTTTCTTTTGCCTTCAGCTCTTTTAAGGTTTTGTTGAGCTGCTCCTCGGCATCTTTAAATGTTTCTTTCAGCTGCTGTTTGGCCAGTTTCCCTTTGTGTTTGAGGAGCTCTTTAGCTTCCTTTTTGTGCTTTTGTATTTCTTTAAGTTCATCTTTGCAGCCTTTCTTGCTCACCGTCGTTTCTTTCTTGAATACCTTCACCTCAATTTTCTCTTCTGCAAGTTCCTCTTGCACTTTCATCAGTTCCTTCTTCATGTTTTGAGTGTAACTCTTTGTATCTTCCATTTCTTTCTTTGCTTCCTGTATTTTAATTTTCTCTTCCACCAACACTTTTTGAGCTTCCAACAATTCTTTCTTCATATTTTCAATCTCATTTTCTGCCTCGTGTTTACATTTTTTCTCCTCTTCAAGTTGTTGCTTCACATGCAGTAATTCCTTCCTTAGTGTTTCAGCTTCAGCCATTACATTTGCAGCTTCTTGTGTTTCCAACTGCATTTTCCTTTTTTCCTCTTCAAAAGCTTCCTGCACCTCCTGTAATTCCTGCATCACATTTCCTGCCTCCTTCTTTGCAGTTTGATATTTATTTTTGGCTTCTTGTGCTGTGCTTTTCTCTCCCTCCAATGCTTTTTGAGCTTCCAACAGTTCTTTCTTCATGTTTTCATTCTCGTTTTCTGCCTGTTGTTTTCTCATCTTCTCTCCTTTAAGTTTGAGACCCACATGCAGTAATTCCTGCAATACTACTTCAGTTTCAAACTTTGAATTTTTAGCTTCTCCTCTTGATTTTTCTGCCTCTTCTTTTAATTTGACATTTTCAGCCTGTATCATTTGAAATTTAAAATGAATCAGCTGTACTGTATTGTGAGGTGAAGCACTCCCCGATCCTCTTCTCCATCTCCCTTCATTCATTTTGGCCTTTTAAACAAAGGAACCAACGTTTTGTAGAGGAGTGAAGTGAAGTTTTCGATGTTTCTTCGTCAACTGTCGTTTGTCCTGCACAGAGATGCTGCTGTAGATGTGTCTCTAGCTGTGTCTGGATACAATGAAACATGCTGTAACTAAGTGCTTGTGTTGCACAGTTCTACTGAACATTCCATTTCATGCATGCTCCGCCCACATGGTCAGGAATGTCAGGTGCTGCATCTCCAAATGCTGCTCCCGTTGCCTAGCAATAACAGCTGTTTACTTTTTGGGGTCTGGTTCATTGTTTAATAAAGAAAACATGTCCAAGTATTGGGTGCTGAGGCTCAGCGCATATTCTAGCCTGCTGTGTGGGTGGGCAGCTAGAAATCACTGGTGGGCAACATGAGTGAGGAGAAAACTGGAGCAGCCAAGCAGGGAGCTGCAGGTTGCTGGTTTGAGTCTCTGTTCAGATGCTGGTGTCTCCTCTCTCTGAGATGTCTGCAAACAGTCCCAGATAAAACAATAAGGATAATAAACAAACACGTGACTAAAATAACAATTATGACTCTGATGTGTTTCATGTGTAGCAGGATGGCCTCTATACAGCAGTCGCTGCAAGCATCCACATCGCCACACTTACGTTTCTTTAAGCAGGCGTGCTGGGCTCCTCCTAAGGAAAGTTTGAAACTTCATTTCCTTCATGCTGGTGAACTTTTTACCAAATATGTTCATCAAAGCTTCTCCATCACTGACAGGGATTGTTTGGATCTTCACACTCATCTCCACCAACCCTAAAAACTGAGTCTCACTTTGCTCATATAATGCCAGGAGTGTCTCCATATTCCACAAAAGTCTATGCAAACATGTAACAGTATCCCATATTCATAGAAATATTATTGATATTATAACAAAAGCTGTCACCAACACAATTGTCCCAAGTGCTTTTTTAAACAGGATTTTCAACCAGAGGATTTCCCTATAGCTTAATTTTTTTTCAATATTTTGTACACAACAACAGAATCATTTCAGAAAAACTCAAAATGACTGGTGTCAATATTATTTGCCCCACAAAAAAGGTCGAATATAAAACAATATTGCAAATATTGCACAGTTGAAAAAAAAAGCACTACAGCTCAGTTGTTCCCGCCCTCCTTTGTCCTCCTGTTTCCCCTCCCTCTCCCCTCCAACGAGGAGTTTGATGGTGTTACGGATTCAAATATTGGGGATGGATACAAGAGGAAAAACCAAAATAACAACACTGGTCCGGCCGGGTTGAGTCAAACGATGATTTTAATGATCACACGCGTGGGAGATGGACACCGTACGCAGACAGCATCAGATCTCAAAATGGTGGAGCATTGATCAAACTCTTATAGCCTCTAGTGGCCCCCACCTAATCATAAAAGCCTAAACATTCACATCCTTTCTCTCACACGGCGCCTAAGCTACGACCTTGGCTCCCTGTTTATCTGCTCCTGCTGAGATGGGGCAGAAAACCTCTCCAGTGTGTTCTGTTCTCTTCTAATCAGACAAATAAGGCGATGACTTTCTGCGAACAGTATTTCTTATAACTCAGCAGTATAATGCATCATAAAATAATATCATTCATTCACAATAAATCAGCAGTCTAATGTAATGCAAATCAGTTTAACAAATGCAATAGTTTTCACCTTCTTCTAATTCAGGAGAATAATGCAAACTAAAACTACATAATAATTCACAATCTTTAATTAGGGGTCTAACATGGCATAAAATAATATTATAATCCCACACTGGCAAACTTCTCCAAGTTCTCCAACTGCTCCAGCCCCCCGCCACCCTGAAAAAGGATAAGCGGAAGCAGACGGATGGACGGATGCTTGGATGGATGGATGCATAGACAGATGGATGGGTGGATGGACGGGTGGATGGATGGATGGATGGGTGGATGGATGGGTGGATGGCATCGGTTTATCTTTAATCTCAAGATTTACTAATCATACAAGAATCCTGTTGTGCTGTTTTGGACGGTTGTATGAACAGGTTCAGCTCAGGTTTAACAAGCATCACTTAACCATCATGAGAATTTATTTAGTTTTTCTTGTTTTCCTTGGTGACTGTTTCACAGCAACTCGCCATCAGGCTCCCAGATTCTCTTCCGATATTTGAACTGCTGGTGTTGGCAACAGATGAGTTTCCTCAGCTGTGTGTTGGAGTGAGAGACTGTAGTAATGATAAACCACCAACCGGCCAACAGCTCAGGTTTGATATTATAGAGCTGAACGGCGCTCCTGTTCCAGTGCCAGGTAGGACCGTTTCTGAATTTCTCTGCTGACTTCCTGAAGCTTCAAACTTCAACTTGTTTCAACAAGCTTCCTTCTTTCCGTGCGTCAGGAGATAGTGGAGCACTCAGAGCCGTGCAGGTAACCCAGCTGGACCGAGACACTGTTCTCATCACCTTGGAAAGTAAGTCCCCTCGCATATTGTGAATCCTTCAAATGTCTTTCGTGCTCATTCTCAATCTGTGTACCGTTTGGACAGGAACTGTAAAGATCGTGAACCTGCAAGGACTTCCATCCAGACAGCTGGCTGCAGAAATAGTCTTTGACTTCCCCATTGAAACACTAGGTAGAAATAATGATGTGACAAACAGAGTGAATGAGAGCTGATGTGTGTCCTGAAAGCTGAGTGACACCTCCTGTTCTGTCAGTCTGCTTGCAGGATAGTGTGCTGGCGTTCTGGAAGCATGGCCTCAAAGGGAGGAGTTTCCATTCAGATGAGGTGATGAACTAGTAAATCCATCCAGCGTTGGCTGAGCTCGTATCATGTGCTTATCATATTTGTTCTAAGTCATTACACATGTGAATTTTCACTTCATGTGCAGGTAACACAAGAAATTACAGATGAGAGTCGTGTGTTCAGAGTTCTGGGAACAAACAGGTATGTTAACAGTATGCTGACAAGAGCTATCAATCACTGTGAGAAACTAGTAATCCTAGAACATCAGAAGTAATCAGGATAGTATTTTTCTTGATACTATTGTTAATAGACCTGGAAGTGATTTTCAGAGTAGCATGTGGAAGTAGCATGAATACTACTAGCATTAATGGTAGCATTAAAGCAGGAGTCACACTAGAGTGTTTGTTCTGTTGGTTACTCAGATCCAAGGATTTAGGAAATGCAGCCTATGTGTTTGCATGCAGCCCTCCAAAAAAAACCAGCCATTAAAGTTACCAACTACCGTCTACCTGACACTTTGTACAGAAAACTACTTTCCTTAGTGTTAATTTTCTTTATGCTAGTACCAAATCACAACAATAGTCACTTCAAGACACTGTATATTGTAAGGTAAAGGCCCTGCAATTATGGTGCACAAAGGTGAAAAACTCCCTTTTAGCAGGTGAAAACCTGAACCAGGCTGGGGGAGGGGCAGGCATCTGCTGCAATCGGTTGGGGGGGTGAGAGGAGGAAGACGGGACAAAGACAATCTGGGGAAGAGAGCCAGAGAATATTCTCAACTAATGATTGAATGCAGAGAGGTGTATAAACAGATAGTGAGTGAAAAGGGCGACTGAAGAAGAAACACATCAGGGGAACCCGCCAGCAGCCTAGACTTAGGCTAACTAAGGGAGGATTCAGGGAAGAAAGGAAAGTTGTAATCCTAATGTTAAAAGTAGAGAGGGTGTCCGTCTCCCAAACCCAAACTGGAAGCTGGTTCCACAGAAGTGGTGGCTGTAGCTCAGGTGGGGGAGCAGGTCACCTACTCCCCGTCTACATGCCAGATATCCTGCATGAAAGTTGCTCTCCGGTGCATCCGTCAGAGTATGAATGGGTGTGAACGGGTGAATGAGGCAAGCTTTGAGTGCTCAGAGTAGAAAAGCACTATATAAGAACCGGTCCATTTACCATTTACCAAGAGGGGCCTGGAAACCGAAGGGTCTGGCTCCCATTTTACTTTTAAATACTCGGAGCGAAGTGCTCTAATGGGGTGATATGGTACTATAAGGTCATTAAGATAAGACAGGGGCTGATTATTCAAAACCTTTTATGTGAGGATTTTGAATCTTTTATTCTGGAGCCAATAAATGTTCTGTTTCTAGTCCCTGTCAGGACTCTCGCTGCAGCATGTTGGATTAACTGAGAGCTTTTAGGACATCCTGATAATAACCTCAGCACTTCCTTTTGATCATTTTTGTGGGGGGAGGGGACATTAACACCAGGTTTTCTCAAACAATTGACACACAACCTGTGAAAATGAATAATTTCAGTAACTACAAGTGTGTGTTTACATTTGGATCGTATAGATATCTGGCATTAAAGCTCAGTCTTCAGAAAATGTCCTTTTCTTTTTGATTTCTTTCAGAGCAGTCTGGATCTGATTTTTGACTAAATAATTAAAACTAATAATAATATATTACTATATTATATTACTAACAAATCCAGGACACCCCTGTTGATCCAGTAGCTCTTAATGAAGTTTGAAATAAGAATCGTGGTGAGTTCATTAGAAATATTTCACAATCTTTTTTAAATCAGTCATTACTGGAATCTTCTGAAGTGCAAAAACAGTGAGATTATATATGAGAAGGACGGACTCAAAGACTGTCGTGTATCACATATATATTACATAGATGTCCAAAATCAATGCATCATTAATGAAACTGAAACAAAAGTACTGAATTTCATGTGGAAGACCAAACCTCAGCATTCAGGAAAGTCTTATACAGGAGCAAAGATAATGGACGTTACCCGGAGTTTTCCACTGTGAAACCAGGAATAACAGCTTAAAAATGTTGTTGGATTTCTGTGATCTAAATCATTGTCAGCCTGGCAGGCAAATAGCGTGGACACCAAAGTTTGTGAACGTGATAACCTGAGAACAAAGACATGTAGGATTTTAAATCGGTACCATAGGTGTGTCTACTGGGAGGCTGAGGCTTAGCGCTGGTGGCTGCCAGTACTAAGTATTATTATACAACTGTGCCAACCCTTATTTAGTTGATCTTATCTTCTTTCCTTGTGTTTCAGTTAGTTTTTACTCAAACTGGGTGTAGAAGGAATCCTCGCAAAGGTTTCTTTTTCTTCTGTGTTATGTTTTATGTATTTCTCAGCTCTTTGCTTCCTTTTTTCTACTTTAAACTTGTTTGTATGCTGTTGTGTAAATGTTCACACTTATCATAAAGTTTAAAAAAGTAGTAGGCGTGGTGATGAGCAGGAACAGGAGTAAAACTCCAGTAAGTGTACCAGTACTGTACCAGTGTGTAGCATTAAAGTCAAACTACAGTGGTTGTAGTATCAGTAGAGTAGTGTTAGTACTAGAGGTGGGAGGAGTAGAAGCAGGTGGAGGCACTGGCTTTAGGTTAGTACTGCCTTTCTCTGGTTCTCCTTTACAACTCATCTCCTTCTCATTTGCTGACAATGTGCAGAGACATCATCCTTCAGAGCACACCGACTGATGACCCGTCAGCACTGAGCAGCCTGTACATCCTGACAGGACACGAAAGCAGCTACTGAGAGAGGACACGGGGCTTCTCTTTCGACGGTGTTACCAAAGAAAAGCACAGCCTGTCTGTAACTGTGGGGTGGAAACGATGCTCTGTTTCACTGAGGCTGTGCCAGGAAACGGTTCAATGCTGGGAATGACAAATGTTAGGAAGGTATCCTGCTGACTGTCCAGCCTTCACCTGTACACAAGACACCTGTCAAGGTCCTCGCTGGGGTTATAGTTGATAAAGCTTTCTAGCTTTTCTTGTCTATTCAGCTTACCTGCTTAAATCAGACCTTTCTGTTAAAGCTAATGCAGACTCCACTGATCCACCCGCTCAGTGTGGACGGGAGAATAACCTGAACATGGCCTCTGGGACATCATCGTACTGATGTTATGAAGCGCTCAGTCAGGTTTTCTTCTTGATCAGACTGAGGGGCAGACTGAGTGTGTTTTGGTGCCTCAACATTCAGTCATATTCTGTAAAGCCATTTTCTGTCTGCATGCTGCACATAAACTCTTTGGACCAGAGTGCTGTGACACCTACACCTTACACCTGCAGGAGCTGCTCGGCCATAGAAAGCTGTTCTGTGAAGTGCACGGCTTTTTTGCCAGTGTTGATTTTATGGGTTTAATGTAATAACTAATTTTTCACATCATCGTCTGAGTCGTAATCCCAACGAGGAAACCTGGAATGTAAAACTTGATGGACGCTCCAGCTGAAGAGTGAAGTGTCAGACTTTTAATGGATCTTTCAAGCATTAGCGTACTTACAATGGCAGAAACAGTGCCACGTCTAAAGCATAGGAGCCATCTTCATCTCATTCTTCCCATTTCATGCAAGTTTTTTCTCATCCTCAGATGGACAGAATTTGGTTTGCTGACTTCATTCAGTCACACCATACTAGAGCATAAAAAGTGGAAATAAACTGGTCAGTAAGAAAGTGTGATGCTTGAAAGTATAGCGTAAGGACAGCAGCAGCACTGCATTTACAGCTGATATGATGACTTCAGCATCTTTAAAGAACTGTGAAGGAATTATCAGTGCTAACACAACCTTAAGCACGTGATGTGACCGTATACACTGCTTACACTCTCAGTATCCTTACTTAAAGAGAACATCTCAGAAAAAAGTACAGTTAGCAAGAAGCTTTGAGAACAAGGCAGTGTTATTGTATGCTAACCACCGTGGTGGTGTAGCTTGTCCTGATAAAAAGTGAATGTGGTCACATTATACTTGTTAACTAAAATGAAAAAATGAAATAATTCCACTACATGGGTAAAGATATTTATGATATTTATGGAAAGGATACTATAAAAGTAACACTGGCCTTTCCATGAGAGAAACTTGAAGTACAGTATGCATGTTGAGATTAATGTTTTTTTAATATGTTTTTGCTACTATGTGAAGATGTGATGTTATTAACAACACAGAATAGACAGAAATAAAGATTTTCATATCTCTTGGAGTTTTATGAAGAGTTTGTTGGGTTGTTCTTCTTTGAATGTCTGGATCGATGCTTCTACGATTTATATCTTAATCCTTCAATTTGTAAAAAACATTTTGAATTCCGTTTGAGAAGATAAATGAAGGTTCTTGCGTTCAAGTGGAGGCTCTAGCAGACTGAGAAAGTAACTGCATAACTGTGTTATTCCTGCACCCATAGCAGCAAGTAAGTGAAGGCAGTGATGAGCGCTGATGAGTTCTCAGATCACTCAGTCAGTCTCTGAACGTCACCTTTATTGTGATCGCGCACTTTAAGCTTTCATGCCTGTATTTTTGCACAATTGTGATAATACTGTATTGAAAGAAATCTGTGCACAGACGAACGTGGGGTGGCTTTGCTCAGGTAGTAGAGGAAGGTGCTTCAATCCCCGTCTGCATGCCAAATATCCCTGGGCAAGATACCAACGCAGAGTTGCTCTCCGAATGTGTGTGAACATTACACAGAAAGTGCTTACAGAGAAAAGTGCTTGCGTACACCTGAATGAGGCAAGTTTAGTGCTTTGAGTACTATATAAGAACCAGTCCATTTACGTCGCCAAAGCACTCAATACTCTCTTTACGAAGTTCTCTGTAGTTTGTTTCTCCAGCACCATATTTGACCGCGGTCTAGTGAGCCCTCACTTACGAAGACACAGTCAAGCTAGCCGCACCTAAAATGTTGTTGCACTATTCTTATGCACATTACGGTACGGGTGCCGACTGGCTTAGAAACGCAGTCTTTTGTGTCCTGACACTATTGTACTTCACAATCCACTCCCAGTTTTGGTTCATCTCCACTTTTCACCCTGTGACCCACAGCCCAAATTACTGTACGAGAAAATTTACAGTAAAATTTACCCAATATACAGTACTGTACTTTTAATATCCTCATCTTTGAGCTCAGATTACACAAACACTGTAAGAGGTGACAGAGATATTTCACTGGATTCTGACTCTAGGCCATCTCCACTTTTCACCCAGTGATCCACACACAAAATTACTGTACAGTTTTCCAGAAAATGAATACTAAAATTTACCAAATTTACTGTACTGTACTATATATTTTCTCATCTTTGAGCTCAGATTACAGGAAACTGTAAGAGGTGACACATATCTCGATAGATTCTGACTCTGGGTGACCCCCACTCTTCAGCCTGTGATCCACACCCAAAATTACTGTACTGTTTCTGAGATTGCTGTGTTAACCCTCTCAAGGCAGGCGTTGCAGATTTGCAGCAGTTAAAAGCTAACAACCTGATCACCCCACATACATATTTTATGAGTTTTTTTACTCAGAAGTACCACTGCAGGTATTCTTTTGTGCATTAGCAACAAAAACTTAATTTGAGCCTGAGAGGGTTAAGCATGAGTATGACAAAGGCTAAGAAAATATACTGCCTGAAATAATATCAAATTTAAACAACAAATTACAAAATTGCCACACCTGCTGTTATTGCCAGGTGTTCGATAGAGCATTATTGAGTCATAAAAAATACATATCATTGAAATATCATCAGTAAAAGAAACACTCTCACTATGTAAGACATGTTAGCAAATTCAGTTAATAAATAATGTATCAAATCTATACAGATGTTTGAAGGTATAAAGCAAAGCATGTTTGTTTCTTATGGCTTACAAATGTGTTTGCCTTTAACATAATTTACATTTCATTTATACAGTTTCACAGACTAAACAATGAAATAGGTTTCCTGAACTGTTCTTCGTGGCCCAAATTTTGAATCCTTTTGAGGGTGATGCATTATCCATGAAGGTGGGCAATTTGTTCATTGATCTCTGACCCTCGCTGACTCTGACGCCTCCTAATTCTGCTTCCAGCCTTGCTGATGAATTTGTTGTCACTGATGCTGTCACCAGTTGTACACAACATCTCTGTTTGTCCACCAGTCTAATCTGTAATTCAGGTGAACCCAGAATTACCTGCATCTTTGTAATGTTTCAGAAAATATACACTATATGTTGATGGGCATTGTCCCACTTTTCTTTCCTTTATAAGTAAGAATCTCTGTGGTTTTAATGACAATTCATATACAGATTGTGGAGGACATTTAATTCAACACTCAAAAAAGTTCCTCACCAGCAGACTGTAGCACAATTTCAGCCCACAGTTAATAAACCCATCCAATGCAGCGTTATCAGAGAAATTATGCAAGTGTTATGTTTGTATGTACTGGTAATCTATTTATCATTTATCATGATTCCTGCTCTGATGATTACTTTCTTCTCCTTCTGTAATTTTAATAGATAAAGGATGTTGAACATTAAGCTCCAAACAGGATGAATGAGGAAGACCACAGAGGAGAATCGTGGATGTAGTGAAAGAATACATGCAGATGGTTTTTTTCATGGTGGAGGAGCAACTTCTGATCCCATCTTAAAGAAAAAACACATAAAATTGAAGAGTAAAAATAATGACAACAATATGTCTAAATTTTTTATTAATTCTTTAGAGCAAATGCAGTCTTGTCATGGTCAGAGTTGCCCACTCATATTTAACTAATTCAAATACAATTACTGCATTTAAATGCTTATGTTCTAATAAAAGGCATTGTTTAATACTTCTGCCATGACAACCCAAATAAATCAATGAGAGGGAAACGGGAAGATTAGTCATCAGGCAAGGTTTACTGTTCATTTACCATGCCTTGATAACAGTAAGCTTAACAAAAGAAAAATGTTGGGGAGGAGAAACGGTGTTCTGTCCAAACATCCTACCGTAGCGTAAATTTATAGTCTTGTCTATCAATCCGTGCTAACTTATCAGAATATGCTACCTTACGTGGTTAATGGCTCTGTTGTATAGGTAGCATGTTCAGATGGCCCAATCACACTATTAAAACATGCTTCCTGCTGGGATTTATATAGGTAGGATGTTCAGATGGCCAAATCACACTATTAAAACATGCTTCCTGCTTGGATTTATATAGGTAGGATGTTCAGATGGCCCAATCACACTATTAAAACATGCTTCCTGCTTGGATTTATATAGGTAGGATGTTCAGATGGCCAAATCACACTATTAAAACATGCTTCCTGCTTGGATTTATATAGGTAGGATGTTCAGATGGCCAAATCACACTATTAAAACATGCTTCCTGCTGGGATTTATATAGGTAGGATGTTCAGATGGCCCAATCACACTATTAAAACATGCTTCCTGCTGGGATTTATATAGGTAGCGTGTTCAGATGGCCCAATCACACTATTAAAACATGCTTCCTGCTTGGATTTATATAGGTAGGATGTTCAGATGGCCAAATCACACTATTAAAACATGCTTCCTGCTGGGATTTATATAGGTAGGATGTTCAGATGGCCCAATCACACTATTAAAACATGCTTCCTGCTGGGATTTATTTAGGTAGCGTGTTCAGATGGCCCAATCACACTATTAAAACATGCTTCCTGCTTGGATTTATATAGGTAGCGTGTTCAGATGGCCCAATCACACTATTAAAACATGCTTCCTGCTTGGATTTATATAGGTAGCGTGTTCAGATGGCCCAATCACACTATTAAAACATGCTTCCTGCTGGGATTTATATAGGTAGCGTGTTCAGATGGCCCAATCACACTATTAAAACATGCTTCCTGCTTGGATTTATATAGGTAGCGTGTTCAGATGGCCCAATCACACTATTAAAACATGCTTCCTGCTTGGATTTATATAGGTAGGATGTTCAGATGGCCAAATCACACTATTAAAACATGCTTCCTGCTTGGATTTATATAGGTAGCGTGTTCAGATGGCCCAATCACACTATTAAAACATGCTTCCTGCTTGGATTTATATAGGTAGGATGTTCAGATGGCCCAATCACACTATTAAAACATGCTTCCTGCTGGGATTTATTTAGGTAGCGTGTTCAGATGGCCCAATCACACTATTAAAACATGCTTCCTGCTTGGATTTATATAGGTAGCGTGTTCAGATGGCCCAATCACACTATTAAAACATGCTTCCTGCTTGGATTTATATAGGTAGCGTGTTCAGATGGCCCAATCACACTATTAAAACATGCTTCCTGCTGGGATTTATATAGGTAGCGTGTTCAGATGGCCCAATCACACTATTAAAACATGCTTCCTGCTTGGATTTATATAGGTAGCGTGTTCAGATGGCCCAATCACACTATTAAAACATGCTTCCTGCTGGGATTTATTTAGGTAGCGTGTTCAGATGGCCAAATCACACTATTAAAACATGCTTCCTGCTTGGATTTATATAGGTAGCGTGTTCAGATGGCCAAATCACACTATTAAAACATGCTTCCTGCTTGGATTTATATAGGTAGCGTGTTCAGATGGCCCAATCACACTATTAAAACATGCTTCCTGCTTGGATTTATATAGGTAGGATGTTCAGATGGCCAAATCACACTATTAAAACATGCTTCCTGCTTGGATTTATATAGGTAGCGTGTTCAGATGGCCCAATCACACTATTAAAACATGCTTCCTGCTTGGATTTATATAGGTAGCGTGTTCAGATGGCCAAATCACATTATTAAAACATGCTTCCTGCTGGGATTTATATAGGTAGCGTGTTCAGATGGCCAAATCACACTATTAAAACATGCTTCCTGCTGGGATTTATATAGGTAGCATGTTCAGCATGTTCAGTGTGCGGCTTCGACCTTCCCCGTGGTGCTTACAATTACCCATGGCCGTAATGCAGGTTCATTCAATCTTTGGGAGTGCAGTACCTGGAACATACAACGACATGGTTGATGTAAAGACAATAAATTCAATGAGACAGGGAGGACACAAATTGGCGTTAAGTAATAATTTAGCCGATTATAAATGTGTTCGTTTGCATCTACTTTACAATTATGGGCACATGATATGATAACGATATTTTAGCAGTTCAATGATAAATGTATAACATTAATTATGGTGGGGGGTGGACAATGGCTATTACACTCGATGCACTCCAGCTGACTTACCTTGGTATGAATGACGACGTACTCACAGTTTGGCGGCTTGAAAATAGCCAAATCTTGCACCCAGCCATTTGTAAATTGGATGTGCGCCCCCAGTGACTTGTAATTACGAAACTGGTTCGCAGTGTAAGCGCTTACTCCACAAACAAGATACGTGAAGATATCAGGGTAGGACAGTGGCGGTAAGTCGTCTGGGTCTTTACTCCACTGCCGTATTTCATATGGGTCCAGATTTGCGATGCGCTCTAATTTTTTCAAGTGCTGCTGCTTCGCCTCTGGACGCAATCGGTCTCTATACCGTCTGTTTTCTTTTGAGCTGCTTTTAAGCATGGTTCTTGTCGTCGTCGTTCCAACACGGTGCGTTTGTTTTGATTTGTGGACCCGGAAAATGGCGCAATACATTGCGGCGTGAACCAGGTGTAGGACCGAACTCTCCCACACACATCACATCACTATAAGACTGGGCTCTCACACACATCACATCACCACACACACTCTGGTTTTTCTTCATGTACACTTCCTTATAATCTCTTTCTGCTATTTGCACATTTTTACTGTAAATTTCTAAGTTAAATCTGTAAATTTTGTAATAACCTGTAAACTGTAAATACTGTAAAACCACTGTCATTTAATGGTCGGGCATTGCACAGCTTCAAGCATTTCACCTCATGTCATACTGGGTATGGTTGTGTGTGTGACAAATAAAATTTGAATTTGAAAGTCTTTCCAGGTGAGTTTGATCCAGGAGGGTCTGAAGCCAGAGTCAGACAGAGACTGTGCAGAGACTGTAGAAGGACAGAGCAGCAGCAGAGCAGTCCAGATACACTGATGATCCTCTGTCAGATCCAGAGGGACACACAGGGATGATGCTGGACTCTACATTGTGTCTGACAGTGGAGCTGTTCTCAGAGCAGTTCACTCTGCAGCACTGACAGTCATCTGCACTTCTTCTCATTCCTCTGTCAGTCACTGCTGGATGAAGCTCTCCTCTCCACCTCCCAGTAACATGGCCCAGTCAGAGCGTCTCTACACACAAGCTGCTGCTGCTTCAACCTCTCTGGATCATCAGGACACAGCTCCTCCTCTCTCAGCACACACACCGTCCTGTTTACCATCATCAGCTCCACCTGCAGAGAGAAGGAGGAAGAGCAGAGGAGATAAACGAGTGTTTCCAGAGACTCTTCATCAGCTGTCAGTCAGTGATGCAGCACATCCAGTATAAAGAGCAGCAGGGACTTCAGTGCTGGGACTGTACTAGGACTCATTGTTGCTTCACTTTTTCTAATCTTTGGATTTTTATTGAAGTTGATGAAAATGTTTTTCCCTCCTAGTTTGAGTTTGGACTTTCATTCATTAGAAGAACCTTGGTGTGTCCACTCTGAGCTCTGTAGGAACCCCAACAACAAGCCCAACAATCCAGATGGACGGTTCCAGCTGTTAACTGGAGGAATTCCATCCAAACATCTGCTCTCACTAAATTCTTCCTCACCTACAGACTGTGTTCTTCACTGCTTTAAACTTGGAAATGAATGCAGTCATTGGTCTGCGTGCTGCTTTGTTCAGAGAGCTGATTGGCTGTTGACAGCGTTTGATCAGAGCGTGTCAGCCATTACTATGGTGACCATAAAGGTCAGAAACAGGAAGTGTTTGTGTCCAATCCTGAAGCCTGTCACCATTCTCCTCTCACAGCTTCACTGAGAAGCTGCAGCTTTACAGGAAACTCTGGATCTTTGTTTCATACTGACTGTGTTTAGTACAATACTGCTGACAGCACCACCCACTCACTCCATCACTCTACTGACCTCAGAGTATCCAGTCTGTAGTCTGGACTCTGCTGAAGATCAGACAGCTGCTTCACATCTGGATACTGCAGGTAGTTTTCCCACAGCTCCAGCTGTCTCAGATGGGAGGGGTTGGACTTCAGTGCTGCTGCCAGATAATCACAGCTGATCTCTGACAAACCACAGCTCATTAATCTGTATAAAGAATGAAAGATGTAAGTTTATTAGACAAAGTGTGAGCTTGAAATCATTCAGTGTTTCATCATCTGTTCAGAGCTGAAGAAGGTTCAGAATGTAGAAGTTTAGAAAATGGAAACTCCAAACAGCTGAAGCCAACAGGAAGCAGCTTCAAACAGGAAACTGTGCAGAGTTTCAGACTATATGTCCTGATGCAGCCAGTTGGATTTTGGAGATTTGAATCTCTGTTCTGTGACTAAGTCCTTGAATCATTTCTTCCAGTTGGTCCAACAAGACAGACTAAGTGTTGGACATGTGTTGTGGCTCCATTAGGGGAGCTTCTAAATGTGATGTGATGGCCCCTCTGGGTCTGTCAGGTCACAGGACTGAAGAGAGCTCAAACTGGGCACACAGTTGTTCCAGTCTGGACCAAAGACTCTATACTGGGACTGAGGGACTGCTTTGACTGCACCCACTGGGACTTTTTAAAGGCTCATGTTCTCACTTAGATCATCGATTTCTACTTACATTTCTTTCTGGGGAAAATGGGGATTACTTTGGAAACAGGAAGTATTTTCCCCAATAAGCAGCCCTGGATTAGTAAATCACTCCAACATGTTCTCAGGCAGAAGAAGCTGTCTTGTTACGAGGGAGAGAAGAAAAAGATTGAGGCACAGAAACTTGTTGAAAGAGAGATAAAGCAGCTAAAATCAGGTGTAAAAGTAAAGCAGAGGATGAGCTGAATAAAGGACACTCAAGGCTGGCTTGGAAAGGAATGAAGTCCATGGTGGGGATGCAGAACAAGGAGCAAAGATGAATGTGATGCTGAATCAGCAGAAGACTTGGACTCATTTGATTCCAGCTTTGATATCATTGATTTCAATGAAGAGCTTTGTGATTGTAGCAAAGGGCTGGTAGCTCTGAGAGTCCCACTGATGAGGTGTTTGTGTGGAAATCTCTTAGTGGGACCAAAGAGAGAAAAAGCCCTGGTCCTGATGCTGTGGGAGGGAAATGATTGAAGTGTGCTGTGAGGAACTGACTGGGAGGTTTTCACACATTTTCCAGTCCTCCTTGGAACAACAGGAAGTTCCCAGCATATGGAAACAAAGGTTAAGTGTCCTATGGCACTCAGTGATGATGGTGCTGTGGCCCCACCACCTCCACCTCTTTGTAAAGGAACTAACTGTAATCTGACGCTTCAAATGGAACTAAGACTTCCTCCACTAGGTGGCAGTGTCTGATGAGAAAGTGTTAGTGGAGCTGGCCTGGAGTCAGAAACAGGAAGATGCAGGATTTGGGCTGAAATGGGGAAAAGTGGTTAGCACTAGTGCCTTAAAGCAAGAAGGTTGTAGGTTGAAGCTTGTTGGCCTTTCTGTGGAGGTTGGATGTTCTCCCACAGTCCAATGAAATGCTGCTTAGGTTCATTGGTGCTTCTAAATTGGCTGTAGGTGTGGATGTGAGAGAGTGCTTCTCTGTCTCTCTCTGTTGGCCCTGTGATGGACTGCTCACCTGTGCAGGTGGACCACGCCTCTTGCCCTATGACAGCTAGGGCACAGGCTCCAGCCCTGTGAGCCTAAGCTGAATAAACAGTTAGCAAAAATGATCCATAGATGGCCTGAAATTCCCCAGTTAGCAGTTTGGTAGATAGCTATGACATGCTAATCCCATCCAGCAGCTGTATTCTGCCTGTAAGCTGATCCCTGCTGAGCCAAAGCACTTTTTCATATACAAATTACAACCTTTAATAGAAACCTATTGGTCAGCATCTTATTAGCCTGCTGTTAGCTTCATTCCACAGAAAACTGAGAGAAACTAACAGAGTTGATAAAGAATAAAGAGAAATGTGCTGATTTAAAGCCTTTGAAGTGCTTCAGATGATCTCTGTCCACTTCTGTCCACTCATTCATTCATGTAAGCTTTCTAATGCAGCTTTGATCTTCACAGCCTGCTTTATGAAACTCATTCTAACCCTGAATGTCAGAGTGTTCCTCCTTCTCTTTCCCATCATTCATGCTGGCAGTGGAGGAGATTTGGATGTTGGACTGTGTTTTGGATGATGTGTGTATGTTTGTGTTGGACTGCTGTCTGTAAAGCAAACACACATTTTGCTTTGGATTTCAGTGTCAGACAGACTTTAAGGTGGAATGAAGAGTTTGAGAGTTTCACAGTGAATTATCCAGTGGAGGATTTTTCTTCTTCTTTGAAGGTTTGAAATGTGAACATTGTTCTGCTGCAGTCAATGGACTAAACCAGAGAAGAAGAAAACAGACTTTACCATGAAGATCCTCAGTGTGGATCAGTATAATATCAGCCTGATGTCTGCAGTTTAGTGTCAGCACAACTTTCACATCATATTCATCTCAGCACAACTAAAACATGCTGACTGACCTCAGAGTTTCAAGTCCACATCCTGGACTCTCCAGGAAACCACACAGATGCTTCACTCCTGAATCCTGCAGCTTGTTGTTGGAGCTCAGGTCCAGCTCTCTCAGATGGGAGGGGTTGGACTTCAGAGCTGCTGCCAGATAATCACAGCTGATCTCTGACAAACCACAGAAACTCAATCTGTATAAAGAATGAAAGATGTAAGTTTATTAGACAAAGTGTGAGCTTGAAATCATTCAGTGTTTCATCATCTGTTCAGAGCTGAAGAAGGTTCAGAATGTAGAAGTTTAGAAAATGGAAACTCCAAACAGCTGAAGCCAACAGGAAGCAGCTTCAAACAGGAAACTGTGCAGAGTTTCAGACTATATGTCCTGATGCAGCCAGTTGGATTTTGGAGATTTGAATCTCTGTTCTGTGACTAAGTCCTTGAATCATTTCTTCCAGTTGGTCCAACAAGACAGACTAAGTGTTGGACATGTGTTGTGGCTCCATTAGGGGAGCTTCTAAATGTGATGTGATGGCCCCTCTGGGTCTGTCAGGTCACAGGACTGAAGAGAGCTCAAACTGGGCACACAGTTGTTCCAGTCTGGACCAAAGACTCTATACTGGGACTGAGGGACTGCTTTGACTGCACCCACTGGGACTTTTTAAAGGCTCATGTTCTCACTTAGATCATCGATTTCTACTTACATTTCTTTCTGGGGAAAATGGGGATTACTTTGGAAACAGGAAGTATTTTCCCCAATAAGCAGCCCTGGATTAGTAAATCACTCCAACATGTTCTCAGGCAGAAGAAGCTGTCTTGTTATGAGGGAGAGAAGAAAAAGATTGAGGCACAGAAACTTGTTGAAAGAGAGATAAAGCAGCTAAAATCAGGTGTAAAAGTAAAGCAGAGGATGAGCTGAATAAAGGACACTCAAGGCTGGCTTGGAAAGGAATGAAGTCCATGGTGGGGATGCAGAACAAGGAGCAAAGATGAATGTGATGCTGAATCAGCAGAAGACTTGGACTCATTTGATTCCAGCTTTGATATCATTGATTTCAATGAAGAGCTTTGTGATTGTAGCAAAGGGCTGGTAGCTCTGAGAGTCCCACTGATGAGGTGTTTGTGTGGAAATCTCTTAGTGGGACCAAAGAGAGAAAAAGCCCTGGTCCTGATGCTGTGGGAGGGAAATGATTGAAGTGTGCTGTGAGGAACTGACTGGGAGATTTCACACATTTTCCAGTCCTCCTTGGAACAACAGGAAGTTCCCAGCATATGGAAACAAAGGTTAAGTGTCCTATGGCACTCAGTGATGATGGTGCTGTGGCCCCACCACCTCCACCTCTTTGTAAAGGAACTAACTGTAATCTGACGCTTCAAATGGAACTACGACTTCCTCCACTAGGTGGCAGTGTCTGATGAGAAAGTGTTAGTGGAGCTGGCCTGGAGTCAGAAACAGGAAGATGCAGGATTTGGGCTGAAATGGGGAAAAGTGGTTAGCACTAGTGCCTTAAAGCAAGAAGGTTGTAGGTTGAAGCTTGTTGGCCTTTCTGTGGAGGTTGGATGTTCTCCCACAGTCCAATGAAATGCTGCTTAGGTTCATTGGTGCTTCTAAATTGGCTGTAGGTGTGGATGTGAGAGAGTGCTTCTCTGTCTCTCTCTGTTGGCCCTGTGATGGACTGCTCACCTGTGCAGGTGGACCACGCCTCTTGCCCTATGACAGCTAGGGCACAGGCTCCAGCCCTGTGAGCCTAAGCTGAATAAACAGTTAGCAAAAATGATCCATAGATGGCCTGAAATTCCCCAGTTAGCAGTTTGGTAGATAGCTATGACATGCTAATCCCATCCAGCAGCTGTATTCTGCCTGTAAGCTGATCCCTGCTGAGCCAAAGCACTTTTTCATATACAAATTACAACCTTTAATAGAAACCTATTGGTCAGCATCTTATTAGCCTGCTGTTAGCTTCATTCCACAGAGAACTGAGAGAAACTAACAGAGTTGATAAAGAATAAAGAGAAATGTGCTGATTTAAAGCCTTTGAAGTGCTTCAGATGATCTCTGTCCACTTCTGTCCACTCATTCATTCATGTAAGCTTTCTAATGCAGCTTTGATCTTCACAGCCTGCTTTATGAAACTCATTCTAACCCTGAATGTCAGAGTGTTCCTCCTTCTCTTTCCCATCATTCATGCTGGCAGTGGAGGAGATTTGGATGTTGGACTGTGTTTTGGATGATGTGTGTATGTTTGTGTTGGACTGCTGTCTGTAAAGCAAACGCACATTTTGCTTTGGATTTCAGTGTCAGACAGACTTTAAGGTGGAATGAAGAGTTTGAGAGTTTCACAGTGAATTATCCAGTGGAGGATTTTTCTTCTTCTTTGAAGGTTTGAAATGTGAACATTGTTCTGCTGCAGTCAATGGACTAAACCAGAGAAGAAGAAAACAGACTTTACCATGAAGATCCTCAGTGTGGATCAGTATAATATCAGCCTGATGTCTGCAGTTTAGTGTCAGCACAACTTTCACATCATATTCATCTCAGCACAACTAAAACATGCTGACTGACCTCAGAGTTTCAAGTCCACATCCTGGACTCTCCAGGAAACCACACAGATGCTTCACTCCTGAATCCTGCAGCTTGTTGTTGGAGCTCAGCTCCAGCTCTCTCAGATGGGAGGGGTTGGACTTCAGCGCTGCTGCCAGATAATCACAGCTGATCTCTGACAAACCACAGTTCTCCAATCTGTATAAAGAATGAAAGATGTAAGTTTATTAGACAAAGTGTGAGCTTGAAATCATTCAGTGTTTCATCATCTGTTCAGAGCTGAAGAAGGTTCAGAATGTAGAAGTTTAGAAAATGGAAACTCCAAACAGCTGAAGCCAACAGGAAGCAGCTTCAAACAAACACAACAAGAGAAAAAACTCTGAATGTTTCACATTAAAGTCGTACATTTATCATAAAAACAGGACAAAGACTTGAAAAAGTCGTGTTTTTCCTTCCAGGAACCACAAGGCTTCACTTTTAAAGGTGAAGTGTGAAAGAAATGGACATATTTGAAGTCCAACACCTTTTTCCAGTCACATTATTAAAGCAGACAAACTACAAGCTCATTTTCATTCCAACAAGTCATCTTCTGACCTGGACTAACAACACTGGTCTCTATGTGCAGCTGGCTGTGAGACCAGTGCTCAGGGAGCGTCTACAAAGTGCAACACTGAAAGAACACCACACACTAATTTGCTTCCATCACTTTCACACAAACATCTACTGTCATTATTGTCACCAAACTCTGTGGATCCTTTATTGCAAATTCAAATGGGATCAAATGGTCAGACAAAAGAGGGTTATGAGGAAATATGATGAAATGTTGTGTATTAGCAGCAAGTTATTGAATCATTTTCCTCAGAAACCAAACAAAATGATTGACAAACATGTTTTTACAAACTCAGTGTTGGACTTGGATCAGCAGGATAAGCTGATGTTTAAAGGCATTTGTGTCATGGTCCTGGGTCATTTTGACCCAGTGTTCTTAGTTTTCCTGTGGTTTTGTATTTTGTTCCTTATGTTCATTGGATTGTTTGGTTTGGTATTTGGATCCCCCCTGTGTCCATGCTGTTATTGTGGTGTTTGTTCTGGTACCGTGTTCCCGTCCTTTGTGTTCTGTGTTCTCCTCATCCCCTCGTGTATTCATCCTTGTTCTCTGCCTCTCTCTCTGTGCTCATCTCTGTGTACTGTGTTGTGTTCAAGGTCCACATCTTGGTGTCAGTATTTTCAGGTTCGTGTCCTCCCCGCTCTGTCACGAGTAATTGTCCTCAGCTGCGTTCCCCGTGTGTTCCCACTTCCCTCATTACCTTCTGTGTATTTATGTCAAAGTATCCCTTTGTTCCGTGTTGCGTCGTCCCTCTAGGTTGTGTGCATTTACCGTGTCTTCCCAGCGCCTCAGCTTTAGTTGCTCCCAGTATAGTTTTTGTATGACTTCTTATGTTCCTGTTAATAAAGACCTGCCTTTGAGTTCATCCCCGTGTGTCTAGAGCCGTGCATTTGGGTCCTCTCTTGCCTTCACACAGCCGCTGCATGACAATTTGAGTCTCGCTGTATGAGAGTCCAGTTATTACTCAATATTTATGGATGATGTTCTTTCAGTGTTGCACTTTGTAGACGCTCCCTGAGCCTCACAGCCAGCTGCACATGGACCAGCTGACATTACCCAGCATTAGAGGCGGCTGTAAAAAAATGGATTTTCCTATTTAAATGGTTTTAATTTTAATAAAGCGATGTTGATTCATTCAATCCTGAATCGATGTTTAATATAAATGTATTTTGCCAGAATCTCAGGTTAAAGCTCCCAAAAGTATTTCAACAACAAGCAAACAGATAAAACAGTAAATGAGAGCAGCTAAACACACAAAGATGGAAACACAGAGCGTGGATCGTTCACTCGACGGCACGTACACGGACACGCCGTCGGGGCTGAAAGTGGACAGCTCACAGATCCTGAAGCTGCAGGTTTCATCTGTCTCCAACCAAAACTGACTGAACCAGCAGCAAAAGAAGATCCAAACTACGCTTTACGTTTGATGAACATCGTCATGAATTCTCTCTGACTTTGACGTTTACTTCCTGCACAGCTCTCTCTCTCTCAGTGTACTTCAAGAACAGTTTACCTTCAAAAATCTCTTTCCTGCATTATTCACTGCTTATTACGCACCAGTCTGCTGTTGTGTTCACTGCTGTCGGCCTCCCAAAACAAAGCCTCATTTCTGCTGTTCAATACTGAAGAAATTGAAACCTTTTAAAATGATGACAGATTACAAACTCTCAGCTGTGTCTGTAATCAAACCTCTGTAACTTTGCTTCACTTCAGCAGCATCAGGTCATGTTCACATGTTGATTCATGGTTTGCTTCAGTTTTTGATCGACTGCAGAATATTTTGAAGGTTATCTGCTATAAAAAGCCAGAACAGGAAAATCTGCTTCATGTGTTTCTGTTTGATCCTCAGTGACTTTGACACAAAGGCCTCTGCTGTGATGATCACACCTCTGATCAAGTCTCACAGTGTCAGCTTTGTTTTTATACATATGGATATGTGCTGATAAATGATCAGAATTATAATATTTCCCACTGTCTGCTGTGTGCCGTGACCTTTGACCTGCTAAAGACAGTCAGCTGTGGATTATTCATTGTTGTGTCTGATACTTAGAACTGTGAGGAAGAACACTACACAGTTAATCAGGGTCCCCTCTCTCTGAATCAGGAAAGGTGGGCAGGCCGCGTGTGGGCCGCGGGCCATACGTTGAGTCTCACTGTTTGAAATGTGAACATTGTTCTGCTGCAGTCAATGGACTAAACCACAGAAGAAGAAAACAGACTTTACCATGAAGATCCTCAGTGTGGATCAGTATAATATCAGCCTGATGTCTGCAGTTTAGTGTCAGCACAACTTTCACATCATATTCATCTCAGCACAACTAAAACATGCTGACTGACCTCAGAGTTTCAAGTCCACATCCTGGACTCTCCAGGAAACCACACAGATGCTTCACTCCTGAATCCTGCAGCTTGTTGTTGTAGCTCAGGTCCAGCTCTCTCAGATGGGAGGGGTTGGACTTCAGAGCTGCTGCCAGATAATCACAGCTGATCTCTGACAAACAACAGCCCCTCAATCTGTATAAAGAATGAAAGATGTAAGTTTATTAGACAAAGTGTGAGCTTGAAATCATTCAGTGTTTCATCATCTGTTCAGAGCTGAAGAAGGTTCAGAATGTAGAAGTTTAGAAAATGGAAACTCCAAACAGCTGAAGCCAACAGGAAGCAGCTTCAAACAAACACAACAAGAGAAAAACTCTGAATGTTTCACATTAAAGTCGTACATTTATCATAAAAACAGGACAAAGACTTGAAAAAGTCGTGTTTTTCCTTCCAGGAACCACAAGGCTTCACTTTTAAAGGTGAAGTGTGAAAGAAATGGACATATTTGAAGTCCAACACCTTTTTCCAGTCACATTATTAAAGCAGACAAACTACAAGCTCATTTTCATTCCAACAAGTCATCTTCTGACCTGGACTAACAACACTGGTCTCTATGTGCAGCTGGCTGTGAGACCAGTGCTCAGGGAGCGTCTACAAAGTGCAACACTGAAAGAACATCACACACTAATTTGCTTCCAGCACTTCCACACAAACATCTACTGTCATTATTGTCACCAAACTCTGTGGATCCTTTATTGCAAATTCAAATGGGATCAAATGGTCAGACAAAAGAGGGTTATGAGGAAATATGATGAAATGTTGTGTATTAGCAGCAAGTTATTGAATCATTTTCCTCAGAAACCAAACAAAATGATTGAAAAACATGTTTTTACAAACTCAGTGTTGGACTTGGATCAGCAGGATAAGCTGATGTTTAAAGGCATTTGTGTCATGGTCCTGGGTCATTTTGACCCAGTGTTCTTAGTTTTCCTGTGGTTTTGTATTTTGTTCCTTATGTTCATTGGATTGTTTGGTTTGGTATTTGGATCCCCCCTGTGTCCATGCTGTTATTGTGGTGTTTGTTCTGGTACCGTGTTCCCGTCCTTTGTGTTCTGTGTTCTCCTCATCCCCTCGTGTATTCATCCTTGTTCTCTGCCTCTCTCTCTGTGCTCATCTCTGTGTACTGTGTTGTGTTCAAGGTCCACATCTTGGTGTCAGTATTTTCAGGTTCGTGTCCTCCCCGCTCTGTCACGAGTAATTGTCCTCAGCTGCGTTCCCCGTGTGTTCCCACTTCCCTCATTACCTTCTGTGTATTTATGTCAAAGTATCCCTTTGTTCCGTGTTGCGTCGTCCCTCTAGGTTGTGTGCATTTACCGTGTCTTCCCAGCGCCTCAGCTTTAGTTGCTCCCAGTATAGTTTTTGTATGACTTCTTATGTTCCTGTTAATAAAGACCTGCCTTTGAGTTCATCCCCGTGTGTCTAGAGCCGTGCATTTGGGTCCTCTCTTGCCTTCACACAGCCGCTGCATGACAATTTGAGTCTCGCTGTATGAGAGTCCAGTTATTACTCAATATTTATGGATGATGTTCTTTCAGTGTTGCACTTTGTAGACGCTCCCTGAGCCTCACAGCCAGCTGCACATGGACCAGCTGACATTACCCAGCATTAGAGGCGGCTGTAAAAAAATGGATTTTCCTATTTAAATGGTTTTAATTTGAATAAAGCGATGTTGATTCATTCAATCCTGATTCGATGTTTAATATAAATGTATTTTGCCAGAATCTCAGGTTAAAGCTCCCAAAAGTATTTCAACAACAACCAAACAGATAAAACAGTAAATGAGAGCAGCTAAACACACAAAGATGGAAACACAGAGCGTGGATCGTTCACTCGACGGCACGTACACGGACACGCCGTCGGGGCTGAAAGTGGACAGCTCACAGATCCTGAAGCTGCAGGTTTCATCTGTCTCCAACCAAAACTGAGTGAACCAGCAGCACAAGAAGATCCAAACTACGCTTTACGTTTGATGAACATCGTCATGAATTCTCTCTGACTTTGACGTTTACTTCCTGCACAGCTCTCTCTCTCTCAGTGTACTTCAAGAACAGTTTACCTTCAAAAATCTCTTTCCTGCATTATTCACTGCTTATTACGCACCAGTCTGCTGTTGTGTTCACTGCTGTCGGCCTCCCAAAACAAAGCCTCATTTCTGCTGTTCAATACTGAAGAAATTGAAACCTTTTAAAATGATGACAGATTACAAACTCTCAGCTGTGTCTGTAATCAAACCTCTGTAACTTTGCTTCACTTCAGCAGCATCAGCTCATGTTCACATGTTGATTCATGGTTTGCTTCAGTTTTTGATCGACTGCAGAATATTTTGAAGGTTATCTGCTATAAAAAGCCAGAACAGGAAAATCTGCTTCATGTGTTTCTGTTTGATCCTCAGTGACTTTGACACAAAGGCCTCTGCTGTGATGATCACACCTCTGATCAAGTCTCACAGTGTCAGCTTTGTTTTTATACATATGGATATGTGCTGATAAATGATCAGAATTATAATATTTCCCACTGTCTGCTGCGTGCCGTGACCTTTGACCTGCTAAAGACAGTCAGCTGTGGATTATTCATTGTTGTGTCTGATACTTAGAACTGTGAGGAAGAACACTACACAGTTAATCAGGGTCCCCTCTCTCTGAATCAGGAAAGGTGGGCAGGCCGCGTGTGGGCCGCGGGCCATACGTTGAGTCTCACTGTTTGAAATGTGAACATTGTTCTGCTGCAGTCAATGGACTAAACCACAGAAGAAGAAAACAGACTTTACCATGAAGATCCTCAGTGTGGATCAGTATAATATCAGCCTGATGTCTGCAGTTTAGTGTCAGCACAACTTTCACATCATAGTCATCTCAGCACAACTAAAACATGCTGACTGACCTCAGAGTTTCAAGTCCACATCCTGGACTCTCCAGGAAACCACACAGATGCTTCACTCCTGAATCCTGCAGCTTGTAGTTGGAGCTCAGGTCCAGCTCTCTCAGATGGGAGGGGTTGGACTTCAGTGCTGCTGCCAGATAATCACAGCTGATCTCTGACAAACCACAGAAACTCAATCTGTATAAAGAATGAAAGATGTAAGTTTATTAGACAAAGTGTGAGCTTGAAATCATTCAGTGTTTCATCATCTGTTCAGAGCTGAAGAAGGTTCAGAATGTAGAAGTTTAGAAAATGGAAACTCCAAACAGCTGAAGCCAACAGGAAGCAGCTTCAAACAAACACAACAAGAGAAAAAACTGAATGTTTCACATTAAAGTCGTACATTTATCATAAAAACAGGACAAAGACTTGAAAAAGTCGTGTTTTTCCTTCCAGGAACCACAAGGCTTCACTTTTAAAGGTGAAGTGTGAAAGAAATGGACATATTTGAAGTCCAACACCTTTTTCCAGTCACATTATTAAAGCAGACAAACTACAAGCTCATTTTCATTCCAACAAGTCATCTTCTGACCTGGACTAACAACACTGGTCTCTATGTGCAGCTGGCTGTGAGACCAGTGCTCAGGGAGCGTCTACAAAGTGCAACACTGAAAGAACATCACACACTAATTTGCTTCCAGCACTTCCACACAAACATCTACTGTCATTATTGTCACCAAACTCTGTGGATCCTTTATTGCAAATTCAAATGGGATCAAATGGTCAGACAAAAGAGGGTTATGAGGAAATATGATGAAATGTTGTGTATTAGCAGCAAGTTATTGAATCATTTTCCTCAGAAACCAAACAAAATGATTGACAAACATGTTTTTACGAACTCAGTGTTGGACTTGGATCAGCAGGATAAGCTGATGTTTAAAGGCACTTGAGTCTCGCTGTATGAGAGTCCAGTTATTACTCAATATTTATGGATGATGTTCTTTCAGTGTTGCACTTTGTAGACGCTCCCTGAGCCTCACAGCCAGCTGCACATGGACCAGCTGACATTACCCAGCATTAGAGGCGGCTGTAAAAAAATGGATTTTCCTATTTAAATGGTTTTAATTTGAATAAAGCGATGTTGATTCATTCAATCCTGAATCGATGTTTAATATAAATGTATTTTGCCAGAATCTCAGGTTAAAGCTCCCAAAAGTATCTCAACAACAAGCAAACAGATAAAACAGTAAATGAGAGCAGCTAAACACACAAAGATGGAAACACAAAGCGTGGATCGTTCACTCGACGGCACGTACACGGACACGCCGTCGGGGCTGAAAGTGGACAGCTCACAGATCCTGAAGCTGCAGGTTTCATCTGTCTCCAACCAAAACTGACTGAACCAGCAGCAAAAGAAGATCCAAACTACGCTTTACGTTTGATGAACATCGTCATGAATTCTCTCTGACTTTGACGTTTACTTCCTGCACAGCTCTCTCTCTCTCAGTGTACTTCAAGAACAGTTTACCTTCAAAAATCTGTTTCCTGCATTATTCACTGCTTATTACGCACCAGTCTGCTGTTGTGTTCACTGCTGTCGGCCTCCCAAAACAAAGCCTCATTTCTGCTGTTCAATACTGAAGAAATTGAAACCTTTTAAAATGATGACAGATTACAAACTCTCAGCTGTGTCTGTAATCAAACCTCTGTAACTTTGCTTCACTTCAGCAGCATCAGCTCATGTTCACATGTTGATTCATGGTTTGCTTCAGTTTTTGACCGACTGCAGAATATGTTGAAGGTTATCTGCTATAAAAAGCCAGAACAGGAAAATCTGCTTCATGTGTTTCTGTTTGATCCTCAGTGACTTTGACACAAAGGCCTCTGCTGTGATGATCACACCTCTGATCAAGTCTCACAGTGTCAGCTTTGTTTTTATACATATGGATATGTGCTGATAAATGATCAGAATTATAATATTTCCCACTGCCTGCTGTGTGCCGTGACCTTTGACCTGCTAAAGACAGTCAGCTGTGGATTATTCATTGTTGTGTCTGATACTTAGAACTGTGAGGAAGAACACTACACAGTTAATCAGGGTCCCCTCTCTCTGAATCAGGGAAGGTGGGCAGGCCGCGTGTGGGCCGCGGGCCATACGTTGAGTCTCACTGTTTGAAATGTGAACATTGTTCTGCTGCAGTCAATGGACTAAACCACAGAAGAAGAAAACAGAATTTACCATGAAGATCCTCAGTGTGGATCAGTATAATATCAGCCTGATGTCTGCAGTTTAGTGTCAGCACAACTTTCACATCATATTCATCTCAGCACAACTAAAACATGCTGACTGACCTCAGAGTTTCAAGTCCACATCCTGGACTCTCCAGGAAACCACACAGATGCTTCACTCCTGAATCCTGCAGGTTGTAGTTGTAGCTCAGGTGCAGCTCTCTCAGATGGGAGGGGTTGGACTTCAGTGCTGCTGCCAGATAATCACAGCTGATCTCTGACAAACCACAGCTCTCCAATCTGTATAAAGAATGAAAGATGTAAGTTTATTAGACAAAGTGTGAGCTTGAAATCATTCAGTGTTTCATCATCTGTTCAGAGCTGAAGAAGGTTCAGAATGTAGAAGTTTAGAAAATGGAAACTCCAAACAGCTGAAGCCAACAGGAAGCAGCTTCAAACAAACACAACAAGAGAAAAACTCTGAATGTTTCACATTAAAGTCGTACATTTATCATAAAAACAGGACAAAGACTTGAAAAAGTCGTGTTTTTCCTTCCAGGAACCACAAGGCTTCACTTTTAAAGGTGAAGTGTGAAAGAAATGGACATATTTGAAGTCCAACACCTTTTTCCAGTCACATTATTAAAGCAGACAAACTACAAGCTCATTTTCATTCCAACAAGTCATCTTCTGACCTGGACTAACAACACTGGTCTCTATGTGCAGCTGGCTGTGAGACCAGTGCTCAGGGAGCGTCTACAAAGTGCAACACTGAAAGAACATCACACACTAATTTGCTTCCATCATCCAACCTGAAGAGGAAACAGAGACGCCTCCCCTTCAAAGTAAAAGCTGCTCCTTTTGGACACAGTATCAAAGAAAGTCTACAGTATAACATAGAAAAGACAGAAAAAGGTTCTGGTTGTTTTTAAATTGTGCAGAAATGAAACTACACTAAGCTCAATTATGTGACAGACATTTCATCCCATGTCAGTTTGGCCTCATCCTGGGCCGGATTATCCAGCACACACTCTGACCACAGGCCCAGGGGCCACGCACAGCTGGGCTCCATCCAAGAGACAGGAAACAAACCAACACAATAATAAAAAGCACCATGTGATCTTCTTACATTCAAGACAAACATAGTAAAAACATGAGCATATTTGTTTCCTGATAAAATGATGTGACAGGTAGAACAGAGTAAAGTGGTGGTGTTACAGCCTTTCTCCCCTCTGCTGCCGAGGCTGTTAGTCTCTCCCAAACTCAGCTACAGGACTTCCAAATGAATGAAAGCAGCAGAAGTGGCTTTACAAATGAAAGAGGAAGAGGAGAAGAAGAGGAGAGGGAGGCCACCCTGACCATCACTCCAGCTGAAAACATCACACTTCCATTAAAGTTGGTGAGGAAATGTTGAGCAGGATGAGCTGCTGGCTAATCTGGAGGCTGTAGCAGCAGCTCACAGTCACAGTGGATTTCCACTCATGAAAAAGCTCTGGCTGCTTCATTTCTCATCTCATATCAGAGACTTTAATGCTTCACTGAAGCTGTACTGTGATGCTTCCATATTCCAGTGAGGCCTCCATAATGATTTCAGCTGTTCTGTACACACACTGTGTGCCCTGTATGGCTCAAAGTCTCTGCAGCCTGTTTTTATCTGCTATCATCAGATCTTCATCATCCTCATTCACATCCCTCACACACTCTACAGCCTCATCAGCACTGACTTCATCTTCACTGACTGATGGAGCACAACATGAACCTGTGGAGGCTGAAACACTGTCCTGTCAAACATCTCCCCGTCACCACTCCACTTCTGTCAGCCTTTAAATGAAACGTGAATTAAATAAATACATCATTAAATAATTCATTAAATGTGTCAGTAAAATAATTAAAATAGAAAACAAACCAATAATTGATTAAATTTGTATTTAACTAATTAGAATTGTACATAAATAAATAATGAATTATTTTAAATGAAATTAACTGATAATTCATTATCAATATTTTTTTAATTAATTATGTACATTTTTAATTAATTACTGAAATAAATAATTCATTAGTGATGTATTTATTTAATAAACCATAAAATTATTGCTAGTTTACTCAAAATAATTTTAAGACATCAATATTAAAGGTTAAATTATGATAATGAATACATGCAACTATAACTGATGACATAAGAATTTGGATTTTTTAAGCTAAAGCGAAGGTGCTGACTCACTTGGCAAGTTACTCTCAAATCCTCCCTAATAACAAGAACATAATTACACTTTAGCCACAAGAGGGCAGCAGCATTAATACAAGTCACGTGTATATAAAGGTACAGTGATTATATTACAGTGATTTCGACAAAAACAAAACAGAAGTTGATGGCAGTGTGTTTTTATAACTTACAGAGCTTTTTTAGAGGCTTTGACCACTGGCAGCAGCCTCAGAAAAGCCTCCTCTGAAGCAGAGTATTTCTTCAGGTCAAACACATCCAGATCTTTTTCTGATGACAGTAAGATGAAGACCAGAGCTGACCACTGAGCAGGAGACAGTTTATCTGTGGAGAGACGTCCTGATCTCAGGGACTGTTGGATCTCCTCCAGTAGAGAACGATCATTCAGTTCATTCAGACAGTGAAACAGATTGATGCTTTTCTCTGCAGACAGATTCTCACTGAGCTTCTTCTTGATGTATTGAACTGCTTCTTGATTGGTCTTTGAGCTACTTCCTGTCTGTGTCATCAGGCCTTGCAAACGAGTTTGATTAGTCTTCAGACCCAAGAGAAAACGAAGGAACAAGTCCAGGTGTCCATTGGGGCTCTGTAAGGCCTTGTCCACAGCACACTGGTAGAAGTATTTCTCTGAAGATTTTCTTGTTTGAAACACCTTCCAAGTTGTTTGTTGCTCTTCCAGCAGATTGAGTCCAGAGTTGATGAAGGTCAGGTGGACATGAAGAGCAGCCAGAAACTCCTGAACACTGAGATGAACAAAGCAGAACACCTTGTTCTGGTACAGTTGTTTCTCCTCTTTAAAGATCTGTGTGAACACTCCTGAGTACACTGAGGCTGCTCTGATATCGATGCCACACTCTGTCAGGTCTGATTCATAGAAGATCAGGTTTCCTTTCTGCAGCTGATCAAAAGCCAGTTTTCCCAGAGACTCAATCATCTTCCTGCTCTCTGGACTCCAGTGTGGATCTGTCTCAGCTCCTCCATCATATTTGATCCTCTTGACTTTGGCCTGAACCACCAGGAAGTGGATGTACATCTCAGTCAGGGTCTTGGGCAGCTGTCCTCCCTCTCTGGTTTCCAGCACATCCTCCAGAACTGTAGCAGTGATCCAGCAGAAGACTGGGATGTGACACATGATGTGGAGGCTTCGAGCTTTCTTGATGTGGGAGATGATCCTGCTGGCCTGCTCCTCGTCTCTGAATCTCTTCCTGAAGTACTCCTCCTTCTGTGGGTCAGTGAACCCTCTGACCTCTGTCACCATGTCGACACACTGAGGAGGGATCTGATTGGCTGCTGCAGGTCGTGTTGTTATCCAAAGGCGAGCAGATGGGAGCAGGTTCCCTCTGATGAGGTTTGTCAGCAGCTCATCCAATGAGGTGGACTTTCTTGTTTCAGTCAGGATTTTAGTTTTGTTGAAGTCCAAATTAAGTCGACACTCATCCAGACCATCAAGTATGAACACAACCTGGAAGTCTTCAAGCCTGCAGATTCCTGATTCCTTAGTTTGATTAAAGAAGTGATGAACAAGTTCCACCAAGCTGAACTTTTCCTCTTTCAGCACATTCAGCTCTCTGAAAGTGAATGGAAATATGAACTGGATGTCCTGGTTGGCTTTGTCTTCAGCCCAGTCCAGGCTGTATTTCTGTGTTAAGACTGTTTTCCCAATGCCAGCCACTCCCTTTGTCAGCACTGTTCTGATTGGTTCGTCTCTTCCAGGTGAGGCTTTAAAGATGTCTTCTTGTCTGATTGTTGTTTCTGGTCTGTCTGGTTTCCTGGATGCTGTTTCAATCTGTCTGACCTCATGTTCATCATTGACCTCTGCAGTCCCTCCCTCTGTGATGTAGAGCTCTGTGTAGATCTGATTCAGGAGGGTTGGGCTTCCTGCTTTAGCGATGCCCTCAAACACACACTGGAACTTCTTCTTCAGTTGGACTTTAAGTTCTCGTTTACGGAGTGAAGCAAATATTTCTGAAGGTAAGAAATTCAGAAAAAAATATTATATAATAAATATCATAGCCTTTCAGTACCCTGAAAGGATGAATGTCTATTGGTCCATTTCTTGAGCTATTAGGAAAGATCAATATTCAGTCTTTAGAGAAATTCTCTTACTGCTCTGCAGATGGTCAGCCATCTCATGCTGCTTAAGTCTCCTCAAGAAGTGGAGTGTGATCTTCAGAAATGCTTCTCTGCAGCTCTTTCTTTCATCTTCATCCTCACCTTCAAACATCTCCTCATCCTCCATCTGGCTCTTTAAAGTTTCTGGGTGATCTGGACTCAGAACCTTCTGGATCTTCTTCAGCTCGTTCTTCACAAACATGGTGATGTTGTCCTCCAGCCGCTGGAAAAGAAGACTATATGAATTACCCAGTGGTAAATGGACTGGTTCTTATATAGCTCTCTTTGATACTCTGTGCACACAAAGCATTTTATACAACATGCCTCATTCAACCAAGCACATTGTTCTATGCTTAAATTAGGGCTGCTCGATTATGGCAAAAATTATAATCACGATTATTTGACGATATTTATTTAACCCTTTAAGACCTACCATAGAACCAAGTCCGCCAGAGCTTATATTATTTTTTTACATGCTGTAGTGCCATTTGTGGGAGCATTTCAAGTTGCTATACATCAATACAACTGTTATAGACCATATTTTAATAATATGTATGCATTAAGTCCATAGTAACTACATTAATTGCAAAAAAGTGCAACTAAAAAAAAAAATTGAAAATCGTTTTTGTTTTGTTTTTTTTACATATATTTCTACTTGGAGAAATTTAAGAGGCTTATCCCTCAAAACTTTAAATACAAAAAAATTGCAAAAAATAGTTTACAACAACAGGAAATTTATTTTGAGTGTCTTCATAGTTTTATTTTGGAGATACACCAATTTTTATATACTGTAGGAAAAACAAAAAACAATCCTATGATGCAAATTTGCAAAGAAAACAGCAGGTGCATCAAAATAAACTATTTCCAGCAGTGCAATTCGAGTTCTAAGCATCCCAGAAACTATTCAGAAAAGTCAAACATGACTTATAAAAACACCAGTATAGGCTTTTAAGGCCTACAAGTAAAAAACTACATTTTCCGCGAAATGACGTCACTTCCGGTTTCGGTCAGGAAATGGCGGACGTCTTTTTCAATGTGGGAAGTGTTACGAACAGCTGATCGGATCGGCAAAGCGTGTTTCTGGAATATTATGTTTTTGTTCCTGCAAGCGCTTTTTATGCAGTTTTTGCAAAGCTATATGTGGAAGGAAACCGTGACCTAGGACAAGCTGATGGCATAAGATGTAAGTACAACTCCTCCGGTTTCATATGCAAAAATAATTATTGCGCTAGCTTACGCGGTTCCGGTTTCTACAGGGATTTAAAAATAGTTACGCAAAACGGAGCTTGCCGCTCTGACCGGCTTTAAAGAGTTAACAATAACAATGTATTGAATAATGACTTTTAAAAATAATATAAACTAGTGTGCACATACTGATAACAGTGCAAATGTTTGCAATATAAAAAGTAAATGAAAAATGTAAACATCTATGTTTAGTGAACTTTGCAGTGTTGCTCTGTGGTGCAGCTACGACACCGTAGCAAAGTTTACACACTATGTCTACTTGATCCACGTCTGACTCCGCGAACCCATAATGTTTCCACGCCACTGAAGTTTATTTTACCTCTCTTTTCAACCAACGGCAGTCACTCTCCTCTCCAAATAACTTCTGCTTAGCTTTCCGAGCTTCCCTCGGGTCCTCTTAATTGTTGTGAGGCCTGTTCGAAATGCAGAGAGGTGCGCTCGATTTGCCACACGGAGCAGCGCGAGAGTAAAGCACGAGGGAGGGGCTAATAATCGGCTTAGTCATTTTTAATGATCGTTGAAAGCCCAGATCGTAATCGTGATTAAAATTCGATCAATTGAGCAGCCCTAGCTTAAATACTTTCTTTCACACTCTGATGGATGCATCAGAGGGCAGCTTGGGTTTAGTACGTTACCCAGTACATTTGCCAGCCAGGGTTTGATTCACAAACCTTCTGACTAGTAGCTGACCTGCTCCCCTCCTGAGCTACAGTCACCCCAATCTGACTGAAATCATGGAGCCCAAACTCTGATTTATGTTGGACACACTGACAATCCTCTGGTCCACAAAGTGCAGCATAGAGGTGACTGAAAAGAACAAATGTAAACGTAGTACTACAAACCATAACCACAGAGTCCAGGTGTGTTGGATGTTGCTGTGCAGACTGACCAGTGGAAACCTCTGCTCTCTGCTGGTCCACTCTGTGGAGGAGTAATGAATAATTAGCTCATGTTATGTCTGTCCACACACAGACACAAGCTAAAGGTCCATGAAGTGATGTTTGGATGGGTTCAGTCAATCAGATGACTGTCATGGTGAAGCTTTGCTAGTCCTGGTGATCCCACTGAGAATTAACATCTCAGTTTCCAGATGTCTGTAGTTTTCTGCTCAGTTTCTTTAGTCCCAACAGCTCTTACCATCTCCTGCGTAAAGCTTTCCCTCCATGCTCAGATGCCCTGGAACAAGGTGCTCTCTTTATATCAGTGACTGGTTTAAAGGGACAACTTGCAGTGCTCGCCAAACTTTGTGTCAGCAAAAGTAGTTCTAATGTTTCTTACATTTATTACATTTCTTACATTTTTACACACACAAATCAATGAACGCAAAAACATAAACTTTCCAGATATTTTGTTTTACAATGTTACAAAACTCAGTTCACAACTACACAGTCTGATTTACAAGCACAAAATATTTATGACCACAGTTTGAGCCGATGTATGTCCCGAGTCTGTGGACTCAGTAGTTTTGTTTTGATTGTTATTGTCTTTTGTTACAATTTCATTCTGATTAAGATTTTCTAGTTCTGAGGTTTTGGTTTCTGTGTTCCCTCTGTACTGTGTTAGTATTGTGTCTCTGTGTTCACTTCCTGTTTTATTTTGACAGTGCCATGTCCTATGTTAGTGTGTCTACTTTTGCTTCCCCTTGTCTGGTTATGTCCAATGAATCCTGCTGTGTCTCCCTTTTCTCATTCCCTGATTGCTCTTTTGTGTATATGAGCCCTTTGTTTTCTCCTGCTTGTTGCTGGTTCGTCTGTGTTGTCTCCCCGTGTCTCCGTTTAAGGTTTCAGGTTAGTTTTTTCAGTAGAGGTTATCTTAGCTTCTGCACAGGCCATCTCCACTGCACTTCACCGTTTCAATACAGCTCACTCACGTCACAGCAATGTCTGCATCTTGGGTCCTTTATTAAATTCAACATGGCTCGCCCCGCTAGCCGTGACATAAGATGTGAAAACAATATCCAAAAAACATGAGGGACAAACAGGGAATAGTTTTAAGGTGCAGGGCCAACAAACTGAGTCTAGCCATAAACTCAGAGTTGATTGAATTAGCATTTTGAATTGGCTGATCTGAGTTACTTCAATCAAGTCTATGTTCACTTTGAGTTAAGATTATACGTGATTGATGTAAAAGAAAAAAGCCATCATCAGCAACTGATTCTGATTTAGCAGGTTTTCTAAACAGTACCCATCCCTAGCTGGCTGTAGTTAAACCTTTACTTAAAAAGCATCCCTAGACCCAGCTGTCTTAGCTAATTATATCTCCAACCTGACAATCCTTGAAAGAGTAGTTGGGGGGAGACAATCAGAGGGGCAGTGTGATGATCTTTGGTTACAAACTACCGCAGTCAAGTCCAGAGGTGGGTAGTAACGAGTTACATTTACTCCGTTACGTTTACTTGAGTAAGTTTTTGAAAAAAAATGTTAATGTTAATGTTAGCCATTTAAATATTAGCAGTTAGCTGAGGCCACAAGAAGAAGAGGCCCTAGAAGAACAATGGATGATAAGATTGGATTTTCAAGACTAGGCAGAGACGTGTTTTCCTTTACTGTCTCTTACAGAGGAGGGAGCAGATACCAGACGAGGTCACGGAGGTACGGGGAGGATTCGCAGCAGACAGCAAGACTGCCACGTCCATGCGAGAGAGCGATGGCTACGATAATCTCTGTTTTTGTCTCCCTATATAATGTTGTACAGCCCATTTGAGGGTTATCCTCTCTGTGAACCAGATGCTTGATTTCACACAGAGGTCCACCAACTCAATTTGATCAGTTATGGAACGATTTACCTCGACAGGCTCCTTCACTCGCTGCTTTTAAACCTCCTTTAAAACACACTTTTACTCCCTGACCTTTGACCCAGTGTGACATGTTGACTCACTACCTCAGACAGCTTAAAATAGTCTTTTTGTTTTTTGGTGCTGCCTAAAAGAACCGTAAAATATCTGTCCTATATACAGTTATGTTCATATATTTTTGTACTACATCAGGAAACTCAAAAACATAGTTTTTAATATTTTAATCCTTATTTTTAAAACAGTTTTTGTCATTTTTCTTCTCCCATTGCATCAAAAATCATTATTTACACTGAATAAATGAGTCAGCAGCTCTCTTACATTGTTGCTGCAGGTTCATTACTGAACACTGGAGGTAGTTCTTTGGACCAGTCACTCCTCACAGACACACAGCTGGATGCTGCAGATCCTGCTCCATCCTCTTCCTCCATCTTCTTGATGTCAGGGTGGAGTTAGTCTGGGAGGCAAACACACACACTCAGAGGTGCTGTTGTACTGGAAGCATCACACTGACGGGTTTCTAAAGTTCTCATTGATCATTTCATGGAGTTTCTGTGGTAAACACTGTCCTGTGACGTATGTGTTATGGTGAGGGTCATGAGGGCTAACCAGCCCCACTCCTTACTCCTCATATTTCAGCCTGAAGCACAATAACAGCCTAAACCTAACCAGGAGGCTGTAACCTCAAAGGGACTTCATGGTTAGAAATAAAGGTTCAATGAAATGAAGCAGATCATAAAGACATGAGTTCCAGCTTTAAAAGAAGCATCCACACGATGACGGCACAGCAGAGGAGCACTTTCTCTAACACACTGATTCAGTTCCACTGACACAAGGACACACACAGGAAGGCACACACACACAAGCCTTTATAAGAAACAACACAATCATCTGCGCTTGACTTGTCAATCCAAGTCCTTAGCCCATGAGCCCGCGGTATCAGACCACAGATATTCCCTTACTTTGAAAAAATAAAGCCAGTTTTCAGAGCAGACCTGATGTTTATGCTACAGCCTGTTTACCAATATAATCAATATCAGATATCAGAGCAACAGAAACCTCGGTGATCAGGACGCTGGGACTGAGAACAGGAAGTGGCTCAAACGTCACAGTCTCATAACGTCACCCTGAACTCCACTCACCAAGGGCGTAGATTTGGCATGGACGGAAGGGACGTGTCCCCACCAATATCCAGCGATTATTGAATTGTCCCCACCAATAATTTGATCTCTTCGAGTAAAGAAAAACAAACCCGATAGTAAGAAAAAAACGATCTGTCAGCGTCTCATTCAGCGAGCGGAGCAGAAAAAGTTAAATTACGTTCTCTACTGGAGTCCTACGTCATGTGACAAATATGGCCAATGTGATTGGCTGAGCCTTTCAGGGAGCTCTGTTTAGTTTCAGCAGCGGCAAACCTGCGCTGCGAGGAGGAGAGGAGGACGGCAGCGCAAAGGAAGAACCTGGATATAAGAAATTGTTTTTCAAAGAAACCTGTAAGTCACTTAAAGTCAAGTTCACTCATATAATGTGTCCGTCACAATAACGTTACAGGCTATGCCGGGTTCTCACACAGCTGAATAAACTGCTGTGTGAAAACAGCAGCTTATTCGACCATCTACGCCAGCGTCCGGTTATGTTTTAGACAGCAAGGAACAGACGGCGGGTGACGTAATTCTGAAGGCTAGACCGTCCAATTTCACAGTCGCTCATTTCCGGTCTACCCGGCTTTCGGAGGACCCGGCCCACTTAGACCACTAAGGCCGCGTCCTCAGGTGGACGCAGCCTCTGAAGTTGGACACCCCCGGCCTGTTTCCGGCTGGACAATAATAACAGTGACATTTAACTTATTTTATCCGATAAATAAACACTGTAAGTTTCAAGTTTTTTGTATATATATGTACATGTATTCCCCCCCCAGCCCCTTTCTCCCTAATTCTGAGGTCTCAAGGTTGGCAAGTAGGTGCTAGGCTTGGTCCACATCAGTCTAAAATTGTATGTAACCACGAATAATGTGATTCCATGTCCACCAGGAGAGACTGGACAGTATAGATGTAAAACAAATATGCCAGCAGTTCATTTCAGCTAACGAGAGGAGCAGGCATGTGTTTGTTGTGTGGGCATGTAGTCCATATCTGTTGCTGTAACAGTAGTTCATGTTTAGAGTTAAACATCCCAGCTCACTGATCTGATAGAGGGCAGTAGTGCCTAAAATGTTGCATAATGTTGCTGAGAGATCATTTACTTTGTGGTAATCTTAGATGAGTAGTTTTATGGACAAAACCCACCAGATCATTCAGTGTTCCCTTAGTGCTAATGTATCAGAGATGTTGGTGTACTATAGCTGAAGTAATGTTGTTAAGTCCTTAAAGTCATATTCTTTTATTGTCTTGACTGTATTTGAAGCTATTTTTACTTTTGTATGATACCTGATTTATATGGAATATGGCTGAAGTAAACTAAAGCCTGAAATACTTAGTCAGTCATTTGTTTAATAGTAATTTAACATTATATAATTCACATATAAAACTATGAATTGTAATTTTAAACGGTTTAAAAGCATGTAGAATAGCACATGTAGGCAAGTATATTTCTCCTCTTTTTATCAAGAAGCAAAAACAAAAAGGAAAAAATAAGAAACGGGGCAGGGGTCGATGGTTGAATCATCCGTCCCCACCAATGCCACAACCAAATCTACACCCTTGCCACTCACGGAGTTTCTGTCGCTATTGTAGTTTTTAAAGTCCCGTGATTAAGGCGGGTCTTTCTGTGAATCCGCACGCTCATTGGCTAATAGCTCGAGATTGACACATCGTTATCCAATGAGCGTGCGGGAACTTCCGACATAAAGTTGTTTCCTTTGAAAAACCAAAGTCTGATTATTTTTGCCTCCACTGACGGAGCCTGTTGTTCCCGCCACAGAGACACAGTAATGTCAGAGCGGTGTTAACACTCACCCTGCCTCAGCACAGCTCTCACTCTCCTCCTGCTCTCTCACACTAAACGGAGGCTCAGCTAAACTCACTTCCTCTACTTACAGGAAACCAGTGCTCAGAGGAGCCGACCGGCCTCACATTTCACCCACAGACACGAACAGCGTGGAATTATTTTATGTCATAAGAAGAAACATATTCATGTAAACACTCACCTGCCTCAGCTCCACCTTCCTCCTTCTGCTGCGGAGGCTCAATACTTTCACTTTCACTGCTGCTCCCTAAACACAGAGGATGCTGGGACTTGTAGTTGTTTCCTTCCGGTGCGGTCTTCCTCTTTGTTTGTTTGTGTTCAAGTTATTTCGATCATGTAAACATCAACAGAACACGTGAAGCCACACAGAGTTTGTATGTCGAGGTGGGTAGGAGGGTTTGAGGGTTTGGGGAGGGGTCAGAGGGAAGAGGTCTCTCAGTCTTGACAATCCACATTGATGGCATTGCATCTTTCAACGTGTTTGTGGGTCGATTTGGATGCTCCAGGTGTGAGAGCAGCCACTCAGCCTCTACTGCAGATGTGTGTCACAAGTTCATCTAGTAGTAGGCTATGGCACTTGGCCACAGGTGGCAGCAGTGGACTGGCCTCCATTTGAGACTGCTCCAGCTGCTATGTGATAGTCCAGCTGCAAACTGAAGATCATATGCAAGTTTTGGAAATTAAACTGTACAATATAAAGCGCCTTGAGGCGACTGTTGTTGTGATTTGGTGCTATATAAATAAAATTGAATTGAAATTCAGAATATTCTTAACTTAGCTTTAAAACCAACCCAATCTAACTCTCCTCCACACTCAAAAACAAAGACAAACCAACTGACACATCTGAGTCCCTCACTTTCTTCAATCCACTCACTCTCACAAGCTCCACTTAGTCACACTGGCTCTGTTTATTACTAATTACTATTGTCTCCCCAGAAACACTTCAGTTTTCTTTTTTCCTATTTCAGTTGTGTTTTTTGTGCTTTTGCAGCGTTTTTTTTTTTTATTGCTGGTGTTTTCTTAAGTTGCAGTCCGTTTGGCCTCTCAGGGCCACCGTAGATATAGGCCAAAAATAAATACATAACATCATTTCAGTCAGTTTAAAGGTTTATTTGCAAGACACAAAAACAGAAAAAATTAAAAGTTACAAATGTATTGTGCATGAAACAGGAATTCAAACGTGGCTCAGATGTGTGTCACAAGTTAATCTGGCTGTAGGCTATGGCACTTGACCACAGGTGGCGCTAATTGACTTGACGCCATTTGAGTGCACACAAAGTAAACTGCACACTTTAGTTGTGAAGCGAAAACGCTGAAATCGCAGTAATAACACGTACGAGGGGAACGATAACGAAGACAAGATGCTCCTGATCGTTACTCTTGCTGTCCTGTGAACAGCATCGGCGTGGTGTTAATTGTTTGCTTTTGTTTTGGCGATCGCCCCGTGAATGAGAATATGACCAGGTAAACCCGCGACATTTTTAAATAGTTTGTCGTTCAACAGCAACAAGACTGACGGAGTGTGTTTGAGGAAACCTCACAAATGTCACAGATGAAATATTTGGTGTTTATTTGCTGGTTTGTCGGTAGCAGCTCCTTCAAAGTAAGTCTACCACACATCTGTTTGACCAACACCAGTTGATTTGGATCACCGGTCCAAACAATTTGAACCATTGTTATGTTACCTTTTGTGTTGAGTTTGACTGATATTTGCTGGATAGCAAATGTTTTAAAGCTTTGCAACCTTTATCTGTACATAGCAGTTAAACTGTTTAGATCAATCTTTATTGATAATATACATTATTTATTTATGAATTACTGTGTACACAAGAATAAGTTAATGTATTAAGATAAACTGGCTGAAATTTTTGTATTATTCTTGTGATTTTCTTTTTTTATTGGCCCTGTTTAGTTACAGGCCAGGTGACCCTTTAGGGGTTTAAAATGCCGAGCCAATGAACGGCAGGGAGCAGGAATCTTTCTTCACTGAAGCTTCCACTTCCACGGGTCTGGTAGGAAGTTGTCCAAGCCAACAAAACAAACAGACAAAAAATCCATCTATCAATCACCTGGATCACCTGTTGAGAAAGAAAAAAGAGAAAACAAGCAAACAAAAGAGAGCAATATAATAAACAACATCATCGCGATGATCTATGTGAATATAACTGTAAATACTAAATATTGAATATTATTGTGCAGCACGTAAGATCGACAGCGCACAGTGTGCTTTGAGGTAGCAGCCAAAATGCAAGGCAAGTTTATTTATATCGCACAATTCAACAACAAGGTGATCCCAAGTTCTTTACAGAACATTAAAAAACAAAAACAGATAAAAAGCATGATTTAAACGTGACGTGCCCGTGAGCTCCGCCGGCAGCCAGCTGTGCCTGAGTGACCGAGCCCCAGGCCGAGAGGCCAAAGGCACCCCACCCCCGAAGGAGCCCGAGCGAGCCCCAGGCTCCAGGCCCCGACAAGCAGTACCTGGACCCCCATCCCCGGACACAAAGAACCACCAATGCACCGATGTCTGAAGGCGTCTGCCACTGGCAGGGGGAGTGGTGGGGGGAGATAGGCCTCCATACCTTGGAGGGCCTGAGATGTCCCCAGAGAGGTGGCGTCTGATACCCGACCTGACATATGGACACAGACAAACAGGCACACACAGATACAAACATCCATTCCCACCCTCATGCTCTCATATGCAATTACTCAGCAGCAGGTAAGCGCATAGCCCCTCCTGATAGCCCTCAATGTCTACGTGTATTTAAAATTGAGAGGTGGGCAACGGCGCCAGGGGTGAGGTTGTACACCCTGATGTGATTCTGATCTGGGAAACTTTAAAGACATTCATAGCCAGACTGCTGACTTTGTGTTTTTATTCAGTCGCCTAACAGAAGTGCAGTGAGAAACGATTTACCCCATCCTGATTTCTTAGCTATTTGCATATTTGCCACACTTACGTGTTTCAGATCGTGAAGCAAATTTTTATGATAGATAAAGATGACCAGAGTCAGTATAAAATAAAGCTTTTACATGTATTGCTGGGAGGTCAGCAGCTCCCTCCACTGCTTGGCCCTCTGTGAAAAACAACTGGGATCCAGCTTCCCTGTGATGCTGAATTATATAAGTGGACAAAAATAAATAGATAGAAGGATGGATGATTGTATTTTGTGTACAATCGTTGAAGTGTAAAAAGGGTTGGCCCTCCGTGGTGCCCTAAGCAAAGTTTGATTTTTGGGGCCCTTTAATAGTGCCAATAATAGTGATTAATGATCACCTACTATAAATGTATTTCATTTTCTAATGTTGATGTTGTTGTAATCCACAGTGAAAAATGTCATAAAAACAGATAACAAATTTGCAACTTTCATGAAAAATGTTTTCATTAATATTTAAAAAAAAAACTAAGCAAAACACCTCCCCCTGCTGGCCACACAGAGAAACAATAGATAAAACCTGAGAGCTGCACAGTTGCAGCAGTGTGGTTTACGTCATTCTGTTGTCAGCCTGTTTTACACATCGGTGGTTTCTTATTGAGGTGTAAAAAGATCTGAAATCGTAGTAAATTCAGCTGCTATTGTGGGCTGGGGATGATTTACACTTAACATTTTAATAACTGGGTATTGAATGTCAGAGGCCCAATGTTCCCTCTAATTTTTCACGTGTCTGAGCGAACACACAAACTCCCTGAGCGGTTCCTTGGACCACTGTGAGCGACATCAGACGTGTGCACTGTGGTCACGCCGGCATCGAATCCATCCAAGTTTCATGGTTTATTAAAATAATCAAATTACAGTGTTTACATTTATGTTAGACTACTTTTAATGAACTGCTTCAGCCCATTTACAATGAAAATGTAAAAGAAATCTTGTTCATGACCTGTGTAGTATGTTAACACTATTGGAAGTAAAAATAACTTGAACTCCAATTTCGAAAACACAACTTTTTTTCTTTATAAAGCTCTGACTTGTGTTATGAGTCTGTGGTCTGGGAGAGAGTCTGTAACTCTCTGTCTGCAAAATACAGCATATAATGACCAGCAGCCACGGTCGATCACAGCCCCGGTGCAGAGAGCCCCCTCCGAGGAAACACTGGAGATATGACACAATAGGATATATACAGGGTAAAAAGATAAAGTAAATAAGAACGGGATACAATATAAATAGAAATAGAAATAGAGTAAGAAGATAAAAAATGAATAAGAATAAAATCAATAAATATTAGGTAAAACCTAAATTAATAAATAGAATAACAGGATAGAATAAATAAGCATAAAATAAATAAACGTTAGGTGAAAGCTAAATTAAAAAGGTGGGTCTTGAGCCTGTTCTTACAAACATGTACGTTCTCTGCGGCCCTGAGCTCCTCCGGCAGGCTGTTCCACAGACGAGGACCATACCACTGAAAAGCTGCCTCTCCGTGAGTATGTGTCCTGACTTTGGGAACAGTCAAAAGGCCAGTGCCAGAGGACCTCAAGGTCCGCGAGGGTTCATATGGTAAAAGCAGGTCTGAGAGATAAGCCCAAGACCATTAAGACATTTAAAAACCAATAAAAGAACTTTAAAATCGATCCTGAAACACACGGGGAGACAATGCAGCGATTCTAAAACCGGTGTAATGTGGGCTCGCCCTCTGGTCTTCGTCAGCACACGAGCTGCAGTTTTGTAAAAGTTGTAAGGGTGATATATTCTTTTTGGGGAGACCAGAGAGCAGGGTGTTACAGTAATCAATGCGACTGCTAATAAAAGCATGCATCAACATCTCCGTGTTGGCCCGAGAGAGAATAGGGCGGACTCTGGCTATATTCTTTAAATGATAAAATCCCATTTTGGTTACATGTTTAATATGTGGGATAAAACCAAGCTCAGAGATAAAAATAACACCCAGGTTTTTCACTTGTAGTGAAGGACATAGTGAAAATGCCTGTAATTTAGACAAGAGTTTCTCTCTCTGAGCCTCAGGACCGATGATTAAAACTTCAGTTTGTCCTGGTTAAGCTGTAAAAAGTTTTCTGCCATCCAAGATCTTATATCTAAAATACAGTTAAAAAGGGCATCCATTGGTCTGGTGTCACCGGGAGACACGGAGATGTACAGCTGAGTGTCATCCGCGTAACTGTGGAAGTTCACTCCATGCCTCCTGATGACACCGCCAAGAGGGAGCATATACAAATTAAAAAGTACAGGGCCTAAAACCGACCCTTGGGGCACACCACATGTCATTTTATGGATCTTAGAGGAGCAATTAATTATATAGTTACTTCTTCAAAAAAGTTACTCAGTTTGGCAAACAAAGTTTTTTGCAGCTATTTTTTTAAATGCAGCCAAGGCATTTTTAAATAAACATTTCAAACTATTTACAGAACAATCAGCTGTTCTGCATCAAATCTGATGCCACACAAATTATTTGTGTCACTCCAAAAATTTATTTCTGTCCACTATGAGATGAAGGAGAACAACAGCCTGATACCTGCAGGCCTGACAACAGCAGATGTATCACTCCTGTAACACCTGTAGCATTCAGCAGTCGCCTCATTGTTCTGACACACACAACAAAACTATTGACTACACTACACACTAACTACACACTAACTACACAAGATTTGCGCTAAACGTCGCAAATCTCTCACATCTCAAAGCACCGCCGTCACTCCTAAAACTTCCCCCGTTTCTTAACAACTAGATGCCACGTTGCCATATCATTTTTTGATTGGTCGACATGGTACTTTTTTGGACGAATAGGAAAGGCAGAGGGGGAGGGGTTTGTTTTTGCTCACAGGTGGAGAGCGCTTTCGAGACTTTTTTCTTATAAAACGCCTATTTAACCGTTTCTTCCTGCAGTAAATATAAACAACCAGTATTCAGGAAGAAAACCAAACATTGCATATTTTTTTTATCACAACTCTGGTTTTACGTGGCCGATCAACACAATTTAAAAACTGGTATAAAGTCCCCAATTTTTCCGTCAATTGTTCCGTCTGTCCTGCTCACATCTCCAATGGTTGTACACGTTGTCAGTAACGTGGCTTCACTCCACATCAGCCACGCCGCTTTGCCAGCTAAAACACCGGTGTCGGCACATAAGGACGCTGTCATAGCCTGTCAACAAGGTTGATTGGCTGCGCATATACGCATCATTGGCTGGACTATGTGATAAGGTGGCATCGTTCCCATATGGGAGCAGCCAGTCACTTACTGACTAACACTGCAAAACAGAATTGTTAAAGTATTAATTTTAATTTCAATTCAGGTTAGATTTTTTTTGTGCGCAACGCAGAATTTCTGTGCGCAGAGACTGTGCCAGCAGTGCGCAATTGCGCACGTGCGCAGCTTAGAGGGAACATTGCATAGGCCCACTAAAAGTTACAAAATAAGCTAATGTCAAATACATTTACTGTAAACACATCAGAAGGTTAGTCATGTGGCAAAAAGTTAGATCTATACAAAATGTTGCAGGGAAACAGAGAAGGAGCTCATATAGGTTTGAGTTTTATTCACATCTATTGTGCAGGTACAAATAACAGAGTGGAAAACTATATTTTGTGTTTGCAAACATTAATTTATGAAGATTAATTAACATGAGTAGGGATGGGTATCGTTTAGGTTTTATCCGATACCGGTGCCAAACCGGTAATTTTGAAACGGTGCCGGTGCTTAAACGGTGCTCAAACCGGTGCCTAAAGAATGGAGAACACAAAATTGATCCTAAAACCTCTCATGTTCAGCTGTTTTTTTTGTAAAAAGATAACAATGTTAGCCTTTTCTGCAGCTATGGGGCATATATGGTATCACTCTTGGCTGGAAGCAGTGCTTAAACAATGGAAAAAACACAAACTTTATCCAAAAACCTCTCATGTTTAACTGTTTTCCACTTTTTCTTTGGTCATTTTAGCCTTTTTGGCCAGGGTGAAGGGAGTATCTGCCATCAAACAAGAAGACAGCCGCATGTAACTACGACGGTGTTTGCTAGTTCACCTTACATGCATTAATGTAATAACGTGGTTAGCCTACTCAACGTAAATTACACACGAACAACATTAAGCTACTCACGCAGAGAAGAACGGCTGCTGCTGCCATCATCATCCGTCATCATTTCTGCTACACTGGCAGGGCTAGGGGCCGGGACTCTCCTCTTCGGGTTCTTGGGGGATGTTGCTAACTCCGGGTCCGATAACAGGCACCACACCCGCAGTAGATGTGCTCGGTGTGAGGTCTCGCAGCAAGCTATCAAATACGGCGCATTTCTCGGCTTTTAAAAACAAACGCTAAGCGTCGCCAGGTGTTTCATCGGATTCGAGGTGTTACCTCCTTTGACAGTATCACAGTATCAGCTTAAAGCACTTGTTGCAGGCTGCTGAGTTTGCATCTTTTGCTGTGAAGTACAGCCAGACTTTTGACCGCTTCACTTTGGGCATTTTTAATCTGTAGCTCTGCTCTAAAAGAACGTACGTACCTGGGCCCGCCTACTATCCTTGGAAATGTAAAATGATTGGCTAGAATTCAAAGTGTATCACAGCTCAGGGAAAAAAAGCACCGAAATAAAGCACCGAAATGTGCGCTGTTTTTCGGTCTGGTTACTACCGTTTATGTCAGAACCGGTGCCATCATGGCACCGGATACCGGTACCCATCCCTAAACATGAGTGTAGCACAAAGTAAAGGTGAAAGCAGTATTCTGACACGACAGTGCAATCAAAACACATTTTGCCACTACAATCTGTGAATAATTGTGACAAACAACTGTCATTTTAATATTGGACAAAATAGGTTCCAGAGTGTGGGGGTGCCTACTGGGGTCAGCGGGGGAGCTCGCCCCAGGGAGGGGCCGCTTGCCCCTCCCTTTCTTCCCTCCCCATCCTCAGCTGCCTCCCTATTCCCGCTCTACCACACCCACCCACACACGCAGGGCTTGGGGTGCAGGTATGTCACCAGGGTGCAGGGGAGGCACTCCCCCTCTGTCCCCTTCTGGCCGCCTGTGCCTCAATTTTATTCTGCAACCCAGACATCCACATTACTCACACTCTCACATAACACATACATATAGGGCCTTGGGGGTGGGCACGTTTTACAGCATCCAGAGGATGGTCGGTGTATTCCAACCCACCCCTGGTGCCCTACCCTCAATTTTAAATGCATATAGACACTGAGGGTTTTCGGGAGGAGCCGTGCTTCTCTCTGAGAGGAAGCAGGAACCATGCTCTCCTGTGTTTAAAATGCACTTTAGAACAGCACACAGCAACACTACATATGAGCGGGCGTAGGGAGGTTTGAGGTCTTCACTCACCCCGGTTCTGTTAGCCATCAGGGCTGGGGAGCTGGGAGGAGGTGCTGGCCGTCAGACTGGGGTCTGGGATGCGGGGCCTCCCTGCTACTGCAGATAAGGAGGTGGTCCGCTTGACTCCACCCCAGAGAGAAGGGTTACATCTCCTGGGTTTAGGTGCGGCTTGCCCCTCTGGGGGCGGGGGTACCTGGACCTGGGATATAGAGTATGTTTGGGGAGTGCGACTGTCTGTGCAGTGTCTATTTGTGTCTGTCTACATGTTGGGTGAGTGCCGAGTATTTGGTTGTGCATATGGGGTGGGAATGCACGTTTGTGTCCGCGTGCGCCTGTTCGTCTGTGTCTATATGTCAGGTTGGGTCTTAGACTCAACCTCTCTGGGTACATCTCAGGCCCTCCAAAGTACGGAGGCCTATCTCCCCTCACCACACTCCCTGCCGGTGGCTGATGCCCTCAGACGTTGGTGTGTTGGTGGTCCTTGTCGTCTGGGGCTGGGCGTTCATGTATGTACCGGCTCACTCCTGGTGGCCGATTGGCGGGGCCTGGCGCTTGTGGCCCGGCTGGGCTCCTTCGGGGGGTGGGATACCCTCAGTCCTCTGGCCTCTGGGCCTGAAGCTCGGTCCTCTCTGGCACAACTGGCTGCCGGCAGAGCCCGCGGGCACGCCACTGCAACCCCCTCTGGCCTCTGCTCCGTAGCTGCTGGGTGACCTCTCGTTTGGGGCTCTACTCAGCTCTTCCCTGGAGGGTGGCACGGTTCCCCCCCCTTTTGGTGGTCCTCCTCGGGTCCTTGTACTCTGGGTTCTCTGGATATCTGCGGCCTGGATCTCCTCCATACCTGCTTCATACCCTGGGGGACGGGGCTATGGCTCCCCACACTCCCTAGCAGATCGTTACATGGAGAAACCTTTGGAATACAAGCGTGCTGATCCACACAGGTGTGCACACAGGTGTACACACGGGTGTTCACAGACGTGGACTACACCTTTCTTGGCTGCTGCCTCAAAGCACATTGTGCGCTGTCTATCTTGCGTGCTGCACAATATCGTTTAATATTTAGTATCTACTGTTATCTACTGCGAGCTAGTTTATTGTGATGGTGCTGTTTTTATTATGTTGCTCTTTTTTTGTTTGCTTTCTCTTCTGTTTTTTTTTTTTCTCCATACAGGTGATCCAGGTGTTTTGTTAGTTTTTCTTTCTTTCTTCCCCCTTTCTCACCGTCTCTTCTCCCCTCTGGTTTTCTTTCTCTCCCTCTCTTTCTTTCATTCTTTCTCCCTGTCCTATCCCCCAGTCATGTCTGTCCCGTTTGTAGCAACCGAAAATAAAATAAATTCATAATTATAATAAAGGTCAATCAAATGGACCAATATGGCAAGGCCACGATGATCCACTTGGTAAAATAAATCCGCTTGGCATCTTTCTTGGCCTTAAGACAACAATTCTGATGGCTAAAGATCCAAACGGGACACAAAAAAAAATATATTGGACAAAATAGTTGTGCAGTTGTGTTTGTTCTGAATGAAAAACGTTAGTCTTTGGTAAACATTTTAATCACATTTATAGATGCAATATGTTATTTCAGTTCAGACTAAATGTTACCACACGTTCCCATCATTAGAGCGCATTTAAAGTGTGGAGAAGTCTGTGAAGGTTCTCAGTCATCCAGGTCATCGTAGTCTAAGGAGCTTGGAAAGAAAAGCGTCTGGACTTCTTTGAGTTATTTGAAGACGTTTCACCTCTCATCCGAGAAGCTTCTTCAGTTCTAAGGGTCAAATGGTGGAGAGTCCAAGCTGTATTGAAGAATTTCTAACTTCATGTAGGCTAAACAGCGGCCTAGAATTAGACTCAAAACCCTGCAGTTGCCCAAAATAAAGGGGGCATTAATGTACCAGATTCTACAGAACACCAGAAATAACTGCTAAGATGGGTCCAACACATCTGAGTTCATGCTGGAGGAACTGTGGGACACACTCTGCCAACCATACTTACATATTGTGGCTCTGCCCTAAACTCTGTGTATTCTGGAGGCAGATATTTGATGCTCTCAAAGACATTTTCCAAGGTAAATATTCCACTAATTCCTACAGTAGCAGTGTTGGGAAGGATTGCAGAACATATTGACTGCAAAGCCAAAACTTGCCTGCTAAATATATGACTCACTGCAGCCCTAAAATGCATAACTATCAGATGGTTAAAACCAGAAACTCCCACATATGGATATATGGATCCAGAGAGTGTATGATGTCTGTCTGATGGAACAAATTACACACTACATACTACCTTTACTGTTACAATGAAGAACACCACCTAATTTTGTGAGCTCACTCTCTCTCTACACACACACACACACACACACACACACACACACACACACACACACACACGTGTGCTGGACATTCATGGCTGCTTTGTGTAGTTACAGTTGAATAGAGGAAGTGTAGGATGTATCACTGCTGATTCAAAATAAATAAAAATTTAGTTAAAAAAGAGTAACAATTAAAAAGATGCAACACTGTTGTAATCTTGTTGAAATTTGGACAGCAGGAGGTGTAGTTTCCCTGAATTTGTTTTCCTGAATTTCTCTGTATTTTTTGTCACTAAGAAGTCAGGAGGCAGCATGAAACATGAAGTAGATTCACAACTTTTTTTAAAATTTGATTAATTATCCTTTACATTTGAGAGTAACAGATAGTTAAGTAAACTAGTTATCATACACTCTTTAAAAAAATGGAAATATAAATATTTAACATCAGATTTCTCACAGAAACACAGAATTTATATCAATAACCCTAAAACATAAAAAGCAACTTGTCCACCCAAGTTGTGAATGCAATAACATGAGAACGAAGGGACGTAGGAGTTTCAAACTGATACCACAGGTGTATCTATAATTGGTTTAAAATCAGTAACCTTGACCTTGAGGTCAAATTTTTATGAAAATCTTGTAAATTGATAACTTGAGAACATGGCGACATAGGATATAGAAATTCATTACATAGGTACATCTGCTGGGAGGCTGAGGGGCACTACTGGCTGTTGCTAGTAGTTTTTCTTTGAAATTTTCTGTTTGATTAAAACAATGCAGACTGAGTCATCTACAACAAAGATATGATTACCTGACAAAAGGAATCTCATATACATGTCTATTCAGTAAAAGAAATTAATTGTGTTTAAAGCAAACAGATAAAGGGATCAGTGATGGCAATTATTTGTCATTGTCTTACTTGTCTTAGCCCAGTTAGGTAAACATTAACAATTGTGGTGGCAGATTTCTTTTGTCATGTATTAACTGAGAGCCATGCTAGGCTCAGGGAGACTCTGCTGACCGTCTGTCCCGCGGTCATGCAGGGACTTCATCAAGCTTGCTCGTCTGTTCTTTGTGTGTTTTGATTAAAGAATGTTAGCTACCGCTCACCGCTCGTCTGCAGGCTTTATTTAAATGGAAAACTTCCACAACAGGCAAAAAAAAGCTTTTTGCTAAAAAAAAAAAAAGATTTAGAGCAGAAGTTTTTTGCACTGCATTTTAAAATGAAGATATATTGCATTTATTTACAATTAAAGACACAGAGCAGAAAGTGTGTTACTGTTTTACATCTACAGACACACAAGAAAAGAAGCAGGCAACATGAGGTCAAGTTATGGAGATTTTATTTGTGTATTTCAGTACATGTATTTAGATTAGAGTTTTTAAAAAACAAACAAACGTCCCAAGAAGAAGGATGGGGTGAAAGAAAGGTGGAGAGAGGGGGAAGGAGGAAGAAACTATTGATCTCCTCAAACTTGATGCTGCTGGATCAGTTCTTTCTCAGCAGTCTGCTCCAGAATCCCCTCCTGTCCTCGGCTTGCTTTTCTTTTGCCTTCAGCTCTTTTAAGGTTTTGTTGAGCTGCTCCTCGGCATCTTTAAATTTTTCTTTCAGCTGCTGTTTGGCCAGTTTCCCTTTGTGTTTGAGGAGCTCTTTAGCTTCCTTTTTGTGCTTTTGTATTTCTTTAAGTTCATCTTTGCAGCCTTTCTTGCTCACCGTCGTTTCTTTCTTGAATACCTTCAACTCAATTTTCTCTTCTGCAAGTTCCTCTTGCACTTTCATCAGTTCCTTCTTCATGTTTTGAGTGTAACTCTTTGTATCTTCCATTTCTTTCTTTGCTTCCTGTATTTTAATTTTCTCTTCCTCCAACACTTTTTGAGCTTCCAACAATTCTTTCTTCATATTTTCAATCTCATTTTCTGCCTCGTGTTTACATTTTTTCTCCTCTTCAAGTTGTTGCTTCACATGCAGTAATTCCTTCCTTAGTGTTTCAGCTTCAGCCATTACATTTGCAGCTTCTTGTGTTTCCAACTGCATTTTCCTTTTTTCCTCTTCAAAAGCTTCCTGCACCTCCTGTAATTCCTGCATCACATTTCCTGCCTCCTTCTTTGCAGTTTGATATTTATTTTTGGCTTCTTGTGCTGTGCTTTTCTCTTCCTCCAATGCTTTTTGAGCGTCCAACAGTTCTTTCTTCATGTTTTCATTCTCGTTTTCTGCCTGTTGTTTTCTCATCTTCTCTCCTTTAAGTTTGAGACCCACATGCAGTAATTCCTGCAATACTACTTCAGTTTCAAACTTTGAATTTTTAGCTTCTCCTCTTGATTTTTCTGCCTCTTCTTTTAATTTGACATTTTCAGCCTGTATCATTTGAAATTTAAAATGAATCAGCTGTACTGTATTGTGAGGTGAAGCACTCGCCGATCCTCTTCTCCATCTCCCTTCATTCATTTTGGCCTTTTAAACAAAGGAACCAACGTTTTGTAGAGGAGTGAAGTGAAGTTTTCGATGTTTCTTCGTCAACTGTCGTTTGTCCTGCACAGAGATGCTGCTGTAGATGTGTCTCTAGCTGTGTCTGGATACAATGAAACATGCTGTAACTAAGTGCTTGTGTTGCACAGTTCTACTAAACATTCCATTTCATGCATGCTCCGCCCACATGGTCAGGAATGTCAGGTGCTGCATCTCCAAATGCTGCTCCCGTTGCCTAGCAATGACAGCTGTTTACTTTTTGGGGTCTGGTTCATTGTTTAATAAAGAAAACATGTCCAAGTATTGGGTGCTGAGGCTCAGCGCATATTCTAGCCTGCTGTGTGGGTGGGCAGCTAGAAATCACTGGTGGGCAACATGAGTGAGGAGAAAACTGGAGCAGCCAAGCAGGGAGCTGCAGGTTGCTGGTTTGAGTCTCTGTTCAGATGCTGGTGTCTCCTCTCTCTGAGATGTCTGCAAACAGTCCCAGATAAAACAATAAGGATAATAAACAAACACGTGACTAAAATAACAATTATGACTCTGATGTGTTTCATGTGTAGCAGGATGGCCTCTATACAGCAGTCGCTGCAAGCATCCACATCGCCACACTTACGTTTCTTTAAGCAGGCGTGCTGGGCTCCTCCTAAGGAAAGTTTGAAACTTCATTTCCTTCATGCTGGTGAACTTTTTACCAAATATTTTCATCAAAGCTTCTCCATCACTGACAGGGATTGTTTGGATCTTCACACTCATCTCCACCAACCCTAAAAAATGAGTCTCACTTTGCTCATATAATGCCAGGAGTGTCTCCATATTCCACAAAAGTCTATGCAAACATGTAACAGTATCCCATATTCATAGAAATATTATTGATATTATAACAAAAGCTGTCACCAACACAATTGTCCCAAGTGCTTTTTTAAACAGGATTTTCAACCAGAGGATTTCCCTATAGCTTAATTTTTTTTCAATATTTTGTACACAAGAACAGAATCATTTCAGAAAAACTCAAAATGACTGCTGTCAATATTATTTGCCCCACAAAAAAGGTCAAATATAAAAAAATATTGCAAATATTGCACAGTGAAAAGGCACTACAGCTCAGTTGTTGCCACTCGCCTTTGTCCTCCTGTCTCCCCTCCCTCTCCCCTCCAACGAGGAGTTAAACAGTTTGATGGCGTGTGGGACAAAGGAGTTTTTAAGCCTGTTGGTTCTTGACTTTGAGAGAAGCAACCTGTCGCTGAATAGGCTCCTCTGATTATTTACGAGCACGTGCAGAGGATGCCCAGCATTTTCCATAATGTCCATCAGTTTCTTTAATGTCCTTTTCTCTGCCACTGTCACCAAAGTGTCCAGCTTCATGCCGACCACAGAGCCAGCCTTCCTGATTGGTTTTTCCAGCCTGGATGAGTCCTTTGCTGTGCTGCTCCCCCAGCACACCACAGCATAGAACAGTACTCCTGCAACCACCGACTGATAAAACATCCTCAGGAGCTTCCTGCAGATGTTGAAGGACCTCAGCCTTCTGAGGAAGTACAGTCTGCTTTGGCCTTTTATGTACAGGTGCTGCGTGTTGCATGACCAAACAAAACTTTCAGTGCACTGTGAAAGTAAAACAACAAACAGACAGGAAGGCCTAGTTAGGACATATCTAAGCATGCTCTTCATCTTGGAAGGGTAATTCAAACCAAAACTAATTGGCAGGTTCAACTTGGTAACAAAAGAAAATGCCTCAGCCAGATAAATCCCCAAAACATTCATCCATCAGCCACACACACCACATAACACTGCTGTTCTATTAGATAATGAGTTTCTTCCCATGTAAGCAGGTGTGTGTCATGGTAAAACCTCCCCCACACATCAGAACCCAGAATCTATTAGTGCCACCCATTTTAAACCCTCTCTACAGCATTCTGTTTACACCTGCTATCATTCAATCATCTTTCCTAACATAATACTAGTCCACTAGTTTACATATCACCTCTCATCCCACTAAGTGAACTGGACAAGATGATAAAACAGAAAGGCATGCTTAAGATGTTATCTGGTCTTCATTGCATGTGTATATGTCTTAATAGGATTAATGCATTTTCTGTTTGTGTGTGTGATTTTTGTGTGCCTCTCCTCCTTGCAGTGTTTCAGACACTTTTCAATTCTCCACTCAAAGGCAGTCGCTTTTCCTCCCCAGGTTCCTTAGCCCAATTTGATCTCCCACACTAAACAACAGCGTTCTTCCATGTCTCCTCCCCCTCCTTCCACTGAAGTCTCGTCTCCCCCCTTGCAGCAGTCCATTGCATCTCCATCCATCCAGTCATGATGATGGTGTTTTCTCCTTGCTGATGCCTTTTGCACATACTGCTGTTGCTGCTGGACCCCTCGCTGCTCAGGATACTGCTGTTGTCTCTTGACCTGCCACGTTGTTGCTTTTGGATCTGCATTTCGCGACAGTCAAGTGGAGGGTGCGTCTGTCCTCTCAGTAAGTGAGTGAGACAGTAGACAGTGGTGAGGAGGGCTGTGCGAAAGCAAAAACACATAAATATGCCTGACACCCGTAAACGAAGCAGCATCTGGCTGCAGTTTAAAGACTTTTTTGTCTGTCTTGGTCTTGGTCTTGGTCTTGGTCTCGTCTCGACTTCGTCTCATCTTGGTCTTGGTCTCGGTCTCGGTCTTGGTCTCGACTCGACTTCGTCTCATCTTGGTCTTGGTCTCGGTCTCGGTCTTGGTCTCGTCTCGACTTCGTCTCGACTTGTTCTTAGTCTTGTCTTGGTCTCGATACCCTCTGGTCTTGGTCTTGGTTTAGGCGGTCTTGACTGCAAGTCAAGTTGCACCAGTGGTGCCATGAGCAGTATCTATCTGCTGCTCATCAGCTGCTATGCCGTGGTTATTGTCACAATGTGGTGTATTTGGATCACTCAATCCTAAGTGGATATGGATATGATCCAGGATTGGATGTTTTGTATAAAATTTGAAAGGAACAATTGTTCCTTTCCCCTTTGCTGTGTACTCTGCTGATGCTGTTTTCAAAACCTACCACACTCATGTACAGTATCAGTGTCACACTGAGATATTTCAAAGATAATAATAATACATTTTATTTGAAAGCGCCTTTCAAAACACTCAAGGTCACTGTACACATTAGAATAAAAAGCAACATAAAAGCAAGCAGTTCACACAATGGTAAAAGCATAAGACATAAACTAATAAAAGAGCAGAGTGGAGAGGTTATGTGGGATAAGCTATTTTGAACAAGTGAGTTTTGAGTTGGGACTTAAAGAGAGAGAAGGAAGAGATGTTTCTTAAATCAGGAGGTCGGGAATTCCAGAGTCGTGGAGCAGAGCAGCTGAAAGCCCTGCTCCCCATGGTGGCAAGACGGGGGGAGGGGACGGAGAGTGAAAGGGAAGAAGTAGATCTGAGACAACCAGATGGGGCGGTGATCTTAACCAGATCAGAGAGATATGGAGGGGAGAGATGATGAATAGCCTTAAATGTGTGCAAGAGTATTTTGAAATTGATGCGATATTTGACCGGGAGCCAGTGAAGCTGCTGCAGGACAGGAGTGATGTGGTGGATAGAAGGGGTCCTGGTGATGATACAGGCAGCAGAGTTCTGGACGCGTTGGAGCTTGTGGATGGATTTTTGAGTATAAAAATAACCTGAATAAATGCAAATAAAGGGAAAGAGCTGTCCAAACCTCTGTCTCTGACCATCTGTGTTAACACTTGAAATGGGAAACATGTAAATGTAACAAACATGTTAAAACATAAGAAATCAGGAAGGGGCAAAAAAAGCATTTTGCTAAAAAAAAGATTTAGAGCAGAAGTTTTTAAAATGAAGATATATTGCATTTATTTACAATTAAAAACACACAGAGCAGAAAGTGTGTTACTGTTTTACATCCACAGACACACAAGAAAAGAAGCAGGCAACATGAGGTCAAGTTATGGCAATTTTATTTTTGTATGTCAGTACATGTATTCAGAATAGAGTTTTTAAAAAACAAACAAACGTCCCAAGTAAAGTTTGGGGGGATTTTTGTGAAAGAAAGGTTGAGAGAGGGGGAAGGAGGAAGATGCTGCTGGGTCAGTTCTTTCTCAGCAGTCTGCTCCAGAATCCCCTCCTGTCCTCGGCTTGCTTTTCTTTTGCCTTCAGCTCTTTTAAGGTTTTGTTGAGCTGCTCCTCGGCATCTTTAAATGTTTCTTTCAGCTGCTGTTTGGCCAGTTTCCCTTTGTGTTTGAGGAGCTCTTTAGCTTCCTTTTTGTGCTTTTGTATTTCTTTAAGTTCATCTTTGCAGCCTTTCTTGGTCACCGTCGTTTCTTTCTTGAATACCTTCAACTCAATTTTCTCTTCTGCAAGTTCCTCTTGCACTTTCATCAGTTCCTTCTTCATGTTTTGAGTGTAACTCTTTGTATCTTCCATTTCTTTCTTTGCTTCCTGTATTTTAATTTTCTCTTCCTCCAACACTTTTTGAGCTTCCAACAATTCTTTCTTCATATTTTCAATCTCATTTTCTGCCTCGTGTTTACATTTTTTCTCCTCTTCAAGTTGTTGCTTCACATGCAGTAATTCCTTCCTTAGTGTTTCAGCTTCAGCCATCACATTTGCAGCTTCTTGTGTTTCCAACTGCATTTTCCTTTTTTCCTCTTCAAAAGCTTCCTGCACCTCCTGTAATTCCTGCATCACATTTCCTGCCTCCTTCTTTGCAGTTTGATATTTATTTTTGGCTTCTTGTGCTGTGCTTTTCTCTTCCTCCAATGCTTTTTGAGCTTCCAACAGTTCTTTCTTCATGTTTTCATTCTCGTTTTCTGCCTGTTGTTTTCTCATCTTCTCTCCTTTAAGTTTGAGACCCACATGCAGTAATTCCTGCAATACTACTTCAGTTTCAAACTTTGAATTTTTAGCTTCTCCTCTTGATTTTTCTGCCTCTTCTTTTAATTTGACATTTTCAGCCTGTATCATTTGAAATTTAAAATGAATCAGCTGTACTGTATTGTGAGGTGAAGCACTCGCCGATCCTCTTCTCCATCTCCCTTCATTCATTTTGGCCTTTTAAACAAAGGAACCAACGTTTTGTAGAGGAGTGAAGTGAAGTTTTCGATGTTTCTTCGTCAACTGTCGTTTGTCCTGCACAGAGATGCTGCTGTAGATGTGTCTCTAGCTGTGTCTGGATACAATGAAACATGCTGTAACTAAGTGCTTGTGTTGCACAGTTCTACTAAACATTCCATTTCATGCATGCTCCGCCCACATGGTCAGGAATGTCAGGTGCTGCATCTCCAAATGCTGCTCCCGTTGCCTAGCAATAACAGCTGTTTACTTTTTGGGGTCTGGTTCATTGTTTAATAAAGAAAACATGTCCAAGTATTGGGTGCTGAGGCTCAGCGCATATTCTAGCCTGCTGTGTGGGTGGGCAGCTAGAAATCACTGGTGGGCAACATGAGTGAGGAGAAAACTGGGGCAGCCAAGCAGGGAGCTGCAGGTTGCTGGTTTGAGTCTCTGTTCAGATGCTGGTGTCTCCTCTCTCTGAGATGTCTGCAAACAGTCCCAGATAAAACAATAAGGATAATAAACAAACACGTGACTAAAATAACAATTATGACTCTGATGTGTTTCATGTGTAGCAGGATGGCCTCTATACAGCAGTCGCTGCAAGCATCCACATCGCCACACTTACGTTTCTTTAAGCAGGCGTGCTGGGCTCCTCCTAAGGAAAGTTTGAAACTTCATTTCCTTCATGCTGGTGAACTTTTTACCAAATATTTTCATCAAAGCTTCTCCATCACTGACAGGGATTGTTTGGATCTTCACACTCATCTCCACCAACCCTAAAAAATGAGTCTCACTTTGCTCATATAATGCCAGGAGTGTCTCCATATTCCACAAAAGTCTATGCAAACATGTAACAGTATCCCATATTCATAGAAATATTATTGATATTATAACAAAAGCTGTCACCAACACAATTGTCCCAAGTGCTTTTTTAAACAGGATTTTCAACCAGAGGATTTCCCTATAGCTTAATTTTTTTTCAATATTTTGTACACAAGAACAGAATCATTTCAGAAAAACTCAAAATGACTGGTGTCAATATTATTTGCCCCACAAAAAAGGTCAAATATAAAAAAATATTGCAAATATTGCACAGTGAAAAGGCACTACAGCTCAGTTGTTGCCACTCGCCTTTGTCCTCCTGTCTCCCCTCCCTCTCCCCTCCAACGAGGAGTTAAACAGTTTGATGGCGTGTGGGACAAAGGAGTTTTTAAGCCTGTTGGTTCTTGACTTTGAGAGAAGCAACCTGTCGCTGAATAGGCTCCTCTGATTATTTACGAGCACGTGCAGAGGATGCCCAGCATTTTCCATAATGTCCATCAGTTTCTTTAATGTCCTTTTCTCTGCCACTGTCACCAAAGTGTCCAGCTTCATGCCGACCACAGAGCCAGCCTTCCTGATTGGTTTTTCCAGCCTGGATGAGTCCTTTGCTGTGCTGCTCCCCCAGCACACCACAGCATAGAACAGTACTCCTGCAACCACCGACTGATAAAACATCCTCAGGAGCTTCCTGCAGATGTTGAAGGACCTCAGCCTTCTGAGGAAGTACAGTCTGCTTTGGCCTTTTATGTACAGGTGCTGCGTGTTGCATGACCAAACAAAACTTTCAGTGCACTGTGAAAGTAAAACAACAAACAGACAGGAAGGCCTAGTTAGGACATATCTAAGCATGCTCTTCATCTTGGAAGGGTAATTCAAACCAAAACTAATTGGCAGGTTCAACTTGGTAACAAAAGAAAATGCCTCAGCCAGATAAATCCCCAAAACATTCATCCATCAGCCACACACACCACATAACACTGCTGTTCTATTAGATAATGAGTTTCTTCCCATGTAAGCAGGTGTGTGTCATGGTAAAACCTCCCCCACACATCAGAACCCAGAATCTATTAGTGCCACCCATTTTAAACCCTCTCTACAGCATTCTGTTTACACCTGCTATCATTCAATCATCTTTCCTAACATAATACTAGTCCACTAGTTTACATATCACCTCTCATCCCACTAAGTGAACTGGACAAGATGATAAAACAGAAAGGCATGCTTAAGATGTTATCTGGTCTTCATTGCATGTGTATATGTCTTAATAGGATTAATGCATTTTCTGTTTGTGTGTGTGATTTTTGTGTGCCTCTCCTCCTTGCAGTGTTTCAGACACTTTTCAATTCTCCACTCAAAGGCAGTCGCTTTTCCTCCCCAGGTTCCTTAGCCCAATTTGATCTCCCACACTAAACAACAGCGTTCTTCCATGTCTCCTCCCCCTCCTTCCACTGAAGTCTCGTCTCCCCCCTTGCAGCAGTCCATTGCATCTCCATCCATCCAGTCATGATGATGGTGTTTTCTCCTTGCTGATGCCTTTTGCACATACTGCTGTTGCTGCTGGACCCCTCGCTGCTCAGGATACTGCTGTTGTCTCTTGACCTGCCATGTTGTTGCTTTTGGATCTGCATTTCGCGACAGTCAAGTGGAGGGTGCGTCTGTCCTCTCAGTAAGTGAGTGAGACAGTAGACAGTGGTGAGGAGGGCTGTGCGAAAGCAAAAACACATAAATATGCCTGACACCCATAAACGAAGCAGCATCTGGCTGCAGTTTTTTGTCTGTCTTGGTCTTGGTCTTGGTCTCGTCTCGACTTCGTCTCATCTTGGTCTCGGTCTCGGTCTTGGTCTCGTCTCGACTTCGTCTCGACTTGTTCTTAGTCTTGTCTTGGTCTCGATACCCTCTGGTCTTGGTCTTGGTTTAGGCGGTCTTGACTGCAAGTCTAGTTGCACCAGTGGTGCCATGAGCAGTATCTATCTGCTGCTTATCAGCTGCTATGCCGTGGTTATTGTCACAATGTGGTGTATTTGGATCACTCAATCCTAAGTGGATATGGATATGATCCAGGATTGGATGTTTTGTATAAAATTTGAAAGGAACAATTGTTCCTTTCCCCTTTGCTGTGTACTCTGCTGATGCTGTTTTCAAAACCTACCACACTCATGTACAGTATCAGTGTCACACTGAGATATTTCAAAGATAATAATAATACATTTTATTTGAAAGCGCCTTTCAAAACACTCAAGGTCACTGTACACATTAGAATAAAAAGCAACATAAAAGCAAGCAGTTCACACAATGGTAAAAGCATAAGACATAAACTAATAAAAGAGCAGAGTGGAGAGGTTATGTGGGATAAGCTATTTTGAACAAGTGAGTTTTGAGTTGGGACTTAAAGAGAGAGAAGGAAGAGATGTTTCTTAAATCAGGAGGTCGGGAATTCCAGAGTCGTGGAGCAGAGCAGCTGAAAGCCCTGCTCCCCATGGTGGCAAGACGGGGGGAGGGGACGGAGAGTGAAAGGGAAGAAGTAGATCTAAGACAACCAGATGGGGCGGTGATCTTAACCAGATCAGAGAGATATGGAGGGGAGAGATGATGAGTAGCCTTAAATGAGTGCAAGAGTATTTTGAAATCTGCGAAAAGCAGAGATACGATTCGGAGATTCGGAGGCCCTGGGGCAGACCCAGGACACACTGGAGAGATTATATCTCTTAGCTGGCCTGGGAACGCCTTGGTGTTCCCCCAGACAAGCTGGAGGGGGTGGCAGGGGAGAGGGAAGTCTGGGCTTCTCTGCTTGGGCTGCTGCCCCCATGGTCCTGGATAAGCGGGAGAAGTTGGATGGATGTATGTATGGATGTATGTTATATTTGAAGTGCTTACAACTCATAAACAATGATGTCTGGAGACCAGAGCTCCCTCACAGGTAGAGAAGTCTTAGTGACACCATCACACTCCTTGGGGTCCCAGACCAGGAACTAATTGTGCCAGTACTGCCACAGAAGTAATTGTAATTGTTTTTAAATCTCCAGTGTAACATTTAAATATGTGAGCAGCTTTTTACAGTGTCCATGGTTATTCCTGTTATACATTTTACATTTAGTGAGTACTTACCAGTCTCAGCCACAAGAAAGTAGTGAGTATCTGTGTTTTGTCATTCTGAAATACAGTGAATATTAGTAATCCTGTTACAGATTGAATTGAGCCTGGTTTGATGGAGATAAATGAGTAGGAAGCAGCCTCTCTGTTGCCAGAGAGCTCTAGCTTTAGTATTATATTAGAATTTCTTTAATTTCATCCATCTCTTTGAGGGGACTCCTGCAGATGGGTGAGCTGTAGCTAACCTGTATACAGTCATGGGGAGTTTTTTGTCTGGCTGAGGAGGGGAACGCCTGCCGACACCGGAGGCAAAGTCCTGGGTGTTTGATTCCCCAGGCCTGTGTTCGAGTCCACTGTCTGGAACCATTTCTGCGTACCACAATGTTCGTGGAGTGGCGGTGTTCAAGCAAGGAACCTCACGGGGGACGCCTCGTGTAGCAAAATGGGATCTAGATCCAGTAAAGCGGCGGACGTTCCACTGGGCAGCCGGATGACAAACTCCTGTGTGACTGTATGGCAAGAACTGTGGGTAAAAGTATGTTGTGTTAGATGGCAGAGAATGGTTGTGTGGGAAAGGGTTCACTCAGCATGAGTCAGTTGAAAGTTAGAAGAGCAGTTGGAGAGAAAGGAAAAGAGATGTTGAAGAAGTGAGTTAATAGGTTGACGTGTGGTAGAGTTGGATGTCTCGAGACCACTTTTACGTGGTCTTGGTCTCGACAGACTTTGGTCTCGGTCTTGCTTTCTCAGATCGACATAGTGTTCGGGAGATTTGGAGTCAACCATCGGCGGAGCGGATTTGATGTTACAATTTGATGTTACACTGTTAGCCTTTGCAGTAATTTCCATAGCTTAGTACTGCAAAATCAACAGTAAAAAACTCTAAAGGATGTTTGCAGTTTGGTACTGTAATTTGCATGTAATTGTGGGAAAATTCCATGAGATTACATTATTTTTACGGTAACTCACCGTACTCATGGAAACAGCTGTAAAATACAGCAAATGTAACAATTGGTGATGTTACTGAGATTATACTATTACACCATCCGGATTTCTGTTGTTTTCTACTGTAGATCTAAGAGTAATTACTTAAATCCTCATTCAGAGTGTATTACCATAAAATGCAATTCATTGTGAGAGTAGTATCACATGTAAACTACAATATGCAGCATCATTTTTAACTTAAGGAGTAAGTTGCAGCTACACTATTTGAAGTATTTGAAGTATACCTGAAGTATACTAAGAAGTACAACGAAATACCCAGCAAGCATTGCAGTGCTTTAACTGTAAAATTAAAACAACTATGAAACAAATAATTGATGTTTTAAACAAGAATTTGTCACAAATTCTTGTGTAATGTCTTTTACCTTTTGAACAGAGTAACAGAGTGGCAAAAAATGTTTAAACCGTGAGTGAAAAGGGTTAATAGTTAATACACCTCAACTCTCAAATCATTTTCTCACCTGTTTGCAATATAATTCTGGTACGTGAACTATGAGTGTAGTTCTCTGCAAAGGAAGCCTTCTTGACAGGGACTAGAAAGAGAGAGCAGATTTCTCCTGTTTTGGCTTCCCTTCATTGGCTTCCTGTTAAATCCAGAATTCAAAATCCTGCTCCTCACATACAAGGTCTTAAATAATCAGGCCCCATCTTATCTTAATGACCTTGTAGTACCATATCACCCTATTAGAGCACTTCGCTCTCGCTCTGCAGGCCTACTTGTTGTTCCTAGAGTATTTAAAAGTAGAATGGGAGGCAGAGCCTTCAGTTTTCAGGCCCCTCTTCTGTGGAACCAGCTTCCAGTTTGGATTCAGGAGACAGACACTATCTCTACTTTTAAGATTAGGCTTCAAACTTTCCTTTTTGCTAAAGCATATAGTTAGGGCTGGACCAGGTGACCCTGAATCCTCCCTTAGTTATGCTGCAATAGACGTAGGCTGCCGGGGATTCCCATGATGCATTGAGTTTTTCCTTTCCAGTCACCTTTCTCACTCACTATGTATTAATAGACCTCTCTGCATTGAATCATATCTGTTATTAACCTCTGTCTCTCTTCCACAGCATGTCTTTTGTCCTGTCTTCCTTCTCTCACCCCAACCGGTCGCAGCAGATGGCCCCGCCCCTCCCTGAGCCTGGTTCTGCCGGAGGTTTCTTCCTGTTAAAAGGGAGTTTTTCCTTCCCACTGTCGCCAAAGTGCTTGCTCATGGGGGGTCATATGATTGTTGGGTTTTTCTCTGTATCTATGGAGCGCCTTGAGGCGACTTTTGTTGTGATTTGGCGCTATATAAATAAAATTGAATTGAATTGAAATTGAATTGATAGTTGGAACTATTATCTGACTGTCTGGGGAATGGAGTGATTTGTTACATGTGAAAAATATGTTTCAACTGGATTTTAATTACTATGTGTTAATCAGAAGTAAGCCAAATATAAACTAAAAAGTAAATCAATAGTATACTTGTAAGTTTAGTATTGTGTTAGAGTAGAGTATATTTTAAGTATACTCTTATAGACTGGAAAGGACATTATGCTAGTACAGTTATAGTGAACAAAAAGTACATCTAAAAGTTAATTTCAAGTATACTTCTATATACTAAAACGGGGGCCAATGTAGTCCCAAGAAGCATTTGTAGTATACTTACTAGGTAAAGTATACGTAGACTGATTTCCTTTCTATATGTTACATTTAGAGTAATGTTTAAAAGTTACTGCATTTAGCAGGGTGTAGCTTTTTCTCTTCTTATTCTTTTTTATACTGGAACTTCATTTTATTTTTTATAAGGTGGTACTTTTAAGACACCTCTGCTTAACTCCAGTGAACTAACCAGAAATCCCGGAATATGCTCTGGTGGTCATTTTACACAAGTTCAGGTGTCACATCCATGAAACCTACACCACTAACCAGCATCAGTCCTACAACTTCACTCTCAAATTTAATAAATTCTGGGACAAGCAGAAACTGTATTTTTAGCGGTGCATTTTGTGGCAGGACAGACTGCTATTAAATGCTCTCCTATAGAAATAATTCCCTTGTAGCACCACTTCGTCTCGGTTCAGAAGAGATGTCCTGGATATACATGATAATGTAACACGGGTGTTTTTGTTTGTTCATGTTTAGCGCGTTGGGTTGTGTTTTTAAAGCGAATGTTACGTTTTTAAAGCGTTTTATGCGACAGGTGTGTGTAGCACTTGTTACACATCTCAATGGGAGAGCCATAGTCGACACCACACCTTTACCTGACGTACAACGTGACGTATGGCGCACACTTTCAAAACAACAATGGCGGATAGAAGATATTGATCGAGGCGGTTAATGCTCCTTTCGCTGGTTGCCAACCACCATTAAATAACAACAAGAAGAAAATATTGATCTGCTTTTCTTAGTTGTGCGTGTTTAAGACGCGATTCAGACTCAAACAAAGCTGCAAAGCAGGAGAACAACATGGCCATCAACTATTCTGTGCCACAGTCCCAGTTTGCTGCAGCACATAGAGATGATGAGATGGTGGAAGAACAACAGAGACAATTTACGGACCGTTAAGATGTGCAACTTAGAAGCAGTCAGAGGTAACTGGATGGAGTTCAATCAGGTCAAATGCACAGTTGGTTGGATTATATCTGAAGATCGTATGCTATTCGTGCTAACTCTGCTAGACTCCAAATTTCTCATCCAATTAATGCGGGAGTATCTCAAAGTAAATGAAACATCTAAACTTAACACTTTTTCCCTAAGACTGACTGACATGGGAAACATTGAAGTTGAATTGGAATCAGCGAATCAGTCTGAAGGTAAGTGTTTTTTCACTTATTCGAGAGAAGTCAGAAATGTGTTCTCATTACTGTTTGGTTTGATTTTTCAGCTACCGTGCCAGGTTATTTTCCAATCAAATGCTAAGACAAAATGTCAATAGATGATAGAAACATGGATGCTTGCAACAGGTAAATCGGCAAACTAACGAGGTTACGCCCATTTACCATGCTTAAAGGTGGTAAATGGTCGGTGTTTTCAGGTGTACTTGTACTACCTGTACAGTGCGGGGTGCTGACTAAGTCAGGCTAAACTCATTCAAGCGTCGAGCTCAAATTTTTTTTCATTTTTGTGGACTGCTCACTTGTCTTTACTGTGCTTTTTGTCGGCACACATTTTGTGTTCATTGAAGCCTTTTGTGAATCATTTTGATCATGTCAAAACTGGGAATTGGTCCCTATTGACAATACTCTTATTTTGTTTCGGGTTGTTTTTTTTTGCATTGCATATGTCTTTTGGATAGGTAATTTGTCATTGAAGTTTTTGCAACTATGTTTATTTGTAAATTTTGTGGCTTCCGTGCACGGAAATTTATATTGTTCAGTTTGCATGTTAAAAGCCACAAACATGTAGCTAACTATAGGTTTTCCTGTGGAACTGAGAACTGCCCTGCCACTTTCAGAACATTTCCTGCCTTTCGTTCACATATGCATAGGAATCACAGAACCAGAAGGGAGGCCACTGAGGAGGAGTCCTGTAAGTTCACTGGTGACCTCAGCTGTCAAGTTCCTGGATGTGGGTATGCTGCACAAAACTTCACAACTCTTTGTGCCCATCTCAGATTTCACATGAAAGATGGGAAAAAAGTATTATGTCCATTTGAAGGTTGCTCTAAATACTTCAGTGTCCGAACATCATTTTCCAGCCATATTTCTCGAAAACATAAGCAGACAGTTCAGCAGTCAAGGCAACAAGAAATTGGTGAAATTGCCATAATACAAGGACAGGACACAGTTAATCTATTAGAAGACAGGGATTCACAACACAATACTACTTATGAAGATTGATTTCTAGATCGATTGGCTTTATTTTATTTAAAAATGCAGGCTAAAATGCTCTTGCCAACCAGCACTATACAGTGCATCATAGAGGAATTTCAGGATCTTCACAGCTGTGCAATGCACGATGTTGTGGCAAAACTGTCTGACAAACTGTCTGCATTTAATATTCCACAGGCAGAAGTGGATAACATCATTCAAGAACTTTCACAGAATGATCTCTTAACACTGTACAATAAAGGTGTGTTGAGATCTGACAAAACAAGGAAGACATTTTTCAAAGAAAATTTCAGTTATGTGGAACTCACTCAATTTTTTTTAGGATCTGACAGTACAGGCAAACAGCGTTATTTTCAGTATGTGCCAATTAAAGAAACACTGAAGTCTCTCTTGAGACAACCCACAATACGGGAACAGTACAAACAGTCAAAACTACGCCGATCACCAGACATGGTTTTAGAGGATGTCTCAGATGGTCAAAATGTCAAGGATAATGCACTTTTACAGCACTATCCATCATCTCTTTCACTCATTCTCTACCAAGATGCATTTGAAGTGGTTAATCCATTAGGGTCTGGCAAAAAGAAACATAAAATCCTGGCAGTGTACATGACTCTAGGTGAGATCTTGCCACACAACCGGTCCTCTGTTGATGCAATGCAACTTGTTCTGCTTTGCAGGAACACTGACTTCAAAACTTTTGGCCATAACAAAGTTTTTTCCAGTCTTATTGCAGACCTTAAAGATATGGAAGAGACAGGTGTTCTGGTAGAGGATGGAACCATAATGAAGGCAGCTTTGATAGCCATCTTAGGAGACAATCTGGGCTCCCACTGCATAGGTGGTTTCACTGAGAATTTCAGCTGCAGCAAACATTTTTGCAGATACTGCTTAATTGACAGGGAAAACTTTATCAATGATCCACTATCACTTGGACAAAAAAGAACAGCTGATAACTATAAAGACAGTGTTGAGGTCCTCTCTACAAGTGACCACTCGGTTGTGAATGGCATTAAATTTGACTCTGTGTTTAATTCACTGAAGTATTTCCATGTGTGCTCTGGGTTACCTCCATGTTTGGGCCATGATTTATTTGAAGGAGTGGTTTCCAGTGACTTGTCGCTATATATTGATACCCTTGTGCAAGTGGAAGGGCATTTCACATACAACCAGTTAAACAGAGCAATTGTACAGTTCAAACACGTAGGAAGTGGCAGCACAGAACTGGTGTCTTCTACGACTTCTGCATCTGTACATTGGTGAAAAGATAAAACATCCTGTGGATAGTGAGGTTTGGCAGTTATGCCTTAAACTTAGAGACATTGTTGATATTGTATGTGCCCCCAAAATAAGTCACAATGACATTGCCTACCTAAAGATACTGATAGAGGACTATATACATCTGAGACACAGTAGGTTTCCTGACAAAGCTTTAAAAGCTAAACATCACTATTTGTTACATTATGCAGAGCTTATCCTTCACTTTGGACCACTCATTCGTTTGTGGACCCTTAGGTTTGAGAGCAAGCACTCGTATTTCAAAGCATGTACAAGAACAGTGCACAACTTCATCAACTTATGCAAGACTCTGACAGAAGGAGAAGCAAGTGATTACAATCATCATCTTTACAACGCTGTCATTCAAGAAGCTGTGGCAAAAGCCGGCTGCACTAATCAGACCACTTTGGATGTGTCAGCAGTTGTCCACAAAGGTACCAAGTATGTGAAAGGCTATGTTTCCATTGTAGATGACACTGATGATGGCTTGGTTTTTTGGGAAGATAGCTGTTATACTTGTTAACGATTCTGGATTGTACTTTGTGCTCGAGTTGCATCACTCAGTACTTCTCATTGACCTTGGACTTCACTGCTTGCGTTGCCCTACAGAAAGAAGTGTGTGTGTAAATGCTGACAGTCTGATGGATTATTACCCACTACCACTTTATAACATGGCAGGCCTTTTTCTTGTCTCCCTACACCATTCAGTTTCCTCTTAATTCTTTTTCAGGGATGGAAATTGAAGAGGAACTCACAAGGCTCCTGCCGGCACTAGACAGAGAGAAAATAATCTGCATTGTAGAACATCTGACGGACGTTATTGGTGTACAACAAAAAAGTGATCTTTTGTTTGTGGAGGCAGAAGATCTCAAACCCTTTCTCACACCAATTCAAATACGTAAACTACTTCTTGCATTTAAAGGAGGTTTGTGTAGGTTCTGTATAAATCATAGACTTGAGTCTATGATTTGAAGGTCACTCATAGACTCGTATGTCACTGATTAGCTTGATTAGCTTTTTTTTTTCTCTTCACCATACTACACATGTACTTTGACAGTATAATAGTGAAGAGCGTTTTGGGGCTCACATTGTCCGGTAGATAATTAACACGGAAAACATAAACAAAAGTAGACACTAAATCTAACACCATTGACCTTTCATTGGTAGTGGTACAACTAAGGGTTTGAAATTGTGACATACTGTAAAATATATTGACTCAAGGTCTTTTCAATGCAAGACCTTGAGTTTGTAGTTCTTTTGCAGTCCTGGGATTGCTTCTTTTCATCTTCAGACAAGGTCCCCAAAACTGCCTTGCCGTTGCTACTCAATCCTAATTGAAGGGTTCATCTTTTAGTGAGGACATATTTGTTGACATAGTAGCTTTTTAAGGTAGCTTTTCCAATGATCTTTATTTATTTATTTTTTTAGATGGCAACAGACCAGAGAACCTGAATGACACCATTACTCTGGAGCCTTGCCCTGCTGCATCAGCTGAAACATCAAGCCATCCACCTCACCCCTCCTCCTCCACGTCCACCACTATGTACAACCATTACTCCAGCTCTTGGGTCTCACACTTACAGATTCCTTGGGAAAGATTTCCACTCCGACTGTCGCATGCAATCACAAGAGGAGACAGAGCTCATCCAGAGGACAGGAGAAGTATGGTCAGAATTGTTGTGGAGGCCATGCAAGTTCACTGCAGAAACCCTAAACGTGCATCATGTGAAGAAGTTGCTAAAATCATTGTAAGCAGATACCCTCAAACATCTGCAGATCTTACTGAAAAGGGAGAAAGACTGGGTTGTGGACATTATTCACTACTAAGAAGCATCAAATCGTCTTCGTCAAACAAAGAGAACCAGGAATGAGGAAGACTGCAGTCCCAACAGTAGTGCAACCCCACCTAAAAAAGTTAGATGCCTTGTTGATAGCTGACCCACACTGATCACAGAGATGCTTTTTGACCCCACTGTGAAAGAGTTCATGTCGTTTTAAGTCACCTGACGTGGGGAAGCTTCTCCCACATTCTTTGCAGTATTTCAGTTTGTCGCCAGTGTGTTTACGTTGATGTATTTTTAGGCCGGCTTGCTGACTGAAAGTCTAAAATACTTAGTCATTTGTTTAATTGTAATTTAGCATTATATAACTCACATATAAAACTATCAATTGTAATTTTAAATGGTTTAAAAGCATGTAGAAGAGCATATTTAGGCAAGTACATTTCTCCTTTTGTTATCAAGAAGCACAGACAAAAAGGAAAAAACAAACTGAATCATTGGTCATTGGTCCCCACCAATGCCAAAACGAAATCTACGCCCACTGTCTCTTCCATTGCCGTTTCACTCCAAACGTAACAAATGTCCAACTCAGACACTGTTCTCAATTTGCATTCACACACAGTGAAGTTGCAGCTTGTTGGAAACGCATCTCCATCCATCCAGTCATGATGATGGTGTTTTCTCCTTGCTGATGCCTTTTGCACATACTGCTGTTGCTGCTGGACCCCTCGCTGCTCAGGATACTGCTGTTGTCTCTTGACCTGCCATGTTGTTGCTTTTGGATCTGCATTTGGCGACAGTCAAGTGGAGGGTGCGTCTGTCCTCTCAGTAAGTGAGTGAGACAGTAGACAGTGGTGAGGAGGGCTGTGCAAAAGCAAAAACACATAAATATGCCTGACACCCGTAAACGAAGCAGCATCTGGCTGCAGTTTAAAGACTTTTTTGTCTGTCTTGGTCTTGGTCTCGTCTCGACTTCGTCTCATCTTGGTCTCAGTCTCGGCCTTGGTCTCGTCTCGACTTCGTCTCGACTTGTTCTTAGTCTTGTCTTGGTCTCGATACCCTCTGGTCTTGGTCTTGGTTTAGGCGGTCTTGACTGCAAGTCTAGTTGCACCAGTGGTGCCATGAGCAGTATCTATCTGCTGCTCATCAGCTGCTATGCCGTGGTTATTGTCACAATGTGGTGTATTTGGATCACTCAATCCTAAGTGGATATGGATATGATCCAGGATTGGATGTTTTGTATAAAATTTGAAAGGAACAATTGTTCCTTTCCCCTTTGCTGTGTACTCTGCTGATGCTGTTTTCAAAACCTACCACACTCATGTACAGTATCAGTGTCACACTGAGATATTTCAAAGATAATAATAATACATTTTATTTGAAAGCGCCTTTCAAAACACTCAAGGTCACTGTACACATTAGAAGAAAAAGCAACATAAAAGCAAGCAGTTCACACAATGGTAAAAGCATAAGACATAAACTAATAAAAGAGCAGAGTGGAGAGGTTATGTGGGATAAGCTATTTTGAACAAGTGAGTTTTGAGTTGGGACTTAAAGAGAGAGAAGGAAGAGATGTTTCTTAAATCAGGAGGTTGGGAATTCCAGAGTCGTGGAGCAGAGCAGCTGAAAGCCCTGCTCCCCATGGTGGCAAGACGGGGGGAGGGGACGGAGAGTGAAAGGGAAGAAGTAGATCTGAGACAACCAGATGGGGCGGTGATCTTAACCAGATCAGAGAGATATGGAGGGGAGAGATGATGAATAGCCTTAAATGTGTGCAAGAGTATTTTGAAATTGATGCGATATTTGACCGGGAGCCAGTGAAGCTGCTGCAGGACAGGAGTGATGTGGTGGATAGAAGGGGTCCTGGTGATGATACAGGCAGCAGAGTTCTGGACGCGTTGGAGCTTGTGGATGGATTTTTGAGTATAAAAAGAACCTGAATAAATACAAATAAAGGGAAAGAGCTGTCCAAACCTCTGTCTCTGACCATCTGTGTTAACACTTGAAATGGGAAACATGTAAATGTAACAAACATGTTAAAACATAAGAAATCAGGAAGGGGCAAAAAAAGCATTTTGCTCAAAAAAGATTTAGAGCAGAAGTTTTTAAAATGAAGATATATTGCATTTATTTACAATTAAAAACACACAGAGCAGAAAGTGTGTTACTGTTTTACATCCACAGACACACAAGAAAAGAAGCAGGCAACATGAGGTCAAGTTATGGCAATTTTATTTTTGTATGTCAGTACATGTATTCAGAATAGAGTTTTTAAAAAACAAACAAACGTCCCAAGTAAAGTTTGGGGGGATTTTTGTGAAAGAAAGGTTGAGAGAGGGGGAAGGAGGAAGATGCTGCTGGGTCAGTTCTTTCTCAGCAGTCTGCTCCAGAATCCCCTCCTGTCCTCGGCTTGCTTTTCTTTTGCCTTCAGCTCTTTTAAGGTTTTGTTGAGCTGCTCCTCGGCATCTTTAAATGTTTCTTTCAGCTGCTGTTTGGCCAGTTTCCCTTTGTGTTTGAGGAGCTCTTTAGCTTCCTTTTTGTGCTTTTGTATTTCTTTAAGTTCATCTTTGCAGCCTTTCTTGCTCACCGTCGTTTCTTTCTTGAATACCTTCAACTCAATTTTCTCTTCTGCAAGTTCCTCTTGCACTTTCATCAGTTCCTTCTTCATGTTTTGAGTGTAACTCTTTGTATCTTCCATTTCTTTCTTTGCTTCCTGTATTTTAATTTTCTCTTCCTCCAACACTTTTTGAGCTTCCAACAATTCTTTCTTCATATTTTCAATCTCATTTTCTGCCTCGTGTTTACATTTTTTCTCCTCTTCAAGTTGTTGCTTCACATGCAGTAATTCCTTCCTTAGTGTTTCAGCTTCAGCCATTACATTTGCAGCTTCTTGTGTTTCCAACTGCATTTTCCTTTTTTCCTCTTCAAAAGCTTCCTGCACCTCCTGTAATTCCTGCATCACATTTCCTGCCTCCTTCTTTGCAGTTTGATATTTATTTTTGGCTTCTTGTGCTGTGCTTTTCTCTTCCTCCAATGCTTTTTGAGCTTCCAACAGTTCTTTCTTCATGTTTTCATTCTCGTTTTCTGCCTGTTGTTTTCTCATCTTCTCTCCTTTAAGTTTGAGACCCACATGCAGTAATTCCTGCAATACTACTTCAGTTTCAAACTTTGAATTTTTAGCTTCTCCTCTTGATTTTTCTGCCTCTTCTTTTAATTTGACATTTTCAGCCTGTATCATTTGAAATTTAAAATGAATCAGCTGTACTGTATTGTGAGGTGACGCACTCGCCGATCCTCTTCTCGATCTCCCTTCATTCATTTTGGCCTTTTAAACAAAGGAACCAACGTTTTGTAGAGGAGTGAAGTGAAGTTTTCGATGTTTCTTCGTCAACTGTCGTTTGTCCTGCACAGAGATGCTGCTGTAGATGTGTCTCTAGCTGTGTCTGGATACAATGAAACATGCTGTAACTAAGTTCTTGTGTTGCACAGTTCTACTGAACATTCCATTTCATGCATGCTCCGCCCACATGGTCAGGAATGTCAGGTGCTGCATCTCCAAATGCTGCTCCCGTTGCCTAGCAATGACAGCTGTTTACTTTTTGGGGTCTGGTTCATTGTTTAATAAAGAAAACATGTCCAAGTATTGGGTGCTGAGGCTCAGCGCATATTCTAGCCTGCTGTGTGGGTGGGCAGCTAGAAATCACTGGTGGGCAACATGAGTGAGGAGAAAACTGGAGCAGCCAAGCAGGGAGCTGCAGGTTGCTGGTTTGAGTCTCTGTTCAGATGCTGGTGTCTCCTCTCTCTGAGATGTCTGCAAACAGTCCCAGATAAAACAATAAGGATAATAAACAAACACGTGACTAAAATAACAATTATGACTCTGATGTGTTTCATGTGTAGCAGGATGGCCTCTATACAGCAGTCGCTGCAAGCATCCACATCGCCACACTTACGTTTCTTTAAGCAGGCGTGCTGGGCTCCTCCTAAGGAAAGTTTGAAACTTCATTTCCTTCATGCTGGTGAACTTTTTACCAAATATTTTCATCAAAGCTTCTCCATCACTGACAGGGATTGTTTGGATCTTCACACTCATCTCCACCAACCCTAAAAAATGAGTCTCACTTTGCTCATATAATGCCAGGAGTGTCTCCATATTCCACAAAAGTCTATGCAAACATGTAACAGTATCCCATATTCATAGAAATATTATTGATATTATAACAAAAGCTGTCACCAACACAACACAATTGTCCCAAGTGCTTTTTTAAACAGGATTTTCAACCAGAGGATTTCCCTATAGCTTAATTTTTTTTCAATATTTTGTACACAACAACAGAATCATTTCAGAAAAACTCAAAATGACTGGTGTCAATATTATTTGCCCCACAAAAAAGGTCAAATATAAAAAAATATTGCAAATATTGCACAGTGAAAAGGCACTACAGCTCAGTTGTTCCCACTCGCCTTTGTCCTCCTGTCTCCCCTCCCTCTCCCCTCCAACGAGGAGTTAAACAGTTTGATGGCGTGTGGGACAAAGGAGTTTTTAAGCCTGTTGGTTCTTGACTTTGAGAGAAGCAACCTGTCGCTGAATAGGCTCCTCTGATTATTTACGAGCACGTGCAGAGGATGCCCAGCATTTTCCATAATGTCCATCAGTTTCTTTAATGTCCTTTTCTCTGCCACTGTCACCAAAGTGTCCAGCTTCATGCCGACCACAGAGCCAGCCTTCCTGATTGGTTTTTCCAGCCTGGATGAGTCCTTTGCTGTGCTGCTCCCCCAGCACACCACAGCATAGAACAGTACTCCTGCAACCACCGACTGATAAAACATCCTCAGGAGCTTCCTGCAGATGTTGAAGGACCTCAGCCTTCTGAGGAAGTACAGTCTGCTTTGGCCTTTTATGTACAGGTGCTGCGTGTTGCATGACCAAACAAAACTTTCAGTGCACTGTGAAAGTAAAAAAACAAACAGACAGGAAGGCCTAGTTAGGACATATCTAAGCATGCTCTTCATCTTGGAAGGGTAATTCAAACCAAAACTAATTGGCAGGTTCAACTTGGTAACAAAAGAAAATGCCTCAGCCAGATAAATCCCCAAAACATTCATCCATCAGCCACACACACCACATAACACTGCTGTTCTATTAGATAATGAGTTTCTTCCCATGTAAGCAGGTGTGTGTCATGGTAAAACCTCCCCCACACATCAGAACCCAGAATCTATTAGTGCCACCCATTTTAAACCCTCTCTACAGCATTCTGTTTACACCTGCTATCATTCAATCATCTTTCCTAACATAATACTAGTCCACTAGTTTACATATCACCTCTCATCCCACTAAGTGAACTGGACAAGATGATAAAACAGAAAGGCATGCTTAAGATGTTATCTGGTCTTCATTGCATGTGTATATGTCTTAATAGGATTAATGCATTTTCTGTTTGTGTGTGTGATTTTTGTGTGCCTCTCCTCCTTGCAGTGTTTCAGACACTTTTCAATTCTCCACTCAAAGGCAGTCGCTTTTCCTCCCCAGGTTCCTTAGCCCAATTTGATCTCCCACACTAAACAACAGCGTTCTTCCATGTCTCCTCCCCCTCCTTCCACTGAAGTCTCGTCTCCCCCCTTGCAGCAGTCCATTGCATCTCCATCCATCCAGTCATGATGATGGTGTTTTCTCCTTGCTGATGCCTTTTGCACATACTGCTGTTGCTGCTGGACCCCTCGCTGCTCAGGATACTGCTGTTGTCTCTTGACCTGCCATGTTGTTGCTTTTGGATCTGCATTTCGCGACAGTCAAGTGGAGGGTGCGTCTGTCCTCTCAGTAAGTGAGTGAGACAGTAGACAGTGGTGAGGAGGGCTGTGCGAAAGCAAAAACACATAAATATGCCTGACACCCGTAAACGAAGCAGCATCTGGCTGCAGTTTAAAGACTTTTTTGTCTGTCTTGGTCTTGGTCTCGTCTCGACTTCGTCTCATCTTGGTCTTGGTCTCGTCTCGACTTGTTCTTAGTCTTGTCTTGGTCTCGATACCCTCTGGTCTTGGTCTTGGTTTAGGCGGTCTTGACTGCAAGTCTAGTTGCACCAGTGGTGCCATGAGCAGTATCTATCTGCTGCTCATCAGCTGCTATGCCGTGGTTATTGTCACAATGTGGTGTATTTGGATCACTCAATCCTAAGTGGATATGGATATGATCCAGGATTGGATGTTTTGTATAAAATTTGAAAGGAACAATTGTTCCTTTCCCCTTTGCTGTGTACTCTGCTGATGCTGTTTTCAAAACCTACCACACTCATGTACAGTATCAGTGTCACACTGAGATATTTCAAAGATAATAATAATACATTTTATTTGAAAGCGCCTTTCAAAACACTCAAGGTCACTGTACACATTAGAATAAAAAGCAACATAAAAGCAAGCAGTTCACACAATGGTAAAAGCATAAGACATAAACTAATAAAAGAGCAGAGTGGAGAGGTTATGTGGGATAAGCTATTTTGAACAAGTGAGTTTTGAGTTGGGACTTAAAGAGAGAGAAGGAAGAGATGTTTCTTAAATCAGGAGGTCGGGAATTCCAGAGTCGTGGAGCAGAGCAGCTGAAAGCCCTGCTCCCCATGGTGGCAAGACGGGGGGAGGGGACGGAGAGTGAAAGGGAAGAAGTAGATCTGAGACAACCAGATGGGGCGGTGATCTTAACCAGATCAGAGAGATATGGAGGGGAGAGATGATGAATAGCCTTAAATGTGTGCAAGAGTATTTTGAAATTGATGCGATATTTGACCGGGAGCCAGTGAAGCTGCTGCAGGACAGGAGTGATGTGGTGGATAGAAGGGGTCCTGGTGATGATACAGGCAGCAGAGTTCTGGACGCGTTGGAGCTTGTGGATGGATTTTTGAGTATAAAAAGAACCTGAATAAATACAAATAAAGGGAAAGAGCTGTCCAAACCTCTGTCTCAGACCATCTGTGTTAACACTTGAAATGGGAAACATGTAAATGTAACAAACATGTTAAAACATAAGAAATCAGGAAGGGGCAAAAAAAGCATTTTGCTAAAAAAAGATTTAGAGCAGAAGTTTTTAAAATGAAGATATATTGCATTTATTTACAATTAAAAACACACAGAGCAGAAAGTGTGTTACTGTTTTACATCCACAGACACACAAGAAAAGAAGCAGGCAACATGAGGTCAAGTTATGGCAATTTTATTTTTGTATGTCAGTACATGTATTCAGAATAGAGTTTTTAAAAAACAAACAAACGTCCCAAGTAAAGTTTGGGGGGATTTTTGTGAAAGAAAGGTTGAGAGAGGGGGAAGGAGGAAGATGCTGCTGGGTCAGTTCTTTCTCAGCAGTCTGCTCCAGAATCCCCTCCTGTCCTCGGCTTGCTTTTCTTTTGCCTTCAGCTCTTTTAAGGTTTTGTTGAGCTGCTCCTCGGCATCTTTAAATGTTTCTTTCAGCTGCTGTTTGGCCAGTTTCCCTTTGTGTTTGAGGAGCTCTTTAGCTTCCTTTTTGTGCTTTTGTATTTCTTTAAGTTCATCTTTGCAGCCTTTCTTGCTCACCGTCGTTTCTTTCTTGAATACCTTCAACTCAATTTTCTCTTCTGCAAGTTCCTCTTGCACTTTCATCAGTTCCTTCTTCATGTTTTGAGTGTAACTCTTTGTATCTTCCATTTCTTTCTTTGCTTCCTGTATTTTAATTTTCTCTTCCTCCAACACTTTTTGAGCTTCCAACAATTCTTTCTTCATATTTTCAATCTCATTTTCTGCCTCGTGTTTACATTTTTTCTCCTCTTCAAGTTGTTGCTTCACATGCAGTAATTCCTTCCTTAGTGTTTCAGCTTCAGCCATTACATTTGCAGCTTCTTGTGTTTCCAACTGCATTTTCCTTTTTTCCTCTTCAAAAGCTTCCTGCACCTCCTGTAATTCCTGCATCACATTTCCTGCCTCCTTCTTTGCAGTTTGATATTTATTTTTGGCTTCTTGTGCTGTGCTTTTCTCTTCCTCCAATGCTTTTTGAGCTTCCAACAGTTCTTTCTTCATGTTTTCATTCTCGTTTTTCTGCCTGTTGTTTTCTCATCTTCTCTCCTTTAAGTTTGAGACCCACATCCAGTAATTCCTGCAATACTACTTCAGTTTCAAACTTTGAATTTTTAGCTTCTCCTCTTGATTTTTCTGCCTCTTCTTTTAATTTGACATTTTCAGCCTGTATCATTTGAAATTTCAAATGAATCAGCTGTACTGTATTGTGAGGTGAAGCACTCGCCGATCCTCTTCTCCATCTCCCTTCATTCATTTTGGCCTTTTAAACAAAGGAACCAACGTTTTGTAGAGGAGTGAAGTGAAGTTTTCGATGTTTCTTCGTCAACTGTCGTTTGTCCTGCACAGAGATGCTGCTGTAGATGTGTCTCTAGCTGTGTCTGGATACAATGAAACATGCTGTAACTAAGTGCTTGTGTTGCACAGTTCTACTGAACATTCCATTTCATGCATGCTCCGCCCACATGGTCAGGAATGTCAGGTGCTGCATCTCCAAATGCTGCTCCCGTTGCCTAGCAATAACAGCTGTTTACCTTTTGGGGTCTGGTTCATTGTTTAATAAAGAAAACATGTCCAAGTATTGGGTGCTGAGGCTCAGCGCATATTCTAGCCTGCTGTGTGGGTGGGCAGCTAGAAATCACTGGTGGGCAACATGAGTGAGGAGAAAACTGGAGCAGCCAAGCAGGGAGCTGCAGGTTGCTGGTTTGAGTCTCTGTTCAGATGCTGGTGTCTCCTCTCTCTGAGATGTCTGCAAACAGTCCCAGATAAAACAATAAGGATAATAAACAAACACGTGACTAAAATAACAATTATGACTCTGATGTGTTTCATGTGTAGCAGGATGGCCTCTATACAGCAGTCGCTGCAAGCATCCACATCGCCACACTTACGTTTCTTTAAGCAGGCGTGCTGGGCTCCTCCTAAGGAAAGTTTGAAACTTCATTTCCTTCATGCTGGTGAACTTTTTACCAAATATTTTCATCAAAGCTTCTCCATCGCTGACAGGGATTGTTTGGATCTTCACACTCATCTCCACCAACCCTAAAAAATGAGTCTCACTTTGCTCATATAATGCCAGGAGTGTCTCCATATTCCACAAAAGTCTATGCAAACATGTAACAGTATCCCATATTCATAGAAATATTATTGATATTATAACAAAAGCTGTCACCAACACAATTGTCCCAAGTGCTTTTTTAAACAGGATTTTCAACCAGAGGATTTCCCTATAGCTTAATTTTTTTTCAATATTTTGTACACAACAACAGAATCATTTCAGAAAAACACAAAATGACTGGTGTCAATATTATTTGCCCCACAAAAAAGGTCGAATATAAAACAATATTGCAAATATTGCACAGTTGAAAAAAAAAGCACTACAGCTCAGTTGTTCCCGCCCTCCTTTGTCCTCCTGTTTCCCCTCCCTCTCCCCTCCAACGAGGAGTTTGATGGTGTTACGGATTCAAATATTGGGGATGGATACAAGAGGAAAAACCAAAATAACAACACTGGTCCGGCCGGGTTGAGTCAAACGATGATTTTAATGATCACACATGTGGGAGATGGACACCGTACGCAGACAGCATCAGATCTCAAAATGGTGGAGCATTGATCAAACTCTTATAGCCTCTAGTGGCCCCCACCTAATCATAAAAGCCTAAACATTCACATCCTTTCTCTCACACGGCGCCTAAGCTACGACCTTGGCTCCCTGTTTATCTGCTCCTGCTGAGATGGGGCAGAAAACCTCTCCAGTATGTTCTGTTCTCTTCTAATCAGACAAATAAGGCGATGACTTTCTGCGAACAGTATTTCTTATAACTCAGCAGTATAATGCATCATAAAACAAGATCATTCATTCACAATAAACCAGCAGTCTAATGTAATGCAAATCAGTTTAACAAATGCAATAGTTATCACCTTCTTCTAATTCAGGAGAATAATGCAAACTAAAACTACATAATAATTCACCATCTTTAATTAAGGGTCTAACATGGCATAAAATAATATTATAATCCCACAGTCCCCCTGTTGAGCTCTTTAGAATAAAGAGCTCACCTACACCCTGCAATCCAGTGTTGCCGGGTTCATTTCTTCTTACCCCTGAGGCCCTCTGTCCCCCTTTAGGTGAACCATATGTGAGATGACCTCTGTGTTGGCGCAGTTCAGACGCAAGAAAAACTATCATTACAACAACAATAGTAGGTACAGATGACACTCCCATCACTCCCCAGTTCTCCCACAGCTTTATTTTGGTGCTACCTCACACCCTTCAGACGTACTCAGACTAGAACCTCTGTCCGAGGAGCTTTTAGCCTTTATTTTATTGCTGCAGCCACCAGTGTCTTCCAGTCGGGTGATCCTCTGCTCTTCTTTCTTCAACCTCAGGGGTTAGACAACCCTTCAGTCGTTGCACAGATCAGGGGATTATTCTGCCTCGATTTCAAACAATGATCTGTGTATTCTCAGGTCACAGCTGTGTCCCCCAGAAAAAGGAACAGGAACGTGTCCCCCTTTTGACCAAGAGCTTCTCGAACCTCGTTGGTCTGGTGTTCCTGGATTTTCGTCAACCCCTTCATGGTTATTGCTGTGTTTATGGGATCCATCCTTTTGAGGTGACTAGCTGGAGCCCAAAACGCCACGACACTTGAGCCCAGTTGGTGTCTCGGCAGTCTCTGTGCCTGTCTCTGCTGCGAAGGATTCCCATATCTCCGTGACCACGTCTGGTGTCTGTTCCTGTCTCTGTAAGAGACAGAAAATCAAAACACCTCTCTGCCTAGCCCTAATAATCTAATGTTGTTATCCAATGTTCCTCTAGTGATTCAAAATCGGTTTAGCACATCATGTTCAGGACCTCCTGACCAGTAACTTATTCTAATCACAATTTATGTGTGTGTAAGCGTGTTTGCATTTAGCCCTCTGCACTCAAAGTCAATACCTGCAATATATCAGTCCGGACCATCACGCCGAACGAAGCTTATGACCTTCAAAAGACCGAGTGCCAACTCATTATAAGCACATTTGCAAGGTGTGTAAGAAAATTATTAAAACCACTCATTTTAATAAAAGACATCAAAAACAAATTAGCCATTCTTAATTCTAACCTTTGCTCCCCCTTTTCACAAAAATCATGTGTTTCCTTCCGCCTACTGTCCCACGGTTTCCTCTCCAGTGTGGTACTCAGCTTCTCATGAACACAGGCATTTTATCTTCTAAACGCTATTCAGTTCATTTCAATGATTAATGCTTAAACATGGAAATTATTAATGTCATTATTAGCTTAAGTTTTACCATACCTAAGTTATTAAAACACAAATGAAGTCATAAAAATGTTCATATAACCCTTGTTTGATGTTAAAACTCAACTTCCCCCCTTTTTTGACACATTCCCATGTGTCAATCCAACGGAGCTAGAAAATTAAAGGAAAGGTTAGTGACCTCATATCTTAGAAAGTATCAGACTTTCTCCTATCCAGTGTCGTTGCTCCAGTCCTGTCATCCTGTGTTAGGGAATGAAATCAATTTAATTGTCATGTTAGATCTGTTCAACTCCTGGCTCCGCCCAGAGCCTGCGTCCGCAGAATTGCCAAGAAACAAAACCTGTATTAATATGAACTTCACTTGAATATGAACTTGTTGACTACTTTTGACACAGCAAAGGAACATTCTCTCCTTCTCAAGGACAGTCACTGACTCCCACTTATCTCCTGGAGCCAACTGTCCCTTATGGAGACACAACATTGCAGCTACAGGGTTTTGCAGATTGTTAAGTTATCTGTGTGTAATGCTCTGAATCAGGTATGTAATATTAAATGAATGTTGTTTAATAAACTGCCACTACTTAAAACTTAGCAAAAGATATAACTGAATAAAAGATTACAAAGAATAACATGATATCAGTGTTATGTAAGCGCGTGCGGCCTTCTATGCTCGAAGTCACTCCACTCCATAGATCAGCCAGACATCGCGCTGACCGTAGCTTTTAACCCTTATCAACTTGAGCACAACTCTATAATGAGCAACAAACTGCAATATGTATAAAGATTATCATGGTTACACCTGCAATGAAAGATCATATGATTATCCTGACACCTGTAAATAGAAGATTAACCTGAGGTTATAACAATCACTGGAACACAAATGTTAATGTAATGTCAATAGCTTCAATAAATGATTAACGCAATGCTTGTTATATGATTCTGATGTAACAATAATGCTGATGCTAAAATAACAGTAAAACACCCCCTTTTATCCCGTTTATAAACTTCACACTTTTAAATTTTATTCCCCCTGTTTTTCCCTCACTGACCACAGCAGGGGAATCTGTGTTTTGATTCAGCCATGAATCCAGCTCACCTGATTCATCACTGAGCCCCCTCGTCACTGGCATCTGACAGGGAGGCGCTGCATACTCGTCCTTTAATGTCTCTATGTTCAATCAGTTAATTAGAGTGCTTAAACATGAAGTAGACTGCGTCCACAACAAGTCAATACAGCTGTAAATGTGGCCAATTATCAATCTATTACCAATCAATAACAAAAAATAGCTTTTATTTTATGCATGCTTTTAGTCAACCACTCACCCAGAGGATCTTCAATCCCAGAAAATTCCTTCTCCTCATTTAATGTGTCTGTCCTCCTTCCATGCCCTGGTAACTGGTCCATCCAGAGCCATATCATCTTGAAATATACATACAACAAGCCAAACCACACCTTGGTCACACCAACCCTTTTCCGCCCTGAAGATGTCCAACGCCATCTTAGTCTGGACTGTCAAAGGTGACTTTAACGCTGACTGTTCCGACAATCCATTTTATAACATTTCCTGGTCAGATTAGCCAATCTCTGCACACTGGAATAAACATGATCAACATGATCAACATTTTTCAAGTTTGGGGTCAAATTTTGAGAATTTGACCATAAGTGAAAGTTATGGTGTTATCACCCCCTTCGGGGCTTACCTTTCCCAGTTTTGATGATATTCCTCCCTATTCTTTGCAAGTACCCCCTTTTGGTGGCGAGAAACTGTTGGTGTGAACAAGTGGGTGCTGTAAAAACAAAAGCTCAGGACAGAACAGTTATCAGTCATGTACTTCATACAAAATTAGCATATATTTGATTTCATATTGCTCCTCTGAGTGTAATGGTACATTTTAATTTGAATTTATCAAAGCTAAACACAATAATTTTTCCTTGTTTATTTTGCTCTTGTTCTTGTGCAGCACCACATCTCAGCACCTGCCCCTGTCGGTTCTATCCTACTTTTAAATTGCTGACTATTTCAAGAAAGCACCTAAAAGACGGGGACCAGTGTTTGTTATTACATATCTCCATTTTGAATGTGACAAGTCTTCCATTCCCTGTTATTCATAGAAATTAATAAAGTTTTTGGCTTTTTCTTTCCTCTATAAAAGTTAATTGACTTTTTACAGTGGCCTGCTATGGTTAATAATAACATGTTCAGTCATGAGTGAAATCAAACCTTTTCTTCACTTTAGCATTTAACATTCCAACAATATAATGTGATACATTAATCGAAACACAGCTATTAAAACATAATTTTCTTAATGCAAACATCAGTAACTCAAAATTAGCAACTAAAGGGTTCAGTCTGCAGTTCACACTCATGTGAAGCTACAGCCTCCCCCTTTAGTCTCTGTCATCCTTCTGTTCCTGCAAAAACAAATCAAAGCAAGACAAAACATCCACCCTTCTTTTACAGGCTGGGTGAATTGTTTGTGGACATTTACTAATCCTAAAGTCGGTACCGTTTTTGTCTCAGTATCAAGTCAGTTAAAACTTTTAGTCGTCAGTCCATCACACTCCAGTCACATGCATACATCCACACACATTCATACCAGAAGTTGCTGATAATGGAGTCTCATGCGCAACCTATTCGAGCCTCCATCACCAGCAAGATGACGTCATCATTTTAAAGGAAAACAGTTCCTTGTTTTTTGACTGGATTGACTCGCTGCAATCCTTTTAGGCTCAGGACTTCTCATGTGATCAATGTCCCATATAAGTGAATTTCTCCCAAACCCATTATAATCATGGAGAAAAATACTTTGCGACTGTCGTCAGTAAGAATATTTTATAGCGCTTTAAAGTTCAATCTCTCAGGCCTGGATTAAAGAGCTGATTTGTTAAATCAGGAACTCACAAAATACCAAAATATCACCACCGGTGGATCACACCTCTCAGATGTTCTTATTTCAGTGCACTGTAACAAAAGCAAAAACAAACGTAACCAATAAAATACTCATATAATAACAAATACTGGGGCCCATTGCAAACATGTCCAAGCATAAAACCATCTTTCTGTCTCTTAGAGAAAGAGAACAATCCAAACCTCACTGATAAAATCAACCTAGTGTTAAGCAAAACCCAAAAATCAACCAAAACTTCACCACAAAGTTTTTCTCGCTCCCGGGACAATATTGTGTAGGAATACAGGGACCGTAACTCCTTTTTGCCCTGACAAAAGCATGTTGGATTTACTCGATTCAATAGTGGACACTGGTTGCACACAAATGTTTTGCTTTGGCAGAAACTTAAACAACTGAGTTAAATCAACACAACCTTTTCCTATTCAGTAAACCTGTGCATTTTGTGTTCATAAAACACGATTGAAACATCTTCAGATGGAGTAAGTTGAGCTCCTGGAATATTTTAATCCTTCACACTTCTGTCAGTTTATTTCAACACTATTCAGTAACTTTTATCCAAATACTACTTGGTCACTTAAATACTACATGTTGTCTTCATATTGCCTACGTTTCAACAAAGTCTAGATCCTGGTTACCATAAAAATTGAATGGGTCTACAACAACTACCATCCTCCTATCTTTATCCTGGTTGCAACAGGGCTGAGAAATAACCCTGAAGTGATAGGTTACCAGGCAGGGTACACCCCGGACAGCTGACCAGTCTATCAGATAGAAACAAACAGCCATTCACACTCACATTCATGGATAATTTAGAATCATCAATTAACCTAGCTCTAATAACTGCATGACTTTTCCTCTCACACTAGAAACCAGAATTTCGTACAGATCTTAAAAGCCTGAGGCAATTGTGTTAAACACACGTGAGATGCTTACGTAAATCCAAGAACTGGCCCCTTTTTTTCTCTATTTTTTTCCTTTTTTTTCAGTGTGTTCCTCCTTCAATTAAATCTCAATCACAAAAATGTGGCGCTCCGAAATAAAACTCACACCGTTAATTCATCATTTTCACTCTGTACCACTGCTCCTTATCAGGCTGTGTGAAGCACAGTAAACAATTCAGTCGAGGCCTTGAGCCATAAACAGACATCACGCACAGACATTGTTTTCATAACCAAACTGCCGTAGACCCTGTCCCCTAAATCTACACAAATGCCCTCTGGGTGACATGAAATGCATCTAACCAATAAACAATCAATGGCTTCTTGTTGTTGTAACAGATTCTGTATTTGGATGTTTGTGTGCAGCATTTTGCGTGTCAGCATAAGCATTTGTTAGTAAAGCATTCTTCATTGCATCAGCGTGTGTATGTGTATCACTCTTCATTGCACAAGCGTGTGCATGTGTGTGTGTGTGGATCACTTCTCAGTGAATTGAATCAGCATTTTGATTTGTGTGCGTGTGTGTGTCATTTCTCACTCAATCAACGAGTGCATATGTGTTCATATGTGTGTTTCTCTTCATTCTGAGTCAGTGTATGTAGATGTGTGTGTGTGTTTGTGTGTGTTTGTGTGTGTTTGTGTTCATCACTTTCCTGTTCTGGTGTTCTGGGTAAACCACGGCCTGAAGCGTGCCCTGGGGTCCTGCCCTCCTCCTTTTCAGTCTGTTTGCATCCATTGGTGCTGCTGCTCAAAGTTCTGTCCATACTGGTTCTGGCCCCAATTGAGGCAGTCCTTTTCTCCAGTGTCCTGCATCTTCTCCTTGTCCAGCTCCTCCTTAACTTGACCCTTTTGCTTCTGTAGCTCCTTTAGGGTTTGCTCCTGCTGTTGGAGCTTTTCGTCAGGTTTGGCGACCTCCTGCTCCAGCAAGCTCCGGCCTGATTCCAAGTCCTGTGTCTGGGACTCCAAGCCTGACTGATGGGTTCGATTATCAGCCAGCTCCTCCTGAGCCATGCTCAGTTTCTGCTCTGAAGCCTTGAGCTCTTACTGAGGGCAGAAACCTCAGAGTCTTTTCCGTACACGTCAGATTAAAGTTTATTGATGTTTTCCTTGCTTTGCTCCACGGCCTTCTGCGGCTCTGCTGTTCGGCTCTTCTCAGAGGTCAGCTCCTGGCCGAGCCCCGACACCTGTGCCTTCAGCTTATTTTCTTCTTGTGCTTTTGTCCATTCTGAGGTGCCTCCTGACCTCAGTTACTCCTCCTGTCTCTGGCACGCCCTTTTTGCTGCCCGATCATCCGTGTTGGTCTGTCACTGTCCTGCACAGTTTTAATTGTAATTTAGCATTATATAACTCACATATAAAACTATCAATTGTCATTTTAAATGGTTTAAAAGCATGTAGAAGAGCATATTTAGGCAAGTACATTTCTCCTTTTGTTATCAAGAAGCACAGACAAAAAGGAAAAAAAACTGAATCATTGGTCATTGGTCCCCACCAATGCCAAAACGAAATCTATGCCCACTGTCTCTTCCATTGCCGTTTCACTCCAAACGTAACAAATGTCCAACTCAGACACTGTTCTCAATTTGCATTCACACACAGTGAAGTTGCAGCTTGTTGGAAACGCATCTCCATCCATCCAGTCATGATGATGGTGTTTTCTCCTTGCTGATGCCTTTTGCACATACTGCTGTTGCTGCTGGACCCCTCGCTGCTCAGGATACTGCTGTTGTCTCTTGACCTGCCATGTTGTTGCTTTTGGATCTGCATTTCGCGACAGTCAAGTGGAGGGTGAGTCTCACTTTGCTCATATAATGCCAGGAGTGTCTCCATATTCCACAAAAGTCTATGCAAACATGTAACAGTATCCCATATTCATAGAAATATTATTGATATTATAACAAAAGCTGTCACCAACACAATTGTCCCAAGTGCTTTTTTAAACAGGATTTTCAACCAGAGGATTTCCCTATAGCTTAATTTTTTTTCAATATTTTGTACACAACAACAGAATCATTTCAGAAAAACTCAAAATGACTGCTGTCAATATTATTTGTCCCACAAAAAAGGTCAAATATAAAAAAATATTGCAAATATTGCACAGTGAAAAGGCACTACAGCTCAGTTGTTCCCACTCGCCTTTGTCCTCCTGTCTCCCCTCCCTCTCCCCTCCAACGAGGAGTTAAACAGTTTGATGGCGTGTGGGACAAAGGAGTTTTTAAGCCTGTTGGTTCTTGACTTTGAGAGAAGCAACCTGTCGCTGAATAGGCTCCTCTGATTATTTACGAGCACGTGCAGAGGATGCCCAGCATTTTCCATAATGTCCATCAGTTTCTTTAATGTCCTTTTCTCTGCCACTGTCACCAAAGTGTCCAGCTTCATGCCGACCACAGAGCCAGCCTTCCTGATTGGTTTTTCCAGCCTGGATGAGTCCTTTGCTGTGCTGCTCCCCCAGCACACCACAGCATAGAACAGTACTCCTGCAACCACCGACTGATAAAACATCCTCAGGAGCTTCCTGCAGATGTTGAAGGACCTCAGCCTTCTGAGGAAGTACAGTCTGCTTTGGCCTTTTATGTACAGGTGCTGCGTGTTGCATGACCAAACAAAACTTTCAGTGCACTGTGAAAGTAAACAAACAAACAGACAGGAAGGCCTAGTTAGGACATATCTAAGCATGCTCTTCATCTTGGAAGGGTAATTCAAACCAAAACTAATTGGCAGGTTCAACTTGGTAACAAAAGAAAATGCCTCAGCCAGATAAATCCCCAAAACATTCATCCATCAGCCACACACACCACATAACACTGCTGTTCTATTAGATAATGAGTTTCTTCCCATGTAAGCAGGTGTGTGTCATGGTAAAACCTCCCCCACACATCAGAACCCAGAATCTATTAGTGCCACCCATTTTAAACCCTCTCTACAGCATTCTGTTTACACCTGCTATCATTCAATCATCTTTCCTAACATAATACTAGTCCACTAGTTTACATATCACCTCTCATCCCACTAAGTGAACTGGACAAGATGATAAAACAGAAAGGCATGCTTAAGATGTTATCTGGTCTTCATTGCATGTGTATATGTCTTAATAGGATTAATGCATTTTCTGTTTGTGTGTGTGATTTTTGTGTGCCTCTCCTCCTTGCAGTGTTTCAGACACTTTTCAATTCTCCACTCAAAGGCAGTCGCTTTTCCTCCCCAGGTTCCTTAGCCCAATTTGATCTCCCACACTAAACAACAGCGTTCTTCCATGTCTCCTCCCCCTCCTTCCACTGAAGTCTCGTCTCCCCCCTTGCAGCAGTCCATTGCATCTCCATCCATCCAGTCATGATGATGGTGTTTTCTCCTTGCTGATGCCTTTTGCACATACTGCTGTTGCTGCTGGACCCCTCGCTGCTCAGGATACTGCTGTTGTCTCTTGACCTGCCATGTTGTTGCTTTTGGATCTGCATTTCGCGACAGTCAAGTGGAGGGTGCGTCTGTCCTCTCAGTAAGTGAGTGAGACAGTAGACAGTGGTGAGGAGGGCTGTGCGAAAGCAAAAACACATAAATATGCCTGACACCCGTAAACGAAGCAGCATCTGGCTGCAGTTTAAAGACTTTTTTGTCTGTCTTGGTCTTGGTCTTGGTCTCGTCTCGACTTTGTCTCATCTTGGTCTTGGTCTCGGTCTCGGTCTTGGTCTCGTCTCGACTTCGTCTCATCTTGGTCTTGGTCTCGTCTCGACTTCGTCTCATCTTGGTCTTGGTCTCGGTCTTGGTCTCGTCTCGACTTCGTCTCGACTTGTTCTTAGTCTTGTCTTGGTCTCGATACCCTCTGGTCTTGGTCTTGGTTTAGGCGGTCTTGACTGCAAGTCTAGTTGCACCAGTGGTGCCATGAGCAGTATCTATCTGCTACTCATCAGCTGCTATGCCGTGGTTATTGTCACAATGTGGTGTATTTGGATCACTCAATCCTAAGTGGATATGGATATGATCCAGGATTGGATGTTTTGTCTAAAATTTGAAAGGAACAATTGTTCCTTTCCCCTTTGCTGTGTACTCTGCTGATGCTGTTTTCAAAACCTACCACACTCATGTACAGTATCAGTGTCACACTGAGATATTTCAAAGATAATAATAATACATTTTATTTGAAAGCGCCTTTCAAAACACTCAAGGTCACTGTACACATTAGAATAAAAAGCAACATAAAAGCAAGCAGTTCACACAATGGTAAAAGCATAAGACATAAACTAATAAAAGAGCAGAGTGGAGAGGTTATGTGGGATAAGCTATTTTGAACAAGTGAGTTTTGAGTTGGGACTTAAAGAGAGAGAAGGAAGAGATGTTTCTTAAATCAGGAGGTCGGGAATTCCAGAGTCGTGGAGCAGAGCAGCTGAAAGCCCTGCTCCCCATGGTGGCAAGACGGGGGGAGGGGACGGAGAGTGAAAGGGAAGAAGTAGATCTGAGACAACCAGATGGGGCGGTGATCTTAACCAGATCAGAGAGATATGGAGGGGAGAGATGATGAATAGCCTTAAATGTGTGCAAGAGTATTTTGAAATTGATGCGATATTTGACCGGGAGCCAGTGAAGCTGCTGCAGGACAGGAGTGATGTGGTGGATAGAAGGGGTCCTGGTGATGATACAGGCAGCAGAGTTCTGGACGCGTTGGAGCTTGTGGATGGATTTTTGAGTATAAAAAGAACCTGAATAAATACAAATAAAGGGAAAGAGCTGTCCAAACCTCTGTCTCTGACCATCTGTGTTAACACTTGAAATGGGAAACATGTAAATGTAACAAACATGTTAAAACATAAGAAATCAGGAAGGGGCAAAAAAAGCATTTTGCTCAAAAAAGATTTAGAGCAGAAGTTTTTAAAATGAAGATATATTGCATTTATTTACAATTAAAAACACACAGAGCAGAAAGTGTGTTACTGTTTTACATCCACAGACACACAAGAAAAGAAGCAGGCAACATGAGGTCAAGTTATGGCAATTTTATTTTTGTATGACAGTACATGTATTCAGAATAGAGTTTTTAAAAAACAAACAAACGTCCCAAGTAAAGTTTGGGGGGATTTTTGTGAAAGAAAGGTTGAGAGAGGGGGAAGGAGGAAGATGCTGCTGGGTCAGTTCTTTCTCAGCAGTCTGCTCCAGAATCCCCTCCTGTCCTCGGCTTGCTTTTCTTTTGCCTTCAGCTCTTTTAAGGTTTTGTTGAGCTGCTCCTCGGCATCTTTAAATGTTTCTTTCAGCTGCTGTTTGGCCAGTTTCCCTTTGTGTTTGAGGAGCTCTTTAGCTTCCTTTTTGTGCTTTTGTATTTCTTTAAGTTCATCTTTGCAGCCTTTCTTGCTCACCGTCGTTTCTTTCTTGAATACCTTCAACTCAATTTTCTCTTCTGCAAGTTCCTCTTGCACTTTCATCGGTTCCTTCTTCATGTTTTGAGTGTAACTCTTTGTATCTTCCATTTCTTTCTTTGCTTCCTGTATTTTAATTTTCTCTTCCTCCAACACTTTTTGAGCTTCCAACAATTCTTTCTTCATATTTTCAATCTCATTTTCTGCCTCGTGTTTACATTTTTTCTCCTCTTCAAGTTGTTGCTTCACATGCAGTAATTCCTTCCTTAGTGTTTCAGCTTCAGCCATTACATTTGCAGCTTCTTGTGTTTCCAACTGCATTTTCCTTTTTTCCTCTTCAAAAGCTTCCTGCACCTCCTGTAATTCCTGCATCACATTTCCTGCCTCCTTCTTTGCAGTTTGATATTTATTTTTGGCTTCTTGTGCTGTGCTTTTCTCTCCCTCCAATGCTTTTTGAGCTTCCAACAGTTCTTTCTTCATGTTTTCATTCTCGTTTTCTGCCTGTTGTTTTCTCATCTTCTCTCCTTTAAGTTTGAGACCCACATGCAGTAATTCCTGCAATACTACTTCAGTTTCAAACTTTGAATTTTTAGCTTCTCCTCTTGATTTTTCTGCCTCTTCTTTTAATTTGACATTTTCATCCTGTATCATTTGAAATTTTAAATGAATCAGCTGTACTGTATTGTGAGGTGAAGCACTCGCCGATCCTCTTCTCGATCTCCCTTCATTCATTTTGGCCTTTTAAACAAAGGAACCAACGTTTTGTAGAGGAGTGAAGTGAAGTTTTCGATGTTTCTTCGTCAACTGTCGTTTGTCCTGCACAGAGATGCTGCTGTAGATGTGTCTCTAGCTGTGTCTGGATACAATGAAACATGCTGTAACTAAGTGCTTGTGTTGCACAGTTCTACTAAACATTCCATTTCATGCATGCTCCGCCCACATGGTCAGGAATGTCAGGTGCTGCATCTCCAAATGCTGCTCCCGTTGCCTAGCAATAACAGCTGTTTACTTTTTGGGGTCTGGTTCATTGTTTAATAAAGAAAACATGTCCAAGTATTGGGTGCTGAGGCTCAGCGCATATTCTAGCCTGCTGTGTGGGTGGGCAGCTAGAAATCACTGGTGGGCAACATGAGTGAGGAGAAAACTGGAGCAGCCAAGCAGGGAGCTGCAGGTTGCTGGTTTGAGTCTCTGTTCAGATGCTGGTGTCTCCTCTCTCTGAGATGTCTGCAAACAGTCCCAGATAAAACAATAAGGATAATAAACAAACACGTGACTAAAATAACAATTATGACTCTGATGTGTTTCATGTGTAGCAGGATGGCCTCTATACAGCAGTCGCTGCAAGCATCCACATCGCCACACTTACGTTTCTTTAAGCAGGCGTGCTGGGCTCCTCCTAAGGAAAGTTTGAAACTTCATTTCCTTCATGCTGGTGAACTTTTTACCAAATATTTTCATCAAAGCTTCTCCATCACTGACAGGGATTGTTTGGATCTTCACACTCATCTCCACCAACCCTAAAAAATGAGTCTCACTTTGCTCATATAATGCCAGGAGTGTCTCCATATTCCACAAAAGTCTATGCAAACATGTAACAGTATCCCATATTCATAGAAATATTATTGATATTATAACAAAAGCTGTCACCAACACAATTGTCCCAAGTGCTTTTTTAAACAGGATTTTCAACCAGAGGATTTCCCTATAGCTTAATTTTTTTTCAATATTTTGTACACAACAACAGAATCATTTCAGAAAAACTCAAAATGACTGGTGTCAATATTATTTGCCCCACAAAAAAGGTCAAATATAAAAAAATATTGCAAATATTGCACAGTGAAAAGGCGCTACAGCTCAGTTGTTGCCACTCGCCTTTGTCCTCCTGTCTCCCCTCCCTCTCCCCTCCAACGAGGAGTTAAACAGTTTGATGGCGTGTGGGACAAAGGAGTTTTTAAGCCTGTTGGTTCTTGACTTTGAGAGAAGCAACCTGTCGCTGAATAGGCTCCTCTGATTATTTACGAGCACGTGCAGAGGATGCCCAGCATTTTCCATAATGTCCATCAGTTTCTTTAATGTCCTTTTCTCTGCCACTGTCACCAAAGTGTCCAGCTTCATGCCGACCACAGAGCCAGCCTTCCTGATTGGTTTTTCCAGCCTGGATGAGTCCTTTGCTGTGCTGCTCCCCCAGCACACCACAGCATAGAACAGTACTCCTGCAACCACCGACTGATAAAACATCCTCAGGAGCTTCCTGCAGATGTTGAAGGACCTCAGCCTTCTGAGGAAGTACAGTCTGCTTTGGCCTTTTATGTACAGGTGCTGCGTGTTGCATGACCAAACAAAACTTTCAGTGCACTGTGAAAGTAAACAAACAAACAGACAGGAAGGCCTAGTTAGGACATATCTAAGCATGCTCTTCATCTTGGAAGGGTAATTCAAACCAAAACTAATTGGCAGGTTCAACTTGGTAACAAAAGAAAATGCCTCAGCCAGATAAATCCCCAAAACATTCATCCATCAGCCACACACACCACATAACACTGCTGTTCTATTAGATAATGAGTTTCTTCCCATGTAAGCAGGTGTGTGTCATGGTAAAACCTCCCCCACACATCAGAACCCAGAATCTATTAGTGCCACCCATTTTAAACCCTCTCTACAGCATTCTGTTTACACCTGCTATCATTCAATCATCTTTCCTAACATAATACTAGTCCACTAGTTTACATATCACCTCTCATCCCACTAAGTGAACTGGACAAGATGATAAAACAGAAAGGCATGCTTAAGATGTTATCTGGTCTTCATTGCATGTGTATATGTCTTAATAGGATTAATGCATTTTCTGTTTGTGTGTGTGATTTTTGTGTGCCTCTCCTCCTTGCAGTGTTTCAGACACTTTTCAATTCTCCACTCAAAGGCAGTCGCTTTTCCTCCCCAGGTTCCTTAGCCCAATTTGATCTCCCACACTAAACAACAGCGTTCTTCCATGTCTCCTCCCCCTCCTTCCACTGAAGTCTCGTCTCCCCCCTTGCAGCAGTCCATTGCATCTCCATCCATCCAGTCATGATGATGGTGTTTTCTCCTTGCTGATGCCTTTTGCACATACTGCTGTTGCTGCTGGACCCCTCGCTGCTCAGGATACTGCTGTTGTCTCTTGACCTGCCATGTTGTTGCTTTTGGATCTGCATTTCGCGACAGTCAAGTGGAGGGTGCGTCTGTCCTCTCAGTAAGTGAGTGAGACAGTAGACAGTGGTGAGGAGGGCTGTGCGAAAGCAAAAACACATAAATATGCCTGACACCCGTAAACGAAGCAGCATCTGGCTGCAGTTTAAAGACTTTTTTGTCTGTCTTGGTCTTGGTCTTGGTCTCGTCTCGACTTTGTCTCATCTTGGTCTTGGTCTCGGTCTCGGTCTTGGTCTCGTCTCGACTTCGTCTCATCTTGGTCTTGGTCTCGTCTCGACTTCGTCTCATCTTGGTCTTGGTCTCGGTCTTGGTCTCGTCTCGACTTCGTCTCGACTTGTTCTTAGTCTTGTCTTGGTCTCGATACCCTCTGGTCTTGGTCTTGGTTTAGGCGGTCTTGACTGCAAGTCTAGTTGCACCAGTGGTGCCATGAGCAGTATCTATCTGCTACTCATCAGCTGCTATGCCGTGGTTATTGTCACAATGTGGTGTATTTGGATCACTCAATCCTAAGTGGATATGGATATGATCCAGGATTGGATGTTTTGTCTAAAATTTGAAAGGAACAATTGTTCCTTTCCCCTTTGCTGTGTACTCTGCTGATGCTGTTTTCAAAACCTACCACACTCATGTACAGTATCAGTGTCACACTGAGATATTTCAAAGATAATAATAATACATTTTATTTGACAGCGCCTTTCAAAACACTCAAGGTCACTGTACACATTAGAATAAAAAGCAACATAAAAGCAAGCAGTTCACACAATGGTAAAAGCATAAGACATAAACTAATAAAAGAGCAGAGTGGAGAGGTTATGTGGGATAAGCTATTTTGAACAAGTGAGTTTTGAGTTGGGACTTAAAGAGAGAGAAGGAAGAGATGTTTCTTAAATCAGGAGGTCGGGAATTCCAGAGTCGTGGAGCAGAGCAGCTGAAAGCCCTGCTCCCCATGGTGGCAAGACGGGGGGAGGGGACGGAGAGTGAAAGGGAAGAAGTAGATCTGAGACAACCAGATGGGGCGGTGATCTTAACCAGATCAGAGAGATATGGAGGGGAGAGATGATGAATAGCCTTAAATGTGTGCAAGAGTATTTTGAAATTGATGCGATATTTGACCGGGAGCCAGTGAAGCTGCTGCAGGACAGGAGTGATGTGGTGGATAGAAGGGGTCCTGGTGATGATACAGGCAGCAGAGTTCTGGACGCGTTGGAGCTTGTGGATGGATTTTTGAGTATAAAAAGAACCTGAATAAATACAAATAAAGGGAAAGAGCTGTCCAAACCTCTGTCTCTGACCATCTGTGTTAACACTTGAAATGGGAAACATGTAAATGTAACAAACATGTTAAAACATAAGAAATCAGGAAGGGGCAAAAAAAGCATTTTGCTCAAAAAAGATTTAGAGCAGAAGTTTTTAAAATGAAGATATATTGCATTTATTTACAATTAAAAACACACAGAGCAGAAAGTGTGTTACTGTTTTACATCCACAGACACACAAGAAAAGAAGCAGGCAACATGAGGTCAAGTTATGGCAATTTTATTTTTGTATGACAGTACATGTATTCAGAATAGAGTTTTTAAAAAACAAACAAACGTCCCAAGTAAAGTTTGGGGGGATTTTTGTGAAAGAAAGGTTGAGAGAGGGGGAAGGAGGAAGATGCTGCTGGGTCAGTTCTTTCTCAGCAGTCTGCTCCAGAATCCCCTCCTGTCCTCGGCTTGCTTTTCTTTTGCCTTCAGCTCTTTTAAGGTTTTGTTGAGCTGCTCCTCGGCATCTTTAAATGTTTCTTTCAGCTGCTGTTTGGCCAGTTTCCCTTTGTGTTTGAGGAGCTCTTTAGCTTCCTTTTTGTGCTTTTGTATTTCTTTAAGTTCATCTTTGCAGCCTTTCTTGCTCACCGTCGTTTCTTTCTTGAATACCTTCAACTCAATTTTCTCTTCTGCAAGTTCCTCTTGCACTTTCATCGGTTCCTTCTTCATGTTTTGAGTGTAACTCTTTGTATCTTCCATTTCTTTCTTTGCTTCCTGTATTTTAATTTTCTCTTCCTCCAACACTTTTTGAGCTTCCAACAATTCTTTCTTCATATTTTCAATCTCATTTTCTGCCTCGTGTTTACATTTTTTCTCCTCTTCAAGTTGTTGCTTCACATGCAGTAATTCCTTCCTTAGTGTTTCAGCTTCAGCCATTACATTTGCAGCTTCTTGTGTTTCCAACTGCATTTTCCTTTTTTCCTCTTCAAAAGCTTCCTGCACCTCCTGTAATTCCTGCATCACATTTCCTGCCTCCTTCTTTGCAGTTTGATATTTATTTTTGGCTTCTTGTGCTGTGCTTTTCTCTCCCTCCAATGCTTTTTGAGCTTCCAACAGTTCTTTCTTCATGTTTTCATTCTCGTTTTCTGCCTGTTGTTTTCTCATCTTCTCTCCTTTAAGTTTGAGACCCACATGCAGTAATTCCTGCAATACTACTTCAGTTTCAAACTTTGAATTTTTAGCTTCTCCTCTTGATTTTTCTGCCTCTTCTTTTAATTTGACATTTTCATCCTGTATCATTTGAAATTTTAAATGAATCAGCTGTACTGTATTGTGAGGTGAAGCACTCGCCGATCCTCTTCTCGATCTCCCTTCATTCATTTTGGCCTTTTAAACAAAGGAACCAACGTTTTGTAGAGGAGTGAAGTGAAGTTTTCGATGTTTCTTCGTCAACTGTCGTTTGTCCTGCACAGAGATGCTGCTGTAGATGTGTCTCTAGCTGTGTCTGGATACAATGAAACATGCTGTAACTAAGTGCTTGTGTTGCACAGTTCTACTAAACATTCCATTTCATGCATGCTCCGCCCACATGGTCAGGAATGTCAGGTGCTGCATCTCCAAATGCTGCTCCCGTTGCCTAGCAATAACAGCTGTTTACTTTTTGGGGTCTGGTTCATTGTTTAATAAAGAAAACATGTCCAAGTATTGGGTGCTGAGGCTCAGCGCATATTCTAGCCTGCTGTGTGGGTGGGCAGCTAGAAATCACTGGTGGGCAACATGAGTGAGGAGAAAACTGGAGCAGCCAAGCAGGGAGCTGCAGGTTGCTGGTTTGAGTCTCTGTTCAGATGCTGGTGTCTCCTCTCTCTGAGATGTCTGCAAACAGTCCCAGATAAAACAATAAGGATAATAAACAAACACGTGACTAAAATAACAATTATGACTCTGATGTGTTTCATGTGTAGCAGGATGGCCTCTATACAGCAGTCGCTGCAAGCATCCACATCGCCACACTTACGTTTCTTTAAGCAGGCGTGCTGGGCTCCTCCTAAGGAAAGTTTGAAACTTCATTTCCTTCATGCTGGTGAACTTTTTACCAAATATTTTCATCAAAGCTTCTCCATCACTGACAGGGATTGTTTGGATCTTCACACTCATCTCCACCAACCCTAAAAAATGAGTCTCACTTTGCTCATATAATGCCAGGAGTGTCTCCATATTCCACAAAAGTCTATGCAAACATGTAACAGTATCCCATATTCATAGAAATATTATTGATATTATAACAAAAGCTGTCACCAACACAATTGTCCCAAGTGCTTTTTTAAACAGGATTTTCAACCAGAGGATTTCCCTATAGCTTAATTTTTTTTCAATATTTTGTACACAACAACAGAATCATTTCAGAAAAACTCAAAATGACTGGTGTCAATATTATTTGCCCCACAAAAAAGGTCAAATATAAAAAAATATTGCAAATATTGCACAGTGAAAAGGCGCTACAGCTCAGTTGTTGCCACTCGCCTTTGTCCTCCTGTCTCCCCTCCCTCTCCCCTCCAACGAGGAGTTAAACAGTTTGATGGCGTGTGGGACAAAGGAGTTTTTAAGCCTGTTGGTTCTTGACTTTGAGAGAAGCAACCTGTCGCTGAATAGGCTCCTCTGATTATTTACGAGCACGTGCAGAGGATGCCCAGCATTTTCCATAATGTCCATCAGTTTCTTTAATGTCCTTTTCTCTGCCACTGTCACCAAAGTGTCCAGCTTCATGCCGACCACAGAGCCAGCCTTCCTGATTGGTTTTTCCAGCCTGGATGAGTCCTTTGCTGTGCTGCTCCCCCAGCACACCACAGCATAGAACAGTACTCCTGCAACCACCGACTGATAAAACATCCTCAGGAGCTTCCTGCAGATGTTGAAGGACCTCAGCCTTCTGAGGAAGTACAGTCTGCTTTGGCCTTTTATGTACAGGTGCTGCGTGTTGCATGACCAAACAAAACTTTCAGTGCACTGTGAAAGTAAACAAACAAACAGACAGGAAGGCCTAGTTAGGACATATCTAAGCATGCTCTTCATCTTGGAAGGGTAATTCAAACCAAAACTAATTGGCAGGTTCAACTTGGTAACAAAAGAAAATGCCTCAGCCAGATAAATCCCCAAAACATTCATCCATCAGCCACACACACCACATAACACTGCTGTTCTATTAGATAATGAGTTTCTTCCCATGTAAGCAGGTGTGTGTCATGGTAAAACCTCCCCCACACATCAGAACCCAGAATCTATTAGTGCCACCCATTTTAAACCCTCTCTACAGCATTCTGTTTACACCTGCTATCATTCAATCATCTTTCCTAACATAATACTAGTCCACTAGTTTACATATCACCTCTCATCCCACTAAGTGAACTGGACAAGATGATAAAACAGAAAGGCATGCTTAAGATGTTATCTGGTCTTCATTGCATGTGTATATGTCTTAATAGGATTAATGCATTTTCTGTTTGTGTGTGTGATTTTTGTGTGCCTCTCCTCCTTGCAGTGTTTCAGACACTTTTCAATTCTCCACTCAAAGGCAGTCGCTTTTCCTCCCCAGGTTCCTTAGCCCAATTTGATCTCCCACACTAAACAACAGCGTTCTTCCATGTCTCCTCCCCCTCCTTCCACTGAAGTCTCGTCTCCCCCCTTGCAGCAGTCCATTGCATCTCCATCCATCCAGTCATGATGATGGTGTTTTCTCCTTGCTGATGCCTTTTGCACATACTGCTGTTGCTGCTGGACCCCTCGCTGCTCAGGATACTGCTGTTGTCTCTTGACCTGCCATGTTGTTGCTTTTGGATCTGCATTTCGCGACAGTCAAGTGGAGGGTGCGTCTGTCCTCTCAGTAAGTGAGTGAGACAGTAGACAGTGGTGAGGAGGGCTGTGCGAAAGCAAAAACACATAAATATGCCTGACACCCGTAAACGAAGCAGCATCTGGCTGCAGTTTAAAGACTTTTTTGTCTGTCTTGGTCTTGGTCTTGGTCTCGTCTCGACTTTGTCTCATCTTGGTCTTGGTCTCGGTCTCGGTCTTGGTCTCGTCTCGACTTCGTCTCATCTTGGTCTTGGTCTCGTCTCGACTTCGTCTCATCTTGGTCTTGGTCTCGGTCTTGGTCTCGTCTCGACTTCGTCTCGACTTGTTCTTAGTCTTGTCTTGGTCTCGATACCCTCTGGTCTTGGTCTTGGTTTAGGCGGTCTTGACTGCAAGTCTAGTTGCACCAGTGGTGCCATGAGCAGTATCTATCTGCTACTCATCAGCTGCTATGCCGTGGTTATTGTCACAATGTGGTGTATTTGGATCACTCAATCCTAAGTGGATATGGATATGATCCAGGATTGGATGTTTTGTCTAAAATTTGAAAGGAACAATTGTTCCTTTCCCCTTTGCTGTGTACTCTGCTGATGCTGTTTTCAAAACCTACCACACTCATGTACAGTATCAGTGTCACACTGAGATATTTCAAAGATAATAATAATACATTTTATTTGACAGCGCCTTTCAAAACACTCAAGGTCACTGTACACATTAGAATAAAAAGCAACATAAAAGCAAGCAGTTCACACAATGGTAAAAGCATAAGACATAAACTAATAAAAGAGCAGAGTGGAGAGGTTATGTGGGATAAGCTATTTTGAACAAGTGAGTTTTGAGTTGGGACTTAAAGAGAGAGAAGGAAGAGATGTTTCTTAAATCAGGAGGTCGGGAATTCCAGAGTCGTGGAGCAGAGCAGCTGAAAGCCCTGCTCCCCATGGTGGCAAGACGGGGGGAGGGGACGGAGAGTGAAAGGGAAGAAGTAGATCTGAGACAACCAGATGGGGCGGTGATCTTAACCAGATCAGAGAGATATGGAGGGGAGAGATGATGAATAGCCTTAAATGTGTCATGGTCCTGGGTCATTTTGCCCCAGCGTTTTGTGTTTTATGATTATGTCCCTCTGTTCTAGTTATTCGGTGTCCTCCCCCCTTGTGTCCGGTTCGGGTTCTAGATTTCCTGTTTTGTTCTGAAGGTCTGTGTCTGTTGTCATTGTGTTCAGCTTGTGTCCTCCATGGTTATTCAGATCAGCTGTTCTCCCTCCTGTGTGCGATTACCCGATTACCTTGTGTGTGTGTATATATAGTGGGTGTCGGTCTGTGTTCGTTGTCGGCTCGTCTGCGTTCATCTGTGTATCTCTGCGTTCTATGGTGTTCCGTTCCTGTCTCTGCGTCTCTCTGCCCCGCACCCCTTTTGTATGGTCTCAGGTTTGTCATTTAGTTCTCCCAGTTTAGGTTTCTTCACTTGTTTTGTCATGCCTCACTGCCTGTTTTTGCCACTGCCACCTTGTAAATAAACCCTCACTCATATCATCAGTCGGCTGCCTGCATTTTGGGTCCTCCTTTTCCTCCACACCACACGGCTCACTCCGCCAGCCGTGACAGTACGAGCCAACCAAACATGGACCCAGCAGCATCCGCACCTTCCCAGGAGTTTCAGGAGGAAGTAATCGACTCTGTTTCGAGGTTGGTTAACCTGTGGCTTGAACGTGAGGGAGAGGAATTTCACCGCGCTGTAGAAGCCAGGCTACAGCAGCTAATTTCTGCTCACCCCTGGCTACTGGACTCTCTTCACCCGCTCGCACAGGACTTCATTCTGAAAGAACTGCACCTTCACCCTCCAGCTGCTACCGCTTCCCGACCCAGCCCGGTGGTGAATGTTTTGCACTGCCCGCCGGGCAATCTGCGGCCCGGCCCGCCGGAGGTGGAATTACCCGGCCGGTCGGAGCTATCCCCGAGAAGGAAGCGACGTTCACGCCGCCGACGCCCATCGCCACAGCCGGGTCCCGAGACTTCTGAGTTGCCGGCTGTGGTGAGTGGAAAAGACACTTTTTCTGTTTCGCCAGACCGTGTGACTGTTTATACCGGGGCTGTGTTTTTTGAGTCAGCTGCCCAGCCGCTAGCTCAGTTAGCCGCTCAGTCGTCACCTCCATCACATTCAGCCTCACGACCCATAGCCCAGTTACAGTCACAGCCAGACTTATTAGACACTATGTTACAATCCATAGCCCAGTCAATAGCTCAGTTGGTAGAAGACTCATCAGACTTATCATCAGCTCAGCCACCTATTCAGCCATCATCTTCACCAACTCCTCCGGTACAGCAAGCCATGACAGTTCAACCCATAAAGGACAGGTCAACAACTTCCTGTTCTAAGCAGAGAGACAAACCTAATAACTGTGAAAACATTCCTCAAGAGCTGGCCAGTTCTGAGACGCACTCCAGGGCCTCCCCAGAGGCTGGGTTTCAGCCCCCAGCAGACTCTGGACCCCTGGAGGTGAAGAAGCCAGCTGAGGACTGCACCCGGCTGTCGCTGCCTGAGCATGGTCAATGCTCTGCGCAGCTGCAGTCTGCTATGTGTTTGCCAGAGGCCACCGTGCCTGCTGGTTCTGATCCATTCCTGCCAGAGGCCCGTGCGCCTGCTGGTTCTGATCCATTCCTGCCAGAGGCCCGTGCGCCTGCTGGTTCTGATTTGTTCCTGCCAGAGGCCCGTGCGCCTGCTGGTTCTGATCCGTTCCTGCCAGAGGCCCGTGCGCCTGCTGGTTCTGATCCGTTCCTGCCAGAGGCCCGTGCGCCTGCTGGTTCTGATCCATTCCTGCCAGAGGCCCGTGCGCCTGCTGGTTCTGATCCGTCCCTGCCAGAGGCCCGTGCGCCTACTGGTTCTGATCTGTGTTTTCCAGAGGCCCGTGTGCCTGCTGGTTCAGCCCTGCGTGTGCCAGGGGCCCCTGTGCCCCCTGGTTCAGTGACTATTTCCGCTGGGGGTTCTGGAGAGCCCGGCCAGCACTTTCCTGTCTCCGCTGGAGGGTCCGAGGGGCCCGTTCAGCCGCCTGTCTCCGCTGGAGGGTCCGAGGGGCTCGTTCAGCCGCCTGTCTCCGCTGGAGGGTCCGAGGGGCCCGTCCAGCCGCCTGTCTCCCCTGGAGGGCCCGAGGAGCCCGTCCAGCTTCCTGCCTCGTCAGCTGGAGGGCCCGAGGAGCCCGTCCAGCTTCCTGCCTCGTCAGCTGGAGGGCCCGAGGAGCCCGTCCAGCTTCCTGCCTCGTCAGCTGGATGGCCCGAGGAGCCCGTCCAGCCCCAAGACTCGTCAGCTGGAGGTTCAGGGGAACCTAGCCAGCTTCCTGCCTCGTCAGCTGGAGGGCCCGAGGAGCCCGTCCAGCCGCCAGCTGCAGCCTCATCATCCTCACCGGCTGCAGCTTCATCCACGCCGCCGGCAGCAACAGCAGCTTCATCCACGCCGCCGGCAGCAGCAGCAGCTTCCTCCTCGCCTGCTGCAGCTTCATCATCTTCGCCTGGTCCGGCTTCATCATCTTCGCCTGGTCCGGCTTCATCATCTTCGCCTGGTCCGGCTTCATCTTCGCCTGGTGCGGCTTCATCTTCGCCTGGTCCGGCTTCGGCATCCTCGGCGTCGCCTGGTCCGGCTTCAGCATCCTCGGCGTCGCCTGGTCCAGCCTCTGCTTCAGCCTCGCCTGGTCCAGCCTCCGTCTCACCTGGTGCTGCGGGGGCCACGCAGCCTTCAGGTCCCAAACTGCCGCCTCGACATCGGCGGTCATCTGCCAGGCCGCTTGTTGGGCGTCATCGTCGTTATGGACGACCTCCCAAACGCCGCCGTTGCTGTCCGTACGGTCGGCCGCCTGAACTGTTTCCCCGTCGCCGCCGTTGCTGTCCGCACGGTCGGCCGCCTGAACTGTTTCCCCGTCGCCGCCACTGCCGTGTGCACGGTCTGCCCCCTGAACTGTTTCCACTTCGCTACTGCAGCCTTCCGCGCGGTTGGCTTTTGGATCTGTGTCGCCAACGTGGCCGGCCTCAGAAGATGCATTGTCCTGGACTTCTGAGTTGTCAGCCTCTGGGCCGGCCTCCTGAACTGTGTTTTGTTCTTGAACTCCAGCATGTGTGTTTGTTTTGACGATTCACTTGGTTCGCTGGAGCTTGTTTTTGTTTGGTTTTGGTCCCTCCGTCCTGGGCCCCCCGCCGCCCGCCCTGGGTTGGTCGTCTGTTTTTGTTTTGGGCTGTCTGGAGCCAGCCCTTGGAGGGGGGGTACTGTCATGGTCCTGGGTCATTTTGCCCCAGCGTTTTGTGTTTTATGATTATGTCCCTCTGTTCTAGTTATTCGGTGTCCTCCCCCCTTGTGTCCGGTTCGGGTTCTAGATTTCCTGTTTTGTTCTGAAGGTCTGTGTCTGTTGTCATTGTGTTCAGCTTGTGTCCTCCAGTCATCATGGTTATTCAGATCAGCTGTTCTCCCTCCTGTGTGCGATTACCCGATTACCTTGTGTGTGTATATATAGTGGGTGTCGGTCTGTGTTCGTTGTCGGCTCGTCTGCGTTCATCTGTGTATCTCTGCGTTCTATGGTGTTCCGTTCCTGTCTCTGCGTCTCTCTGCCCCGCACCCCTTTTGTATGGTCTCAGGTTTGTCATTTAGTTCTCCCAGTTTAGGTTTCTTCACTTGTTTTGTCATGCCTCACTGCCTGTTTTTGCCACTGCCACCTTGTAAATAAACCCTCACTCATATCATCAGTCGGCTGCCTGCATTTTGGGTCCTCCTTTTCCTCCACACCACACGGCTCACTCCGCCAGCCGTGACAATATGTGTGCAAGAGTATTTTGAAATTGATGCGATATTTGACCGGGAGCCAGTGAAGCTGCTGCAGGACAGGAGTGATGTGGTGGATAGAAGGGGTCCTGGTGATGATACAGGCAGCAGAGTTCTGGACGCGTTGGAGCTTGTGGATGGATTTTTGAGTATAAAAAGAACCTGAATAAATACAAATAAAGGGAAAGAGCTGTCCAAACCTCTGTCTCTGACCATCTGTGTTAACACTTGAAATGGGAAACATGTAAATGTAACAAACATGTTAAAACATAAGAAATCAGGAAGGGGCAAAAAAAGCATTTTGCTAAAAAAAGATTTAGAGCAGAAGTTTTTAAAATGAAGATATATTGCATTTATTTACAATTAAAAACACACAGAGCAGAAAGTGTGTTACTGTTTTACATCCACAGACACACAAGAAAAGAAGCAGGCAACATGAGGTCAAGTTATGGCAATTTTATTTTTGTATGTCAGTACATGTATTCAGAATAGAGTTTTTAAAAAACAAACAAACGTCCCAAGTAAAGTTTGGGGGGATTTTTGTGAAAGAAAGGTTGAGAGAGGGGGAAGGAGGAAGATGCTGCTGGGTCAGTTCTTTCTCAGCAGTCTGCTCCAGAATCCCCTCCTGTCCTCGGCTTGCTTTTCTTTTGCCTTCAGCTCTTTTAAGGTTTTGTTGAGCTGCTCCTCGGCATCTTTAAATGTTTCTTTCAGCTGCTGTTTGGCCAGTTTCCCTTTGTGTTTGAGGAGCTCTTTAGCTTCCTTTTTGTGCTTTTGTATTTCTTTAAGTTCATCTTTGCAGCCTTTCTTGCTCACCGTCGTTTCTTTCTTGAATACCTTCAACTCAATTTTCTCTTCTGCAAGTTCCTCTTGCACTTTCATCAGTTCCTTCTTCATGTTTTGAGTGTAACTCTTTGTATCTTCCATTTCTTTCTTTGCTTCCTGTATTTTAATTTTCTCTTCCTCCAACACTTTTTGAGCTTCCAACAATTCTTTCTTCATATTTTCAATCTCATTTTCTGCCTCGTGTTTACATTTTTTCTCCTCTTCAAGTTGTTGCTTCACATGCAGTAATTCCTTCCTTAGTGTTTCAGCTTCAGCCATTACATTTGCAGCTTCTTGTGTTTCCAACTGCATTTTCCTTTTTTCCTCTTCAAAAGCTTCCTGCACCTCCTGTAATTCCTGCATCACATTTCCTGCCTCCTTCTTTGCAGTTTGATATTTATTTTTGGCTTCTTGTGCTGTGCTTTTCTCTTCCTCCAATGCTTTTTGAGCTTCCAACAGTTCTTTCTTCATGTTTTCATTCTCGTTTTCTGCCTGTTGTTTTCTCATCTTCTCTCCTTTAAGTTTGAGACCCACATGCAGTAATTCCTGCAATACTACTTCAGTTTCAAACTTTGAATTTTTAGCTTCTCCTCTTGATTTTTCTGCCTCTTCTTTTAATTTGACATTTTCAGCCTGTATCATTTGAAATTTAAAATGAATCAGCTGTACTGTATTGTGAGGTGAAGCACTCGCCGATCCTCTTCTCCATCTCCCTTCATTCATTTTGGCCTTTTAAACAAAGGAACCAACGTTTTGTAGAGGAGTGAAGTGAAGTTTTCGATGTTTCTTCGTCAACTGTCGTTTGTCCTGCACAGAGATGCTGCTGTAGATGTGTCTCTAGCTGTGTCTGGATACAATGAAACATGCTGTAACTAAGTGCTTGTGTTGCACAGTTCTACTGAACATTCCATTTCATGCATGCTCCGCCCACATGGTCAGGAATGTCAGGTGCTGCATCTCCAAATGCTGCTCCCGTTGCCTAGCAATAACAGCTGTTTACTTTTTGGGGTCTGGTTCATTGTTTAATAAAGAAAACATGTCCAAGTATTGGGTGCTGAGGCTCAGCGCATATTCTAGCCTGCTGTGTGGGTGGGCAGCTAGAAATCACTGGTGGGCAACATGAGTGAGGAGAAAACTGGAGCAGCCAAGCAGGGAGCTGCAGGTTGCTGGTTTGAGTCTCTGTTCAGATGCTGGTGTCTCCTCTCTCTGAGATGTCTGCAAACAGTCCCAGATAAAACAATAAGGATAATAAACAAACACGTGACTAAAATAACAATTATGACTCTGATGTGTTTCATGTGTAGCAGGATGGCCTCTATACAGCAGTCGCTGCAAGCATCCACATCGCCACACTTACGTTTCTTTAAGCAGGCGTGCTGGGCTCCTCCTAAGGAAAGTTTGAAACTTCATTTCCTTCATGCTGGTGAACTTTTTACCAAATATTTTCATCAAAGCTTCTCCATCACTGACAGGGATTGTTTGGATCTTCACACTCATCTCCACCAACCCTAAAAAATGAGTCTCACTTTGCTCATATAATGCCAGGAGTGTCTCCATATTCCACAAAAGTCTATGCAAACATGTAACAGTATCCCATATTCATAGAAATATTATTGATATTATAACAAAAGCTGTCACCAACACAATTGTCCCAAGTGATTTTTTCAACAGGATTTTCAACCAGAGGATTTCCCTATAGCTTAATTTTTTTTCAATATTTTGTACACAACAACAGAATCATTTCAGAAAAAGTCAAAATGACTGGTGTCAATATTATTTGCCCCACAAAAAAGGTCAAATATAAAAAAATATTGCAAATATTGCACAGTGAAAAGGCACTACAGCTCAGTTGTTCCCACTCGCCTTTGTCCTCCTGTCTCCCCTCCCTCTCCCCTCCAACGAGGAGTTAAACAGTTTGATGGCGTGTGGGACAAAGGAGTTTTTAAGCCTGTTGGTTCTTGACTTTGAGAGAAGCAACCTGTCGCTGAATAGGCTCCTCTGATTATTTACGAGCGCGTGCAGAGGATGCCCAGCATTTTCCATAATGTCCATCAGTTTCTTTAATGTCCTTTTCTCTGCCACTGTCACCAAAGTGTCCAGCTTCATGCCGACCACAGAGCCAGCCTTCCCGATTGGTTTTTCCAGCCTGGATGAGTCCTTTGCTGTGCTGCTCCCCCAGCACACCACAGCATAGAACAGTACTCCTGCAACCACCGACTGATAAAACATCCTCAGGAGCTTCCTGCAGATGTTGAAGGACCTCAGCCTTCTGAGGAAGTACAGTCTGCTTTGGCCTTTTATGTACAGGTGCTGCGTGTTGCATGACCAAACAAAACTTTCAGTGCACTGTGAAAGTAAACAAACAAACAGACAGGAAGGCCTAGTTAGGACATATCTAAGCATGCTCTTCATCTTGGAAGGGTAATTCAAACCAAAACTAATTGGCAGGTTCAACTTGGTAACAAAAGAAAATGCCTCAGCCAGATAAATCCCCAAAACATTCATCCATCAGCCACACACACCACATAACACTGCTGTTCTATTAGATAATGAGTTTCTTCCCATGTAAGCAGGTGTGTGTCATGGTAAAACCTCCCCCACACATCAGAACCCAGAATCTATTAGTGCCACCCATTTTAAACCCTCTCTACAGCATTCTGTTTACACCTGCTATCATTCAATCATCTTTCCTAACATAATACTAGTCCACTAGTTTACATATCACCTCTCATCCCACTAAGTGAACTGGACAAGATGATAAAACAGAAAGGCATGCTTAAGATGTTATCTGGTCTTCATTGCATGTGTATATGTCTTAATAGGATTAATGCATTTTCTGTTTGTGTGTGTGATTTTTGTGTGCCTCTCCTCCTTGCAGTGTTTCAGACACTTTTCAATTCTCCACTCAAAGGCAGTCGCTTTTCCTCCCCAGGTTCCTAAGCCCAATTTGATCTCCCACACTAAACAACAGCGTTCTTCCATGTCTCCTCCCCCTCCTTCCACTGAAGTCTCGTCTCCCCCCTTGCAGCAGTCCATTGCATCTCCATCCATCCAGTCATGATGATGGTGTTTTCTCCTTGCTGATGCCTTTTGCACATACTGCTGTTGCTGCTGGACCCCTCGCTGCTCAGGATACTGCTGTTGTCTCTTGACCTGCCATGTTGTTGCTTTTGGATCTGCATTTCGCGACAGTCAAGTGGAGGGTGCGTCTGTCCTCTCAGTAAGTGAGTGAGACAGTAGACAGTGGTGAGGAGGGCTGTGCAAAAGCAAAAACACATAAATATGCCTGACACCCGTAAACGAAGCAGCATCTGGCTGCAGTTTAAAGACTTTTTTGTCTGTCTTGGTCTTGGTCTTGGTCTCGTCTCGACTTCGTCTCATCTTGGTCTCGGTCTCGTCTCGACTTCGTCTCGACTTGTTTTTAGTCTTGTCTTGGTCTCGATACCCTCTGGTCTTGGTCTTGGTTTAGGCGGTCTTGACTGCAAGTCTAGTTGCACCAGTGGTGCCATGAGCAGTATCTATCTGCTGCTCATCAGCTGCTATGCCGTGGTTATTGTCACAATGTGGTGTATTTGGATCACTCAATCCTAAGTGGATATGGATATGATCCAGGATTGGATGTTTTGTATAAAATTTGAAAGGAACAATTGTTCCTTTCCCCTTTGCTGTGTACTCTGCTGATGCTGTTTTCAAAACCTACCACACTCATGTACAGTATCAGTGTCACACTGAGATATTTCAAAGATAATAATAATACATTTTATTTGAAAGCGCCTTTCAAAACACTCAAGGTCACTGTACACATTAGAATAAAAAGCAACATAAAAGCAAGCAGTTCACACAATGGTAAAAGCATAAGACATAAACTAATAAAAGAGCAGAGTGGAGAGGTTATGTGGGATAAGCTATTTTGAACAAGTGAGTTTTGAGTTGGGACTTAAAGAGAGAGAAGGAAGAGATGTTTCTTAAATCAGGAGGTCGGGAATTCCAGAGTCGTGGAGCAGAGCAGCTGAAAGCCCTGCTCCCCATGGTGGCAAGACGGGGGGAGGGGACGGAGAGTGAAAGGGAAGAAGTAGATCTGAGACAACCAGATGGGGCGGTGATCTTAACCAGATCAGAGAGATATGGAGGGGAGAGATGATGAATAGCCTTAAATGTGTGCAAGAGTATTTTGAAATTGATGCGATATTTGACCGGGAGCCAGTGAAGCTGCTGCAGGACAGGAGTGATGTGGTGGATAGAAGGGGTCCTGGTGATGATACAGGCAGCAGAGTTCTGGACGCGTTGGAGCTTGTGGATGGATTTTTGAGTATAAAAATAACCTGAATAAATACAAATAAAGGGAAAGAGCTGTCCAAACCTCTGTCTCTGACCATCTGTGTTAACACTTGAAATGGGAAACATGTAAATGTAACAAACATGTTAAAACATAAGAAATCAGGAAGGGGCAAAAAAAGCATTTTGCTAAAAAAAGATTTAGAGCAGAAGTTTTTAAAATGAAGATATATTGCATTTATTTACAATTAAAAACACACAGAGCAGAAAGTGTGTTACTGTTTTACATCCACAGACACACAAGAAAAGAAGCAGGCAACATGAGGTCAAGTTATGGCAATTTTATTTTTGTATGTCAGTACATGTATTCAGAATAGAGTTTTTAAAAAACAAACAAACGTCCCAAGTAAAGTTTGGGGGGATTTTTGTGAAAGAAAGGTTGAGAGAGGGGGAAGGAGGAAGATGCTGCTGGGTCAGTTCTTTCTCAGCAGTCTGCTCCAGAATCCCCTCCTGTCCTCGGCTTGCTTTTCTTTTGCCTTCAGCTCTTTTAAGGTTTTGTTGAGCTGCTCCTCGGCATCTTCAAATTTTTCTTTCAGCTGCTGTTTGGCCAGTTTCCCTTTGTGTTTGAGGAGCTCTTTAGCTTCCTTTTTGTGCTGTCGTATTTCTTTAAGTGCGTCTTTGCAGCCTTTCTTGCTCACCGTCGTTTCTTTCTTGAATACCTTCAACTCAATTTTCTCTTCTGCAAGTTCCTCTTGCACTTTCATCAGTTCCTTCTTCATGTTTTGAGTGTAACTCTTTGTATCTTCCATTTCTTTCTTTGCTTCCTGTATTTTAATTTTCTCTTCCTCCAACACTTTTTGAGCTTCCAACAATTCTTTCTTCATATTTTCAATCTCATTTTCTGCCTCGTGTTTACGTTTTTTCTCCTCTTGAAGTTGTTGCTTCACATGCAGTAATTCCTTCCTTAGTGTTTCAGCTTCAGCCATTACATTTGCAGCTTCTTGTGTTTCCAACTGCATTTTCCTTTTTTCCTCTTCAAAAGCTTCCTGCACCTCCTGTAATTCCTGCATCACATTTCCTGCCTCCTTCTTTGCAGTTTGATATTTATTTTTGGCTTCTTGTGCTGTGCTTTTCTCTTCCTCCAATGCTTTTTGAGCTTCCAACAGTTCTTTCTTCATGTTTTCATTCTCGTTTTCTGCCTGTTGTTTTCTCATCTTCTCTCCTTTAAGTTTGAGACCCACATGCAGTAATTCCTGCAATACTACTTCAGTTTCAAACTTTGAATTTTTAGCTTCTCCTCTTGATTTTTCTGCCTGTTCTTTTAATTTGACATTTTCAGCCTGTATCATTTGAAATTTAAAATGAATCAGCTGTACTGTATTGTGAGGTGAAGCACTCGCCGATCCTCTTCTCCATCTCCCTTCATTCATTTTGGCCTTTTAAACAAAGGAACCAACGTTTTGTAGAGGAGTGAAGTGAAGTTTTCGATGTTTCTTCGTCAACTGTCGTTTGTCCTGCACAGAGATGCTGCTGTAGATGTGTCTCTAGCTGTGTCTGGATACAATGAAACATGCTGTAACTAAGTGCTTGTGTTGCACAGTTCTACTAAACATTCCATTTCATGCATGCTCCGCCCACATGGTCAGGAATGTCAGGTGCTGCATCTCCAAATGCTGCTCCCGTTGCCTAGCAATAACAGCTGTTTACTTTTTGGGGTCTGGTTCATTGTTTAATAAAGAAAACATGTCCAAGTATTGGGTGCTGAGGCTCAGCGCATATTCTAGCCTGCTGTGTGGGTGGGCAGCTAGAAATCACTGGTGGGCAACATGAGTGAGGAGAAAACTGGAGCAGCCAAGCAGGGAGCTGCAGGTTGCTGGTTTGAGTCTCTGTTCAGATGCTGGTGTCTCCTCTCTCTGAGATGTCTGCAAACAGTCCCAGATAAAACAATAAGGATAATAAACAAACACGTGACTAAAATAACAATTATGACTCTGATGTGTTTCATGTGTAGCAGGATGGCCTCTATACAGCAGTCGCTGCAAGCATCCACATCGCCACACTTACGTTTCTTTAAGCAGGCGTGCTGGGCTCCTCCTAAGGAAAGTTTGAAACTTCATTTCCTTCATGCTGGTGAACTTTTTACCAAATATTTTCATCAAAGCTTCTCCATCACTGACAGGGATTGTTTGGATCTTCACACTCATCTCCACCAACCCTAAAAAATGAGTCTCACTTTGCTCATATAATGCCAGGAGTGTCTCCATATTCCACAAAAGTCTATGCAAACATGTAACAGTATCCCATATTCATAGAAATATTATTGATATTATAACAAAAGCTGTCACCAACACAATTGTCCCAAGTGCTTTTTTTTATTAGTTATTGCAAATGCTTGATTGCAGTTCTTGCTAGATGACAAAACCACTTATTAGGTGTAGAAGGAAATTACTTTTTCTACATGAGGTAAAGTTGGAGAGCTGTTTCCCCAAACTAAATGAAATCATCATTTAAAAAACTACAATCTGTAGTTACTCTGAACATCTGTGTTAACATTTGAAATTGGAAACTGTCAGGGTTCCTGGGTCGTTGACCCAGTGATTTCAGTTTGTTCATGTTCAGTTTAGTTCGCCACATTAATGTTCTCACTTCCTGTTTTTTTCCCGTGTCAGCTTGTCTCTCGTGTCATTAGTCAGATTATGTTCAGCCCTGTACTCACCTGTTTCCAATCATTGTCATCATTCAACCTGTGTATTTAAGTTCCTCGGTTTCACCAGTTCTTTGTCGTGTCATTGATGTTAATGTCGTCTCTCCGTCTGTATGTTCAGTTAGTCAGCCAGCCAGCCAGGCAGCCACTCCATCGTTCCTGCTTTGTTCATTCACCCGCTCCAATAAATCCTCTTCATTTCTGCACCATGAGTCCTGCGTTTGGGTCATCTCTTCCACGCCTCCACACACAACCTCTGACAGAATGACACGACCTGTGCCACGAAGACACGAGCATGACCCAGCGGACTCCAACCTTCTCGAGCGGCAGGACGCAGCGCTTTCCATTTGGGCGGAGAAGCTCAGGTGGAAACAGCGGCTCTTCTCAGAGAGGGAGCACGTCTTTGAGGGGACTCGTCTGGCTCTAGGCGGGCCTCGGAGACGCCACGGTCCTCCACCTGCTGCCTCACCTGCATCGGAGCATTCGCTGCGGAGAGTGGGCATCACAGGCCAAGCCTCGGCCGCTCGCTCTCCCGCCGCTCCGCTCCTCGCTCGCCCGCCGGCCGCTTCACTCTCCAGCCCTTCCGCCTCGCCACGGCACAGCGGCTACACCTCCCACCTCGGCTCAACGGAGGATACCGCGCCAGAGGCTCAGCGGTTTACCCTGCCCGCTTCCTCTTCCCGGGGAAAGCGGCGCACACGCCGCCATAAAATGGACTCTTTTCGGCAACTCCCGGTGGTGAGTTCCAGTGACTGTTTTCCACACCCCTCATCTGATTATTCACTTATAACGCACAATAGACTCATTTCTGATCCATGGGGAGTTTCCCTCCTAGAGGATGAAGTGGACTGGGAAGATTTTTTCTGCTCTGCTCCCCCAAAGACTGTTCAGTCAAAGACTGTAAATAGTGGTGGCAGAAGGACCAGAATACATCCCGATAGACCTGTCAGTATCACTCACCCAGTCATTATTTCCACTCCTATCAGTCAGCCTACATCCACACCTGTGCCAGCTCCCAGGACGAGGGCAGCTGTGACCCCGTATACCTCCACACCCGCTTCTGTTCCTCGGGTGGGGGTGACTGGTGTCCAGCCACCTCCCGTGCCTGTCCCGGCGCCTAGGCTGAGGGCAGCCAGAATCCAACCTGACCATCCCAGAGGCCCAGCCGAGGCTCTCCAGCCAGTGCCCTCATGCTCTGGAGGCTCGGAAGAGCTAGCCTGCTTCCCCATCAGTCCACCACTTCATCCACCGCCTGATCCAGCCTTTCACGCACTAGCGTTATCCCTGGTTAGGCTAGCCGAAGTGTCCCCTGCTCAGGCACCGGCTTTACTAGCCCAGGCTGTAGCTCTATCTCCCGCACTAGCTCAGTCTTTAGCTCAGCCATTAGCCACACCAACCTCAGCTCCGTCGTCAGCCTCGCCTACTTCTGTTCAGCCCTTAGCATCTCCACTCCAGTCAGTTCCCTCACCTGCTGTTCAGCCTTCACTCCAGTCCCCTGTAGTCCAGTCTCCTGTCCTCCAGTCTACTCTAGTTCAGTCTCCTGTCCTCCAGTCTACTCTAGTCCAGCCTGCCCCTGTCCAGTCAGTCCAGCCTGCCCCTGTCCAGTCAGTCCAGCCTGCCCCTGTCCAGTCAGTCCAGCCTGCCCCTGTCCAGTCAGTCCAGTCTCCTCCCGTCTCCCAGTCGCCCGTCCACCATCCTGTTCAGTTCCCGGACCTGCAGCCACAGCACCCAGAGCCAGCTGTGAGCTCTCCTGCGCCTCAGCCAGGGGCTTCCGCGCCCGCTGGCCCGGCCGCTCTCCAGCCAGGGGCTTCCGCGCCCGCTGGCCCGGCCGCTCTCCAGCCAGGGGCTTCCGCGCCCGCTGGCCCGGCCGCTCTCCAGCCATGGGCTTCCGCGCCCGCTGGCCCGGCCGCTCTCCAGCCATGGGCTTCCGCGCCCGCTGGCCCTGCCTGTCTCCAGCCAGGGGCTTCCGCGCCCACTGGCCCTACAGCTGTGGCTCCGTCACCCCCGGCTCCCGTGCCGGCGCCTGGTCTGGCCTCAGCCTCTGCTTCGCCTGGTCCGGCCTCAGACTCAGCTTCGGCTTCTGCTTCGCCTGGTCCGGCCTCAGACTCAGCTTCGGCTTCTGCTTCGCCTGGTCCGGCCTCAGACTCAGCTTCGGCTTCTGCTTCGCCTGGTCCGGCCTCAGACTCAGCTTCGGCTTCTGCTTCGCCTGGTCCTACAGCTGCTCCTCAGTCTCCGCCGGCTCCCGCGCCGCCTCCTGCAGCTGCTCCTCGGCCGCCTTCTCCTCGTTGCCGCCGTGGTTGACCACCGGACCGGCTCAGCGTCCGCCGCCGTCTTCCTCGCGGCCGCCCACCGGACCAGCTCAGCATCCGCTGCCGTCTTCCTCGCGGACGCCCACCGGATCAACTTCAGCGCCACTTGGCCGGCCACTTGGCCGGCCACTTGGCCGGCCACCTGAACTGTCTCTGTTTGAACTCCGTCCCTCCGTCCTGGACCCCCTCCGCCCGCCCTGGTCTGGTTTTCCTTTCTTTCGGCCGTCAGGTGCCGGCCTTTGAAGGGGGGGGGTACTGTCAGGGTTCCTGGGTCGTTGACCCAGTGATTTCAGTTTGTTCATGTTCAGTTTAGTTCGCCACATTAATGTTCTCACTTCCTGTTTTTTTTCCCCGTGTCAGCTTGTCTCTCGTGTCATTAGTCAGATTATGTTCAGCCCTGTACTCACCTGTTTCCAATCATTGTCATCATTCAACCTGTGTATTTAAGTTCCTCGGTTTCACCAGTTCTTTGTCGTGTCATTGATGTTAATGTCGTCTCTCCGTCTGTATGTTCAGTTAGTCAGCCAGCCAGCCAGCCACTCCATCGTTCCTGCTTTGTTCATTCACCTGCTCCAATAAATCCTCTTCATTTCTGCACCGTGAGTCCTGCGTTTGGGTCATCTCTTCCACGCCTCCACACACAACCTCTGACAGAAACATGTAAGTGTAACAAACATGTTAAAACATAAGAAATCAGGAAGGGGCATGTATAGGAATTTCTTTTACTTGTGTATTAATCACATTATTTTATTGTATGATACCTTGGTGCCACTGGATTTTAACATGTCTCACACTCATACAGTAAGACAAATGCTGGGGGTCTAGTAAGGAAGTTGGGGGAAGCAGGCAACTCCACAGGAAGAGTCTTTTGTCTCTTTGAGGAATCTGGTAGGTAGCAAGGGAGTGTGAACCTTAAGGTGTGAAACAGCTGTGTACTGCCTTTTGTTCCTGGAGAAGGTATTTAACGGAGAGCCATGCTAGGCTCAGGGAGACTCTGCTGACCATCTGTCCCGCGGTCATGCAGGGACTTCATCAAGCTTGCTCGTCTGTTCTTTGTGTGTTTTGATTAAAGAATGTTAGCTACCGCTCACCGCTCGTCTGCAGGCTTTATTTAAATGGAAAACTTCCACAACAGGCAAAAAAAAAAGCTTTTTGCTAAAAACAAAAAAAGATTTAGAGAAGAAGTTTTTTGCACTGCATTTTAAAATGAAAACATATTGCATTTATTTACAATTAAAGACACAGAGCAGAAAGTGTGTTACTGTTTTACATCCACAGACACACAAGAAAAGAAGCAGGCAACATGAGGTCAAGTTATGGCGATTTTATTTTTGTATGTCAGTACATGTATTTAGATTAGAGTTTTTAAAAAACAAACAAACGTCCCAAGAAGAAGGATGGGGTGAAAGAAAGGTGGAGAGAGGGGGAAGGAGGAAGAAACTATTGATCTCCTCAAACTTGATGCTGCTGGGTCAGTTCTTTCTCAGCAGTCTGCTCCAGAATCCCCTCCTGTCCTCGGCTTTCTTTTCTTTTGCCTTCAGTTCTTTTAAGGTTTTGTTGAGCTGCTCCTCGGCATCTTCAAATTTTTCTTTCAGCTGCTGTTTGGCCAGTTTCCCTTTCTGTTTGAGGAGCTCTTTAGCTTCCTTTTTGTGCTTTCGTATTTCTTTAAGTGCGTCTTTGCAGTCTTTCTTGGTCACCGTCGTTTCTTTCTTGAATACCTTCAACTCAATTTTCTCTTCTGCAAGTTCCTCTTGCACTTTCATCAGTTCCTTCTTCATGTTTTGAGTGTAACTCTTTGTATCTTCCATTTCTTTCTTTGCTTCCTGTATTTTAATTTTCTCTTCCTCCAACACTTTTTGAGCTTCCAACAATTCTTTCTTCATATTTTCAATCTCATTTTCTGCCTCATGTTTACGTTTTTTCTCCTCTTGAAGTTGTTGCTTCACATGCAGTAATTCCTTCCTTAGTGTTTCAGCTTCAGCCATTACATTTGCAGCTTCTTGTGTTTCCAACTGCATTTTCCTTTTTTCCTCTTCAAAAGCTTCCTGCACCTCCTGTAATTCCTGCATCACATTTCCTGCCTCCTTCTTTGCAGTTTGAAAGAAGAGCATCAGATATAGATATCTGGCATTAAAGCTCAGTCTTCAGAAAATGTCCTTTTCTTTTTGATTTCTTTCAGAGCAGTCTGGATCTGATTTTTGACTAAATAATTAAAACTAATAATAATATATTACTATATTATATTACTAACAAATCCAGGACACCCCTGTTGATCCAGTAGCTCTTAATGAAGTTTGAAATAAGAATCGTGGTGAGTTCATTAGAAATATTTCACAATCTTTTTTAAATCAGTCATTACTGGAATCATCTGAAGTGCAAAAACAGTGAGATTATATATGAGAAGGACGGACTCAAAGACTGTCGTGTATCACATATATATTACATAGATGTCCAAAATCAATGCATCATTAATGAAACTGAAACAAAAGTACTGAATTTCATGTGGAAGACCAAACCTCAGCATTCAGGAAAGTCTTATACAGGAGCAAAGATAATGGACGTTACCCGGAGTTTTCCACTGTGAAACCAGGAATAACAGCTTAAAAATGTTGTTGGATTTCTGTGATCTAAATCATTGTCAGCCTGGCAGGCAAATAGCGTGGACACCAAAGTTTGTGAACGTGATAACCTGAGAACAAAGACATGTAGGATTTTAAATCGGTACCATAGGTGTGTCTACTGGGAGGCTGAGGCTTAGCGCTGGTGGCTGCCAGTACTAAGTATTATTATACAACTGTGCCAACCCTTATTTAGTTGATCTTATCTTCTTTCCTTGTGTTTCAGTTAGTTTTTACTCAAACTGGGTGTAGAAGGAATCCTCGCAAAGGTTTCTTTTTCTTCTGTGTTATGTTTTATGTATTTCTCAGCTCTTTGCTTCCTTTTTTCTACTTTAAACTTGTTTGTATGCTGTTGTGTAAATGTTCACACTTATCATAAAGTTTAAAAAAGTAGTAGGCGTGGTGATGAGCAGGAACAGGAGTAAAACTCCAGTAAGTGTACCAGTACTGTACCAGTGTGTAGCATTAAAGTCAAACTACAGTGGCTGTAGTATCAGTAGAGTAGTGTTAGTACTAGAGGTGGGAGGAGTAGAAGCAGGTGGAGGCACTGGCTTTAGGTTAGTACTGCCTTTCTCTGGCTCTCCTTTACAACTCATCTCCTTCTCATTTGCTGACAATGTGCAGAGACATCATCCTTCAGAGCACACCGACTGATGACCCGTCAGCACTGAGCAGCCTGTACATCCTGACAGGACACGAAAGCAGCTACTGAGAGAGGACACGGGGCTTCTCTTTCGACGGTGTTACCAAAGAAAAGCACAGCCTGTCTGTAACTGTGGGGTGGAAACGATGCTCTGTTTCACTGAGGCTGTGCCAGGAAACGGTTCAATGCTGGGAATGACAAATGTTAGGAAGGTATCCTGCTGACTGTCCAGCCTTCACCTGTACACAAGACACCTGTCAAGGTCCTCGCTGGGGTTATAGTTGATAAAGCTTTCTAGCTTTTCTTGTCTATTCAGCTTACCTGCTTAAATCAGACCTTTCTGTTAAAGCTAATGCAGACTCCACTGATCAGCCCGCTCAGTGTGGACGGGAGAATAACCTGAACATGGCCTCTGGGACATCATCGTACTGATGTTATGAAGCGCTCAGTCAGGTTTTCTTCTTGATCAGACTGAGGGGCAGACTGAGTGTGTTTTGGTGCCTCAACATTCAGTCATATTCTGTAAAGCCATTTTCTGTCTGCATGCTGCACATAAACTCTTTGGACCAGAGTGCTGTGACACCTACACCTTACACCTGCAGGAGCTGCTCGGCCATAGAAAGCTGTTCTGTGAAGTGCACGGCTTTTTTGCCAGTGTTGATTTTATGGGTTTAATGTAATAACTAATTTTTCACATCATCGTCTGAGTCGTAATCCCAACGAGGAAACCTGGAATGTAAAACTTGATGGACGCTCCAGCTGAAGAGTGAAGTGTCAGACTTTTAATGGATCTTTCAAGCATTAGCGTACTTACAATGGCAGAAACAGTGCCACGTCTAAAGCATAGGAGCCATCTTCATCTCATGCTTCCCATTTCATGCAAGTTTCTTTCTCATCCTCAGATGGACAGAATTTGGTTTGCTGACTTCATTCAGTCACACCATACTAGAGCATAAAAAGTGGAAATAAACTGGTCAGTAAGAAAGTGTGATGCTTGAAAGTATAGCGTAAGGACAGCAGCAGCACTGCATTTACAGCTGATATGATGACTTCAGCATCTTTAAAGAACTGTGAAGGAATTATCAGTGCTAACACAACCTTAAGCACGTGATGTGACCGTATACACTGCTTACACTCTCAGTATCCTTACTTAAAGAGAACATCTCAGAAAAAAGTACAGTTAGCAAGAAGCTTTGAGAACAAGGCAGTGTTATTGTATGCTAACCACCGTGGTGGTGTAGCTTGTCCTGATAAAAAGTGAATGTGGTCACATTATACTTGTTAACTAAAATGAAAAAATGAAATAATTCCACTACATGGGTAAAGATATTTATGATATTTATGGAAAGGATGCTATAAAAGTAACACTGGCCTTTCCATGAGAGAAACTTGAAGTACAGTATGCATGTTGAGATTAATGTTTTTTTAATATGTTTTTGCTACTATGTGAAGATGTGATGTTATTAACAACACAGAATAGACAGAAATAAAGATTTTCATATCTCTTGGAGTTTTATGAAGAGTTTGTTGGGTTGTTCTTCTTTGAATGTGTGGATCGATGCTTCTACGATTTATATCTTAATCCTTCAATTTGTAAAAAACATTTTGAATTCCGTTTGAGAAGATAAATGAAGGTTCTTGCGTTCAAGTGGAGGCTCTAGCAGACTGAGAAAGTAACTGCATAACTGTGTTATTCCTGCACCCATAGCAGCAAGTAAGTGAAGGCAGTGATGAGCGCTGATGAGTTCTCAGATCACTCAGTCAGTCTCTGAACGTCACCTTTATTGTGATCGCGCACTTTAAGCTTTCATGCCTGTATTTTTGCACAATTGTGATAATACTGTATTGAAAGAAATCTGTGCACAGACGAACATGGGGCGGCTTTGCTCAGGTAGTAGAGGAAGGTGCTTCAATCCTCGTCTGCATGCCAAATATCCCTGGGCAAGATACCAACGCAGAGTTGCTCTCCGAATGTGTGTGAACATTACACAGAAAGTGCTTACAGAGAAAAGTGCTTGCGTACACCTGAATGAGGCAAGTTCTTTAAAGTGCTTTGAGTACTATATAAGAACCAGTCCATTTACGTCGCCAAAGCACTCAATACTCTCTTTACGAAGTTCTCTGTAGTTTGTTTCTCCAGCACCATATTTGACCGCGGTCAAGTGAGCCCTCACTTACGAAGACACAGTCAAGCTAGCCGCACCTAAAATGTTGTTGCACTATTCTTATGCACATTACGGTACGGGTGCCGACTGGCTTAGAAACGCAGTCTTTTGTGTCCTGACACTATTGTACTTCACAATCCACTCCCAGTTTTGGTTCATCTCCACTTTTCACCCTGTGACCCACAGCCCAAATTACTGTACGAGAAAATTTACAGTAAAATTTACCCAATATACAGTACTGTACTGTTAATATCCTCATCTTTGAGCTCAGATTACACAAACACTGTAAGAGGTGACAGAGATATTTCACTAGATTCTGACTCTAGGCCATCTCCACTTTTTACCCAGTGATCCACACCCAAAATTACTGTACAGTTTTAAAGAAAATGAATACTAAAATTTACCAAATTTCCTGTACTGTACTATATATTTTCTCATCTTTGAGCTCAGATTACAGGAAACTGTAAGAGGTGACACATATCTCACTAGATTCTGACTCTGGGTGACCCCCACTCTTCACCCAGTGATCCACACGCCCAAAATTACTGTACTGTTTCTGAGATTGCTGTGTTAACCCTCTCAAGGCAGGCGTTGCAGATTTGCAGCAGTTAAAAGCTAACAACCTGATCACCCCACATACATATTTTATGAGTTTTTTTTACTCAGAAGTACCACTGCAGGTATTCTTTTGTGCATTAGCAACAAAAACTTAATTTGAGCCTGAGAGGGTTAAGCATGAGTATGACAAAGGCTAAGAAAATATACTGCCTGAAATAATATCAAATTTAAACAACAAATTACAAAATTGCCACACCTGCTGTTATTGCCAGGTGTTCGATAGAGCATTATTGAGTCATAAAAAATACATATCATTGAAATATCATCAGTAAAAGAAACACTCTCACTATGTAAGACATGTTAGCAAATTCAGTTAATAAATAATGTATCAAATCTATACAGATGTTTGAAGGTATAAAGCAAAGCATGTTTGTTTCTTATGGCTTACAAATGTGTTTGCCTTTAACATAATTTACATTTCATTTATACAGTTTCACAGACGAAACAATAAAATAGGTTTCCTGAACTGTTCTTCATGGCCCAAATTTTGAATCCTTTTGAGGGTGATGCATTATCCATGAAGGTGGGCAATTTGTTCATTGATCTCTGACCCTCGCTGACTCTGACGCCTCCTAATTCTGCTTCCAGCCTTGCTGATGAATTTGTTGTCACTGATGCTGTCACCAGTTGTACACAACATCTCTGTTTGTCCACCAGTCTAATCTGTAATTCAGGTGAACCCAGAATTACCTGCATCTTTGTAATGTTTCAGAAAATATACACTATATGTTGATGGGCATTGTCCCACTTTTCTTTCCTCTATAAGTAAGAATCTCTGTGGTTTTAATGACAATTCATATACAGATTGTGGAGGACATTTAATTCAACACTCAAAAAAGTTCCTCACCAGCAGACTGTAGTACAATTTCAGCCCACAGTTAATAAACCCATCCAATGCAGCGTTATCAGAGAAATTATGCAAGTGTTATGTTTGTATGTACTGGTAATCTATTTATCATTTATCATGATTCCTGCTCTGATGATTACTTTCTTCTCCTTCTGTAATTTTAATAGATAAAGGATGTTGAACTTTAAGCTCCAAACAGGATGAATGAGGAAGACCACAGAGGAGAATCGTGGATGTAGTGAAAGAATACATGCAGATGGTTTTTTTCATGGTGGAGGAGCAACTTCTGATACCATCTTAAAGAAAAAACACGTAAAATTGAAGAGTAAAAATAATGACAACAATATGTCTAAATTTTTTATTAATTTTTTAGAGCAAATGCAGTCTTGTCATGGTCAGAGTTGCCCACTCATCCATCCATCCATCTTCATCCGCTTTATCCGAGGCCGGGTCGCGGGGGCAGCAGCCTAAGCAGAGAGGCCCAGACCTCCCTCTCCCCAGCCACCTCCTCCAGCTTATCCAGGGGAACACCAAGGTGTTCCCAGGCCAGCCGAGAGATATAATCTCTCCAGCGTGTCCTGGGTCTGCCCCGGGGCCTCCTCCCGGTGGGACATGCCTGGAACACCTCACCCAGGAGGCGCCCAGGATGCATCCTTGTTAGAAGCCCGAACCACCTCAGCTGGCTCCTTTCGATGTGGAGCAGCAGCGGCTCTACTCTGAGCCCCTCCCGGATGGCCGAACTTCTCACCCTATCTCTAAGGGAGAGGCCAGCCACCCTTCGGAGGAAGCTCATTTCTGCCGCTTGTATCCGCGATCTCGTTCTTTCGGTCACTACCCACAGCTCGTGGCCATAGGTGAGGGTAGGGACGTAGATCGACCGGTAAATTGAGAGCTTCGCTTTTACACTCAGCTCCCTCTTCACCACGACGGACCGGTGAAGCGTCCGCATTACTGCAGCTGCAGCCCCAATCCGTCTGTCGATCTCCGGCTCCCTTCTCCCATCACTCGCGAACAAGACCCCGAGATACTTGAACTCCTCCACTTGGGGCAGGAACTCATCCCTGACCTGGAGTGGGCACTCCACCCTTTTCCGGCTGAGAACCATGGCCTCAGATTTGGAGGTGCTGATCCTCATTCCCGCTGCTTCACACTCGGCTGTGAACCGTTCCAGTGCGAGCTGGAGGCCCTCACCCGATGAAGCCAACAGAACCACATCATCCGCAAAAAGCAGAGATGAGATTCTGAGGCCACCAAAGTGAAAGCCCTCCGCCACTTGGCTGCGCCTAGAAATCCTGTCCATAAAAATTATGAACAGAACCGGTGACAAAGGGCAGCCCTGGCGGAGCCCATCACCCACCGGGAACGAGTCCGACTCTTGCAACGGTTGTATAGGGATCGAATGGCCCGTAGCAATGGTCCAGACACCCCATACTCCCGCAACACCTCCCACAGGACACCCCGAAGGACACGGTCGAATGCCTTCTCCAAGTCCACAAAACACATCTAGACTGGTTGGGCAAACTCCCATGCACCCTCAAGTATCCTTGAGAGGATAAAGAGCTGGTCCAGTGTTCCGCGACCAGGACGAAAAGAGTTGCCCACTCATATTTAACTAATTCAAATACAATTACTGCATTTAAATGCTTATGTTCTAATAAAAGGCATTGTTTAATACTTCTGCCATGACAACCCAAATAAATCAATGAGAGGGAAACGGGAAGATTAGTCATCAGGTAAGGTTTACTGTTCATTTACCATGCCTTGATAACAGTAAGCTTAACAAAAGAAAAATGTTGGGGAGGAGAAACGGTGTTCTGTCAAAACATCCTACCGTAGCGTAAATTTATAGTCTTGTCTATCAATCCGTGCTAACTTATCAGAATATGCTACCTTACGTGGTTAATGGCTCTGTTGTATAGGTAGCATGTTCAGATGGCCAAATCACACTATTAAAACATGCTTCCTGCTGGGATTTATATAGGTAGGATGTTCAGATGGCCCAATCACACTATTAAAACATGCGTCCTGCTGGGATTTATATAGGTAGGATGTTCAGATGGCCCAATCACACTATTAAAACATGCTTCCTGCTGGGATTTATATAGGTAGGATGTTCAGATGGCCCAATCACACTATTAAAACATGCTTCCTGCTGGGATTTATATAGGTAGGATGTTCAGATGGCCCAATCACACTATTAAAACATGCTTCCTGCTGGGATTTATATAGGTAGGATGTTCAGATGGCCCAATCACACTGTTAAAACATGCTTCCTGCTGGGATTTATATAGGTAGGATGTTCAGATGGCCCAATCACACTATTAAAACATGCTTCCTGCTGGGATTTATATAGGTAGCATGTTCAGATGGCCCAATCACACTATTAAAACATGCTTCCTGCTGGGATTTATATAGGTAGGATGTTCAGATGGCCCAATCACACTATTAAAACATGCTTCCTGCTGGGATTTATATAGGTAGGATGTTCAGATGGCCCAATCACACTGTTAAAACATGCTTCCTGCTGGGATTTATATAGGTAGGATGTTCAGATGGCCCAATCACACTGTTAAAACATGCTTCCTGCTGGGATTTATATAGGTAGGATGTTCAGATGGCCCAATCACACAACATTAATTATGGTGGGGGGTGGACAATGGCTATTACACTCGATGCACTCCAGCTGACTTACCTTGGTATGAATGACGACGTACTCACAGTTTGGCGGCTTGAAAATAGCCAAATCTTGCACCCAGCCATTTGTAAATTGGATGTGCGCCTCCAGTGACTTGTAATTACGAAACTGGTTCGCAGTGTAAGCGCTTACTCCACAAACAAGATACGTGAAGATATCAGGGTAGGACAGTGGGGGTAAGTCGTCTGGGTCTTTACTCCACTGCCGTATTTCATATGGGTCCAGATTTGCGATGCGCTCTAATTTTTTCAAGTGCTGCTGCTTCGCCTCTGGACGCAATCGGTCTCTTTACCGTCTGTTTTCTTTTGAGCTGCTTTTAAGCATGGTTCTTGTCGTCGTCGTTCCAACACGGTGCGTTTGTTTTGATTTGTGGACCCGGAAAATGGCGCAATACATTGCGGCGTGAACCAGGTGTAGGACCGAACTCTCCCACACACATCACATCACTATAAGACTGGGCTCTCACACACATCACATCACCACACACACTCTGGTTTTTCTTCATGTACACTTCCTTATAATCTCTTTCTGCTATTTGCACATTTTTACTGTAAATTTCTAAGTTAAATCTGTAAATTTTATAATAACCTGTGATAGGTTTGTAGCGTAAACCTATTCGCTGGAACGTTAAGGACAATTTGCTACACAGGAAAACAAGACACGAGTAGGCAAAGTTCTTCATGTTTCTCGTGCACGGGAGAGAACCGGACAAATGCCGTTCCTTCGCTTGACCCCAGTTGCTCTCGTCTGCTCCCCCGTAACACTGCTCTTTTATTGAGGTTACATGAATATACATATATACATAGGTTCATTAACATATGACGTCTACATACAAACAAAGAGTACGTTGCCTGTGCGTTGTGTAAGTGTGTGTGTCTGTGTGTGTGTGTGGGGGGTCAGAGTGTGACCCCATAAATGACTTCTCTAACCCTGCTGGTTTGGAAGTCCAGCAGTTCATCTAATCAAAAGGCACTTAGACTAAAACAGATATAGATACGTTTATCCTACCATAAAACAATAAGACAAGGTACGACCTCTCCCATGCTCCCAGGATGTAGGTGTGAATGCCAGAACACTCTGGAATGCACACCAAGCCTTTGCAGACTATTAAGGATCAAACCTCTACCAATCTAAAACTAATTATAAAACTCTAAGCATATATAAGTAGATATTTCTAAGCATAAATGATAATCAACAATACAAAACCTGACAACCTGTAAATTGTAAATAGTGTAAAACCACTGTCATTTAATGGTCGGGCATTGCACAGCTTCAAGCATTTCACCTCATGTCATACTGGGTATGGTTGTGTGTGTGACAAATAAAATTTGAATTTGAAAGTGTTTCCAGGTGAGTTTGATCCAGGAGGGTCTGAAGCCAGAGTCAGACAGAGACTGTGCAGAGACTGTAGAAGGACAGAGCAGCAGCAGAGCAGTCCAGATACACTGATGATCCTCTGTCAGATCCAGAGGGACACACAGGGATGATGCTGGACTCTACATTGTGTCTGACAGTGGAGCTGTTCTCAGAGCAGTTCACTCTGCAGCACTGACAGTCATCTGCACTTCTTCTCATTCCTCTGTCAGTCACTGCTGGATGAAGCTCTCCTCTCCACCTCCCAGTAACATGGCCCAGTCAGAGCGTCTCTACACACAAGCTGCTGCTGCTTCAACCTCTCTGGATCATCAGGACACAGCTCCTCCTCTCTCAGCACACACACCGTCCTGTTTACCATCATCAGCTCCACCTGCAGAGAGAAGAAGGAAGAGCAGAGGAGATAAACGAGTGTTTCCAGAGACTCTTCATCAGCTGTCAGTCAGTGATGCAGCACATCCAGTATAAAGAGCAGCAGGGACTTCAGTGCTGGGACTGTACTAGGACTCACTGTTGCTTCACTTTTTCTAATCTTTGGATTTTTATTGAAGTTGATGAAGATGCTTTTCCCTCCTAGTTTGAGTTTGGACTTTCATTCATTAGAAGAACCTTGGTGTGTCCACTCTGAGCTCTGTAGGAACCCCAACAACAAGCCCAACAATCCAGATGGACGGTTCCAGCTGTTAACTGGAGGAATTCCATCCAAACATCTGCTCTCACTAAATTCTTCCTCACCTACAGACTGTGTTCTTCACTGCTTTAAACTTGGAAATGAATGCAGTCATTGGTCTGCGTGCTGCTTTGTTCAGAGAGCTGATTGGCTGTTGACAGTGTTTGATCAGAGCGTGTCAGCCGTTACTATGGTGACCATAAAGGTCAGAAACAGGAAGTGTTTGTGTCCAATCCTGAAGCCTGTCACCGTTCTCCTCTCACAGCTTCACTGAGAAGCTGCAGCTTTACAGGAAACACTGGATCTTTGTTTCATACTGACTGTGTTTAGTACAATACTGCTGACAGCACCACCCACTCACTCCATCACTCTACTGACCCCAGAGTCTCCAGTCTGTAGTCTGGACTCTGCTGAAGATCAGACAGCTGCTTCACATCTGGATTCTGCAGGTTGTTCCAGCTCAGGTTCAGCTCTCTCAGATGGGAGGGGTTGGACTTCAGTGCTGCTGCCAGATAATCACAGCTGATCTCTGACAAACCACAGCTCATTAATCTGTATAAAGAATGAAAGATGTAAGTTTATTAGACAAAGTGTGAGCTTGAAATCATTCAGTGTTTCATCATCTGTTCAGAGCTGAAGAAGGTTCAGAATGTAGAAGTTTAGAAAATGGAAACTCCAAACAGCTGAAGCCAACAGGAAGCAGCTTCAAACAGGAAACTGTGCAGAGTTTCAGACTATATGTCCTGATGCAGCCAGTTGGATTTTGGAGATTTGAATCTCTGTTCTGTGACTAAGTCCTTGAATCATTTCTTCCAGTTGGTCCAACAAGACAGACTAAGTGTTGGACATGTGTTGTGGCTCCATTAGGGGAGCTTCTAAATGTGATGTGATGGCCCCTCTGGGTCTGTCAGGTCACAGGACTGAAGAGAGCTCAAACTGGGCACACAGTTGTTCCAGTCTGGACCAAAGACTCTATACTGGGACTGAGGGACTGCTTTGACTGCACCCACTGGGACTTTTTAAAGGCTCATGTTCTCACTTAGATCATCGATTTCTACTTACATTTCTTTCTGGGGAAAATGGGGATTACTTTGGAAACAGGAAGTATTTTCCCCAATAAGCAGCCCTGGATTAGTAAATCACTCCAACATGTTCTCAGGCAGAAGAAGCTGTCTTGTTACGAGGGAGAGAAGAAAAAGATTGAGGCACAGAAACTTGTTGAAAGAGAGATAAAGCAGCTAAAATCAGGTGTAAAAGTAAAGCAGAGGATGAGCTGAATAAAGGACACTCAAGGCTGGCTTGGAAAGGAATGAAGTCCATGGTGGGGATGCAGAACAAGGAGCAAAGATGAATGTGATGCTGAATCAGCAGAAGACTTGGACTCATTTGATTCCAGCTTTGATATCATTGATTTCAATGAAGAGCTTTGTGATTGTAGCAAAGGGCTGGTAGCTCTGAGAGTCCCACTGATGAGGTGTTTGTGTGGAAATCTCTTAGTGGGACCAAAGAGAGAAAAAGCCCTGGTCCTGATGCTGTGGGAGGGAAATGATTGAAGTGTGCTGTGAGGAACTGACTGGGAGATTTCACACATTTTCCAGTCCTCCTTGGAACAACAGGAAGTTCCCAGCATATGGAAACAAAGGTTAAGTGTCCTATGGCACTCAGTGATGATGGTGCTGTGGCCCCACCACCTCCACCTCTTTGTAAAGGAACTAACTGTAATCTGACGCTTCAAATGGAACTAAGACTTCCTCCACTAGGTGGCAGTGTCTGATGAGAAAGTGTTAGTGGAGCTGGCCTGGAGTCAGAAACAGGAAGATGCAGGATTTGGGCTGAAATGGGGAAAAGTGGTTCGCACTAGTGCCTTAAAGCAAGAAGGTTGTAGGTTGAAGCTTGTTGGCCTTTCTGTGGAGGTTGGATGTTCTCCCACAGTCCAATGAAATGCTGCTTAGGTTCATTGGTGCTTCTAAATTGGCTGTAGGTGTGGATGTGAGAGAGTGCTTCTCTGTCTCTCTCTGTTGGCCCTGTGATGGACTGCTCACCTGTGCAGGTGGACCACGCCTCTTGCCCTATGACAGCTAGGGCACAGGCTGCAGCCCTGTGAGCCTAAGCTGAATAAACAGTTAGCAAAAATGATCCATAGATGGCCTGAAATTCCCCAGTTAGCAGTTTGGTAGATAGCTATGACATGCTAATCCCATCCAGCAGCTGTATTCTGCCTGTAAGCTGATCCCTGCTGAGCCAAAGCACTTTTTCATATACAAATTACAACCTTTAATAGAAACCTATTGGTCAGCATCTTATTAGCCTGCTGTTAGCTTCATTCCACAGAAAACTGAGAGAAACTAACAGAGTTGATAAAGAATAAAGAGAAATGTGCTGATTTAAAGCCTTTGAAGTGCTTCAGATGATCTCTGTCCACTTCTGTCCACTCATTCATTCATGTAAGCTTTCTAATGCAGCTTTGATCTTCACAGCCTGCTTTATGAAACTCATTCTAACCCTGAATGTCAGAGTGTTCCTCCTTCTCTTTCCCATCATTCATGCTGGCAGTGGAGGAGATTTGGATGTTGGACTGTGTTTTGGATGATGTGTGTATGTTTGTGTTGGACTGCTGTCTGTAAAGCAAACGCACATTTTGCTTTGGATTTCAGTGTCAGACAGACTTTAAGGTGGAATGAAGAGTTTGAGAGTTTCACAGTGAATTATCCAGTGGAGGATTTTTCTTCTTCTTTGAAGGTTTGAAATGTGAACATTGTTCTGCTGCAGTCAATGGACTAAACCAGAGAAGAAGAAAACAGACTTTACCATGAAGATCCTCAGTGTGGATCAGTATAATATCAGCCTGATGTCTGCAGTTTAGTGTCAGCACAACTTTCACATCATATTCATCTCAGCACAACTAAAACATGCTGACTGACCTCAGAGTTTCAAGTCCACATCCTGGACTCTCCAGGAAACCACACAGATGCTTCACTCCTGAATCCTGCAGCTTGTTGTTGGAGCTCAGGTCCAGCTCTCTCAGATGGGAGGGGTTGGACTTCAGTGCTGCTGCCAGATAATCACAGCTGATCTCTGACAAACCACAGAAACTCAATCTGTATAAAGAATGAAAGATGTAAGTTTATTAGACAAAGTGTGAGCTTGAAATCATTCAGTGTTTCATCATCTGTTCAGAGCTGAAGAAGGTTCAGAATGTAGAAGTTTAGAAAATGGAAACTCCAAACAGCTGAAGCCAACAGGAAGCAGCTTCAAACAGGAAACTGTGCAGAGTTTCAGACTATATGTCCTGATGCAGCCAGTTGGATTTTGGAGATTTGAATCTCTGTTCTGTGACTAAGTCCTTGAATCATTTCTTCCAGTTGGTCCAACAAGACAGACTAAGTGTTGGACATGTGTTGTGGCTCCATTAGGGGAGCTTCTAAATGTGATGTGATGGCCCCTCTGGGTCTGTCAGGTCACAGGACTGAAGAGAGCTCAAACTGGGCACACAGTTGTTCCAGTCTGGACCAAAGACTCTATACTGGGACTGAGGGACTGCTTTGACTGCACCCACTGGGACTTTTTAAAGGCTCATGTTCTCACTTAGATCATCGATTTCTACTTACATTTCTTTCTGGGGAAAATGGGGATTACTTTGAAAACAGGAAGTATTTTCCCCAATAAGCAGCCCTGGATTAGTAAATCACTCCAACATGTTCTCAGGCAGAAGAAGCTGTCTTGTTATGAGGGAGAGAAGAAAAAGATTGAGGCACAGAAACTTGTTGAAAGAGAGATAAAGCAGCTAAAATCAGGTGTAAAAGTAAAGCAGAGGATGAGCTGAATAAAGGACACTCAAGGCTGGCTTGGAAAGGAATGAAGTCCATGGTGGGGATGCAGAACAAGGAGCAAAGATGAATGTGATGCTGAATCAGCAGAAGACTTGGACTCATTTGATTCCAGCTTTGATATCATTGATTTCAATGAAGAGCTTTGTGATTGTAGCAAAGGGCTGGTAGCTCTGAGAGTCCCACTGATGAGGTGTTTGTGTGGAAATCTCTTAGTGGGACCAAAGAGAGAAAAAGCCCTGGTCCTGATGCTGTGGGAGGGAAATGATTGAAGTGTGCTGTGAGGAACTGACTGGGAGATTTTCACACATTTTCCAGTCCTCCTTGGAACAACAGGAAGTTCCCAGCATATGGAAACAAAGGTTAAGTGTCCTCTGGCACTCAGTGATGATGGTGCTGTGGCCCCACCACCTCCACCTCTTTGTAAAGGAACTAACTGTCATCTGACGCTTCAAATGGAACTACGACTTCCTCCACTAGGTGGCAGTGTCTGATGAGAAAGTGTTAGTGGAGCTGGCCTGGAGTCAGAAACAGGAAGATGCAGGATTTGGGCTGAAATGGGGAAAAGTGGTTCGCACTAGTGCCTTAAAGCAAGAAGGTTGTAGGTTGAAGCTTGTTGGCCTTTCTGTGGAGGTTGGATGTTCTCCCACAGTCCAATGAAATGCTGCTTAGGTTCATTGGTGCTTCTAAATTGGCTGTAGGTGTGGATGTGAGAGAGTGCTTCTCTGTCTCTCTCTGTTGGCCCTGTGATGGACTGCTCACCTGTGCAGGTGGACCACGCCTCTTGCCCTATGACAGCTAGGGCACAGGCTCCAGCCCTGTGAGCCTAAGCTGAATAAACAGTTAGCAAAAATGATCCATAGATGGCCTGAAATTCCCCAGTTAGCAGTTTGGTAGATAGCTATGACATGCTAATCCCATCCAGCAGCTGTATTCTGCCTGTAAGCTGATCCCTGCTGAGCCAAAGCACTTTTTCATATACAAATTACAACCTTTAATAGAAACCTATTGGTCAGCATCTTATTAGCCTGCTGTTAGCTTCATTCCACAGAAAACTGAGAGAAACTAACAGAGTTGATAAAGAATAAAGAGAAATGTGCTGATTTAAAGCCTTTGAAGTGCTTCAGATGATCTCTGTCCACTTCTGTCCACTCATTCATTCATGTAAGCTTTCTAATGCAGCTTTGATCTTCACAGCCTGCTTTATGAAACTCATTCTAACCCTGAATGTCAGAGTGTTCCTCCTTCTCTTTCCCATCATTCATGCTGGCAGTGGAGGAGATTTGGATGTTGGACTGTGTTTTGGATGATGTGTGTATGTTTGTGTTGGACTGCTGTCTGTAAAGCAAACGCACATTTTGCTTTGGATTTCAGTGTCAGACAGACTTTAAGGTGGAATGAAGAGTTTGAGAGTTTCACAGTGAATTATCCAGTGGAGGATTTTTCTTCTTCTTTGAAGGTTTGAAATGTGAACATTGTTCTGCTGCAGTCAATGGACTAAACCAGAGAAGAAGAAAACAGACTTTACCATGAAGATCCTCAGTGTGGATCAGTATAATATCAGCCTGATGTCTGCAGTTTAGTGTCAGCACAACTTTCACATCATATTCATCTCAGCACAACTAAAACATGCTGACTGACCTCAGAGTTTCAAGTCCACATCCTGGACTCTCCAGGAAACCACACAGATGCTTCACTCCTGAATCCTGCAGGTTGTTGTTGGAGCTCAGGTCCAGCTCTCTCAGATGGGAGGGGTTGGACTTCAGCGCTGCTGCCAGATAATCACAGCTGATCTCTGACAAACCACAGTTCTCCAATCTGTATAAAGAATGAAAGATGTAAGTTTATTAGACAAAGTGTGAGCTTGAAATCATTCAGTGTTTCATCATCTGTTCAGAGCTGAAGAAGGTTCAGAATGTAGAAGTTTAGAAAATGGAAACTCCAAACAGCTGAAGCCAACAGGAAGCAGCTTCAAACAAACACAACAAGAGAAAAAACTCTGAATGTTTCACATTAAAGTCGTACATTTATCATAAAAACAGGACAAAGACTTGAAAAAGTCGTGTTTTTCCTTCCAGGAACCACAAGGCTTCACTTTTAAAGGTGAAGTGTGAAAGAAATGGACATATTTGAAGTCCAACACCTTTTTCCAGTCACATTATTAAAGCAGACAAACTACAAGCTCATTTTCATTCCAACAAGTCATCTTCTGACCTGGACTAACAACACTGGTCTCTATGTGCAGCTGGCTGTGAGACCAGTGCTCAGGGAGCGTCTACAAAGTGCAACACTGAAAGAACATCACACACTAATTTGCTTCCATCATCCAACCTGAAGAGGAAACAGAGACGCCTCCCCTTCAAAGTAAAAGCTGCTCCTTTTGGACACAGTATCAAAGAAAGTCTACAGTATAACATAGAAAAGACAGAAAAAGGTTCTGGTTGTTTTTAAATTTTGCAGAAATGAAACTACACTAAGCTCAATTATGTGACAGACATTTCATCCCATGTCAGTTTGGCCTCATCCTGGGCCGGATTATCCAGCACACACTCTGACCACAGGCCCAGGGGCCACGCACAGCTGGGCTCCATCCAAGAGACAGGAAACAAACCAACACAATAATAAAAAGCACCATGTGATCTTCTTACATCTTCAAGACAAACATAGTAAAAACATGAGCATATTTGTTTCCTGATAAAATGATGTGACAGGTAGAACAGAGTAAAGTGGTGGTGTTACAGCCTTTCTCCCCTCTGCTGCCGAGGCTGTTAGTCTCTCCCAAACTCAGCTACAGGACTTCCAAATGAATGAAAGCAGCAGAAGTGGCTTTACAAAGGAAAGAGGAAGAGGAGAAGAAGAGGAGAGGGAGGCCACCCTGACCATCACTCCAGCTGAAAACATCACACTTCCATTAAAGTTGGTGAGGAAATGTTGAGCAGGATGAGCTGCTGGCTAATCTGGAGGCTGTAGCAGCAGCTCACAGTCACAGTGGATTTCCACTCATGAAAAAGCTCTGGCTGCTTCATTTCTCATCTCATATCAGAGACTTTAATGCTTCACTGAAGCTGTACTGTGATGCTTCCATATTCCAGTGAGGCCTCCATAATGATTTCAGCTGTTCTGTACACACACTGTGTGCCCTGTATGGCTCAAAGTCTCTGCAGCCTGTTTTTATCTGCTATCATCAGATCTTCATCATCCTCATTCACATCCCTCACACACTCTACAGCCTCATCAGCACTGACTTCATCTTCACTGACTGATGGAGCACAACATGAACCTGTGGAGGCTGAAACACTGTCCTGTCAAACATCTCCCCGTCACCACTCCACTTCTGTCAGCCTTTAAATGAACCCTGCTCAAGTCTGTCACTTCTGTTTGGAGCCAAAAGGAAAAACTGTTGTTCAGTCGTTTGGAAAGACAACATTTCTGAAAGCACTCAAACTTCTTCACATTTGTCTTCAGACACATCCTGAATATTTAGGAACTAAAGAAAGTTTCAAACATCAATCAAAGACCTGAAATTTAGAAAAACAACAACAGCCGCAGTCAGTGAACTCACCTCAGAGTCTCCAGTCGACAGTTTGGACTCTCCAGTCCAGCACACAGAAGCTTCACACCTGAATCCTGGAGGCCATCATTCCAACTCATGTCCAGCTCTGTCAGATGGGAGGGGTTGGACTTCAGAGCTGAGGCCACAACTTCACAGTGAGACTCTGAGAGTCGACACCGAGTCAGTCTGTGATGATAGAAAATATAAAATGTGTTATTATAAAAGCAGAAAATCTGCATTATAAACACAGACTGAATGTATATGAAGACAAAACAGAGTGAGGTCATAATCTGATGAATCTGCTCTTCACATCTGTGCTTCAGCTCCTCTTACTGTGTTTGACATGACACAACGATTGAGTCTCTCTCAGACCTGCAGACTTTTAATGAGAATCTTTGTTTGGCTTTAATCTGCAGATGAAGGAGGAAGATGGTGTCACATTTAGGCTTCCATAATGTCCACAGTCTGTCACTGAGATCTGATCCAGGGTCAGAGTGAAGACACACATTTGGACTGTTTCCTGTTTTGACTCCAGAACATTTTGAATGAGTTCAGCTCAGTGAAGAGTTCCAGCTGGAAAGATGATCTCTGTTTGCTACCTGCTGTCAGGTACGACTGTTCACGTCCACACGCAGGAAAAACCTGCTGACTGTTACCAAACGGAGCAGAAATCTCATCACTGGACAATAATGATGAATGAACTCAGAGCTGCTGATATCAGATCTGATTTCAGGGGAACTAAACACAGAAATGATTGGCTCATTTTAGCTTTCTGAGCCATTATCTGCTGGTGTGTTGCTAGTTGGCAGAAAATGATTTGTATTCCTGTTCAGGGCTTCAGTGTTTATGAGTCCAGATCCAGGTGACAGCAAGTCACAATGATGTTACCTGTCTGTGTCCAGCAGCAGCCTGTATTCACTTTGAATATTGTTATAACCTGACATGGATCAGTTTGTCTTTGATTGGTTTGTAAATGTCACTGTTTCCATTGGACCTGAGTGACGGTACAAAGACAGAGAGGGAGAGAAAGGAGAGAGAGGATGGAGACAGCAAAGAGAGAGCAAACACAAACAGGTGAGAGTGGACAGGTGACCAAGGTCAGCAACCAATCAGAGAGCTTCTGTTTGACCCACAGTCACTGATGATGACTGCACATAACCATCAGTGTGTTACTCTGATATCAAATATGGATCCTGCTCTTATAATAATGATCATCAGATGATATTATTGTGTTATTTTGTAGCTGAATACGATGTTTGTGTGATTATCAGTGAAAGAAGCAGTGAGGAGGATGGAGAGAGAGAGAGGACAGAGGCTGAAGTTAGAAACACTAAAAGGATTTTTCATGGATTTCATGGATGATTTGAGTGATTTCCAGCAGGACACTTAAACATGTCAGTGGACGTCCTAAAGAACATATTCACTGATATGAAACGTGTCATTGAACAGGATTAATATCAGTGGAAACATGGTGGAAACAGCTGTGACTGCATGGATGTGACACACTTCAAATCTGTTCTCCACTCTTGGATTTGGGATCCATGAAGCTGCTGCTGAGTCTGTACAATAAAGGAATGGTGTGGAAGGTTGCAGCGTACGGACACAAACACTTTGTGGTTACAATCTGATTTTATTTTCAAAATTAAACTACTAACCTACACTGATCAATGATGTTAATGATCACATCTGGACTCACCCAGCCTTTCTGCAGTTCCTCACAGCTGGAATCAGTCTCTGTCGTCCCCACTTTGATGTTTTGTACTCCTGCAGGTCCAACTCATCCAGAACCTCCTCTGACATCTGCAGCATGAAGGCCAGAGCTGAGCACTGGATCTCAGAGAGTTCCTTCTCTGATCTGTTCTCTGACTTCAGGAACTCTTGGATCTCCTGAAATAATGAGAGGTGGTTCATCTCCATCAGACAGTGGAAGATGTTGATGCTTCTGTCAGGAGAGATTTCATATCTGTTCATCTCCTTCAGGTTGTTGATGACTCTCTGGATGGTTCCTGGACTGATCTCTGTCTGACCCAGCAGACCTACTAAGAGTCTCTGGTTGGACTCCAGACAGAGGCCATGAAGGAAGCGAACAAACAGGTCCAGGTGGCCATTTTTACTCTGGAGGGATTTCTCCATGGCTCGTTTAAGGAAATCATCCAGAGAGGACTCGTTGTATTCTTTTCCCAAAAAGTTCTTCAGCACCTCTGTCTTCCTGTTGGTGTGACAGTGGAACATGTAGACTGCAGCCAGAAACTCCTGGATGCTCAGATGAACAAAGCAGTAGACTGGTTTCTGGAAGATCACACTCTCTCTTTTGAAGATCTCTGTACAAACTCCTGAGTACACCGAGGCCTCTGTCACATCCAGACCACACTGCTCCAGGTCTTCTTGGTAGAACATGATGTTTCCTTTCTCCAGATGTTCAAACGCCAGCCTCCCCAGCTTCAGAAGAACTTCCCTGTCAGCCTCCGTCAGCTCCTGTGGACTCGTCTCATGTCCCTCATGGTACTTGTTCTTCTTCCTCTTTGTCTGAACCAGCAGGAAGTGTGAGTACATGTCAGTCAGGGTCTTGGGCAGCTCTCCTCTCTGCTCTGTAGTCAACATGTGCTCCAGAACTGTAGCAGTGATCCAGCAGAAGACTGGGATACTACACATGATGTGGAGGCTCCTGGATGTCTTCATGTGGGAGATGATTCTGCTGGACAGCTCTTCATCACTGAATCTCCTCCTGAAGTACTCCTCCTTCTGGGCGTCAGTGAAGCCTCGTACGTCTGTTAGCCTGTCAACACATGTAGGAGGGATCTGATTGGCTGCTGCGGGTCGGGAAGTTATCCAGACGAGAGCCGAGGGAAGCAGATTCCCCTGGATGAGGTTTGTCAGCAGCTGGCTGACTGATGACTTCTGTGTGACATCAGACAGCAGCTTCCTGTTGGTGAAATCCAATGAAAGTCTGCTTTCATCCAGGCCGTCAAAGATGAACAAAAGCTGAGAGACAGCCAGCTTCTCTGCTGTGACCTTCTGTAATGTTGGATGGAAAACATGGAGCAGCTCCAGCATCAAGTTTGGTCTATTAAACATCCGCTCTCTCACTGGTAAGGGACATCTCGTCCATGATCTCCTCTGTGATCGTAAGTTGGACTTTCTTTGTTTGACTGAAACATGGCAACTGCCTGATGACTTTGTTTCTCTCAACGACTCCATCTGAGTTTGTTTACACCTGTCAACCTCGCATCTCGGGGAGGGGCGGAGGTCTCGCGATAATTCACCGGAGGCACTGGAAAGTGCTCCCTGTCTCTGCCCCTCCCTCCCATTCATTTGAATACACTGCACTACAGCTCCCTGGATCTACCCCCACCATCATATGTACTGTTTATTGGCCACCTAAGCCAAACAAGGAGTTTTTAAATGAATTTTCTGCTCTTCTCACTCATTTTTCTGTACTTTCTCCAAATCTGATCATTACTGGTGACTTCAATATTCATATGGACAATAATAAAATCCCTCTTTCCAGAGATTTTACCTCCTGCCTCGTTAGCACCTCTCATAACCAATATTATTCATTCCTCCCTGAACACTGGGATTGTTCCTGAAGCACTGAAAAAGGCTTCTGTTATTCCAACTCTCAAAAAGCCTGGTGCAGACCCCAATAACTTTGATAATCTTCGCCCTATATCAAATCTCCCCTTTATTTCAAAAATTCTTGAAAAAGTTGTCGCCGCCCAGCTTCATTCACATCACAATGACCATAATCTCTATGAACAATTTCAATCTGGTTTCCGCCTCAATCATAGCACAGAAACTGCTCTGTTAAGAATTACCAATGACCTTCTGATGGCAGCTGATTCTAGTCTCCTATCCATCCTCATCCTTCTTGATCTTAGTGCGGCGTTTGATACCATTTCTCACAATATTCTCCTGAACTGGTTAGCTTCCATTGGTATTAGTCATACCCCACTTACCTGGTTTACCTCCTATCTCTCAGACCGCACTCAGTTTATCCAACTTAAATCCCATTCTTCAACTCTCTATCCTGTTTCTGCTGGTGTGCCCCAGGGTTCAGTATTGGGGCCTCTTTTATTCATTATTTATATGCTTCCTCTTGGTTATATATTCCGAAAATATAATATAAATTTTCACTGTTATGCTGATGACACCCAGCTCTCTTCTAAACCCAATTCATCCCTCCTGTCTTATTGAGATTAGATCCTGGTTCTCCTCCAATTTCCTCAAACTTAACAGTAATAAAACTGAAGTTTTACTTGTTGGTACACCATCTATCTTAACCAAATCCCACAGTTTTTCCATTAACATTGAAAATTCTCCCACCCTTCCCTCCCCTCAGGTTAAGAGTTTGGGTGTCATACTTGATAATACTCTTTCATTCCAGTCTCACATTAATTACATAACCCGGTCTGCTTCCTTCCATTTACGTAATATTCACCGACTCCGTCCCTTCCTTACTCCCCATGCTGCTGCCATCCTTGTCCATAGTCTTATTACGTCCCGTATTGATTACTGTAATTCCCTCCTATTTGGTCTCCCTAAAAGGTCCCTTCATAAACTCCAACTTCTTCAAAATTCTGCAGCTCGGGTCATAACTTGCACTCCGTTAAGTGCTCATATTACCCCAGTTCTTCAGCAGCTTCACTGGTTGCCCATAGAAGCCAGGATAAATTTTAAAATCTTACTTCTTACATACAAGTGTATCCATAAATCTGCTCCTTCACATTTGTGTGAGCTGCTCCATATCACCACTGTTTCCCGCCCTCTCAGATCATCATCTGCTATTCATCTTACTGTTCCGTCCTCACACCTTATTACTATGGGGAACAGAGCTTTCAGTCGCTCTGCTCCTCGGCTCTGGAACTCTCTTCCTCCTGCACTAAGAAATATTGACTCCCTCTCCGTATTTAAGACACAGCTCAAAACACATCTGTTTAAACTGGCTTATTTGCTTTAATGCTGATTTTATCTTGTCATGCTCTGTTTTGTAATTTTAACTTATTTTATGTATTTTATGACTACTGTTCCTTTTATTAATTGTTTTTTGTAAGGTGACCTTGGGTTTCTGAAAGGCGCCCTCAAATAAAATGTATTATTATTATTATTATTATTATTATTACTGAGGCCTGTGGGGCACTATCAGCCACTGAGACAACAGACAAATTTCAGTGTTTTAACATATGAATATTCAATACTTAAGGGCTACTTGTTTAAATAATGGAGGTGAACGATACATCATAATTTTACATGATAATATCACAGATGATAGACTCAATGAATAGATTTTAGGTAGATGCTTGTGCATTCTTAAAGTCTGATATGTTGAACTGAACTGAGTGTGTCAGCTGTTCAAAGCCTCTCCCAGTCAGTGCTGTTCTCCATGCCTGTCTTACTGCACATGGTGTTATTAGCACAAACACTTTAAAGGTGAACATTTAGGACTTACTGCAAATGTTACTATGTCAAAGTTACTGTGACTCAAACAGAGGAAATTTTGATTTTTTTATTTCCACACCTCATTTATTTAAAAGTATTTAATAGCATATAACACCCAAAATATGCTTCGGTTCACATTTAACTCCAGAAAATCATCAATCAAAACATGGATATTACCTGACCACAGATTCGTGGTGACGTCACTGCTCTTTTAACTGTTTGGTGTCTTTGCTTTGTTTGCTGGTTGTAGAAATGGTTTATATGAGCTTTGAGCTGAGATTCAGAGGTTTCTGTGGACACTGCTCATGTCGGCACTTATATTTCTGACCTTTTCTTATAACCGATTAAACATGATCTCCTCCCTTTTGCCCCCATTTTTGGTGGTGTAGGTACAAATGATCAGGCATGACATTCTCATCATAAATAAGATACTGCAAATAATTATTTCTGCATTTGTGCGATTGAAGTGAATTGAAAATGTGTATGAAAAGATACTGTTTTAAAGATTTGGCCTAAATAATTTTGGAGTGAATGAGTCTAAACATGATGACCTAACTAGATACCCTGACATACACACACACACACACACACACATACACACACACACACACACACACACACACACACACACACACACACAGTATACTTCAAGAACAGTTTCCCGTCTAAAAATCTGTTTTCTGCATTATTCGCTTGTTCGTTCCGCATAAGACCTCCGTTGTTTACAGCGCTGTCAGCCGCTGATTTTTCCCTTTAAATACTTCTGAAAAGAAAACCTAATTTCTGCCGTTCAATAGGCTACTAAAATAATTTAAACTTTTTAACATTATGCAAAATTGCAAAACGCTTAGGTGTGTCTCTAATAAAACCCCTGTAATTTGCTCTGCTTCAATTCAGCAGCATCAGGTAATGTTCATTTGTTGATTAATGGTTTTCTTTCGGTTTTGATCTACTGCTGAATATTTTTATAAAATCGTTTTTCTGTTTTAGCCTCAGCTATGTTGACACAAAGGCATCTGGTGTGATGCTTACACATTAGGTAAAGTCTCGAAAGTGTCAGCTTTCTTTTTATAGTTATAAAAATATGCAAATGTACTGATCTATGATCTGAATTATACTATTGACTGACTGTCTGAGGCTAACAGTTACACCAAAACTCTGTCCTGATAGTTTCCACTTTCTCTTTTGTATCACACATACTGAGACAATATTCGGGTTAAATAACCATGAAAACAATTTATTTATTCAGTTTAGAGGTTTACACATCATTATAATCACAGAGCCCGCTTCACTTGAATTGTCCACTTGATGGCGCAGTAGAGCAAATGAATCATCACAATGCTTCGAACCATGAGTCGACCAATTGGGTGGAAAGCTTCAGTTCATCATGAGGCTTCATCTCACCATCACTACAAAGAAGCCAAAACCCCTGCGTGACGACCCACTGCACCCTGCCTTCCTTTTGGCTCATGTGTGTCTTGTTTGCAGGTAATGGAGAGGCGGAGTTCCCGTTTACAATCAGTGACACTGGCAACACCTGGGCCAGTGTGCCAGGACTCTATATGAAAAGCCTTTAGGGCATAGTTTTAGTTGGCTCCGAGACACCAGGTTTGACTTTGGCTGTGTTAGGTTTGGTTTACTTTTGGCACTACTACATGCATCATCTTCCACTCATTCCTTCACACACTACTAATGGTACTGATTACACACGCCACTGTTTGTTTTTGACAGTAGGGTTTCTTTTCTGTTGTATTTGTTTTAAAAGAATAAAGCAGCTTGGAATACATTCCTAACCATGTCTGGGGTTTTCTTTGTCATGACCATATGGCCCGGTTCGTGACACCCTGTTTTTCAGGCAGAGGAGAAAAAGAGGGGCTCGGTGTAAGATAAAGAAGCATTTTTTTTTAACTGTGAATCGTGCAAAGCTACTCTAGTAGAGTCCAAGAATAAGAATATCATGTTGAAAATGAACATGAGGATGATCAAAATGCATTTCCTCCAACAAATACATACTATAGAGAGCGGAGCTGCTTCATCATTTAAAAAACAAAACAAAGAAAACGTCTTTGGCTGAGCACAAACACAAGCGCTCAGGAATCAGATTAACCAACAACAGACAACAGCCAAGATCTGTTTCAACAACTCAGAGTAAAGAGTAATTAGCTAACACTGTAACTGTTGGCCAGTAAAAATCCACATTTGCTAACTTTCACATTCAGCAGCTCATTAAGACACTTCAAATAAATCTAATTAAGACATTTAAATGTTGGTTGTATTTTCCTTCCCGATACATGTGAAAGGTTAAGACTTACATCTCCAAATGTAGTGGAACTGATTTGAACCAGAGGACTCAGCCACACTGTTACTATGTACTGCATAAACATGTTGTTTTTTGGTTTTTTGGTTTTTTTTTGCCTGTCCCGTTTGGTTCTTTTGCCATCAGAATTATTGTCTAAAGGCGAGGAAAGATGCCCAACGGATTTACTTTATCAAATTGACCATCCCAGCCTTGCCGTAATGGTCTATTTGATTCACCTTTTATTGTTTATTTTATTTATTTATTTATTTTCACTTGCTAGATACGGGACAGACTTGAATGAGGAAAAGAAAAGGGAGAAAGGAAGAGGGGGAAAAAACAGCGGAGAAGAGGGACGGGGATAAAGGGCAAAAAAACAAAAACCAACTAAATAAGCAGACAAAAAAAAATGCATCTATCAATCACCTGGATGACCTGTTGAGAAAGAGAAAAGAAAACAAGCAGAAGAAAACGAGAGCAATACAATAAACAACATCACAATGATATATGGGAATATAACAGTGAATACTAAATATTAAACATTATTGTGCAGCACGTAATATCGACAGCGCACAGTGTGCTTTGAGGTAGGAGCCAAAGAGGGTGTAGTTTGTGTGTGTGTGAGCACCCGTGTGTACACCTGTGAGCATGAATGCGCTTGTTTTTAAAAGGTTCCTTCATGTAATGATCTGCTAGAGGGTGGGGGGGCCACAGCTCCGTCCACCAGGGCATGAAGCAGGTATGGAGGAGATCAAGACTCCAGACATCCAGAGGCCCCCAGAACACAAGAGACCAAGGAAGACCAACAGAGGGGCAGCCGCGCCACTGTCCCAGAAAGAGCTGAGGAGAGTCCCAGATGAGGAGTCACTCAGCAGCCGCGGAGCAGAAGCCAGGGGGGGTTGCAGTGACGTGCCCGTGAGCTCCGCCGGCAGCCAGCTCGGCCAGAGTGACCGAGCCCCAGGCCGAGAGGCCGAGGGCACCCCACCCCCGAACTGGCCCGAGCAAGCCCCAAGCTCCAGGTCCCAACAAGCAGCCACCAAGGAGTGAGCTGGTGTGTACCTGGGCGCCCATCCCCGGACACAAAGAACCACCAACGCACCGATGTCTGAGGGCGTCTGCCACTGACAGGGGAAGTGGTGGGGGGAGATAGGCCTCCATACCTTGGAGGGCCTGAGATGTCCCCAGAGAGGTGGCATCTGATACCCAACCTGACATATAGACACAGACATACAGGCACACACAGATACAAACATCCATTCCCACCCTCATGCTCTCATATGCAATTACTCAACACTCAACCAACGTGGAGACAGACATAGAGAGACACTGTAGACACAATCACACTCCCCAAGCGTACTCTAAGCCCCGGGTCTAGGTACCCTTGCCCCTGGAGGGGGAAACTGCACCCAGACCCAGGTGGTGTTACCCTTTTCCCTGCGGTGGGGAGAAGCAGACCGCCCCGACTCCGCAGCAGCTGGGAGGCCCCACATTCCAGACCCCAGTCGGACGGCCAACTCCTCCTCCTGGCCCCCCGCTCCAGCAGGTCGTAGAGAACGGGGGTGTGAGAAGACTCCAAACCTCCCTCCGCCCGCTCATATGTAGTGTTGATGCATGTGTGTTCTAAGGTGCATTTAAAACACAGGAGGGCATGGAGCTACCTGCCAGAGAGAAGCAGGTAAGCGCATAGCCCCTCCTGATAGCCCTCAGTGTCTACGTGTATTTAAAATTGAGAGGTGGGCAACGACGCCAGGGGTGAGGTGTACACCCTGATGGTCTTTTGAAGTCCGTGTAGCGTGCCCACCCCCAAGATCCTATATGTATGTGTTATGAGAGTGTGAGTAATGTGAATGTCTAAGTTGTGAGATAAAATTGAGGCACAGGCAGCCAGAAGGGGACAGAGGGGGGGATGCCTCCCCTGCACCCTGGTGACACACCCTTACCCCAAGGCCCTGCATGTGTGGGTGATTGTGGTGGAGCAGGAAGAGGGAGGCAGCTGGAGATGGGGAGGGAAGGAAGAGAGGGGCAAGTGACCCCTCCCTGGGGCCAGCTCCCCCGCTGCATAAGCATGTTTACCGATGAAGGTAAACCAGATGCTGTCCTGACTGTGTGATTAAATTCTGTGCTGAAAGCATCAAATCATTTTAATGATTAACTTGCTATGAGAGGTTTTTACTCCAAGTCTGACTTTTTCTGGGTTCATAAACCTTTTTCAGGGTCAAATTCAAGCACTTTGTAAGCACGTTCAATGTCCAAGTTCAAACTTTTCCAGCACATTACCAAAAAAAGGATGCATATTTCACTTCATCACCTCAGTAAGACCATGTCAAAGGCCAAATTAATAAGTCTTCTCATCAGATATTGATGCTTCTTTCTTATGTGACACAAAAAATAGGAGGAGACAGATCTTGGCTTGTGTTGTTTTTTAAGTTAATTCAAAACTAACAGTAAGACGCTTAACTACATTGCAGTCTGTGTTGTTGAAGTCCTAAATTATCACCTCTAAAGTGTTTGTGCTAATAACATCATGTACAGTAAGACAGGCACAGAGAACAGCACTGACTGGGAGAGGCTTTGAACAGATGACATACTCAGTTCAATTCAACACTTTAGACTTTAAGAATATAATCCACCCACTGTTATCATCTTCAATGCCCTGTACCAACACAGAGCAGAGCAGCTATCTGAACGCTACAGAGGTCGATTATCTTGTTAATAATTTCACCTCCTCACTACGTACGACTCTGGATACTGTAGCTCCAGTGAAAACTAAGGTCTCTAATCAGAAGTACCTGACTCCGTGGTATAATTCTCAAACACGTACCCTAAAGCAGATGACTCGTAATCTGGAGAGGAAATGGCGTGTCACAAATTTAGAGGATCATCATTTAGCCTGGAGAAATAGTTTGTTGCTTTATAAGAAAGCCCTCCGCAAAGCCAGAACATCTTACTATTCATCACTGATTGAAGAAGAACAACCCCAGGTTTCTCTTCAGCTCTGTAGCCAGGCTGACAAACAGTCAGAGCTCTGTTGAGCCAACCATCCCTTTAACGTTAACTAGTAATGACTTCATGAACTTCTTCACAAATAAAATTTTTATCATTAGAGAAAAAATTACCAATAATCATCCCACAGATGTAATATTATCTAGAGCTACTCTTAGTACCATTGATGTTAAGTTAGACTCTTTTTCTCCAATTGATCTTTCTGAGTTAACTTCAATAATTACTTCCTCCAAACCATCAACGTGTCTTTTAGACCCCATTCCTACAAAACTGCTCAAAGAAGTCCTGCCATTAATTAATTCTTCGATCTTAAATATGATCAACCTATCTCTAATAATCGGCTATGTACCACAGGCCTTCAAGCTGGCTGTAGTTAAACCTTTACTCAAAAAGCCATCTCTAGACCCAGCAGTCTTAGCTAATTATAGGCCAATCTCCAACCTTCCTTTATATCAAACATCCTTGAAAGAGTAGTTGTCAAACAGCTAACAGATCATCTGCAGAGGAATGGCTTATTTGAGGAGTTTCAGTCAGGTTTCAGAGCTCATCACAGCACAGAAACAGCTTTAGTGAAGGTTACAAATGATCTTCTTATGGCCTCTGACAGTGGACTCATCTCTGTGCTTGTCCTGCTAGACCTCAGTGCAGCGGTCGATACTGTTGACCATAATATCCTATTAGAGCGATTAGAACATGCTGTAGGTATTACAGGTACTGTGCTGCAGTGGTTTGTATCATATCTATCTAATAGACTCCAGTTTGTGCATGTAAATGGAGAGTCCTCTTCACACACTGAGGTTAATTATGGAGTTCCACAGGGTTCAGTGCTAGGACCAATTCTGTTTACATTATACATGCTTCCCTTAGGCAGCATCATTAGAAGACATAGCATACATTTTCACTGCTATGCAGATGACACCCAGCTCTATCTGTCCATGAAGTTGATTTGTTCACATTTTCACATCTTAATTTTTAAGTGAAATGTGCATTTTGAGTTTATACACTATGTATAAGGGCTGGGCGATGTGGCCTAAAATCCATATCGCAGTATAATTTGAAGCACGTGCGTAACGATATATATCGCAATATATTCTTTTCTTCTGTATAACGTATTTTCTACACTATAAGGCACACTTAAAATCCTTTAATTTTCTCAAAAATCAAGAGTGTGCTTTATGTATGAATTCTGGTTGTGCTTACTGACCTCGAACCGATTTTGGTGTGCAGAAATCTGTTAGAAAATGTTTTGATGGATTGTCAGAGCATTACGGCTGCTGTGGTGAGGAGCTTCACGGAGTAATCTGGGTCCAAAACTCTGTTCCCTTCAGGTCCCAAAGTCAAACGAACACTGAGAGTTAAAAACGGTCTAATTCTTTCATCTTTAATAAAATCATCAGCGTTGCTGCTTTACCAGGTGTAACAATTAAGTTTAACATCCAGGCATCCATGAAAACAGAAGTTGTTAAATTTAACAGAGTTACAAGTTAACAGGAAGTTAGCTCGCTAGTTTCCACCTAAACATTTCATACCATGTTCTGACCGAGAGATTTTTGAAACTAATTAAAACGTACAGCTCTGCTACCACTACCAACATAAATGAAGACAGAAAACTAAACAGCAGTGGCGTTTGAGGGGTTACTGAAGTTGGACTACCTGGTATATAATGTATATAATGTCGTATATAATGTTGTGCTACGTGATTGTGCATAACAAAGAGCTCACAATTGTGCAGTCAAAATGTAAACTAAAAGACGCTGAGCAATAACAACATAGACAGATGTCACAGCTGCTCTGTTCCTAACTTCTGGGAATTCTCTGGAGTGGTTGGATGAAAAATCAGTTTCCTGTTGTTCAAGTTTTTATTGAATGTATTTTGTTAAATAAAGTTAAAAAAAAGTTAAATAAAAAATTGGTTTAACAACAAAGATTTTGAGCCATGATGTCATTTCCTGTATTTCAGAGTAAAGACTGAAGTGACAAATGGAAACATGTTTACAGTCATGGAATAAACACTGATGGGTCATCTGCAGGAAGAACTATTGCTGACCTGACAGACTCGACCTTGTTTACAAAGAAAGAAAGGAACTGATTACATGTGTCAGCAGAGGCTTTCAGGGTTGTTTAGAGTAGAGCTGATAGTCTTAAAGAACACGGGGATTATGACAATTTAACACAATGATCTGAGAAAAATATCTGTTTCTTTCACTGTATTCTGATCAAATTTCCAACATTCTTTTAACATTTCAAAAGAATCCTGCAATTTGTCTTTCTTCCACTTTCACTCTGCTCTCCTACACTGACGCCTGACTGCTCGGGTGGATTCATTTAACCAGGGCTGTGGAACACGTTTTGGGCGCCTGGTTTTTAATGGGTTCACAGTGTTCAGGGTCTGAGTACAGGTTTCCTGGAACTGCAAAAGCAGCTCATCTGGGGTGGGCCCAATAAGTAATCTCAGGGTCGGTAAAGATTTTCTTTATAAAAGTGGAGCAGAAGAGAGCAGCGGTGGGGTGGAGCGCGAGCTTTAAACTCATGCGCAAGAGAAACAGGTTTGTGATGAGAGAACACTGAATCCCCAATTTCCAAATTAAAAACAGATAAACCATATGATAACACCAGGTCAAGAGTGACTGATGAACACTGAGAAAACCTCCAACCATCAAACCAATTTGAGCTTAAACAGAAACACATGAAAGGTAATCTTGTTTCTTACATTAATCACCAGAGGTTGTTGCATCAAAAGAGACGACGTCTGTCAAAGTCAGGGGTTAAAAGTGGGACGGTGTTTTTGTTTTGCTAACTCTCCACGACACTCTAAACTTCAGGCTGCTCACCTACAGTCAGCCTCCATTGCCCCTTGATGCCCACTCACACTAGTCAGCTTCTACGACAGTGGGTGGGGGTAACTGCAGAGTTACTCTAGTTTTGCATTTTCATTTTCTTCGTTTGTTTTTAATTTAGTTTAGTTTCACTTACGTTCTATTGTGAGTTTATGTATTTCAGTTTCGTTTAGAGAGCAAGAGAGTAATAATAACTAACTGAGGAAATAAAAGTAAAACCCTTCAAAGTGCTGCAGAGAAAGAAAAGATTTCACTCGTGTCAGTCACCTTAAATGATAAAAACTGGACTTCACCACTGCTCTAACTTGGCTGTCCAATTTAAAATCACTGTCCAACTTAAAACCAAGGTCAGTAATAAAAGGTTTAAGATGAACTTCCAGGGGTCCCAAACCAACAGAGGAGGACTCACAAGGACCACTAGTTCAAAACGCCAACATCTCTGTTTTCTTATCATTAGAATTTAAGAAGTTTAACCCTGTAAAGCCGATCGGAGCGGGCACGCTCTGTTTTGCGTAAGTATTTTTAAATCCCGGTAGCACTGCAACCATGTAAGCTAGCGCAAAAATTTTTTTTGCATATGAAACCGGAGGAGTTGTACTTACATCTTATGCCATCAGCTTGTCCTAGGTCACGGTTTCCTTCCACATATAGCTTTGCAAAAACTGCATAAAAACCACTTGCAGCAACACAAACATAATATTCCAGAAACACGCTTTGCCGATCTGATCAGCTGTTCATAACACTTCCTATGTTGGAATAGACGTCAGCGCGAACTTTCACATGTCCGCCATACCTGCCCGAAACCGGAAGTGATGTCGTTTTCGCAGAAATGTACTGTTTTTTTTTTTTACCATCAGGGCCTCATGAGCCTATAATTGTGTTTTTAAAAGTTATCTTTGACTTTATGACTTTCTGTGTCGTTTGGGGGATGCTTAGGACTCATATTGCACTGCTGGAAATAGTTTATTTTGATGCACATGCTGCTTTTTTGCAAATTTGCATTATAATATTTATTTTTGTTTTTCCTGCAGTATATAAAAATTGGTGTATTTCAAAAATAAAAGTATGAAGACACTCAAAATAAATTTCCTGTGGTGGGAAACTATTTTGTGCAACTTTTTTGTACTTACAGTTTTGAGGGATAAGCCTCTTAAATTTCTCTAACTAGAAATATATGTTAAAAAAACAAAAACGATTTTAAATTTTTTTTGTAGTTTATTGCACTTTTTTGCAATTTATGTAATTACTATGCACTTAATGCATACATATTATTAAAATCTGGGTTATAATGGTTGTATTGATGTAAAGCAACTTGAAATGCTCCCAAAAATGGCTCCACAGCATGTAAAAATATAATATAAGCTCTGGCGGACTTGGTTCTATGGTAGGTCTTAAAGGGTTAAAGCCAACCAAGCTTTAATGTTATTTAGACATGTCAAGAGAGGTTTTATGGAGATGCCATCCTTCTGCTTTAGTGGCAAATACATTTAACAGTCATCAGTGGAACAATTAAAAGAGATCCCATGCCTTTTAAGGATGAAACCCAAAGGCAATATATACAGTAAAAAGAGCCCTAAACTTGACCCCTGTGGGACGCCACATGACAGAGAAGCAGAAGATGATTTGGAACCGAGAAGCTGACAGAGAAAGTTCTGTTTGCCAAATAAGACTAAACCAATTAAGTTCAGTGCCACCAATAACCACTACATCCTTTAATCAAGATAATAGGATGTTGTCGTCTACTGTGTCAAAAGCAGCAGTCAGGTCAAGCAAGACCAGAACAACGTGGTTACCAGAATAAAGACCTTTAAGAATGCAGATTCTGTGCTATAAAGGGTTTTAAATCCTGATTGAAAAACCTCAAGGATGCCATTACATCTATAAAATATTTCAGTTGACACAAAACATTTTTCTCTAACACTTGGAAAGAAAATGCAGCTTGGAAATCGGTCTATAATTAGCTAAAACTGTGTGATCAAGGCCAGGTTTCTTAAGCAGTGGCTGCCCTACTGCATGTTTGAAAATTGCAGGAACCACACCAGAGGACAGACTGCTGTTAATAATGTCAAGGACAGACTGCCCTATACTAGGAAAGATTTCTTTTAAAAATCGTGGAGGGAAAGGATCCTGGGGGGAACCTGCGGGGTTAATATGACACCCCCCAGGGCAGCTGTGGCTACAACCGTAGCTTGCCTCCACCAGTGTGTGAATGCGAGAGTGAATGAATAGTGGCATTGTAAAGTGCTTTGGGTGCCTTGAAAAGCGCTATATAAATCCAATCCATTATTATTATTAAAATCAGCAGTGCAAGGGACAGAGACAGAGGGGTCAGAGTCAGGAGCTGTGATAAGAGGCCTGGTGGTGCCGACCTTTTCAATAAAAGATGATCATCATGTCTGGCGATTATACCTCAGCAGAGACTTTGTTTGGTGAATGACACAGGTCAGAAATAATAGAAACAAACTTCAGAGTGACAGACGAGCAACCACGCACACCAGCGCCATCTTGTTACCAGTCAGGTGTGAAGAACAGTTGGACCAAAGGTTCATTCAAGACTTTTTATGTGAAGGGAAGGAGTTTAAACTGGATTCTGGATTTATCAGAAAATCAGTTCAGTTCGGTCTGTTTCAGGATGGCTGAGTGGTCTAAGGTGCTGTGTTTAGTGCTCACTCTCCCCTGGAGGTGTGGGTTTGAATCCCACTTTTAGCAGTTTCTGCTTCATTGTCTTTCTCGGTGTTCACATCTCCTCATTCCTGAAATGGTCTGCTCACATTCACGTCCAGTCCAAAAAGGCTAGGCAAGCGCCTGTACTGTCTCCGACAACTCAGGAAGTTAGCAGGTTTTTCCAGTGGTCCTCAGAACTTTCTATTCAGGCGCTGTGGAGAGCATCCTCACACAGAACATCACTTCCTGGTGTGGGAATAACTGTGTCCAGGATTGAAAAGCAGAGTGATCCGTGCGTCAGAACGCGTTACAAATGCAAATACAGTATGATCCACAAATAAAACTTCCCTACAGGACATTTACACCAGGAGATGTTGGTCCAGAGCATCTCAGATATTAAAGGACTGGTCCCATCCCAGTAACAAAATGCTTCGACTTCTGCAATCAGGCAGAAGGTTCCACACCATCGGGGCCAAAACAGAGACTCAAGGAGGAGCTTCTCTCCTCAGGCCATACGAGTCCTAAATCAGAACATGCCCCCACTCCCCTCATAGCATCAATAAGTGACTGAAACAGGACCTGTTCACACTTCTCTGGTCACTCAGTTGAATTACTCTGTTTATATTACTCTGGTCACTTGTTTACTTGCACTGCTCTGTCAATACATTGCTGTGCTAATATGGCACAAGACACGTTAACGCTCCATTTGCAGAAATGGAGCGTTCAAATTTCCAGACTTTTAAAATTTATTTACTTATTGTATATAATGTCTTTTTCTGTACAGTCAAAGGAGCAGTTCACTGTTTTTTTTGTAATTTAATGACTATGCATGTGACAAATAAAAAATCTCGAGTCTTGAACGTTATGCTCTCTCTTTCTAGGCCCTGCCAGTACTCTCGCTCCAGCATTTTGGATCAGCTGAAGGCTTTTGAGGGAGTTTTTATGACATCTGAAAATAGCAAATTGCAGTTGCCCAGGACTTGCATGAACAGTTCAACAGCAAAGCCCCAAATACCAAACAGGCTCATCAGGGATTTGAACCCAGGACCGTTTACACCCAAAGTGAAAAGGGAAAAGCTTCCTCAGGCATTTTCCAGGTCACAGCAGAGGTGTGCTTGCAGGCCGAGGAGGAGTGAGGTGCTGAGGCTGCTCCTGCTGCTCTCCAGCGAAGCCCAGGTGGCTGCTCTCAAACCTGCCCACAGCAAAGAGGAGCAGCTTCAATTACATGTTTCTTAGATTGTCACAAATAAGCTTTCGTCTAATTTTCAGATGATCACTTTTAATTTTAAATTAAGAACCAATTTAGGTGGGTTATTTAGAGCTTCCAATGAGGTGCATGTGTTTAGATCATGGCGGACAAAAAAAGAGTACCTGAAGAAAAACCCTGCAACATGAAGCATGCACCCACTGCAATCAACACAGTGGCATGAGCAGTAAATATAAACAACGATAGTATTCAGGAAGAAAACCAAACATTACAAATATTTTTATCATAACTCTGGTTTTACGTGGCCGATCAACACAATTTAAAAACTGGTAGAAAGTCCACACATTTTCCGTCAGTTGTTCCGTCTGTCCTGCTCACATCTCCAATGGTTGTACACGTTGTCATTAACGTGGCTTCACTCCTCATCAGCCGCTTTGCTCGCTAAAACACCGGCACATAAGGACGCTGTCATAGCCTGTCAACGACGTTGATTAGCTGCGTATATACGAATGTGAATCGCATTACTGGCTGGACTATGGGATAAGGTGGCATCGTTCTGATCCCATACAGGAGCAGCCAGTCACTGACTAACACTGCAAAACAGGATTGTTAAAGTTTTAATTTTAATTTCAATTCAGGTTGGATTTTTTTGTGCGCAACACAGATGTACTGTGCGCAGAGACCGTGCCTGCAGTGCGCAATTGCTCACGCCTGCAGCTTAGAGGGAACATTGGTCAGGCGTCAGTGTAGGAGAGCAGAGTGGAAGTGGAAGAAAGACAAATTGCAGGTTTCTTTTGAAATGTTAAAAGAATGTTGGAAATTTGATCAGAATACAGTGAAAATGAGAGAAACAGATATTTTTCTCAGATCATTGTGTTAAATTGTCATAATCCCCGTGTTCTTTAAGACTATCAGCTCTACTCTAAACAACCCTGAAAGCCTCTGCTGACACATGTAATCAGTTCCTTTCTTTCTTTGTAAACAAGGTTGAGTCTGTCAGGTCAGCAATAGTTCTTCCTGCAGATGACCCATCAGTGTTTATTCCATGACTGTAAACATGTTTCCATTTGTCACTTCAGTCTTTACTCTGAAATACAGGAAATGACATCATGGCTCCAAATCTTTGTCGTTCAAACAATTCTTTATTTAACTTTTTTTTTTTAACTTTATTTAAGAACTTTAATAAAATACATTCAATAAAAACTTGAACAACAGGAAACTGATTTTTCATCCAACCACTGAAAAAAAAGGTAACCACTGAACACAAACACTACAGAAGAACAATTTATAAAGATTAAAATGGAACTACAGGAACATTTTGATTCATAGCCTCATTAGATCTTTAAGGAGAGCCGATCTGAACTCTGTGGAGCCTGATCTCCAGGGTTTTAAGTTGGACTCTGAAACTAGAAGAGGATGTTTCTCTCTCTTCAGATTCGCTGTCGTCCCGTGATGGGAACGATTTCAGCCCTGCGTGATCGCGCTGATGTTTGCACAGAGCAGATAATGAAGTGAATGTTTTGGCACATTGGTAACAGTGAAACAGTTTATTAGTAACGTGGGATTGTTTGTGTGCAGAGTATGAACTGAGATTACTGAAGCTCTTGTCACACTGCTCACAGCTGTAGTTTCCTTCCATGTGTGTACGTTCATGCTCGTTACAATTCCTTGAATGTGAGAAGCTTTTGTCACAGTGTCTGCACTTGTATGGTTTCTCTCCTGTGTGGACTCGTTTGTGTGTTTTAAGGTCACCTGCAGTGGTGAAAGATGACCCACACTGATCACAGAGATGCTTTTTGACCCCACTGTGAAAGAGTTCATGTCGTTTTAAGTCACCTGACGTGGGGAAGCTTCTCCCACATTCTTTGCAGTATTTCAGTTTGTCGCCAGTGTGTTTACGTTGATGTATTTTTAGGCCGGCTTGCTGACTGAAAGTCTAAAATACTTAGTCATTTGTTTAATTGTAATTTAGCATTATATAACTCACATATAAAACTATCAATTGTAATTTTAAATGGTTTAAAAGCATGTAGAAGAGCATATTTAGGCAAGTACATTTCTCCTTTTGTTATCAAGAAACACAGACAAAAAGGAAAAAAAAACTGAATCATTGGTCATTGGTCCCCACCAATGCCAAAACGAAATCTACGCCCACTGTCTCTTCCATTGCCGTTTCACTCCAAACGTAACAAATGTCCAACTCAGACACTGTTCTCAATTTGCATTCACACACAGTGAAGTTGCAGCTTGTTGGAAACACATCTCCATCCATCCAGTCATGATGATGGTGTTTTCTCCTTGCTGATGCCTTTTGCACATACTGCTGTTGCTGCTGGACCCCTCGCTGCTCAGGATACTGCTGTTGTCTCTTGACCTGCCATGTTGTTGCTTTTGGATCTGCATTTCGCGACAGTCAAGTGGAGGGTGCGTCTGTCCTCTCAGTAAGTGAGTGAGACAGTAGACAGTGGTGAGGAGGGCTGTGCGAAAGCAAAAACACATAAATATGCCTGACACCCGTAAACAAAGCAGCATCTGGCTGCAGTTTAAAGACTTTTTTGTCTGTCTTGGTCTTGGTCTCGGTCTTGGTCTCGTCTCGACTTCGTCTCATCTTGGTCTTGGTCTCGTCTCGACTTCGTCTCGACTTGTTCTTAGTCTTGTCTTGGTCTCGATACCCTCTGGTCTTGGTCTTGGTTTAGGCGGTCTTGACTGCAAGTCTAGTTGCACCAGTGGTGCCATGAGCAGTATCTATCTGCTGCTCATCAGCTGCTATGCCGCGGTTATTGTCACAATGTGGTGTATTTGGATCACTCAATCCTAAGTGGATATGGATATGATCCAGGATTGGATGTTTTGTATAAAATTTGAAAGGAACAATTGTTCCTTTCCCCTTTGCTGTGTACTCTGCTGATGCTGTTTTCAAAACCTACCACACTCATGTACAGTATCAGTGTCACACTGAGATATTTCAAAGATAATAATAATACATTTTATTTGAAAGCGCCTTTCAAAACACTCAAGGTCACTGTACACATTAGAATAAAAAGCAACATAAAAGCAAGCAGTTCACACAATGGTAAAAGCATAAGACATAAACTAATAAAAGAGCAGAGTGGAGAGGTTATGTGGGATAAGCTATTTTGAACAAGTGAGTTTTGAGTTGGGACTTAAAGAGAGAGAAGGAAGAGATGTTTCTTAAATCAGGAGGTCGGGAATTCAAGAGTCGTGGAGCAGAGCAGCTGAAAGCCCTGCTCCCCATGGTGGCAAGACGGGGGGAGGGGACGGAGAGTGAAAGGGAAGAAGTAGATCTGAGACAACCAGATGGGGCGGTGATCTTAACCAGACCAGAGAGATATGGAGGGGAGAGATGATGAATAGCCTTAAATGTGTGCAAGAGTATTTTGAAATTGATGCGATATTTGACCGGGAGCCAGTGAAGCTGCTGCAGGACAGGAGTGATGTGGTGGATAGAAGGGGTCCTGGTGATGATACAGGCAGCAGAGTTCTGGACGCGTTGGAGCTTGTGGATGGATTTTTGAGTATAAAAAGAACCTGAATAAATACAAATAAAGGGAAAGAGCTGTCCAAACCTCTGTCTCTGACCATCTGTGTTAACACTTGAAATGGGAAACATGTAAATGTAACAAACATGTTAAAACATAAGAAATCAGGAAGGGGCAAAAAAGCATTTTGCTAAAAAAAGATTTAGAGCAGAAGTTTTTAAAATGAAGATATATTGCATTTATTTACAATTAAAAACACACAGAGCAGAAAGTGTGTTACTGTTTTACATCCACAGACACACAAGAAAAGAAGCAGGCAACATGAGGTCAAGTTATGGCAATTTTATTTTTGTATGTCAGTACATGTATTCAGAATAGAGTTTTTAAAAAACAAACAAACGTCCCAAGTAAAGTTTGGGGGGATTTTTGTGAAAGAAAGGTTGAGAGAGGGGGAAGGAGGAAGATGCTGCTGGGTCAGTTCTTTCTCAGCAGTCTGCTCCAGAATCCCCTCCTGTCCTCGGCTTGCTTTTCTTTTGCCTTCAGCTCTTTTAAGGTTTTGTTGAGCTGCTCCTCGGCATCTTTAAATGTTTCTTTCAGCTGCTGTTTGGCCAGTTTCCCTTTGTGTTTGAGGAGCTCTTTAGCTTCCTTTTTGTGCTTTTGTATTTCTTTAAGTTCATCTTTGCAGCCTTTCTTGCTCACCGTCGTTTCTTTCTTGAATACCTTCAACTCAATTTTCTCTTCTGCAAGTTCCTCTTGCACTTTCATCAGTTCCTTCTTCATGTTTTGAGTGTAACTCTTTGTATCTTCCATTTCTTTCTTTGCTTCCTGTATTTTAATTTTCTCTTCCTCCAACACTTTTTGAGCTTCCAACAATTCTTTCTTCATATTTTCAATCTCATTTTCTGCCTCGTGTTTACATTTTTTCTCCTCTTCAAGTTGTTGCTTCACATGCAGTAATTCCTTCCTTAGTGTTTCAGCTTCAGCCATTACATTTGCAGCTTCTTGTGTTTCCAACTGCATTTTCCTTTTTTCCTCTTCAAAAGCTTCCTGCACCTCCTGTAATTCCTGCATCACATTTCCTGCCTCCTTCTTTGCAGTTTGATATTTATTTTTGGCTTCTTGTGCTGTGCTTTTCTCTTCCTCCAATGCTTTTTGAGCTTCCAACAGTTCTTTCTTCATGTTTTCATTCTCGTTTTCTGCCTGTTGTTTTCTCATCTTCTCTCCTTTAAGTTTGAGACCCACATCCAGTAATTCCTGCAATACTACTTCAGTTTCAAACTTTGAATGTTTAGCTTCTCCTCTTGATTTTTCTGCCTCTTCTTTTAATTTGACATTTTCAGCCTGTATCATTTGAAATTTCAAATGAATCAGCTGTACTGTATTGTGAGGTGAAGCACTCACCGATCCTCTTCTCCATCTCCCTTCATTCATTTTGGCCTTTTAAACAAAGGAACCAACGTTTTGTAGAGGAGAGAAGTGAAGTTTTCGATGTTTCTTCGTCAACTGTCGTTTGTCCTGCACAGAGATGCTGCTGTAGATGTGTCTCTAGCTGTGTCTGGATACAATGAAACATGCTGTAACTAAGTGCTTGTGTTGCACAGTTCTACTGAACATTCCATTTCATGCATGCTCCGCCCACATGGTCAGGAATGTCAGGTGCTGCATCTCCAAATGCTGCTCCCGTTGCCTAGCAATAACAGCTGTTTACTTTTTGAGGTCTGGTTCATTGTTTAATAAAGAAAACATGTCCAAGTATTGGGTGCTGAGGCTCAGCGCATATTCTAGCCTGCTGTGTGGGTGGGCAGCTAGAAATCACTGGTGGGCAACATGAGTGAGGAGAAAACTGGAGCAGCCAAGCAGGGAGCTGCAGGTTGCTGGTTTGAGTCTCTGTTCAGATGCTGGTGTCTCCTCTCTCTGAGATGTCTGCAAACAGTCCCAGATAAAACAATAAGGATAATAAACAAACACGTGACTAAAATAACAATTATGACTCTGATGTGTTTCATGTGTAGCAGGATGGCCTCTATACAGCAGTCGCTGCAAGCATCCACATCGCCACACTTACGTTTCTTTAAGCAGGCGTGCTGGGCTCCTCCTAAGGAAAGTTTGAAACTTCATTTCCTTCATGCTGGTGAACTTTTTACCAAATATTTTCATCAAAGCTTCTCCATCACTGACAGGGATTGTTTGGATCTTCACACTCATCTCCACCAACCCTAAAAAATGAGTCTCACTTTGCTCATATAATGCCAGGAGTGTCTCCATATTCCACAAAAGTCTATGCAAACATGTAACAGTATCCCATATTCATAGAAATATTATTGATATTATAACAAAAGCTGTCACCAACACAATTGTCCCAAGTGCCTTTTTAAACAGGATTTTCAACCAGAGGATTTCCCTATAGCTTAATTTTTTTTCAATATTTTGTACACAACAACAGAATCATTTCAGAAAAACTCAAAATGACTGGTGTCAATATTATTTGCCCCACAAAAAAGGTCAAATATAAAAAAATATTGCAAATATTGCACAGTGAAAAGGCACTACAGCTCAGTTGTTGCCACTCGCCTTTGTCCTCCTGTCTCCCCTCCCTCTCCCCTCCAACGAGGAGTTAAACAGTTTGATGGCGTGTGGGACAAAGGAGTTTTTAAGCCTGTTGGTTCTTGACTTTGAGAGAAGCAACCTGTCGCTGAATAGGCTCCTCTGATTATTTACGAGCACGTGCAGAGGATGCCCAGCATTTTCCATAATGTCCATCAGTTTCTTTAATGTCCTTTTCTCTGCCACTGTCACCAAAGTGTCCAGCTTCATGCCGACCACAGAGCCAGCCTTCCTGATTGGTTTTTCCAGCCTGGATGAGTCCTTTGCTGTGCTGCTCCCCCAGCACACCACAGCATAGAACAGTACTCCTGCAACCACCGACTGATAAAACATCCTCAGGAGCTTCCTGCAGATGTTGAAGGACCTCAGCCTTCTGAGGAAGTACAGTCTGCTTTGGCCTTTTATGTACAGGTGCTGCGTGTTGCATGACCAAACAAAACTTTCAGTGCACTGTGAAAGTAAAAAAACAAACAGACAGGAAGGCCTAGTTAGGACATATCTAAGCATGCTCTTCATCTTGGAAGGGTAATTCAAACCAAAACTAATTGGCAGGTTCAACTTGGTAACAAAAGAAAATGCCTCAGCCAGATAAATCCCCAAAACATTCATCCATCAGCCACACACACCACATAACACTGCTGTTCTATTAGATAATGAGTTTCTTCCCATGTAAGCAGGTGTGTGTCATGGTAAAACCTCCCCCACACATCAGAACCCAGAATCTATTAGTGCCACCCATTTTAAACCCTCTCTACAGCATTCTGTTTACACCTGCTATCATTCAATCATCTTTCCTAACATAATACTAGTCCACTAGTTTACATATCACCTCTCATCCCACTAAGTGAACTGGACAAGATGATAAAACACAAAGGCATGCTTAAGATGTTATCTGGTCTTCATTGCATGTGTATATGTCTTAATAGGATTAATGCATTTTCTGTTTGTGTGTGTGATTTTTGTGTGCCTCTCCTCCTTGCAGTGTTTCAGACACTTTTCAATTCTCCACTCAAAGGCAGTCGCTTTTCCTCCCCAGGTTCCTTAGCCCAATTTGATCTCCCACACTAAACAACAGCGTTCTTCCATGTCTCCTCCCCCTCCTTCCACTGAAGTCTCGTCTCCCCCCTTGCAGCAGTCCATTGCATCTCCATCCATCCAGTCATGATGATGGTGTTTTCTCCTTGCTGATGCCTTTTGCACATACTGCTGTTGCTGCTGGACCCCTCGCTGCTCAGGATACTGCTGTTGTCTCTTGACCTGCCATGTTGTTGCTTTTGGATCTGCATTTCGCGACAGTCAAGTGGAGGGTGCGTCTGTCCTCTCAGTAAGTGAGTGAGACAGTAGACAGTGGTGAGGAGGGCTGTGCGAAAGCAAAAACACATAAATATGCCTGACACCCGTAAACGAAGCAGCATCTGGCTGCAGTTTAAAGACTTTTTTGTCTGTCTTGGTCTTGGTCTTGGTCTCGTCTCGACTTCGTCTCATCTTGGTCTCGGTCTCGTCTCGACTTCGTCTCATCTTGGTCTCGGTCTCGGTCTTGGTCTCGTCTCGACTTCGTCTCGACTTGTTCTTAGTCTTGTCTTGGTCTCGATACCCTCTGGTCTTGGTCTTGGTTTAGGCGGTCTTGACTGCAAGTCTAGTTGCACCAGTGGTGCCATGAGCAGTATCTATCTGCTGCTCATCAGCTGCTATGCCGTGGTTATTGTCACAATGTGGTGTATTTGGATCACTCAATCCTAAGTGGATATGGATATGATCCAGGATTGGATGTTTTGTATAAAATTTGAAAGGAACAATTGTTCCTTTCCCCTTTGCTGTGTACTCTGCTGATGCTGTTTTCAAAACCTACCACACTCATGTACAGTATCAGTGTCACACTGAGATATTTCAAAGATAATAATAATACATTTTATTTGAAAGCGCCTTTCAAAACACTCAAGGTCACTGTACACATTAGAAGAAAAAGCAACATAAAAGCAAGCAGTTCACACAATGGTAAAAGCATAAGACATAAACTAATAAAAGAGCAGAGTGGAGAGGTTATGTGGGATAAGCTATTTTGAACAAGTGAGTTTTGAGTTGGGACTTAAAGAGAGAGAAGGAAGAGATGTTTCTTAAATCAGGAGGTCGGGAATTCCAGAGTCGTGGAGCAGAGCAGCTGAAAGCCCTGCTCCCCATGGTGGCAAGACGGGGGGAGGGGACGGAGAGTGAAAGGGAAGAAGTAGATCTGAGACAACCAGATGGGGCGGTGATCTTAACCAGATCAGAGAGATATGGAGGCGAGAGATGATGAATAGCCTTAAATGTGTCATGGTCCTGGGTCATTTTGCCCCAGCGTTTTGTGTTTTATGATTATGTCCCTCTGTTCTAGTTATTCGGTGTCCTCCCCCCTTGTGTCCGGTTCGGGTTCTAGATTTCCTGTTTTGTTCTGAAGGTCTGTGTCTGTTGTCATTGTGTTCAGCTTGTGTCCTCCAGTCATCATGGTTATTCAGATCAGCTGTTCTCCCTCCTGTGTGCGATTACCCGATTACCTTGTGTGTGTGTATATATAGTGGGTGTCGGTCTGTGTTCGTTGTCGGCTCGTCTGCGTTCATCTGTGTATCTCTGCGTTCTATGGTGTTCCGTTCCTGTCTCTGCGTCTCTCTGCCCCGCACCCCTTTTGTATGGTCTCAGGTTTGTCATTTAGTTCTCCCAGTTTAGGTTTCTTCACTTGTTTTGTCATGCCTCACTGCCTGTTTTTGCCACTGCCACCTTGTAAATAAACCCTCACTCATATCATCAGTCGGCTGCCTGCATTTTGGGTCCTCCTTTTCCTCCACACCACACGGCTCACTCCGCCAGCCGTGACAATATGTGTGCAAGAGTATTTTGAAATTGATGCGATATTTGACCGGGAGCCAGTGAAGCTGCTGCAGGACAGGAGTGATGTGGTGGATAGAAGGGGTCCTGGTGATGATACAGGCAGCAGAGTTCTGGACGCGTTGGAGCTTGTGGATGGATTTTAGAGTATAAAAAGAACCTGAATAAATACAAATAAAGGGAAAGAGCTGTCCAAACCTCTGTCTCTGACCATCTGTGTTAACACTTGAAATGGGAAACATGTAAATGTAACAAACATGTTAAAACATAAGAAATCAGGAAGGGGCAAAAAAAGCATTTTGCTAAAAAAAGATTTAGAGCAGAAGTTTTTAAAATGAAGATATATTGCATTTATTTACAATTAAAAACACACAGAGCAGAAAGTGTGTTACTGTTTTACATCCACAGACACACAAGAAAAGAAGCAGGCAACATGAGGTCAAGTTATGGCAATTTTATTTTTGTATGTCAGTACATGTATTCAGAATAGAGTTTTTAAAAAACAAACAAACGTCCCAAGTAAAGTTTGGGGGGATTTTTGTGAAAGAAAGGTTGAGAGAGGGGGAAGGAGGAAGATGCTGCTGGGTCAGTTCTTTCTCAGCAGTCTGCTCCAGAATCCCCTCCTGTCCTCGGCTTGCTTTTCTTTTGCCTTCAGCTCTTTTAAGGTTTTGTTGAGCTGCTCCTCGGCATCTTTAAATGTTTCTTTCTGTCATGTATTGATATGGCTATGTCTTAAGGTGATGACCTTTGAACCGGATGTTGTTGTCCGGAGGAAGCCCCGTTAAGTGGCTAGTTGTAAGATGGACAGTGTTCAATAAAGCAACATAAAGACCGTGCTTTATGTCCTGATTCAATTCAGAGTGCTCTGCCTAATTTAGTAATAAGGTGGGCACACAACAATGGCGACGAGGACGACACGGACCTGAATTTGTTTTTGTGAGAAGTAGACCCAGCGGTGGCACGGTGTTAGCGAAAACTTGTGGGCTAACATGGAAAAGTCGGGTATTCAACCGTTCGCCTGCTACACTGATCCAGCTACGCGAGATGGACGCGCTGGTTAACATCCTTCGAGTTGTTTGCTTATGGGAAAGGTCTTATTTTGACAGATGATGCTACAGCCGCGATCAGACAGCGGAGACGCGCTCTTCTACTGCACATGGCCGGACAGGACGTGCAGGACGTCTTCTCCACTCTACCACAGACGGGAGAGGCGATGGATTACACCGCTGCGGTGACTGCACTCAACACTTATTTTGTTCCTCAAGTGAATGCAGCATACGCACGCCAAACTTTCCACAAATTGTCCCAAACACCAGGTGAGACTGTGCAACAATTTTGTACACGTTTGAGGCGAGCTGCAAAAGACTGTGACTTTCAAGCTGACAATGATAACCAGATACGGGACGCTATCCTGAGTAAATGCACTTCTGAATATGTACGGAGAAAGCTGCTTGAGGAGGGTCCAGGCTTAACTCTAACTCGCACGTTGGAGGTGGCTTCACACTGTGAACGCGTGGAGGAGCAGATGGCGGCGATGAGCGTCGCCGGGGAAAAGAAAGGAGAGGACACGGTCAGCCGGATTTTTACAGCAAAGAAAGAGAAGAACAACAGACCAAAAGGAAAAATGAAAGATGATAATAAAACAGACAGACAGTGTTACAGGTGTGGATATACTGACCACATGGGCAAAGATCCCAAATGCCCAGCACGAGGACAAACATGTCACAAGTGTAATGGTAAGGACCACTTTTCAAAAATGTGTCGTACAAAAAGACAAAAGAAACAAAATGTGAATGCTGTTGAACAAGATGATTATGCATTTACTGTGAATGATGATAATGTACCTGAGAAACTTACCTTTTCTGTTGGGGGAATAGAGTTGAAAATGTTAGTTGACTCTGGAGCTACAAGTAATGTGATGGGAGAAAACATATGGGAAAAGCTAAAAGCTGAAAAGATAAAATGTCACTCATATGTACCCAAAGAGCAGAGGAATTTATATGCATATTCCTCAGCACAGGCACTCACGGTTAAAGGTGCATTCAGATGTGAAATCAAGATTGGTGACAGGACTGAAGAGGCTGAATTTATTGTGAACCACTCCTGGGGAAAAAGACTGCCATAAAGTTAGGAGTGTTGAAAATAGGTGAAAATGTGGCGGCTGTCACAGATTTAAAGCACACTCTTAAAGAAAAGTATCCAAAAGTGTTCAAAGGAGTAGGAAAGCTAAACACCAAACAGATCAGCCTGTACATTGATCCAAATGTGAAACCAGTAGCACAGCCACTGAGGCGCATACCTTATCATTTGAGGGATGCAGTGGAGAAAAAGATCAATGAACTAATCGACATGGACATTATAGAACGCGTAGAAGGACCTACACCTTGGGTAAATCCTGTAGTGGTACTCCCAAAGAAATGTGACAAAGATATCAGAATGTGCTTAGACATGAGAAAAGCAAATGAGGCAATAATCAGGGAAAGATACCCCATACCCACTGTGGATGAAATTTTGCAAGGACTAAACGGCTCTGCAATCTTCACCAAACTCGATCTCAAGTGGGGATACCATCAGCTAGAGCTTACCCCGGAGTCAAGAGAGATAACTACATTTGCAGTGCACAACGGAGTATACCGGTACAAAAGGCTAATATTTGGAGTCTCATCAGCTAGTGAGCAATATGAGCATGAGATTGCCAATGCACTAGCTGGCATTGAAGGAGTTGAGAACATTTCAGATGACGTAATCATACACGCGCCAGACCAGGAAACCCATGATAAACGCCTGCATGCTGTGATGAAGAGACTCTCTGACTGTGGCCTGACACTAAACTCAGAGAAGTGTCAGTTCAACATGGACAGACTCGTGTTCATGGGAATACTGCTGACACAGAAAGGCATAGGCCCAACTGAAGAAAGAGTGAGAGCTGTGGTGGAAGCCCGAGAACCGAAGAATGCTACTGAGGTGAGAAGCTTTCTTGGACTGGTAGGCTTCAGTAGCAGGTTCATGCCACAGTTTGCTACACTCTCTGAACCACTTAGACGTTTAACTCGAAAAGAAACTATGTTTACATTCGGGCCAGAACAAAAGCAAGCATTTGAAAGACTAAAGACTGAGTTAGCCAGAGCAGGTACCCTAGCCTATTTTGACAAAGAAGCCCCAACCAGAGTCATAGCAGATGCAAGCCCTGTAGGCTTGGGCGCAGTGCTAATACAAATACAGAACGGAGAAGAGGTACCAGTGTGCTACGTAAGTCGGAGTTTAACAGACTGTGAGCGAAGATATTCTCAAACAGAAAGAGAAGCCCTAGCACTGGTATGGGCATGTGAGAGACTACATCCATATGTGTATGGCAGGAAGTTTGACCTAATCACAGACCACAAGCCGTTAGAGGTCATATACAGCCAGAAATCTAAACCTTGTGCACGCATAGAAAGATGGGTTCTCAGACTGCAACCATATGACTTTAAAGTAGTGCACATCGCGGGAAAACAAAACATTGCGGATTCACTGTCAAGACTGCTGTCTGACACCACGTCAAAAGAGATACATAAGCATGAATCTGAAGAATATGTGAGATTTGTTGCAGTGAATGCTACTCCAAAAGCACTCACAACAAGAGAGGTTGAAGAAGCCTCTGCTACAGACTCAGAATTAACAGAAGTGCGAAGAGCTATTGAAAATGGACACTTTGAAAAATGCAAAACATATGCACCCATTGCAAATGAACTGTGTGTCATCGGCTACATAGTTTTGCGGGGAACTCGCATTGTATTGCCAGAAAACCTCAGAGCTCAAGCACTGTCACTAGCTCATGAAGGACATTTAGGAATTGTTGGAACCAAACAGCATCTCAGAACAAAAGTTTGGTGGCCAGGGATGGACAAAGCTGCAGAAAAGTTTTGTAAAGCTTGTCACGGATGTCAAATAGTAGCCAGACCAGATCCACCTGAACCACTGAGAAGCACACTTTTATCGGATGGACCATGGCGAGATGTGGCGGTAGACTTACTGGGACCGCTACCTTCGAACCACTCAATACTTGTACTGATAGATTACTACAGTCGGTACTATGAGTATGATGTACTGTCATCTACAACTGCTGAAAAAGTCATTGACTCTATTGACTGTATATTTAGCAGACATGGGCTATCAGTTACCATCAAATCTGATAACGGCCCACAGTTCAAATCTGAGATGTTCAGAGAATATTGTGAAACTAATGGAATCAAACATATAAGAACTACACCAAAATGGGCTCAAGCAAATGGAGAAGTGGAACGTCAAAATGCATCATTGATGAAAAGAATCAGGATCGCACAAGCCGAAGGACTTGACTGGAAGCGAGAGCTAAGAAAATATGTAACAGTGTATCGCAGCATTGAACATCCAACCACGGGCAAAAGTCCAGCAGAACTCCTGTTCAACCGCAAAATGAGAGGAAAGTTACCGAGCATCAGTGAGGCAAAAACAACGGAGTTGGACGTGCGTGACAGAGACGCTGAACAGAAAGGAAAATCAAAGATTTATGCTGATGAACGAAGGGGAGCTGAGTATTCAAAAGTTGACTCGGGAGACACAGTGCTGGTTCAACAAGACAAAGTGGACAAGTTTACAACACCATTCAACGCAACACCACACAAAATTGTAAGCAGAACTGGAAACCAAGTCATTATTGAATCACCAACAGGAGCTCGCTATCACCGGAATACCACACATGTGAAGAAATACGAGACAAATGAGACCAGAGAAGGACACTATGACACAATACCTGAAAGGGAGGAAGGTGAAACACCCACAAAGACTGACACCTTCACTCCAACACCACAAGAGGGCTCCCAGGGGCCAGAGAGACCAAGTAGATCACAGAGGGCTAAAAAGATACCCGAGAGGTTTCGTGATTTTGTGGTGAAATGAACTATAATATGTTAAGGTGGAGAGGTACCTTAAATTTGGCAAGTTTCAAGTTCATATGTGTATGTCGACATGTATATATTGAAAAAAGAAAGATACATGTGTGGTGAGACAGTTAGATAATATAATTGTTAGAAAGTAAGACAAGAGAGAATGTTCAATGTTGGAAAAAAAAAAAAGACATCAAAGTTATTACAACTAAAGTTTGAGTCTAAGGAAAAGGGGGATGTCATGTATTGATATGGCTATGTCTTAAGGTGATGACCTTTGAACCGGATGTTGTTGTCCGGAGGAAGCCCCGTTAAGTGGCTAGTTGTAAGATGGACAGTGTTCAATAAAGCAACATAAAGACCGTGCTTTATGTCCTGATTCAATTCAGAGTGCTCTGCCTAATTTAGTAATAAGGTGGGCACACAACACTTTCAGCTGCTGTTTGGCCAGTTTCCCTTTGTGTTTGAGGAGCTCTTTAGCTTCCTTTTTGTGCTTTTGTATTTCTTTAAGTTCATCTTTGCAGCCTTTCTTGCTCACCGTCGTTTCTTTCTTGAATACCTTCAACTCAATTTTCTCTTCTGCAAGTTCCTCTTGCACTTTCATCAGTTCCTTCTTCATGTTTTGAGTGTAACTCTTTGTATCTTCCATTTCTTTCTTTGCTTCCTGTATTTTAATTTTCTCTTCCTCCAACACTTTTTGAGCTTCCAACAATTCTTTCTTCATATTTTCAATCTCATTTTCTGCCTCGTGTTTACATTTTTTCTCCTCTTCAAGTTGTTGCTTCACATGCAGTAATTCCTTCCTTAGTGTTTCAGCTTCAGCCATTACATTTGCAGCTTCTTGTGTTTCCAACTGCATTTTCCTTTTTTCCTCTTCAAAAGCTTCCTGCACCTCCTGTAATTCCTGCATCACATTTCCTGCCTCCTTCTTTGCAGTTTGATATTTATTTTTGGCTTCTTGTGCTGTGCTTTTCTCTTCCTCCAATGCTTTTTGAGCTTCCAACAGTTCTTTCTTCATGTTTTCATTCTCGTTTTCTGCCTGTTGTTTTCTCATCTTCTCTCCTTTAAGTTTGAGACCCACATGCAGTAATTCCTGCAATACTACTTCAGTTTCAAACTTTGAATTTTTAGCTTCTCCTCTTGATTTTTCTGCCTCTTCTTTTAATTTGACATTTTCAGCCTGTATCATTTGAAATTTAAAATGAATCAGCTGTACTGTATTGTGAGGTGAAGCACTCGCCGATCCTCTTCTCGATCTCCCTTCATTCATTTTGGCCTTTTAAACAAAGGAACCAACGTTTTGTAGAGGAGTGAAGTGAAGTTTTCGATGTTTCTTCGTCAACTGTCGTTTGTCCTGCACAGAGATGCTGCTGTAGATGTGTCTCTAGCTGTGTCTGGATACAATGAAACATGCTGTAACTAAGTGCTTGTGTTGCACAGTTCTACTGAACATTCCATTTCATGCATGCTCCGCCCACATGGTCAGGAATGTCAGGTGCTGCATCTCCAAATGCTGCTCCCGTTGCCTAGCAATAACAGCTGTTTACTTTTTGGGGTCTGGTTCATTGTTTAATAAAGAAAACATGTCCAAGTATTGGGTGCTGAGGCTCAGCGCATATTCTAGCCTGCTGTGTGGGTGGGCAGCTATAAATCACTGGTGGGCAACATGAGTGAGGAGAAAACTGGAGCAGCCAAGCAGGGAGCTGCAGGTTGCTGGTTTGAGTCTCTGTTCAGATGCTGGTGTCTCCTCTCTCTGAGATGTCTGCAAACAGTCCCAGATAAAACAATAAGGATAATAAACAAACACGTGACTAAAATAACAATTATGACTCTGATGTGTTTCATGTGTAGCAGGATGGCCTCTATACAGCAGTCGCTGCAAGCATCCACATCGCCACACTTACGTTTCTTTAAGCAGGCGTGCTGGGCTCCTCCTAAGGAAAGTTTGAAACTTCATTTCCTTCATGCTGGTGAACTTTTTACCAAATATTTTCATCAAAGCTTCTCCATCACTGACAGGGATTGTTTGGATCTTCACACTCATCTCCACCAACCCTAAAAAATGAGTCTCACTTTGCTCATATAATGCCAGGAGTGTCTCCATATTCCACAAAAGTCTATGCAAACATGTAACAGTATCCCATATTCATAGAAATATTATTGATATTATAACAAAAGCTGTCACCAACACAATTGTCCCAAGTGCTGTTTTTATTAGTTATTGCAAATGCTTGATTGCAGTTCTTGCTAGATGACAAAACCACTTATTAGGTTTAGAAGGAAATTACTTTTTCTACATGAGGTAAAGTTGGAGAGCTGTTTCCCCAAACTAAATGAAATCATCATTTAAAAAACTACAATCTGTATTTACTCTGAACATCTGTGTTAACATTTGAAATTGGAAACATGTAAGTGTAACAAACATGTTAAAACATAAGAAATCAGGAAGGGGCATGCATAGGAATTTCTTTTACTTGTGTATTAATCACATTATTTTATTGTATGATGCCTTGGTGCCACTGCATTTTAACATGTCTCACACTCATACAGTAAGACAAATGCTGGGGGTCTAGTAAGGAAGGTGGGGGAAGCAGGCAACTCCACAGGAAGAGTCTTTTGTCTCTTTGAGGACTCTGGTAGGTAGCAAGGCAGTGTGAACCTTAAGGTGTGAAACAGCTGTGTACTGCCTTTTGTTCCTGGAGAAGGTATTTAACTGAGAGCCATGCTAGGCTCAGGGAGACTCTGCTGACCGTCTGTCCCGCGGTCATGCAGGGACTTCATCAAGCTTGCTCGTCTGTTCTTTGTGTGTTTTGATTAAAGAATGTTAGCTACCGCTCACCGCTCGTCTGCAGGCTTTATTTAAATGGAAAACTTCCACAACAGGCAAAAAAAAAAGCTTTTTGCTAAAAAAAAAAAAAGATTTAGAGCAGAAGTTTTTTGCACTGCATTTTAAAATGAAGACATATTGCATTTATTTACAATTAAAGACACAGAGCAGAAAGTGTGTTACTGTTTTACATCCACAGACACACAAGAAAAGAAGCAGGCAACATGAGGTCAAGTTATGGCAATTTTATTTGTGTATTTCAGTACATGTATTTAGATTAGAGTTTTTAAAAAACAAACAAACGCCCCAAGAAGAAGGATGGGGTGAAAGAAAGGTGGAGAGAGGGGGAAGGAGGAAGAAACTATTGATCTCCTCAAACTTGATGCTGCTGGGTCAGTTCTTTCTCAGCAGTCTGCTCC